>NC_080866.1:4400179-5074966 GCF_030435755.1 Ochotona princeps | reverse complement strand
TATTGTGTGTTCTGATTTCTAAGTTGTCAATGCTGTGCGCTGAACTGCGAGATCTGAATACTGAGTTGTCTTGCTGAGTTCTGAACTGCGAGATCTGAATACTGAGTTGTCTTGCTGAATTCTGAACTCTGAGTTCTGAAGTCTGAGTTCTGAGTTCTGTGTTCTGAGGAATGAGTTCTCAATCCAAAGTGCTACACTCTGAGATCTGAGTTTGAATTCTGAGTTGTTAGTTCTATTTTCTGAGTTTTAAATTCTGAGATTTGAGATTTTGTTGTGCATTATGTTTTATGAGTGCCGAGTTCTGAATTTTGAGGTCTGAATCTTGAGTACTGTATTCTGAGTTCTGAGTTCAAATTTTTCAATTGCGTTCTGAATTCTGAGTTCTGAGTTACAAATTCTGAGTTACAAATTCTGAGTTCGCAGTTTCTAGTTCTGATTACTGAGTGCTGAATTTTGTGTTCTGAGTTCTGATAACTGAGTTCTGATAACTGAGTTCTGAATTCTTAGCTGTGACATCTGAGTTCTGAGTTCTCATTTCCCAGTTCTGAATCCTGAGTTATGAATTCTCAACTCTTAGCTCTTAGCTCTGAGTTCGGAGTTCTAAATTCTACAGTCTGTATTCTGATTTCAGAGTTGTGAATTCTGTGATCAGAATTCAGAGTTGAGATTTCTGAGTTCTGAATTCTGAGTACTGAATTTTAAGTTCTGAGTTCCGAATTCTGTGTTCCGGTTCTGAATTCGGACTTCTGAATTCTGAATTTTGAATTCTGAGATCTGTATCTCAGTTCTGATTTCTGAGTCGCGGATTCTGAGTTACGTTTTTGTGAGTCATTTATTTTGAGTTCTGACTTCAAAGTTCTCAATTGCGTTCTGAATTCTGAGTTCTGATTTCACAATTCTGAGTTACAGTTCTGATTTCTGCCTTTTGAGTTCTGAATTGTGTGTTCTGAATTCTGAGTTGCGAATTCTTAGGCGTGAATTCTGAGTTCTGAATCATGAGTACTCCACACTGTGTTCTGAGTTCTGAGAACTGAATTCTGCATTCTGAGTTCTGTGTTCTGAATTCTGTATTCTGAGTTGCAAATTCTGATTTACAAGGTTTGAATTCTGACTTAGGTATCTGAGTTCTGAATTCTAAGGTGTGAATTCTGAGTTCTTTGTTCTGATTTCTGAGTGCTGAGAACTGAGTTCTTTGTTCTGGATTCTAAGTTGTGAAGTCCGTAGTCTGAGTTCCAAATACTCATTTGCCAGTTCTGATATTCGAGTTTGAATTCTGAGTTCAGAATTCTAAGGTGAGAATTCTGGGTTATGAATTCTGGGTTCTGAATACTGAGTTGTGATTTCTGAGTTCTGAATTCCAAGTTCTGAGTCATCATTTCTGACTTCTGAGTTCTGAGTTATGAGTTATCCACTCTTAGTTCTGAGATCAGAGTTCCGATTTCTAAACTGAAGCCTGTATTCTGAATTCAGAGTTGTGGATTCTGAGATCAGAATTCAGAGTTGTGAGTTCTGAGTTCTGAATTCTGAGTACTGAATTTTGAGTTCTGTGTCCTGGGCTCTGAATTCGGATTTCTGAATTCTCATTTGTGAATGTTGAGAACTGAGTCTCATTTATGAATTCCTAGTCACGAATTCTGTGTTGTGAATTGTGACTTCTGGGTTCTGAAATTTCAACTCTGAGTTCTTTGTCTGAGTTAGGAGTCCGAATATCTGAGTTCTCTATTCTGAAGTCTAACTATCGAGTTCTGAGTCCTGAGTTTTGAGTTCTGACTTCTGAGTTCTGACATCTGAGTATTGTGTTCTGAGTTATGAATTTCAGTTCTGAAATTAGAATTCTGAGTTCAGGGTTGTAAACTCTGAGTTCTGGTTCCTGAGGTCTGCATTCTGAGTTCTGCGTGCTGAATTCTGAATACTGATCACTGTATTGTGTGTTCTGATTTCTAAGTTGTCAATGCTGTGTGCTGAACTGTGAGATCTGAATACTGAGTTGTCATGCTGAGTTCTGAACTCTGAGTTCTGAATTCTGAGTTCTGAGTTCTGAGATATGAATCCTAATTTCTGAATTCTGAATTCTGAGTTCTGCGTTCTGAGGAATGAGTTCTCAATCCAAAGTGCTACACTCTGAGATCTGAGTTTGAAATCTGAGTTGCTAGTTCTATTTTCTGAGTTTTAAATTCTGAGATTTGAGATTTTGTTGTGCATTATGTTTTATGAGTGCCGAGTTCTGAATTTTGAGGTCTGAATCTTGAGTACTGTATTCTGAGTTCTGAGTTCAAATTTTTCAATTGCGTTTTGAATTCTGAGTTCTGAGTTACAAATTCTGAGTTACAAATTCTGAGTTCGCAGTTTCTAGTTCTGATTACTGAGTGCTGAATTTTGTGTTCTGAGTTCTGATAACTGAGTTCTGAATTCTTAGCTGTGAAATCTGAGTTCTGAGTTCTCATTTCCCAGTTCTGAATACTGAGTTATGAATTCTCAACTCTTAGTTCTGAGATCTGAGTTCGGAGTTCTAAGCTGAAGCCTGTATTCTGAATACTGAGTTGTGGATTCTGAGATCTGAATTCAGAGCTCTGTGTTCTGAGTTCTGAATTCTGAGTTCCGAATTCTAAGGTGTGAATTCTGAGTTCTGAATCATGAGTACTCCACACGGTGTTCTGAGTTCTGAGAACTGAGTTCTGTGTTCTGAATTCCGTATTCTGAGTTCCAAATTCTGATTTCCAAGTTTTGAATTCTGAGTTCCCAATTCTAAGGTGTGAATTCTGATTTCTGAGTGCTGAGAACTGAGTTCTTTGTTCTGAATTCTAACTTATGAAGTCCGTATTCTGAGTTCCAAATACTCATTTGCCAGTTCTGATATTCGAGTTTGAATTCTGAGTTCAGAATTCTAAGGTGAGAATTCTGGGTTATGAATTCTGGGTTCTGAATACTGAGTTGTGATTTCTGAGTTCTGAATTCCAAGTTGTGAGTCATCATTTCTGAATTCTGAGTTCTGAGTTATGAGTTCTCCAGTCTTAGTTCTGAGATCTGAGTTCCGATTTCTAAACTGAAGCCTGTATTCTGAATTCAGAGTTGTGGATTCTGAGATCAGAATTCAGAGTTGTGAGTTCTGAGTTCTGAATTCTGAGTTCTGAATTTTGAGTTCTGTGTCCTGGGCTCTGAATTCGGATTTCTGAATTCTCATTTGTGAATGTTGAGAACTGAGTCTCATTTATGAATTCCTAGTCACGAATTCTGTGTTGTGAATTGTGACTTCTGAGTTCTGAAATTTCAACTCTGAGTTCTTTGTCTGAGTTAGGAGTCCGAATATCTGAGTTCTCTATTCTGAAGTCTAACTATCGAGTTCTGAGTTCTGAGTTTTGAGTTCTGACTTCTGAGTTCTGACATCTGAGTCTTGTGTTCTGAGTTATGAATTTCAGTTCTGAAATTAGAATTCTGAATTCAGGGTTGTAAACTCTGAGTTCTGGTTCCTGAGGTCTGCATTCTGAGTTCTGCGTGCTGAATTCTGAATACTGATCACTGTATTGTGTGTTCTGATTTCTAAGTTGTCAATGCTGTGTGCTGAACTGCGAGATCTGAATACTGAGTTGTCTTGCTGAATTCTGAACTCTGAGTTCTGAAGTCTGAGTTCTGAGTTCTGCGTTCTGAGGAATGAGTTCTCAATCCAAAGTGCTACACTCTGAGATCTGAGTTTGAATTCTGAGTTGTTAGTTCTATTTTCTGAGTTTTAAAATCTGAGATTTGAGATTTTGTTGTGCATTATGTTTTATGAGTGCCGAGTTCTGAATTTTGAGGTCTGAATCTTGAGTACTGTATTCTGAGTTCTGAGTTCAAATTTTTCAATTGCGTTCTGAATTCTGAGTTCTGAGTTACAAATTCTGAGTTACAAATTCTGAGTTCGCAGTTTCTAGTTCTGATTACTGAGTGCTGAATTTTGTGTTCTGAGTTCTGATAACTGAGTTCTGATAACTGAGTTCTGAATTCTTTGCTGTGAAATCTGAGTTCTGAGTTCTCATTTCCCAGTTCTGAATCCTGAGTTATGAATTCTCAACTCTTAGCTCTTAGCTCTGAGTTCGGAGTTCTAAATTCTACAGTCTGTATTCTGATTTCAGAGTTGTGAATTCTGTGATCAGAATTCAGAGTTGAGATTTCTGAGTTCTGAATTCTGAGTACTGAATTTTAAGTTCTGAGTTCCGAATTCTGTGTTCCGGTTCTGAATTCGGACTTCTGAATTCTGAATTTTGAATTCTGAGATCTGTATCTCAGTTCTGATTTCTGAGTCGCGGATTCTGAGTTACGTTTTGTGAGTCATTTATTGAGTTCTGACTTCAAAGTTCTCAATTGCGTTCTGAATTCTGAGTTCTGATTTCACAATTCTGAGTTACAGTTTGATTTCTGCCTTTTGAGTTCTGAATTGTGTGTTCTGAATTCTGAGTTCCGAATTCTAAGGTGTGAATTCTGAGTTCTGAATCATGAGTACTCCACACTGTGTTCTGAGTTCTGAGAACTGAGTTCTGTGTTCTGAATTCCGTATTCTGAGTTCCAAATTCTGATTTCCAAGTTTTGAATTCTGAGTTCCGAATTCTAAGGTGTGAATTCTGATTTCTGAGTGCTGAGAACTGAGTTCTTTGTTCTGAATTCTAAGTTATGAAGTCCGTATTCTGAGTTCCAAATACTCATTTGCCAGTTCTGATTTTCGAGTTTGAATTCTGAGTTCAGAATTCTAAGGTGAGAATTCTGGGTTATGAATTCTGGGTTCTGAATACTGAGTTGTGATTTCTGAGTTCTGAATTCCAAGTTCTGAGTCATCATTTCTGAATTCTGAGTTCTGAGTTATGAGTTCTCCACTCTTAGTTCTGAGATCTGAGTTCCGATTTCTAAACTGAAGCCTGTATTCTGAATTCAGAGTTGTGGATTCTGAGATCAGAATTCAGAGTTGTGAGTTCTGAGTTCTGAATTCTGAGTACTGAATTTTGAGTTCTGTGTCCTGGGCTCTGAATTCGGATTTCTGAATTCTCATTTGTGAATTTTGAGAACTGAGTCTCATTTATGAATTCCTAGTCACGAATTCTGTGTTGTGAATTGTGACTTCTGAGTTCTGAAATTTCAACTCTGAGTTCTTTGTCTGAGTTAGGAGTCCGAATATCTGAGTTCTATATTCTGAAGTCTAACTATCGAGTTCTGAGTTCTGAGTTTTGAGTTCTGACTTCTGAGTTCTGACATCTGAGTCTTGTGTTCTGAGTGATGAATTTCAGTTCTGAAATTAGAATTCTGAATTCAGGGTTGTAAACTCTGAGTTCTGGTTCCTGAGGTCTGCATTCTGAGTTCTGCGTGCTGAATTCTGAATACTGATCACTGTATTGTGTGTTCTGATTTCTAAGTTGTCAATGCTGTGCGCTGAACTGCGAGATCTGAATACTGAGTTGTCTTGCTGAGTTCTGAACTGCGAGATCTGAATACTGAGTTGTCTTGCTGAATTCTGAACTCTGAGTTCTGAAGTCTGAGTTCTGAGTTCTGTGTTCTGAGGAATGAGTTCTCAATCCAAAGTGCTACACTCTGAGATCTGAGTTTGAATTCTGAGTTGTTAGTTCTATTTTCTGAGTTTTAAATTCTGAGATTTGAGATTTTGTTGTGCATTATGTTTTATGAGTGCCGAGTTCTGAATTTTGAGGTCTGAATCTTGAGTACTGTATTCTGAGTTCTGAGTTCAAATTTTTCAATTGCGTTCTGAATTCTGAGTTCTGAGTTACAAATTCTGAGTTACAAATTCTGAGTTCGCAGTTTCTAGTTCTGATTACTGAGTGCTGAATTTTGTGTTCTGAGTTCTGATAACTGAGTTCTGATAACTGAGTTCTGAATTCTTAGCTGTGACATCTGAGTTCTGAGTTCTCATTTCCCAGTTCTGAATCCTGAGTTATGAATTCTCAACTCTTAGCTCTTAGCTCTGAGTTCGGAGTTCTAAATTCTACAGTCTGTATTCTGATTTCAGAGTTGTGAATTCTGTGATCAGAATTCAGAGTTGAGATTTCTGAGTTCTGAATTCTGAGTACTGAATTTTAAGTTCTGAGTTCCGAATTCTGTGTTCCGGTTCTGAATTCGGACTTCTGAATTCTGAATTTTGAATTCTGAGATCTGTATCTCAGTTCTGATTTCTGAGTCGCGGATTCTGAGTTACGTTTTGTGAGTCATTTATTTTGAGTTCTGACTTCAAAGTTCTCAATTGCGTTCTGAATTCTGAGTTCTGATTTCACAATTCTGAGTTACAGTTCTGATTTCTGCCTTTTGAGTTCTGAATTGTGTGTTCTGAATTCTGAGTTGCGAATTCTTAGGCGTGAATTCTGAGTTCTGAATCATGAGTACTCCACACTGTGTTCTGAGTTCTGAGAACTGAATTCTGCATTCTGAGTTCTGTGTTCTGAATTCTGTATTCTGAGTTGCAAATTCTGATTTACAAGGTTTGAATTCTGACTTAGGTATCTGAGTTCTGAATTCTAAGGTGTGAATTCTGAGTTCTTTGTTCTGATTTCTGAGTGCTGAGAACTGAGTTCTTTGTTCTGGATTCTAAGTTGTGAAGTCCGTAGTCTGAGTTCCAAATACTCATTTGCCAGTTCTGATATTCGAGTTTGAATTCTGAGTTCAGAATTCTAAGGTGAGAATTCTGGGTTATGAATTCTGGGTTCTGAATACTGAGTTGTGATTTCTGAGTTCTGAATTCCAAGTTCTGAGTCATCATTTCTGACTTCTGAGTTCTGAGTTATGAGTTATCCACTCTTAGTTCTGAGATCAGAGTTCCGATTTCTAAACTGAAGCCTGTATTCTGAATTCAGAGTTGTGGATTCTGAGATCAGAATTCAGAGTTGTGAGTTCTGAGTTCTGAATTCTGAGTACTGAATTTTGAGTTCTGTGTCCTGGGCTCTGAATTCGGATTTCTGAATTCTCATTTGTGAATGTTGAGAACTGAGTCTCATTTATGAATTCCTAGTCACGAATTCTGTGTTGTGAATTGTGACTTCTGGGTTCTGAAATTTCAACTCTGAGTTCTTTGTCTGAGTTAGGAGTCCGAATATCTGAGTTCTATATTCTGAAGTCTAACTATCGAGTTCTGAGTCCTGAGTTTTGAGTTCTGACTTCTGAGTTCTGACATCTGAGTATTGTGTTCTGAGTTATGAATTTCAGTTCTGAAATTAGAATTCTGAGTTCAGGGTTGTAAACTCTGAGTTCTGGTTCCTGAGGTCTGCATTCTGAGTTCTGCGTGCTGAATTCTGAATACTGATCACTGTATTGTGTGTTCTGATTTCTAAGTTGTCAATGCTGTGTGCTGAACTGTGAGATCTGAATACTGAGTTGTCATGCTGAGTTCTGAACTCTGAGTTCTGAATTCTGAGTTCTGAGTTCTGAGATATGAATCCTAATTTCTGAATTCTGAATTCTGAGTTCTGCGTTCTGAGGAATGAGTTCTCAATCCAAAGTGCTACACTCTGAGATCTGAGTTTGAAATCTGAGTTGCTAGTTCTATTTTCTGAGTTTTAAATTCTGAGATTTGAGATTTTGTTGTGCATTATGTTTTATGAGTGCCGAGTTCTGAATTTTGAGGTCTGAATCTTGAGTACTGTATTCTGAGTTCTGAGTTCAAATTTTTCAATTGCGTTTTGAATTCTGAGTTCTGAGTTACAAATTCTGAGTTACAAATTCTGAGTTCGCAGTTTCTAGTTCTGATTACTGAGTGCTGAATTTTGTGTTCTGAGTTCTGATAACTGAGTTCTGAATTCTTAGCTGTGAAATCTGAGTTCTGAGTTCTCATTTCCCAGTTCTGAATACTGAGTTATGAATTCTCAACTCTTAGTTCTGAGATCTGAGTTCGGAGTTCTAAGCTGAAGCCTGTATTCTGAATACTGAGTTGTGGATTCTGAGATCTGAATTCAGAGCTCTGTGTTCTGAGTTCTGAATTCTGAGTTCCGAATTCTAAGGTGTGAATTCTGAGTTCTGAATCATGAGTACTCCACACGGTGTTCTGAGTTCTGAGAACTGAGTTCTGTGTTCTGAATTCCGTATTCTGAGTTCCAAATTCTGATTTCCAAGTTTTGAATTCTGAGTTCCCAATTCTAAGGTGTGAATTCTGATTTCTGAGTGCTGAGAACTGAGTTCTTTGTTCTGAATTCTAACTTATGAAGTCCGTATTCTGAGTTCCAAATACTCATTTGCCAGTTCTGATATTCGAGTTTGAATTCTGAGTTCAGAATTCTAAGGTGAGAATTCTGGGTTATGAATTCTGGGTTCTGAATACTGAGTTGTGATTTCTGAGTTCTGAATTCCAAGTTCTGAGTCATCATTTCTGAATTCTGAGTTCTGAGTTATGAGTTCTCCACTCTTAGTTCTGAGATCTGAGTTCCGATTTCTAAACTGAAGCCTGTATTCTGAATTCAGAGTTGTGGATTCTGAGATCAGAATTCAGAGTTGTGAGTTCTGAGTTCTGAATTCTGAGTTCTGAATTTTGAGTTCTGTGTCCTGGGCTCTGAATTCGGATTTCTGAATTCTCATTTGTGAATGTTGAGAACTGAGTCTCATTTATGAATTCCTAGTCACGAATTCTGTGTTGTGAATTGTGACTTCTGAGTTCTGAAATTTCAACTCTGAGTTCTTTGTCTGAGTTAGGAGTCCGAATATCTGAGTTCTCTATTCTGAAGTCTAACTATCGAGTTCTGAGTTCTGAGTTTTGAGTTCTGACTTCTGAGTTCTGACATCTGAGTCTTGTGTTCTGAGTTATGAATTTCAGTTCTGAAATTAGAATTCTGAATTCAGGGTTGTAAACTCTGAGTTCTGGTTCCTGAGGTCTGCATTCTGAGTTCTGCGTGCTGAATTCTGAATACTGATCACTGTATTGTGTGTTCTGATTTCTAAGTTGTCAATGCTGTGTGCTGAACTGCGAGATCTGAATACTGAGTTGTCTTGCTGAATTCTGAACTCTGAGTTCTGAAGTCTGAGTTCTGAGTTCTGCGTTCTGAGGAATGAGTTCTCAATCCAAAGTGCTACACTCTGAGATCTGAGTTTGAATTCTGAGTTGTTAGTTCTATTTTCTGAGTTTTAAATTCTGAGATTTGAGATTTTGTTGTGCATTATGTTTTATGAGTGCCGAGTTCTGAATTTTGAGGTCTGAATCTTGAGTACTGTATTCTGAGTTCTGAGTTCAAATTTTTCAATTGCGTTCTGAATTCTGAGTTCTGAGTTACAAATTCTGAGTTACAAATTCTGAGTTCGCAGTTTCTAGTTCTGATTACTGAGTGCTGAATTTTGTGTTCTGAGTTCTGATAACTGAGTTCTGATAACTGAGTTCTGAATTCTTTGCTGTGAAATCTGAGTTCTGAGTTCTCATTTCCCAGTTCTGAATCCTGAGTTATGAATTCTCAACTCTTAGCTCTTAGCTCTGAGTTCGGAGTTCTAAATTCTACAGTCTGTATTCTGATTTCAGAGTTGTGAATTCTGTGATCAGAATTCAGAGTTGAGATTTCTGAGTTCTGAATTCTGAGTACTGAATTTTAAGTTCTGAGTTCCGAATTCTGTGTTCCGGTTCTGAATTCGGACTTCTGAATTCTGAATTTTGAATTCTGAGATCTGTATCTCAGTTCTGATTTCTGAGTCGCGGATTCTGAGTTACGTTTTGTGAGTCATTTATTCTGAGTTCTGACTTCAAAGTTCTCAATTGCGTTCTGAATTCTGAGTTCTGATTTCACAATTCTGAGTTACAGTTCTGATTTCTGCCTTTTGAGTTCTGAATTGTGTGTTCTGAATTCTGAGTTCCGAATTCTAAGGTGTGAATTCTGAGTTCTGAATCATGAGTACTCCACACTGTGTTCTGAGTTCTGAGAACTGAGTTCTGTGTTCTGAATTCCGTATTCTGAGTTCCAAATTCTGATTTCCAAGTTTTGAATTCTGAGTTCCGAATTCTAAGGTGTGAATTCTGATTTCTGAGTGCTGAGAACTGAGTTCTTTGTTCTGAATTCTAAGTTATGAAGTCCGTATTCTGAGTTCCAAATACTCATTTGCCAGTTCTGATTTTCGAGTTTGAATTCTGAGTTCAGAATTCTAAGGTGAAAATTCTGGGTTATGAATTCTGGGTTCTGAATACTGAGTTGTGATTTCTGAGTTCTGAATTCCAAGTTCTGAGTCATCATTTCTGAATTCTGAGTTCTGAGTTATGAGTTCTCCACTCTTAGTTCTGAGATCTGAGTTCCGATTTCTAAACTGAAGCCTGTATTCTGAATTCAGAGTTGTGGATTCTGAGATCAGAATTCAGAGTTGTGAGTTCTGAGTTCTGAATTCTGAGTACTGAATTTTGAGTTCTGTGTCCTGGGCTCTGAATTCGGATTTCTGAATTCTCATTTGTGAATGTTGAGAACTGAGTCTCATTTATGAATTCCTAGTCACGAATTCTGTGTTGTGAATTGTGACTTCTGAGTTCTGAAATTTCAACTCTGAGTTCTTTGTCTGAGTTAGGAGTCCGAATATCTGAGTTCTATATTCTGAAGTCTAACTATCGAGTTCTGAGTTCTGAGTTTTGAGTTCTGACTTCTGAGTTCTGACATCTGAGTCTTGTGTTCTGAGTGATGAATTTCAGTTCTGAAATTAGAATTCTGAATTCAGGGTTGTAAACTCTGAGTTCTGGTTCCTGAGGTCTGCATTCTGAGTTCTGCGTGCTGAATTCTGAATACTGATCACTGTATTGTGTGTTCTGATTTCTAAGTTGTCAATGCTGTGCGCTGAACTGCGAGATCTGAATACTGAGTTGTCTTGCTGAGTTCTGAACTGCGAGATCTGAATACTGAGTTGTCTTGCTGAATTCTGAACTCTGAGTTCTGAAGTCTGAGTTCTGAGTTCTGTGTTCTGAGGAATGAGTTCTCAATCCAAAGTGCTACACTCTGAGATCTGAGTTTGAATTCTGAGTTGTTAGTTCTATTTTCTGAGTTTTAAATTCTGAGATTTGAGATTTTGTTGTGCATTATGTTTTATGAGTGCCGAGTTCTGAATTTTGAGGTCTGAATCTTGAGTACTGTATTCTGAGTTCTGAGTTCAAATTTTTCAATTGCGTTCTGAATTCTGAGTTCTGAGTTACAAATTCTGAGTTACAAATTCTGAGTTCGCAGTTTCTAGTTCTGATTACTGAGTGCTGAATTTTGTGTTCTGAGTTCTGATAACTGAGTTCTGATAACTGAGTTCTGAATTCTTAGCTGTGACATCTGAGTTCTGAGTTCTCATTTCCCAGTTCTGAATCCTGAGTTATGAATTCTCAACTCTTAGCTCTTAGCTCTGAGTTCGGAGTTCTAAATTCTACAGTCTGTATTCTGATTTCAGAGTTGTGAATTCTGTGATCAGAATTCAGAGTTGAGATTTCTGAGTTCTGAATTCTGAGTACTGAATTTTAAGTTCTGAGTTCCGAATTCTGTGTTCCGGTTCTGAATTCGGACTTCTGAATTCTGAATTTTGAATTCTGAGATCTGTATCTCAGTTCTGATTTCTGAGTCGCGGATTCTGAGTTACGTTTTGTGAGTCATTTATTTTGAGTTCTGACTTCAAAGTTCTCAATTGCGTTCTGAATTCTGAGTTCTGATTTCACAATTCTGAGTTACAGTTCTGATTTCTGCCTTTTGAGTTCTGAATTGTGTGTTCTGAATTCTGAGTTGCGAATTCTTAGGCGTGAATTCTGAGTTCTGAATCATGAGTACTCCACACTGTGTTCTGAGTTCTGAGAACTGAATTCTGCATTCTGAGTTCTGTGTTCTGAATTCTGTATTCTGAGTTGCAAATTCTGATTTACAAGGTTTGAATTCTGACTTAGGTATCTGAGTTCTGAATTCTAAGGTGTGAATTCTGAGTTCTTTGTTCTGATTTCTGAGTGCTGAGAACTGAGTTCTTTGTTCTGGATTCTAAGTTGTGAAGTCCGTAGTCTGAGTTCCAAATACTCATTTGCCAGTTCTGATATTCGAGTTTGAATTCTGAGTTCAGAATTCTAAGGTGAGAATTCTGGGTTATGAATTCTGGGTTCTGAATACTGAGTTGTGATTTCTGAGTTCTGAATTCCAAGTTCTGAGTCATCATTTCTGACTTCTGAGTTCTGAGTTATGAGTTATCCACTCTTAGTTCTGAGATCAGAGTTCCGATTTCTAAACTGAAGCCTGTATTCTGAATTCAGAGTTGTGGATTCTGAGATCAGAATTCAGAGTTGTGAGTTCTGAGTTCTGAATTCTGAGTACTGAATTTTGAGTTCTGTGTCCTGGGCTCTGAATTCGGATTTCTGAATTCTCATTTGTGAATGTTGAGAACTGAGTCTCATTTATGAATTCCTAGTCACGAATTCTGTGTTGTGAATTGTGACTTCTGGGTTCTGAAATTTCAACTCTGAGTTCTTTGTCTGAGTTAGGAGTCCGAATATCTGAGTTCTATATTCTGAAGTCTAACTATCGAGTTCTGAGTCCTGAGTTTTGAGTTCTGACTTCTGAGTTCTGACATCTGAGTATTGTGTTCTGAGTTATGAATTTCAGTTCTGAAATTAGAATTCTGAGTTCAGGGTTGTAAACTCTGAGTTCTGGTTCCTGAGGTCTGCATTCTGAGTTCTGCGTGCTGAATTCTGAATACTGATCACTGTATTGTGTGTTCTGATTTCTAAGTTGTCAATGCTGTGTGCTGAACTGTGAGATCTGAATACTGAGTTGTCATGCTGAGTTCTGAACTCTGAGTTCTGAATTCTGAGTTCTGAGTTCTGAGATATGAATCCTAATTTCTGAATTCTGAATTCTGAGTTCTGCGTTCTGAGGAATGAGTTCTCAATCCAAAGTGCTACACTCTGAGATCTGAGTTTGAAATCTGAGTTGCTAGTTCTATTTTCTGAGTTTTAAATTCTGAGATTTGAGATTTTGTTGTGCATTATGTTTTATGAGTGCCGAGTTCTGAATTTTGAGGTCTGAATCTTGAGTACTGTATTCTGAGTTCTGAGTTCAAATTTTTCAATTGCGTTTTGAATTCTGAGTTCTGAGTTACAAATTCTGAGTTACAAATTCTGAGTTCGCAGTTTCTAGTTCTGATTACTGAGTGCTGAATTTTGTGTTCTGAGTTCTGATAACTGAGTTCTGAATTCTTAGCTGTGAAATCTGAGTTCTGAGTTCTCATTTCCCAGTTCTGAATACTGAGTTATGAATTCTCAACTCTTAGTTCTGAGATCTGAGTTCGGAGTTCTAAGCTGAAGCCTGTATTCTGAATACTGAGTTGTGGATTCTGAGATCTGAATTCAGAGCTCTGTGTTCTGAGTTCTGAATTCTGAGTTCCGAATTCTAAGGTGTGAATTCTGAGTTCTGAATCATGAGTACTCCACACGGTGTTCTGAGTTCTGAGAACTGAGTTCTGTGTTCTGAATTCCGTATTCTGAGTTCCAAATTCTGATTTCCAAGTTTTGAATTCTGAGTTCCCAATTCTAAGGTGTGAATTCTGATTTCTGAGTGCTGAGAACTGAGTTCTTTGTTCTGAATTCTAACTTATGAAGTCCGTATTCTGAGTTCCAAATACTCATTTGCCAGTTCTGATATTCGAGTTTGAATTCTGAGTTCAGAATTCTAAGGTGAGAATTCTGGGTTATGAATTCTGGGTTCTGAATACTGAGTTGTGATTTCTGAGTTCTGAATTCCAAGTTGTGAGTCATCATTTCTGAATTCTGAGTTCTGAGTTATGAGTTCTCCAGTCTTAGTTCTGAGATCTGAGTTCCGATTTCTAAACTGAAGCCTGTATTCTGAATTCAGAGTTGTGGATTCTGAGATCAGAATTCAGAGTTGTGAGTTCTGAGTTCTGAATTCTGAGTTCTGAATTTTGAGTTCTGTGTCCTGGGCTCTGAATTCGGATTTCTGAATTCTCATTTGTGAATTTTGAGAACTGAGTCTCATTTATGAATTCCTAGTCACGAATTCTGTGTTGTGAATTGTGACTTCTGAGTTCTGAAATTTCAACTCTGAGTTCTTTGTCTGAGTTAGGAGTCCGAATATCTGAGTTCTCTATTCTGAAGTCTAACTATCGAGTTCTGAGTTCTGAGTTTTGAGTTCTGACTTCTGAGTTCTGACATCTGAGTCTTGTGTTCTGAGTTATGAATTTCAGTTCTGAAATTAGAATTCTGAATTCAGGGTTGTAAACTCTGAGTTCTGGTTCCTGAGGTCTGCATTCTGAGTTCTGCGTGCTGAATTCTGAATACTGATCACTGTATTGTGTGTTCTGATTTCTAAGTTGTCAATGCTGTGTGCTGAACTGCGAGATCTGAATACTGAGTTGTCTTGCTGAATTCTGAACTCTGAGTTCTGAAGTCTGAGTTCTGAGTTCTGCGTTCTGAGGAATGAGTTCTCAATCCAAAGTGCTACACTCTGAGATCTGAGTTTGAATTCTGAGTTGTTAGTTCTATTTTCTGAGTTTTAAATTCTGAGATTTGAGATTTTGTTGTGCATTATGTTTTATGAGTGCCGAGTTCTGAATTTTGAGGTCTGAATCTTGAGTACTGTATTCTGAGTTCTGAGTTCAAATTTTTCAATTGCGTTCTGAATTCTGAGTTCTGAGTTACAAATTCTGAGTTACAAATTCTGAGTTCGCAGTTTCTAGTTCTGATTACTGAGTGCTGAATTTTGTGTTCTGAGTTCTGATAACTGAGTTCTGATAACTGAGTTCTGAATTCTTTGCTGTGAAATCTGAGTTCTGAGTTCTCATTTCCCAGTTCTGAATCCTGAGTTATGAATTCTCAACTCTTAGCTCTTAGCTCTGAGTTCGGAGTTCTAAATTCTACAGTCTGTATTCTGATTTCAGAGTTGTGAATTCTGTGATCAGAATTCAGAGTTGAGATTTCTGAGTTCTGAATTCTGAGTACTGAATTTTAAGTTCTGAGTTCCGAATTCTGTGTTCCGGTTCTGAATTCGGACTTCTGAATTCTGAATTTTGAATTCTGAGATCTGTATCTCAGTTCTGATTTCTGAGTCGCGGATTCTGAGTTACGTTTTGTGAGTCATTTATTCTGAGTTCTGACTTCAAAGTTCTCAATTGCGTTCTGAATTCTGAGTTCTGATTTCACAATTCTGAGTTACAGTTCTGATTTCTGCCTTTTGAGTTCTGAATTGTGTGTTCTGAATTCTGAGTTCCGAATTCTAAGGTGTGAATTCTGAGTTCTGAATCATGAGTACTCCACACTGTGTTCTGAGTTCTGAGAACTGAGTTCTGTGTTCTGAATTCCGTATTCTGAGTTCCAAATTCTGATTTCCAAGTTTTGAATTCTGAGTTCCGAATTCTAAGGTGTGAATTCTGATTTCTGAGTGCTGAGAACTGAGTTCTTTGTTCTGAATTCTAAGTTATGAAGTCCGTATTCTGAGTTCCAAATACTCATTTGCCAGTTCTGATTTTCGAGTTTGAATTCTGAGTTCAGAATTCTAAGGTGAGAATTCTGGGTTATGAATTCTGGGTTCTGAATACTGAGTTGTGATTTCTGAGTTCTGAATTCCAAGTTCTGAGTCATCATTTCTGAATTCTGAGTTCTGAGTTATGAGTTCTCCACTCTTAGTTCTGAGATCTGAGTTCCGATTTCTAAACTGAAGCCTGTATTCTGAATTCAGAGTTGTGGATTCTGAGATCAGAATTCAGAGTTGTGAGTTCTGAGTTCTGAATTCTGAGTACTGAATTTTGAGTTCTGTGTCCTGGGCTCTGAATTCGGATTTCTGAATTCTCATTTGTGAATTTTGAGAACTGAGTCTCATTTATGAATTCCTAGTCACGAATTCTGTGTTGTGAATTGTGACTTCTGAGTTCTGAAATTTCAACTCTGAGTTCTTTGTCTGAGTTAGGAGTCCGAATATCTGAGTTCTATATTCTGAAGTCTAACTATCGAGTTCTGAGTTCTGAGTTTTGAGTTCTGACTTCTGAGTTCTGACATCTGAGTCTTGTGTTCTGAGTGATGAATTTCAGTTCTGAAATTAGAATTCTGAATTCAGGGTTGTAAACTCTGAGTTCTGGTTCCTGAGGTCTGCATTCTGAGTTCTGCGTGCTGAATTCTGAATACTGATCACTGTATTGTGTGTTCTGATTTCTAAGTTGTCAATGCTGTGCGCTGAACTGCGAGATCTGAATACTGAGTTGTCTTGCTGAGTTCTGAACTGCGAGATCTGAATACTGAGTTGTCTTGCTGAATTCTGAACTCTGAGTTCTGAAGTCTGAGTTCTGAGTTCTGCGTTCTGAGGAATGAGTTCTCAATCCAAAGTGCTACACTCTGAGATCTGAGTTTGAATTCTGAGTTGTTAGTTCTATTTTCTGAGTTTTAAATTCTGAGATTTGAGATTTTGTTGTGCATTATGTTTTATGAGTGCCGAGTTCTGAATTTTGAGGTCTGAATCTTGAGTACTGTATTCTGAGTTCTGAGTTCAAATTTTTCAATTGCGTTCTGAATTCTGAGTTCTGAGTTACAAATTCTGAGTTACAAATTCTGAGTTCGCAGTTTCTAGTTCTGATTACTGAGTGCTGAATTTTGTGTTCTGAGTTCTGATAACTGAGTTCTGATAACTGAGTTCTGAATTCTTAGCTGTGACATCTGAGTTCTGAGTTCTCATTTCCCAGTTCTGAATCCTGAGTTATGAATTCTCAACTCTTAGCTCTTAGCTCTGAGTTCGGAGTTCTAAATTCTACAGTCTGTATTCTGATTTCAGAGTTGTGAATTCTGTGATCAGAATTCAGAGTTGAGATTTCTGAGTTCTGAATTCTGAGTACTGAATTTTAAGTTCTGAGTTCCGAATTCTGTGTTCCGGTTCTGAATTCGGACTTCTGAATTCTGAATTTTGAATTCTGAGATCTGTATCTCAGTTCTGATTTCTGAGTCGCGGATTCTGAGTTACGTTTTGTGAGTCATTTATTTTGAGTTCTGACTTCAAAGTTCTCAATTGCGTTCTGAATTCTGAGTTCTGATTTCACAATTCTGAGTTACAGTTCTGATTTCTGCCTTTTGAGTTCTGAATTGTGTGTTCTGAATTCTGAATTGCGAATTCTTAGGCGTGAATTCTGAGTTCTGAATCATGAGTACTCCACACTGTGTTCTGAGTTCTGAGAACTGAATTCTGCATTCTGAGTTCTGTGTTCTGAATTCTGTATTCTGAGTTGCAAATTCTGATTTACAAGGTTTGAATTCTGACTTAGGTATCTGAGTTCTGAATTCTAAGGTGTGAATTCTGAGTTCTTTGTTCTGATTTCTGAGTGCTGAGAACTGAGTTCTTTGTTCTGGATTCTAAGTTGTGAAGTCCGTAGTCTGAGTTCCAAATACTCATTTGCCAGTTCTGATATTCGAGTTTGAATTCTGAGTTCAGAATTCTAAGGTGAGAATTCTGGGTTATGAATTCTGGGTTCTGAATACTGAGTTGTGATTTCTGAGTTCTGAATTCCAAGTTCTGAGTCATCATTTCTGACTTCTGAGTTCTGAGTTATGAGTTATCCACTCTTAGTTCTGAGATCAGAGTTCCGATTTCTAAACTGAAGCCTGTATTCTGAATTCAGAGTTGTGGATTCTGAGATCAGAATTCAGAGTTGTGAGTTCTGAGTTCTGAATTCTGAGTACTGAATTTTGAGTTCTGTGTCCTGGGCTCTGAATTCGGATTTCTGAATTCTCATTTGTGAATGTTGAGAACTGAGTCTCATTTATGAATTCCTAGTCACGAATTCTGTGTTGTGAATTGTGACTTCTGGGTTCTGAAATTTCAACTCTGAGTTCTTTGTCTGAGTTAGGAGTCCGAATATCTGAGTTCTATATTCTGAAGTCTAACTATCGAGTTCTGAGTCCTGAGTTTTGAGTTCTGACTTCTGAGTTCTGACATCTGAGTCTTGTGTTCTGAGTTATGAATTTCAGTTCTGAAATTAGAATTCTGAATTCAGGGTTGTAAACTCTGAGTTCTGGTTCCTGAGGTCTGCATTCTGAGTTCTGCGTGCTGAATTCTGAATACTGATCACTGTATTGTGTGTTCTGATTTCTAAGTTGTCAATGCTGTGTGCTGAACTGCGAGATCTGAATACTGAGTTGTCTTGCTGAATTCTGAACTCTGAGTTCTGAAGTCTGAGTTCTGAGTTCTGCGTTCTGAGGAATGAGTTCTCAATCCAAAGTGCTACACTCTGAGATCTGAGTTTGAATTCTGAGTTGTTAGTTCTATTTTCTGAGTTTTAAATTCTGAGATTTGAGATTTTGTTGTGCATTATGTTTTATGAGTGCCGAGTTCTGAATTTTGAGGTCTGAATCTTGAGTACTGTATTCTGAGTTCTGAGTTCAAATTTTTCAATTGCGTTCTGAATTCTGAGTTCTGAGTTACAAATTCTGAGTTACAAATTCTGAGTTCGCAGTTTCTAGTTCTGATTACTGAGTGCTGAATTTTGTGTTCTGAGTTCTGATAACTGAGTTCTGATAACTGAGTTCTGAATTCTTTGCTGTGAAATCTGAGTTCTGAGTTCTCATTTCCCAGTTCTGAATCCTGAGTTATGAATTCTCAACTCTTAGCTCTTAGCTCTGAGTTCGGAGTTCTAAATTCTACAGTCTGTATTCTGATTTCAGAGTTGTGAATTCTGTGATCAGAATTCAGAGTTGAGATTTCTGAGTTCTGAATTCTGAGTACTGAATTTTAAGTTCTGAGTTCCGAATTCTGTGTTCCGGTTCTGAATTCGGACTTCTGAATTCTGAATTTTGAATTCTGAGATCTGTATCTCAGTTCTGATTTCTGAGTCGCGGATTCTGAGTTACGTTTTGTGAGTCATTTATTCTGAGTTCTGACTTCAAAGTTCTCAATTGCGTTCTGAATTCTGAGTTCTGATTTCACAATTCTGAGTTACAGTTCTGATTTCTGCCTTTTGAGTTCTGAATTGTGTGTTCTGAATTCTGAGTTCCGAATTCTAAGGTGTGAATTCTGAGTTCTGAATCATGAGTACTCCACACTGTGTTCTGAGTTCTGAGAACTGAGTTCTGTGTTCTGAATTCCGTATTCTGAGTTCCAAATTCTGATTTCCAAGTTTTGAATTCTGAGTTCCGAATTCTAAGGTGTGAATTCTGATTTCTGAGTGCTGAGAACTGAGTTCTTTGTTCTGAATTCTAAGTTATGAAGTCCGTATTCTGAGTTCCAAATACTCATTTGCCAGTTCTGATTTTCGAGTTTGAATTCTGAGTTCAGAATTCTAAGGTGAGAATTCTGGGTTATGAATTCTGGGTTCTGAATACTGAGTTGTGATTTCTGAGTTCTGAATTCCAAGTTCTGAGTCATCATTTCTGAATTCTGAGTTCTGAGTTATGAGTTCTCCACTCTTAGTTCTGAGATCTGAGTTCCGATTTCTAAACTGAAGCCTGTATTCTGAATTCAGAGTTGTGGATTCTGAGATCAGAATTCAGAGTTGTGAGTTCTGAGTTCTGAATTCTGAGTACTGAATTTTGAGTTCTGTGTCCTGGGCTCTGAATTCGGATTTCTGAATTCTCATTTGTGAATTTTGAGAACTGAGTCTCATTTATGAATTCCTAGTCACGAATTCTGTGTTGTGAATTGTGACTTCTGAGTTCTGAAATTTCAACTCTGAGTTCTTTGTCTGAGTTAGGAGTCCGAATATCTGAGTTCTATATTCTGAAGTCTAACTATCGAGTTCTGAGTTCTGAGTTTTGAGTTCTGACTTCTGAGTTCTGACATCTGAGTCTTGTGTTCTGAGTGATGAATTTCAGTTCTGAAATTAGAATTCTGAATTCAGGGTTGTAAACTCTGAGTTCTGGTTCCTGAGGTCTGCATTCTGAGTTCTGCGTGCTGAATTCTGAATACTGATCACTGTATTGTGTGTTCTGATTTCTAAGTTGTCAATGCTGTGCGCTGAACTGCGAGATCTGAATACTGAGTTGTCTTGCTGAGTTCTGAACTGCGAGATCTGAATACTGAGTTGTCTTGCTGAATTCTGAACTCTGAGTTCTGAAGTCTGAGTTCTGAGTTCTGCGTTCTGAGGAATGAGTTCTCAATCCAAAGTGCTACACTCTGAGATCTGAGTTTGAATTCTGAGTTGTTAGTTCTATTTTCTGAGTTTTAAATTCTGAGATTTGAGATTTTGTTGTGCATTATGTTTTATGAGTGCCGAGTTCTGAATTTTGAGGTCTGAATCTTGAGTACTGTATTCTGAGTTCTGAGTTCAAATTTTTCAATTGCGTTCTGAATTCTGAGTTCTGAGTTACAAATTCTGAGTTACAAATTCTGAGTTCGCAGTTTCTAGTTCTGATTACTGAGTGCTGAATTTTGTGTTCTGAGTTCTGATAACTGAGTTCTGATAACTGAGTTCTGAATTCTTAGCTGTGACATCTGAGTTCTGAGTTCTCATTTCCCAGTTCTGAATCCTGAGTTATGAATTCTCAACTCTTAGCTCTTAGCTCTGAGTTCGGAGTTCTAAATTCTACAGTCTGTATTCTGATTTCAGAGTTGTGAATTCTGTGATCAGAATTCAGAGTTGAGATTTCTGAGTTCTGAATTCTGAGTACTGAATTTTAAGTTCTGAGTTCCGAATTCTGTGTTCCGGTTCTGAATTCGGACTTCTGAATTCTGAATTTTGAATTCTGAGATCTGTATCTCAGTTCTGATTTCTGAGTCGCGGATTCTGAGTTACGTTTTGTGAGTCATTTATTTTGAGTTCTGACTTCAAAGTTCTCAATTGCGTTCTGAATTCTGAGTTCTGATTTCACAATTCTGAGTTACAGTTCTGATTTCTGCCTTTTGAGTTCTGAATTGTGTGTTCTGAATTCTGAATTGCGAATTCTTAGGCGTGAATTCTGAGTTCTGAATCATGAGTACTCCACACTGTGTTCTGAGTTCTGAGAACTGAATTCTGCATTCTGAGTTCTGTGTTCTGAATTCTGTATTCTGAGTTGCAAATTCTGATTTACAAGGTTTGAATTCTGACTTAGGTATCTGAGTTCTGAATTCTAAGGTGTGAATTCTGAGTTCTTTGTTCTGATTTCTGAGTGCTGAGAACTGAGTTCTTTGTTCTGGATTCTAAGTTGTGAAGTCCGTAGTCTGAGTTCCAAATACTCATTTGCCAGTTCTGATATTCGAGTTTGAATTCTGAGTTCAGAATTCTAAGGTGAGAATTCTGGGTTATGAATTCTGGGTTCTGAATACTGAGTTGTGATTTCTGAGTTCTGAATTCCAAGTTCTGAGTCATCATTTCTGACTTCTGAGTTCTGAGTTATGAGTTATCCACTCTTAGTTCTGAGATCAGAGTTCCGATTTCTAAACTGAAGCCTGTATTCTGAATTCAGAGTTGTGGATTCTGAGATCAGAATTCAGAGTTGTGAGTTCTGAGTTCTGAATTCTGAGTACTGAATTTTGAGTTCTGTGTCCTGGGCTCTGAATTCGGATTTCTGAATTCTCATTTGTGAATGTTGAGAACTGAGTCTCATTTATGAATTCCTAGTCACGAATTCTGTGTTGTGAATTGTGACTTCTGGGTTCTGAAATTTCAACTCTGAGTTCTTTGTCTGAGTTAGGAGTCCGAATATCTGAGTTCTATATTCTGAAGTCTAACTATCGAGTTCTGAGTCCTGAGTTTTGAGTTCTGACTTCTGAGTTCTGACATCTGAGTATTGTGTTCTGAGTTATGAATTTCAGTTCTGAAATTAGAATTCTGAGTTCAGGGTTGTAAACTCTGAGTTCTGGTTCCTGAGGTCTGCATTCTGAGTTCTGCGTGCTGAATTCTGAATACTGATCACTGTATTGTGTGTTCTGATTTCTAAGTTGTCAATGCTGTGTGCTGAACTGTGAGATCTGAATACTGAGTTGTCATGCTGAGTTCTGAACTCTGAGTTCTGAATTCTGAGTTCTGAGTTCTGAGATATGAATCCTAATTTCTGAATTCTGAATTCTGAGTTCTGCGTTCTGAGGAATGAGTTCTCAATCCAAAGTGCTACACTCTGAGATCTGAGTTTGAAATCTGAGTTGCTAGTTCTATTTTCTGAGTTTTAAATTCTGAGATTTGAGATTTTGTTGTGCATTATGTTTTATGAGTGCCGAGTTCTGAATTTTGAGGTCTGAATCTTGAGTACTGTATTCTGAGTTCTGAGTTCAAATTTTTCAATTGCGTTTTGAATTCTGAGTTCTGAGTTACAAATTCTGAGTTACAAATTCTGAGTTCGCAGTTTCTAGTTCTGATTACTGAGTGCTGAATTTTGTGTTCTGAGTTCTGATAACTGAGTTCTGAATTCTTAGCTGTGAAATCTGAGTTCTGAGTTCTCATTTCCCAGTTCTGAATACTGAGTTATGAATTCTCAACTCTTAGTTCTGAGATCTGAGTTCGGAGTTCTAAGCTGAAGCCTGTATTCTGAATACTGAGTTGTGGATTCTGAGATCTGAATTCAGAGCTCTGTGTTCTGAGTTCTGAATTCTGAGTTCCGAATTCTAAGGTGTGAATTCTGAGTTCTGAATCATGAGTACTCCACACGGTGTTCTGAGTTCTGAGAACTGAGTTCTGTGTTCTGAATTCCGTATTCTGAGTTCCAAATTCTGATTTCCAAGTTTTGAATTCTGAGTTCCCAATTCTAAGGTGTGAATTCTGATTTCTGAGTGCTGAGAACTGAGTTCTTTGTTCTGAATTCTAACTTATGAAGTCCGTATTCTGAGTTCCAAATACTCATTTGCCAGTTCTGATATTCGAGTTTGAATTCTGAGTTCAGAATTCTAAGGTGAGAATTCTGGGTTATGAATTCTGGGTTCTGAATACTGAGTTGTGATTTCTGAGTTCTGAATTCCAAGTTGTGAGTCATCATTTCTGAATTCTGAGTTCTGAGTTATGAGTTCTCCAGTCTTAGTTCTGAGATCTGAGTTCCGATTTCTAAACTGAAGCCTGTATTCTGAATTCAGAGTTGTGGATTCTGAGATCAGAATTCAGAGTTGTGAGTTCTGAGTTCTGAATTCTGAGTTCTGAATTTTGAGTTCTGTGTCCTGGGCTCTGAATTCGGATTTCTGAATTCTCATTTGTGAATGTTGAGAACTGAGTCTCATTTATGAATTCCTAGTCACGAATTCTGTGTTGTGAATTGTGACTTCTGAGTTCTGAAATTTCAACTCTGAGTTCTTTGTCTGAGTTAGGAGTCCGAATATCTGAGTTCTCTATTCTGAAGTCTAACTATCGAGTTCTGAGTTCTGAGTTTTGAGTTCTGACTTCTGAGTTCTGACATCTGAGTCTTGTGTTCTGAGTTATGAATTTCAGTTCTGAAATTAGAATTCTGAATTCAGGGTTGTAAACTCTGAGTTCTGGTTCCTGAGGTCTGCATTCTGAGTTCTGCGTGCTGAATTCTGAATACTGATCACTGTATTGTGTGTTCTGATTTCTAAGTTGTCAATGCTGTGTGCTGAACTGCGAGATCTGAATACTGAGTTGTCTTGCTGAATTCTGAACTCTGAGTTCTGAAGTCTGAGTTCTGAGTTCTGCGTTCTGAGGAATGAGTTCTCAATCCAAAGTGCTACACTCTGAGATCTGAGTTTGAATTCTGAGTTGTTAGTTCTATTTTCTGAGTTTTAAATTCTGAGATTTGAGATTTTGTTGTGCATTATGTTTTATGAGTGCCGAGTTCTGAATTTTGAGGTCTGAATCTTGAGTACTGTATTCTGAGTTCTGAGTTCAAATTTTTCAATTGCGTTCTGAATTCTGAGTTCTGAGTTACAAATTCTGAGTTACAAATTCTGAGTTCGCAGTTTCTAGTTCTGATTACTGAGTGCTGAATTTTGTGTTCTGAGTTCTGATAACTGAGTTCTGATAACTGAGTTCTGAATTCTTTGCTGTGAAATCTGAGTTCTGAGTTCTCATTTCCCAGTTCTGAATCCTGAGTTATGAATTCTCAACTCTTAGCTCTTAGCTCTGAGTTCGGAGTTCTAAATTCTACAGTCTGTATTCTGATTTCAGAGTTGTGAATTCTGTGATCAGAATTCAGAGTTGAGATTTCTGAGTTCTGAATTCTGAGTACTGAATTTTAAGTTCTGAGTTCCGAATTCTGTGTTCCGGTTCTGAATTCGGACTTCTGAATTCTGAATTTTGAATTCTGAGATCTGTATCTCAGTTCTGATTTCTGAGTCGCGGATTCTGAGTTACGTTTTGTGAGTCATTTATTCTGAGTTCTGACTTCAAAGTTCTCAATTGCGTTCTGAATTCTGAGTTCTGATTTCACAATTCTGAGTTACAGTTCTGATTTCTGCCTTTTGAGTTCTGAATTGTGTGTTCTGAATTCTGAGTTCCGAATTCTAAGGTGTGAATTCTGAGTTCTGAATCATGAGTACTCCACACTGTGTTCTGAGTTCTGAGAACTGAGTTCTGTGTTCTGAATTCCGTATTCTGAGTTCCAAATTCTGATTTCCAAGTTTTGAATTCTGAGTTCCGAATTCTAAGGTGTGAATTCTGATTTCTGAGTGCTGAGAACTGAGTTCTTTGTTCTGAATTCTAAGTTATGAAGTCCGTATTCTGAGTTCCAAATACTCATTTGCCAGTTCTGATTTTCGAGTTTGAATTCTGAGTTCAGAATTCTAAGGTGAGAATTCTGGGTTATGAATTCTGGGTTCTGAATACTGAGTTGTGATTTCTGAGTTCTGAATTCCAAGTTCTGAGTCATCATTTCTGAATTCTGAGTTCTGAGTTATGAGTTCTCCACTCTTAGTTCTGAGATCTGAGTTCCGATTTCTAAACTGAAGCCTGTATTCTGAATTCAGAGTTGTGGATTCTGAGATCAGAATTCAGAGTTGTGAGTTCTGAGTTCTGAATTCTGAGTTCTGAATTTTGAGTTCTGTGTCCTGGGCTCTGAATTCGGATTTCTGAATTCTCATTTGTGAATTTTGAGAACTGAGTCTCATTTATGAATTCCTAGTCACGAATTCTGTGTTGTGAATTGTGACTTCTGAGTTCTGAAATTTCAACTCTGAGTTCTTTGTCTGAGTTAGGAGTCCGAATATCTGAGTTCTATATTCTGAAGTCTAACTATCGAGTTCTGAGTTCTGAGTTTTGAGTTCTGACTTCTGAGTTCTGACATCTGAGTCTTGTGTTCTGAGTGATGAATTTCAGTTCTGAAATTAGAATTCTGAATTCAGGGTTGTAAACTCTGAGTTCTGGTTCCTGAGGTCTGCATTCTGAGTTCTGCGTGCTGAATTCTGAATACTGATCACTGTATTGTGTGTTCTGATTTCTAAGTTGTCAATGCTGTGCGCTGAACTGCGAGATCTGAATACTGAGTTGTCTTGCTGAGTTCTGAACTGCGAGATCTGAATACTGAGTTGTCTTGCTGAATTCTGAACTCTGAGTTCTGAAGTCTGAGTTCTGAGTTCTGCGTTCTGAGGAATGAGTTCTCAATCCAAAGTGCTACACTCTGAGATCTGAGTTTGAATTCTGAGTTGTTAGTTCTATTTTCTGAGTTTTAAATTCTGAGATTTGAGATTTTGTTGTGCATTATGTTTTATGAGTGCCGAGTTCTTAATTTTGAGGTCTGAATCTTGAGTACTGTATTCTGAGTTCTGAGTTCAAATTTTTCAATTGCGTTCTGAATTCTGAGTTCTGAGTTACAAATTCTGAGTTACAAATTCTGAGTTCGCAGTTTCTAGTTCTGATTACTGAGTGCTGAATTTTGTGTTCTGAGTTCTGATAACTGAGTTCTGATAACTGAGTTCTGAATTCTTAGCTGTGACATCTGAGTTCTGAGTTCTCATTTCCCAGTTCTGATAACTGAGTTATGAATTCTCAACTCTTAGCTCTTAGCTCTGAGTTCGGAGTTCTAAATTCTACAGTCTGTATTCTGATTTCAGAGTTGTGAATTCTGTGATCAGAATTCAGAGTTGAGATTTCTGAGTTCTGAATTCTGAGTACTGAATTTTAAGTTCTGAGTTCCGAATTCTGTGTTCCGGTTCTGAATTCGGACTTCTGAATTCTGAATTTTGAATTCTGAGATCTGTATCTCAGTTCTGATTTCTGAGTCGCGGATTCTGAGTTACGTTTTGTGAGTCATTTATTTTGAGTTCTGACTTCAAAGTTCTCAATTGCGTTCTGAATTCTGAGTTCTGATTTCACAATTCTGAGTTACAGTTCTGATTTCTGCCTTTTGAGTTCTGAATTGTGTGTTCTGAATTCTGAATTGCGAATTCTTAGGCGTGAATTCTGAGTTCTGAATCATGAGTACTCCACACTGTGTTCTGAGTTCTGAGAACTGAATTCTGCATTCTGAGTTCTGTGTTCTGAATTCTGTATTCTGAGTTGCAAATTCTGATTTACAAGGTTTGAATTCTGACTTAGGTATCTGAGTTCTGAATTCTAAGGTGTGAATTCTGAGTTCTTTGTTCTGATTTCTGAGTGCTGAGAACTGAGTTCTTTGTTCTGGATTCTAAGTTGTGAAGTCCGTAGTCTGAGTTCCAAATACTCATTTGCCAGTTCTGATATTCGAGTTTGAATTCTGAGTTCAGAATTCTAAGGTGAGAATTCTGGGTTATGAATTCTGGGTTCTGAATACTGAGTTGTGATTTCTGAGTTCTGAATTCCAAGTTCTGAGTCATCATTTCTGACTTCTGAGTTCTGAGTTATGAGTTATCCACTCTTAGTTCTGAGATCAGAGTTCCGATTTCTAAACTGAAGCCTGTATTCTGAATTCAGAGTTGTGGATTCTGAGATCAGAATTCAGAGTTGTGAGTTCTGAGTTCTGAATTCTGAGTACTGAATTTTGAGTTCTGTGTCCTGGGCTCTGAATTCGGATTTCTGAATTCTCATTTGTGAATGTTGAGAACTGAGTCTCATTTATGAATTCCTAGTCACGAATTCTGTGTTGTGAATTGTGACTTCTGGGTTCTGAAATTTCAACTCTGAGTTCTTTGTCTGAGTTAGGAGTCCGAATATCTGAGTTCTATATTCTGAAGTCTAACTATCGAGTTCTGAGTCCTGAGTTTTGAGTTCTGACTTCTGAGTTCTGACATCTGAGTATTGTGTTCTGAGTTATGAATTTCAGTTCTGAAATTAGAATTCTGAGTTCAGGGTTGTAAACTCTGAGTTCTGGTTCCTGAGGTCTGCATTCTGAGTTCTGCGTGCTGAATTCTGAATACTGATCACTGTATTGTGTGTTCTGATTTCTAAGTTGTCAATGCTGTGTGCTGAACTGTGAGATCTGAATACTGAGTTGTCATGCTGAGTTCTGAACTCTGAGTTCTGAATTCTGAGTTCTGAGTTCTGAGATATGAATCCTAATTTCTGAATTCTGAATTCTGAGTTCTGCGTTCTGAGGAATGAGTTCTCAATCCAAAGTGCTACACTCTGAGATCTGAGTTTGAAATCTGAGTTGCTAGTTCTATTTTCTGAGTTTTAAATTCTGAGATTTGAGATTTTGTTGTGCATTATGTTTTATGAGTGCCGAGTTCTGAATTTTGAGGTCTGAATCTTGAGTACTGTATTCTGAGTTCTGAGTTCAAATTTTTCAATTGCGTTTTGAATTCTGAGTTCTGAGTTACAAATTCTGAGTTACAAATTCTGAGTTCGCAGTTTCTAGTTCTGATTACTGAGTGCTGAATTTTGTGTTCTGAGTTCTGATAACTGAGTTCTGAATTCTTAGCTGTGAAATCTGAGTTCTGAGTTCTCATTTCCCAGTTCTGAATACTGAGTTATGAATTCTCAACTCTTAGTTCTGAGATCTGAGTTCGGAGTTCTAAGCTGAAGCCTGTATTCTGAATACTGAGTTGTGGATTCTGAGATCTGAATTCAGAGCTCTGTGTTCTGAGTTCTGAATTCTGAGTTCCGAATTCTAAGGTGTGAATTCTGAGTTCTGAATCATGAGTACTCCACACGGTGTTCTGAGTTCTGAGAACTGAGTTCTGTGTTCTGAATTCCGTATTCTGAGTTCCAAATTCTGATTTCCAAGTTTTGAATTCTGAGTTCCGAATTCTAAGGTGTGAATTCTGATTTCTGAGTGCTGAAAACTGAGTTCTTTGTTCTGAATTCTAACTTATGAAGTCCGTATTCTGAGTTCCAAATACTCATTTGCCAGTTCTGATATTCGAGTTTGAATTCTGAGTTCAGAATTCTAAGGTGAAAATTCTGGGTTATGAATTCTGGGTTCTGAATACTGAGTTGTGATTTCTGAGTTCTGAATTCCAAGTTGTGAGTCATCATTTCTGAATTCTGAGTTCTGAGTTATGAGTTCTCCAGTCTTAGTTCTGAGATCTGAGTTCCGATTTCTAAACTGAAGCCTGTATTCTGAATTCAGAGTTGTGGATTCTGAGATCAGAATTCAGAGTTGTGAGTTCTGAGTTCTGAATTCTGAGTTCTGAATTTTGAGTTCTGTGTCCTGGGCTCTGAATTCGGATTTCTGAATTCTCATTTGTGAATGTTGAGAACTGAGTCTCATTTATGAATTCCTAGTCACGAATTCTGTGTTGTGAATTGTGACTTCTGAGTTCTGAAATTTCAACTCTGAGTTCTTTGTCTGAGTTAGGAGTCCGAATATCTGAGTTCTCTATTCTGAAGTCTAACTATCGAGTTCTGAGTTCTGAGTTTTGAGTTCTGACTTCTGAGTTCTGACATCTGAGTCTTGTGTTCTGAGTTATGAATTTCAGTTCTGAAATTAGAATTCTGAATTCAGGGTTGTAAACTCTGAGTTCTGGTTCCTGAGGTCTGCATTCTGAGTTCTGCGTGCTGAATTCTGAATACTGATCACTGTATTGTGTGTTCTGATTTCTAAGTTGTCAATGCTGTGTGCTGAACTGCGAGATCTGAATACTGAGTTGTCTTGCTGAATTCTGAACTCTGAGTTCTGAAGTCTGAGTTCTGAGTTCTGCGTTCTGAGGAATGAGTTCTCAATCCAAAGTGCTACACTCTGAGATCTGAGTTTGAATTCTGAGTTGTTAGTTCTATTTTCTGAGTTTTAAATTCTGAGATTTGAGATTTTGTTGTGCATTATGTTTTATGAGTGCCGAGTTCTGAATTTTGAGGTCTGAATCTTGAGTACTGTATTCTGAGTTCTGAGTTCAAATTTTTCAATTGCGTTCTGAATTCTGAGTTCTGAGTTACAAATTCTGAGTTACAAATTCTGAGTTCGCAGTTTCTAGTTCTGATTACTGAGTGCTGAATTTTGTGTTCTGAGTTCTGATAACTGAGTTCTGATAACTGAGTTCTGAATTCTTTGCTGTGACATCTGAGTTCTGAGTTCTCATTTCCCAGTTCTGAATCCTGAGTTATGAATTCTCAACTCTTAGCTCTTAGCTCTGAGTTCGGAGTTCTAAATTCTACAGTCTGTATTCTGATTTCAGAGTTGTGAATTCTGTGATCAGAATTCAGAGTTGAGATTTCTGAGTTCTGAATTCTGAGTACTGAATTTTAAGTTCTGAGTTCCGAATTCTGTGTTCCGGTTCTGAATTCGGACTTCTGAATTCTGAATTTTGAATTCTGAGATCTGTATCTCAGTTCTGATTTCTGAGTCGCGGATTCTGAGTTACGTTTTGTGAGTCATTTATTGAGTTCTGACTTCAAAGTTCTCAATTGCGTTCTGAATTCTGAGTTCTGATTTCACAATTCTGAGTTACAGTTTGATTTCTGCCTTTTGAGTTCTGAATTGTGTGTTCTGAATTCTGAGTTCCGAATTCTAAGGTGAGAATTCTGAGTTCTGAATCATGAGTACTCCACACTGTGTTCTGAGTTCTGAGAACTGAGTTCTGTGTTCTGAATTCCGTATTCTGATTTCCAAGTTTTGAATTCTGAGTTCCGAATTCTCAGGTGTGAATTCTGATTTCTGAGTGCTGAGAACTGAGTTCTTTGTTCTGAATTCTAAGTTATGAAGTCCGTATTCTGAGTTCCAAATACTCATTTGCCAGTTCTGATATTCGAGTTTGAATTCTGAGTTCAGAATTCTAAGGTGAGATTTCTGGGTTATGAATTCTGGGTTCTGAATACTGAGTTGTGATTTCTGAGTTCTGAATTCCAAGTTCTGAGTCATCATTTCTGACTTCTGAGTTCTGAGTTATGAGTTCTCCACTCTTAGTTCTGAGATCTGAGTTCCGATTTCTAAACTGAAGCCTGTATTCTGAATTCAGAGTTGTGGATTCTGAGATCAGAATTCAGAGTTGTGAGTTCTGAGTTCTGAATTCTGAGTACTGAATTTTGAGTTCTGTGTCCTGGGCTCTGAATTCGGATTTCTGAATTCTCATTTGTGAATGTTGAGAACTGAGTCTCATTTATGAATTCCTAGTCACGAATTCTGTGTTGTGAATTGTGACTTCTGAGTTCTGAAATTTCAACTCTGAGTTCTTTGTCTGAGTTAGGAGTCCGAATATCTGAGTTCTGTATTCTGAAGTCTAACTATCGAGTTCTGAGTTCTGAGTTTTGAGATCTGACTTCTGAGTTCTGACATCTGAGTCTTGTGTTCTGAGTTATGAATTTCAGTTCTGAAATTAGAATTCTGAATTCAGGGTTGTAAACTCTGAGTTCTGGTTCCTGAGGTCTGCATTCTGAGTTCTGCGTGCTGAATTCTGAATACTGATCATTGTATTGTGTGTTCTGATTTCTAAGTTGTCAATGCTGTGTGCTGAACTGCGAGATCTGAATACTGAGTTGTCATGCTGAGTTCTGAACTCTGAGTTCTGAAGTCTGAGTTCTGAGTTCTGCGTTCTGAGGAATGAGTTCTCAATCCAAAGTGCTACACTCTGAGATCTGAGTTTGAATTCTGAGTTGTTAGTTCTATTTTCTGAGTTTTAAATTCTGAGATTTGAGATTTTGTTGTGCATTATGTTTTATGAGTGCCGAGTTCTGAATTTTGAGGTCTGAATCTTGAGTACTGTATTCTGAGTTCTGAGTTCAAATTTTTCAATTGCGTTTTGAATTCTGAGTTCTGAGTTACAAATTCTGAGTTACAAATTCTGAGTTCGCAGTTTCTAGTTCTGATTACTGAGTGCTGAATTTTGTGTTCTGAGTTCTGATAACTGAGTTCTGAATTCTTTGCTGTGAAATCTGAGTTCTGAGTTCTCATTTCCCAGTTCTGAATCCTGAGTTATGAATTCTCAACTCTTAGCTGTTAGCTCTGAGTTCGGAGTTCTAAATTCTACAGTCTGTATTCTGATTTCAGAGTTGTGAATTCTGTGATCAGAATTCAGAGTTGAGATTTCTGAGTTCTGAATTCTGAGTACTGAATTTTAAGTTCTGAGTTCCGAATTCTGTGTTCCGGTTCTGAATTCGGACTTCTGAATTCTGAATTTTGAATTCTGAGATCTGTATCTCAGTTCTGATTTCTGAGTCGCGGATTCTGAGTTACGTTTTGTGAGTCATTTATTCTGAGTTCTGACTTCAAAGTTCTCAATTGCGTTCTGAATTCTGAGTTCTGATTTCACAATTCTGAGTTACAGTTCTGATTTCTGCCTTTTGAGTTCTGAATTGTGTGTTCTGAATTCTGAGTTCCGAATTCTAAGGTGTGAATTCTGAGTTCTGAATCATGAGTACTCCACACTGTGTTCTGAGTTCTGAGAACTGAGTTCTGTGTTCTGAATTCCGTATTCTGAGTTCCAAGTTTTGAATTCTGAGTTCCGAATTCTAAGGTGTGAATTCTGATTTCTGAGTGCTGAGAACTGAGTTCTTTGTTCTGAATTCTAAGTTATGAAGTCCGTATTCTGAGTTCCAAATACTCATTTGCCAGTTCTGATATTCGAGTTTGAATTCTGAGTTCAGAATTCTAAGGTGAGAATTCTGGGTTATGAATTCTGGGTTCTGAATACTGAGTTGTGATTTCTGAGTTCTGAATTCCAAGTTCTGAGTCATCATTTCTGAATTCTGAGTTCTGAGTTATGAGTTCTCCACTCTTAGTTCTGAGATCTGAGTTCCGATTTCTAAACTGAAGCCTGTATTCTGAATTCAAAGTTGTGGATTCTGAGATCAGAATTCAGAGTTGTGAGTTCTGAGTTCTGAATTCTGAGTACTGAATTTTGAGTTCTGAGTTCCAAATTCTGTGTCCTGGGCTCTGAATTCGGATTTCTGAATTCTCATTTGTGAATGTTGAGAACTGAGTCTCATTTATGAATTCCTAGTCACGAATTCTGTGTTGTGAATTGTGACTTCTGAGTTCTGAAATTTCAACTCTGAGTTCTTTGTCTGAGTTAGGAGTCCGAATATCTGAGTTCTATATTCTGAAGTCTAACTATCGAGTTCTGAGTTCTGAGTTTTGAGTTCTGACTTCTAGGTTCTGACATCTGAGTCTTGTGTTCTGAGTTATGAATTTCAGTTCTGAAATTAGAATTCTGAATTCAGGGTTGTAAACTCTGAGTTCTGGTTCCTGAGGTCTGCATTCTAAGTTCTGCGTGCTGAATTCTGAATACTGATCACTGTATTGTGTGTTCTGATTTCTAAGTTGTCAATGCTGTGTGCTGAACTGCGAGATCTGAATACTGAGTTGTCATGCTGAGTTCTGAACTCTGAGTTCTGAAGTCTGAGTTCTGAGTTCTGCGTTCTGAGGAATGAGTTCTCAATCCAAAGTGCTACACTCTGAGATCTGAGTTTGAATTCTGAGTTGTTAGTTCTATTTTCTGAGTTTTAAATTCTGAGATTTGAGATTTTGTTGTGCATTATGTTTTATGAGTGCCGAGTTCTGAATTTTGAGGTCTGAATCTTGAGTACTGTATTCTGAGTTCTGAGTTCAAATTTTTCACTTGCGTTCTGAATTCTGAGTTCTGAGTTCAGAATTCTGAGTTACAAATTCTGAGTTCGCAGTTTCTAGTTCTGATTACTGAGTGCTGAATTTTGTGTTCTGAGTTCTGATAACTGAGTTCTGAATTCTTTGCTGTGAAATCTGAGTTCTGAGTTCTCATTTCCCAGTTCTGAATCCTGAGTTATGAATTCTCAACTCTTAGCTCTTAGCTCTGAGTTCGGAGTTCTAAATTCTGCAGTCTGTATTCTGATTTCAGAGTTGTGAATTCTGTGATCAGAATTCAGAGTTGAGATTTCTGAGTTCTGAATTCTGAGTACTGAATTTTAAGTTCTGAGTTCCGAATTCTGTGTTCCGGTTCTGAATTCGGACTTCTGAATTCTGAATTTTGAATTCTGAGATCTGTATCTCAGTTCTGATTTCTGAGTCGCGGATTCTGAGTTACGTTTTGTGAGTCATTTATTCTGAGTTCTGACTTCAAAGTTCTCAATTGCGTTCTGAATTCTGAGTTCTGATTTCACAATTCTGAGTTACAGTTCTGATTTCTGCCTTTTGAGTTCTGAATTGTGTGTTCTGAATTCTGAGTTCCGAATTCTAAGGTGTGAATTCTGAGTTCTGAATCATGAGTACTCCACACTGTGTTCTGAGTTCTGAGAACTGAGTTCTGTGTTCTGAATTCCGTATTCTGAGTTCCAAGTTTTGAATTCTGAGTTCCGAATTCTAAGGTGTGAATTCTGATTTCTGAGTGCTGAGAACTGAGTTCTTTGTTCTGAATTCTAAGTTATGAAGTCCGTATTCTGAGTTCCAAATACTCATTTGCCAGTTCTGATATTCGAGTTTGAATTCTGAGTTCAGAATTCTAAGGTGAGAATTCTGGGTTATGAATTCTGGGTTCTGAATACTGAGTTGTGATTTCTGAGTTCTGAATTCCAAGTTCTGAGTCATCATTTCTGAATTCTGAGTTCTGAGTTATGAGTTCTCCACTCTTAGTTCTGAGATCTGAGTTCCGATTTCTAAACTGAAGCCTGTATTCTGAATTCAAAGTTGTGGATTCTGAGATCAGAATTCAGAGTTGTGAGTTCTGAGTTCTGAATTCTGAGTACTGAATTTTGAGTTCTGAGTTCCAAATTCTGTGTCCTGGGCTCTGAATTCGGATTTCTGAATTCTCATTTGTGAATGTTGAGAACTGAGTCTCATTTATGAATTCCTAGTCACGAATTCTGTGTTGTGAATTGTGACTTCTGAGTTCTGAAATTTCAACTCTGAGTTCTTTGTCTGAGTTAGGAGTCCGAATATCTGAGTTCTCTATTCTGAAGTCTAACTATCGAGTTCTGAGTTCTGAGTTTTGAGTTCTGACTTCTAGGTTCTGACATCTGAGTCTTGTGTTCTGAGTTATGAATTTCAGTTCTGAAATTAGAATTCTGAATTCAGGGTTGTAAACTCTGAGTTCTGGTTCCTGAGGTCTGCATTCTAAGTTCTGCGTGCTGAATTCTGAATACTGATCACTGTATTGTGTGTTCTGATTTCTAAGTTGTCAATGCTGTGTGCTGAACTGCGAGATCTGAATACTGAGTTGTCATGCTGAGTTCTGAACTCTGAGTTCTGAAGTCTGAGTTCTGAGTTCTGCGTTCTGAGGAATGAGTTCTCAATCCAAAGTGCTACACTCTGAGATCTGAGTTTGAATTCTGAGTTGTTAGTTCTATTTTCTGAGTTTTAAATTCTGAGATTTGAGATTTTGTTGTGCATTATGTTTTATGAGTGCCGAGTTCTGAATTTTGAGGTCTGAATCTTGAGTACTGTATTCTGAGTTCTGAGTTCAAATTTTTCACTTGCGTTCTGAATTCTGAGTTCTGAGTTCAGAATTCTGAGTTACAAATTCTGAGTTCGCAGTTTCTAGTTCTGATTACTGAGTGCTGAATTTTGTGTTCTGAGTTCTGATAACTGAGTTCTGAATTCTTTGCTGTGAAATCTGAGTTCTGAGTTCTCATTTCCCAGTTCTGAATCCTGAGTTATGAATTCTCAACTCTTAGCTCTTAGCTCTGAGTTCGGAGTTCTAAATTCTGCAGTCTGTATTCTGATTTCAGAGTTGTGAATTCTGTGATCAGAATTCAGAGTTGAGATTTCTGAGTTCTGAATTCTGAGTACTGAATTTTAAGTTCTGAGTTCCGAATTCTGTGTTCCGGTTCTGAATTCGGACTTCTGAATTCTGAATTTTGAATTCTGAGATCTGTATCTCAGTTCTGATTTCTGAGTCGCGGATTCTGAGTTACGTTTTGTGAGTCATTTATTCTGAGTTCTGACTTCAAAGTTCTCAATTGCGTTCTGAATTCTGAGTTCTGATTTCACAATTCTGAGTTACAGTTCTGATTTCTGCCTTTTGAGTTCTGAATTGTGTGTTCTGAATTCTGAGTTCCGAATTCTAAGGTGTGAATTCTGAGTTCTGAATCATGAGTACTCCACACTGTGTTCTGAGTTCTGAGAACTGAGTTCTGTGTTCTGAATTCCGTATTCTGAGTTCCAAGTTTTGAATTCTGAGTTCCGAATTCTAAGGTGTGAATTCTGATTTCTGAGTGCTGAGAACTGAGTTCTTTGTTCTGAATTCTAAGTTATGAAGTCCGTATTCTGAGTTCCAAATACTCATTTGCCAGTTCTGATATTCGAGTTTGAATTCTGAGTTCAGAATTCTAAGGTGAGAATTCTGGGTTATGAATTCTGGGTTCTGAATACTGAGTTGTGATTTCTGAGTTCTGAATTCCAAGTTCTGAGTCATCATTTCTGAATTCTGAGTTCTGAGTTATGAGTTCTCCACTCTTAGTTCTGAGATCTGAGTTCCGATTTCTAAACTGAAGCCTGTATTCTGAATTCAGAGTTGTGGATTCTGAGATCAGAATTCAGAGTTGTGAGTTCTGAGTTCTGAATTCTGAGTACTGAATTTTGAGTTCTGAGTTCCAAATTCTGTGTCCTGGGCTCTGAATTCGGATTTCTGAATTCTCATTTGTGAATGTTGAGAACTGAGTCTCATTTATGAATTCCTAGTCACGAATTCTGTGTTGTGAATTGTGACTTCTGAGTTCTGAAATTTCAACTCTGAGTTCTTTGTCTGAGTTAGGAGTCCGAATATCTGAGTTCTCTATTCTGAAGTCTAACTATCGAGTTCTGAGTTCTGAGTTTTGAGTTCTGACTTCTGAGTTCTGACATCTGAGTCTTGTGTTCTGAGTTATGAATTTCAGTTCTGAAATTAGAATTCTGAATTCAGGGTTGTAAACTCTGAGTTCTGGTTCCTGAGGTCTGCATTCTGAGTTCTGCGTGCTGAATTCTGAATACTGATCACTGTATTGTGTGTTCTGATTTCTAAGTTGTCAATGCTGTGTGCTGAACTGCGAGATCTGAACTCTGAGTTGTCTTGCTGAGTTCTGAACTCTGAGTTCTGAAGTCTGAGTTCTGAGTTCTGCGTTCTGAGGAATGAGTTCTCAATCCAAAGTGCTACACTCTGAGATCTGAGTTTGAATTCTGAGTTGTTAGTTCTATTTTCTGAGTTTTAAATTCTGAGATTTGAGATTTTGTTGTGCATTATGTTTTATGAGTGCCGAGTTCTGAATTTTGAGGTCTGAATCTTGAGTACTGTATTCTGAGTTCTGAGTTCAAATTTTTCACTTGCGTTCTGAATTCTGAGTTCTGAGTTCAGAATTCTGAGTTACAAATTCTGAGTTCGCAGTTTCTAGTTCTGATTACTGAGTGCTGAATTTTGTGTTCTGAGTTCTGATAACTGAGTTCTGAATTCTTTGCTGTGAAATCTGAGTTCTGAGTTCTCATTTCCCAGTTCTGAATCCTGAGTTATGAATTCTCAACTCTTAGCTCTTAGCTCTGAGTTCGGAGTTCTAAATTCTGCAGTCTGTATTCTGATTTCAGAGTTGTGAATTCTGTGATCAGAATTCAGAGTTGAGATTTCTGAGTTCTGAATTCTGAGTACTGAATTTTGAGTTCTGAGTTCCAAATTCTGTGTCCTGGGCTCTGAATTCGGATTTCTGAATTCTCATTTGTGAATTTTGAGAACTGAGTCTCATTTATGAATTCCTAGTCACGAATTCTGTGTTGTGAATTGTGACTTCTAAGTTCTGAAATTTCAACTCTGAGTTCTTTGTCTGAGTTAGGAGTCCGAATATCTGAGTTCTCTATTCTGAAGTCTAACATCGAGTTCTGAGTTCTGAGTTTTGAGTTCTGACTTCTGAGTTCTGACATCTGAGTCTTGTGTTCTGAGTTATGAATTTCAGTTCTGAAATTAGAATTCTGAATTCAGGGTTGTAAACTCTGAGTTCTGGTTCCTGAGGTCTGCATTCTGAGTTCTGCGTGCTGAATTCTGAATACTGATCACTGTATTGTGTGTTCTGATTTCTAAGTTGTCAATGCTGTGTGCTGAACTGTGAGATCTGAATACTGAGTTGTCTTGCTGAGGTCTGAACTCTGAGTTCTTAATTCGGAGTTCTGAGTTCTGGGATATGAATCCTAATTTCTGAAGTCTGAGTTCCGAGTTCTGCGTTCTGAGGAATGAGTTCTCAATCCAAAGTGCTACACTCTGAGATCTGAGTTTGAATTCTGAGTTGTTAGTTCTATTTTCTGAGTTTTAAATTCTGAGATTTGAGATTTTGTTGTGCATTATGTTTTATGAGTGCCGAGTTCTGAATTTTGAGGTCTGAATCTTGAGTACTGTATTCTGAGTTCTGAGTTCAAATTTTTCACTTGCGTTCTGAATTCTGAGTTCTGAGTTCAGAATTCTGAGTTACAAATTCTGAGTTCGCAGTTTCTAGTTCTGATTACTGAGTGCTGAATTTTTGTTCTGAGTTCTGATAACTGAGTTCTGATAACTGAGTTCTGAATTCTTTGCTGTGAAATCTGAGTTCTGAGTTCTCATGTCCCAGTTCTGAATCCTGAGTTATGAATTCTCAACTCTTAGCTCTTTGCTCTGAGTTCGGAGTTCTAAATTCTACAGTCTGTATTCTGATTTCAGAGTTGTGAATTCTGTGATCAGAATTCAGAGTTGAGATTTCTGAGTTCTGAATTCTGAGTACTGAATTTTAAGTTCTGAGTTCCGAATTCTGTGTTCCGGTTCTGAATTCGGACTTCTGAATTCTGAATTTTGAATTCTGAAATCTGTATCTCAGTTCTGATTTCTGAGTCGCGGATTCTGAGTTACGTTTTGTGAGTCATTTATTCTGAGTTCTGACTTCAAAGTTCTCAATTGTGTTCTGAATTCTGAGTTCTGATTTCTCAATTCTGAGTTACAGTTCTGATTTCTGCCTTTTGAGTTCTGAATTGTGTGTTCTGAATTCTGAGTTCTGAATCATGAGTACTCCACACTGTGTTCTGAGTTCTGAGAACTGAGTTCTGTGTTCTGAATTCCGTATTCTGATTTCCAAGTTTTGAATTCTGAGTTCCGAATTCTAAGGTGTGAATTCTGATTTCTGAGTGCTGAGAACTGAGTTCTTTGTTCTGAATTCTAAGTTATGAAGTCCGTATTCTGAGTTCCAAATACTCATTTGCCAGTTCTGATATTCGAGTTTGAATTCTGAGTTCAGAATTCTAAGGTGAGAATTCTGGGTTATGAATTCTGGGTTCTGAATACTGAGTTGTGATTTCTGAGTTCTGAATTCCAAGTTCTGAGTCATCATTTCTGAATTCTGAGTTCTGAGTTATGAGTTCTCCACTCTTAGTTCTGAGATCTGAGTTCCGATTTCTAAACTGAAGCCTGTATTCTGAATTCAGAGTTGTGGATTCTGAGATCAGAATTCAGAGTTGTGAGTTCTGAGTTCTGAATTCTGAGTACTGAATTTTGAGTTCTGAGTTCCAAATTCTGTGTCCTGGGCTCTGAATTCGGATTTCTGAATTCTCATTTGTGAATGTTGAGAACTGAGTCTCATTTATGAATTCCTAGTCACGAATTCTGTGTTGTGAATTGTGACTTCTGAGTTCTGAAATTTCAACTCTGAGTTCTTTGTCTGAGTTAGGAGTCCGAATATCTGAGTTCTGTATTCTGAAGTCTAACTATCGAGTTCTGAGTTCTGAGTTTTGAGTTCTGACTTCTGAGTTCTGACATCTGAGTCTTGTGTTCTGAGTTATGAATTTCAGTTCTGAAATTAGAATTCTGAATTCAGGGTTGTAAACTCTGAGTTCTGGTTCCTGAGGTCTGCATTCTAAGTTCTGCGTGCTGAATTCTGAATACTGATCACTGTATTGTGTGTTCTGATTTCTAAGTTGTCAATGCTGTGTGCTGAACTGTGAGATCTGAACTCTGAGTTGTCTTGCTGAGTTCTGAACTCTGAGTTCTGAAGTCTGAGTTCTGAGTTCTGCGTTCTGAGGAATGAGTTCTCAATCCAAAGTGCTACACTCTGAGATCTGAGTTTGAATTCTGAGTTGTTAGTTCTATTTTCTGAGTTTTAAATTCTGAGATTTGAGATTTTGTTGTGCATTATGTTTTATGAGTGCCGAGTTCTGAATTTTGAGGTCTGAATCTTGAGTACTGTATTCTGAGTTCTGAGTTCAAATTTTTCAATTGCGTTCTGAATTCTGAGTTCTGAGTTCAGAATTCTGAGTTACAAATTCTGAGTTCGCAGTTTCTAGTTCTGATTACTGAGTGCTGAATTTTGTGTTCTGAGTTCTGATAACTGAGTTCTGAATTCTTTGCTGTGAAATCTGAGTTCTGAGTTCTCATTTCCCAGTTCTGAATCCTGAGTTATGAATTCTCAACTCTTAGCTCTTAGCTCTGAGTTCGGAGTTCTAAATTCTACAGTCTGTATTCTGATTTCAGAGTTGTGAATTCTGTGATCAGAATTCAGAGTTGAGATTTCTGAGTTCTGAATTCTGAGTACTGAATTTTAAGTTCTGAGTTCCGAATTCTGTGTTCCGGTTCTGAATTCGGACTTCTGAATTCTGAATTTTGAATTCTGAGATCTGTATCTCAGTTCTGATTTCTGAGTCGCGGATTCTGAGTTACGTTTTGTGAGTCATTTATTCTGAATTCTGACTTCAAAGTTCTCAATTGCGTTCTGAATTCTGAGTTCTGATTTCACAATTCTGAGTTACAGTTCTGATTTCTGCCTTTTGAGTTCTGAATTGTGTGTTCTGAATTCTGAGTTCCGAATTCTAAGGTGTGAATTCTGAGTTCTGAATCATGAGTACTCCACACTGTGTTCTGAGTTCTGAAAACTGAGTTCTGTGTTCTGAATTCCGTATTCTGAGTTCCAAGTTTTGAATTCTGAGTTCCGAATTCTAAGGTGTGAATTCTGATTTCTGAGTGCTGAGAACTGAGTTCTTTGTTCTGAATTCTAAGTTATGAAGTCCGTATTCTGAGTTCCAAATACTCATTTGCCAGTTCTGATATTCGAGTTTGAATTCTGAGTTCAGAATTCTAAGGTGAGAATTCTGGGTTATGAATTCTGGGTTCTGAATACTGAGTTGTGATTTCTGAGTTCTGAATTCCAAGTTCTGAGTCATCATTTCTGAATTCTGAGTTCTGAGTTATGAGTTCTCCACTCTTAGTTCTGAGATCTGAGTTCCGATTTCTAAACTGAAGCCTGTATTCTGAATTCAGAGTTGTGGATTCTGAGATCAGAATTCAGAGTTGTGAGTTCTGAGTTCTGAATTCTGAGTACTGAATTTTGAGTTCTGAGTTCCAAATTCTGTGTCCTGGGCTCTGAATTCGGATTTCTGAATTCTCATTTGTGAATGTTGAGAACTGAGTCTCATTTATGAATTCCTAGTCACGAATTCTGTGTTGTGAATTGTGACTTCTGAGTTCTGAAATTTCAACTCTGAGTTCTTTGTCTGAGTTAGGAGTCCGAATATCTGAGTTCTGTATTCTGAAGTCTAACTATCGAGTTCTGAGTTCTGAGTTTTGAGTTCTGACTTCTGAGTTCTGACATCTGAGTCTTGTGTTCTGAGTTATGAATTTCAGTTCTGAAATTAGAATTCTGAATTCAGGGTTGTAAACTCTGAGTTCTGGTTCCTGAGGTCTGCATTCTGAGTTCTGCGTGCTGAATTCTGAATACTGATCACTGTATTGTGTGTTCTGATTTCTAAGTTGTCAATGCTGTGTGCTGAACTGCGAGATCTGAACTCTGAGTTGTCTTGCTGAGTTCTGAACTCTGAGTTCTGAAGTCTGAGTTCTGAGTTCTGCGTTCTGAGGAATGAGTTCTCAATCCAAAGTGCTACACTCTGAGATCTGAGTTTGAATTCTGAGTTGTTAGTTCTATTTTCTGAGTTTTAAATTCTGAGATTTGAGATTTTGTTGTGCATTATGTTTTATGAGTGCCGAGTTCTGAATTTTGAGGTCTGAATCTTGAGTACTGTATTCTGAGTTCTGAGTTCAAATTTTTCACTTGCGTTCTGAATTCTGAGTTCTGAGTTCAGAATTCTGAGTTACAAATTCTGAGTTCGCAGTTTCTAGTTCTGATTACTGAGTGCTGAATTTTGTGTTCTGAGTTCTGATAACTGAGTTCTGAATTCTTTGCTGTGAAATCTGAGTTCTGAGTTCTCATTTCCCAGTTCTGAATCCTGAGTTATGAATTCTCAACTCTTAGCTCTTAGCTCTGAGTTCGGAGTTCTAAATTCTGCAGTCTGTATTCTGATTTCAGAGTTGTGAATTCTGTGATCAGAATTCAGAGTTGAGATTTCTGAGTTCTGAATTCTGAGTACTGAATTTTGAGTTCTGAGTTCCAAATTCTGTGTCCTGGGCTCTGAATTCGGATTTCTGAATTCTCATTTGTGAATATTGAGAACTGAGTCTCATTTATGAATTCCTAGTCACAAATTCTGTGTTGTGAATTGTGACTTCTGAGTTCTGAAATTTCAACTCTGAGTTCTTTGTCTGAGTTAGGAGTCCGAATATCTGAGTTCTCTATTCTGAAGTCTAACATCGAGTTCTGAGTTCTGAGTTTTGAGTTCTGACTTCTGAGTTCTGACATCTGAGTCTTGTGTTCTGAGTTATGAATTTCAGTTCTGAAATTAGAATTCTGAATTCAGGGTTGTAAACTCTGAGTTCTGGTTCCTGAGGTCTGCATTCTGAGTTCTGCGTGCTGAATTCTGAATACTGATCACTGTATTGTGTGTTCTGATTTCTAAGTTGTCAATGCTGTGTGCTGAACTGTGAGATCTGAATACTGAGTTGTCTTGCTGAGGTCTGAACTCTGAGTTCTTAATTCGGAGTTCTGAGTTCTGGGATATGAATCCTAATTTCTGAAGTCTGAGTTCCGAGTTCTGCGTTCTGAGGAATGAGTTCTCAATCCAAAGTGCTACACTCTGAGATCTGAGTTTGAATTCTGAGTTGTTAGTTCTATTTTCTGAGTTTTAAATTCTGAGATTTGAGATTTTGTTGTGCATTATGTTTTATGAGTGCCGAGTTCTGAATTTTGAGGTCTGAATCTTGAGTACTGTATTCTGAGTTCTGAGTTCAAATTTTTCACTTGCGTTCTGAATTCTGAGTTCTGAGTTCAGAATTCTGAGTTACAAATTCTGAGTTCGCAGTTTCTAGTTCTGATTACTGAGTGCTGAATTTTTGTTCTGAGTTCTGATAACTGAGTTCTGATAACTGAGTTCTGAATTCTTTGCTGTGAAATCTGAGTTCTGAGTTCTCATTTCCCAGTTCTGAATCCTGAGTTATGAATTCTCAACTCTTAGCTCTTTGCTCTGAGTTCGGAGTTCTAAATTCTACAGTCTGTATTCTGATTTCAGAGTTGTGAATTCTGTGATCAGAATTCAGAGTTGAGATTTCTGAGTTCTGAATTCTGAGTACTGAATTTTAAGTTCTGAGTTCCGAATTCTGTGTTCCGGTTCTGAATTCGGACTTCTGAATTCTGAATTTTGAATTCTGAAATCTGTATCTCAGTTCTGATTTCTGAGTCGCGGATTCTGAGTTACGTTTTGTGAGTCATTTATTCTGAGTTCTGACTTCAAAGTTCTCAATTGTGTTCTGAATTCTGAGTTCTGATTTCTCAATTCTGAGTTACAGTTCTGATTTCTGCCTTTTGAGTTCTGAATTGTGTGTTCTGAATTCTGAGTTCTGAATCATGAGTACTCCACACTGTGTTCTGAGTTCTGAGAACTGAGTTCTGTGTTCTGAATTCCGTATTCTGAGTTCCAAATTCTGATTTCCAAGTTTTGAATTCTGAGTTCCGAATTCTAAGGTGTGAATTCTGATTTCTGAGTGCTGAGAACTGAGTTCTTTGTTCTGAATTCTAAGTTATGAAGTCCGTATTCTGAGTTCCAAATACTCATTTGCCAGTTCTGATATTCGAGTTTGAATTCTGAGTTCAGAATTCTAAGGTGAGAATTCTGGGTTATGAATTCTGGGTTCTGAATACTGAGTTGTGATTTCTGAGTTCTGAATTCCAAGTTCTGAGTCATCATTTCTGAATTCTGAGTTCTGAGTTATGAGTTCTCCACTCTTAGTTCTGAGATCTGAGTTCCGATTTCTAAACTGAAGCCTGTATTCTGAATTCAGAGTTGTGGATTCTGAGATCAGAATTCAGAGTTGTGAGTTCTGAGTTCTGAATTCTGAGTACTGAATTTTGAGTTCTGAGTTCCAAATTCTGTGTCCTGGGCTCTGAATTCGGATTTCTGAATTCTCATTTGTGAATGTTGAGAACTGAGTCTCATTTATGAATTCCTAGTCACGAATTCTGTGTTGTGAATTGTGACTTCTGAGTTCTGAAATTTCAACTCTGAGTTCTTTGTCTGAGTTAGGAGTCCGAATATCTGAGTTCTGTATTCTGAAGTCTAACTATCGAGTTCTGAGTTCTGAGTTTTGAGTTCTGACTTCTGAGTTCTGACATCTGAGTCTTGTGTTCTGAGTTATGAATTTCAGTTCTGAAATTAGAATTCTGAATTCAGGGTTGTAAACTCTGAGTTCTGGTTCCTGAGGTCTGCATTCTAAGTTCTGCGTGCTGAATTCTGAATACTGATCACTGTATTGTGTGTTCTGATTTCTAAGTTGTCAATGCTGTGTGCTGAACTGTGAGATCTGAACTCTGAGTTGTCTTGCTGAGTTCTGAACTCTGAGTTCTGAAGTCTGAGTTCTGAGTTCTGCGTTCTGAGGAATGAGTTCTCAATCCAAAGTGCTACACTCTGAGATCTGAGTTTGAATTCTGAGTTGTTAGTTCTATTTTCTGAGTTTTAAATTCTGAGATTTGAGATTTTGTTGTGCATTATGTTTTATGAGTGCCGAGTTCTGAATTTTGAGGTCTGAATCTTGAGTACTGTATTCTGAGTTCTGAGTTCAAATTTTTCAATTGCGTTCTGAATTCTGAGTTCTGAGTTCAGAATTCTGAGTTACAAATTCTGAGTTCGCAGTTTCTAGTTCTGATTACTGAGTGCTGAATTTTGTGTTCTGAGTTCTGATAACTGAGTTCTGAATTCTTTGCTGTGAAATCTGAGTTCTGAGTTCTCATTTCCCAGTTCTGAATCCTGAGTTATGAATTCTCAACTCTTAGCTCTTAGCTCTGAGTTCGGAGTTCTAAATTCTACAGTCTGTATTCTGATTTCAGAGTTGTGAATTCTGTGATCAGAATTCAGAGTTGAGATTTCTGAGTTCTGAATTCTGAGTACTGAATTTTAAGTTCTGAGTTCCGAATTCTGTGTTCCGGTTCTGAATTCGGACTTCTGAATTCTGAATTTTGAATTCTGAGATCTGTATCTCAGTTCTGATTTCTGAGTCGCGGATTCTGAGTTACGTTTTGTGAGTCATTTATTCTGAATTCTGACTTCAAAGTTCTCAATTGCGTTCTGAATTCTGAGTTCTGATTTCACAATTCTGAGTTACAGTTCTGATTTCTGCCTTTTGAGTTCTGAATTGTGTGTTCTGAATTCTGAGTTCCGAATTCTAAGGTGTGAATTCTGAGTTCTGAATCATGAGTACTCCACACTGTGTTCTGAGTTCTGAAAACTGAGTTCTGTGTTCTGAATTCCGTATTCTGAGTTCCAAGTTTTGAATTCTGAGTTCCGAATTCTAAGGTGTGAATTCTGATTTCTGAGTGCTGAGAACTGAGTTCTTTGTTCTGAATTCTAAGTTATGAAGTCCGTATTCTGAGTTCCAAATACTCATTTGCCAGTTCTGATATTCGAGTTTGAATTCTGAGTTCAGAATTCTAAGGTGAGAATTCTGGGTTATGAATTCTGGGTTCTGAATACTGAGTTGTGATTTCTGAGTTCTGAATTCCAAGTTCTGAGTCATCATTTCTGAATTCTGAGTTCTGAGTTATGAGTTCTCCACTCTTAGTTCTGAGATCTGAGTTCCGATTTCTAAACTGAAGCCTGTATTCTGAATTCAGAGTTGTGGATTCTGAGATCAGAATTCAGAGTTGTGAGTTCTGAGTTCTGAATTCTGAGTACTGAATTTTGAGTTCTGAGTTCCAAATTCTGTGTCCTGGGCTCTGAATTCGGATTTCTGAATTCTCATTTGTGAATGTTGAGAACTGAGTCTCATTTATGAATTCCTAGTCACGAATTCTGTGTTGTGAATTGTGACTTCTGAGTTCTGAAATTTCAACTCTGAGTTCTTTGTCTGAGTTAGGAGTCCAAATATCTGAGTTCTATATTCTGAAGTCTAACTATCGAGTTCTGAGTTCTGAGTTTTGAGTTCTGACTTCTAGGTTCTGACATCTGAGTCTTGTGTTCTGAGTTATGAATTTCAGTTCTGAAATTAGAATTCTGAATTCAGGGTTGTAAACTCTGAGTTCTGGTTCCTGAGGTCTGCATTCTAAGTTCTGCGTGCTGAATTCTGAATACTGATCACTGTATTGTGTGTTCTGATTTCTAAGTTGTCAATGCTGTGTGCTGAACTGCGAGATCTGAATACTGAGTTGTCATGCTGAGTTCTGAACTCTGAGTTCTGAAGTCTGAGTTCTGAGTTCTGCGTTCTGAGGAATGAGTTCTCAATCCAAAGTGCTACACTCTGAGATCTGAGTTTGAATTCTGAGTTGTTAGTTCTATTTTCTGAGTTTTAAATTCTGAGATTTGAGATTTTGTTGTGCATTATGTTTTATGAGTGCCGAGTTCTGAATTTTGAGGTCTGAATCTTGAGTACTGTATTCTGAGTTCTGAGTTCAAATTTTTCACTTGCGTTCTGAATTCTGAGTTCTGAGTTCAGAATTCTGAGTTACAAATTCTGAGTTCGCAGTTTCTAGTTCTGATTACTGAGTGCTGAATTTTGTGTTCTGAGTTCTGATAACTGAGTTCTGAATTCTTTGCTGTGAAATCTGAGTTCTGAGTTCTCATTTCCCAGTTCTGAATCCTGAGTTATGAATTCTCAACTCTTAGCTCTTAGCTCTGAGTTCGGAGTTCTAAATTCTGCAGTCTGTATTCTGATTTCAGAGTTGTGAATTCTGTGATCAGAATTCAGAGTTGAGATTTCTGAGTTCTGAATTCTGAGTACTGAATTTTGAGTTCTGAGTTCCAAATTCTGTGTCCTGGGCTCTGAATTCGGATTTCTGAATTCTCATTTGTGAATTTTGAGAACTGAGTCTCATTTATGAATTCCTAGTCACGAATTCTGTGTTGTGAATTGTGACTTCTAAGTTCTGAAATTTCAACTCTGAGTTCTTTGTCTGAGTTAGGAGTCCGAATATCTGAGTTCTCTATTCTGAAGTCTAACTATCGAGTTCTGAGTTCTGAGTTTTGAGTTCTGACTTCTGAGTTCTGACATCTGAGTCTTGTGTTCTGAGTTATGAATTTCAGTTCTGAAATTAGAATTCTGAATTCAGGGTTGTAAACTCTGAGTTCTGGTTCCTGAGGTCTGCATTCTGAGTTCTGCGTGCTGAATTCTGAATACTGATCACTGTATTGTGTGTTCTGATTTCTAAGTTGTCAATGCTGTGTGCTGAACTGTGAGATCTGAATACTGAGTTGTCTTGCTGAGGTCTGAACTCTGAGTTCTTAATTCGGAGTTCTGAGTTCTGGGATATGAATCCTAATTTCTGTAGTCTGAGTTCCGAGTTCTGCGTTCTGAGGAATGAGTTCTCAATCCAAAGTGCTACACTCTGAGATCTGAGTTTGAATTCTGAGTTGTTAGTTCTATTTTCTGAGTTTTAAATTCTGAGATTTGAGATTTTGTTGTGCATTATGTTTTATGAGTGCCGAGTTCTGAATTTTGAGGTCTGAATCTTGAGTACTGTATTCTGAGTTCTGAGTTCAAATTTTTCACTTGCGTTCTGAATTCTGAGTTCTGAGTTCAGAATTCTGAGTTACAAATTCTGAGTTCGCAGTTTCTAGTTCTGATTACTGAGTGCTGAATTTTTGTTTTGAGTTCTGATAACTGAGTTCTGATAACTGAGTTCTGAATTCTTTGCTGTGAAATCTGAGTTCTGAGTTCTCATGTCCCAGTTCTGAATCCTGAGTTATGAATTCTCAACTCTTAGCTCTTTGCTCTGAGTTCGGAGTTCTAATTCTACAGTCTGTATTCTGATTTCAGAGTTGTGAATTCTGTGATCAGAATTCAGAGTTGAGATTTCTGAGTTCTGAATTCTGAGTACTGAATTTTAAGTTCTGAGTTCCGAATTCTGTGTTCCGGTTCTGAATTCGGACTTCTGAATTCTGAATTTTGAATTCTGAAATCTGTATCTCAGTTCTGATTTCTGAGTCGCGGATTCTGAGTTACGTTTTGTGAGTCATTTATTCTGAGTTCTGACTTCAAAGTTCTCAATTGTGTTCTGAATTCTGAGTTCTGATTTCTCAATTCTGAGTTACAGTTCTGATTTCTGCCTTTTGAGTTCTGAATTGTGTGTTCTGAATTCTGAGTTCTGAATCATGAGTACTCCACACTGTGTTCTGAGTTCTGAGAACTGAGTTCTGTGTTCTGAATTCCGTATTCTGATTTCCAAGTTTTGAATTCTGAGTTCCGAATTCTAAGGTGTGAATTCTGATTTCTGAGTGCTGAGAACTGAGTTCTTTGTTCTGAATTCTAAGTTATGAAGTCCGTATTCTGAGTTCCAAATACTCATTTGCCAGTTCTGATATTCGATTTTGAATTCTGAGTTCAGAATTCTAAGGTGAGAATTCTGGGTTATGAATTCTGGGTTCTGAATACTGAGTTGTGATTTCTGAGTTCTGAATTCCAAGTTCTGAGTCATCATTTCTGAATTCTGAGTTCTGAGTTATGAGTTCTCCACTCTTAGTTCTGAGATCTGAGTTCCGATTTCTAAACTGAAGCCTGTATTCTGAATTCAGAGTTGTGGATTCTGAGATCAGAATTCAGAGTTGTGAGTTCTGAGTTCTGAATTCTGAGTACTGAATTTTGAGTTCTGAGTTCCAAATTCTGTGTCCTGGGCTCTGAATTCGGATTTCTGAATTCTCATTTGTGAATTTTGAGAACTGAGTCTCATTTATGAATTCCTAGTCACGAATTCTGTGTTGTGAATTGTGACTTCTGAGTTCTGAAATTTCAACTCTGAGTTCTTTGTCTGAGTTAGGAGTCCGAATATCTGAGTTCTCTATTCTGAAGTCTAACTATCGAGTTCTGAGTTCTGAGTTTTGAGTTCTGACTTCTGAGTTCTGACATCTGAGTCTTGTGTTCTGAGTTATGAATTTCAGTTCTGAAATTAGAATTCTGAATTCAGGGTTGTAAACTCTGAGTTCTGGTTCCTGAGGTCTGCATTCTGAGTTCTGCGTGCTGAATTCTGAATACTGATCACTGTATTGTGTGTTCTGATTTCTAAGTTGTCAATGCTGTGTGCTGAACTGTGAGATCTGAATACTGAGTTGTCTTGCTGAGGTCTGAACTCTGAGTTCTTAATTCGGAGTTCTGAGTTCTGGGATATGAATCCTAATTTCTGTAGTCTGAGTTCCGAGTTCTGCGTTCTGAGGAATGAGTTCTCAATCCAAAGTGCTACACTCTGAGATCTGAGTTTGAATTCTGAGTTGTTAGTTCTATTTTCTGAGTTTTAAATTCTGAGATTTGAGATTTTGTTGTGCATTATGTTTTATGAGTGCCGAGTTCTGAATTTTGAGGTCTGAATCTTGAGTACTGTATTCTGAGTTCTGAGTTCAAATTTTTCAATTGCGTTCTGAATTCTGAGTTCTGAGTTCAGAATTCTGAGTTACAAATTCTGAGTTCGCAGTTTCTAGTTCTGATTACTGAGTGCTGAATTTTGGTTCTGAGTTCTGATAACTGAGTTCTGATAACTGAGTTCTGAATTCTTTGCTGTGAAATCTGAGTTCTGAGTTCTCATGTCCCAGTTCTGAATCCTGAGTTATGAATTCTCAACTCTTAGCTCTTTGCTCTGAGTTCGGAGTTCTAATTCTACAGTCTGTATTCTGATTTCAGAGTTGTGAATTCTGTGATCAGAATTCAGAGTTGAGATTTCTGAGTTCTGAATTCTGAGTACTGAATTTTAAGTTCTGAGTTCCGAATTCTGTGTTCCGGTTCTGAATTCGGACTTCTGAATTCTGAATTTTGAATTCTGAAATCTGTATCTCAGTTCTGATTTCTGAGTCGCGGATTCTGAGTTACGTTTTGTGAGTCATTTATTCTGAGTTCTGACTTCAAAGTTCTCAATTGTGTTCTGAATTCTGAGTTCTGATTTCTCAATTCTGAGTTACAGTTCTGATTTCTGCCTTTTGAGTTCTGAATTGTGTGTTCTGAATTCTGAGTTCTGAATCATGAGTACTCCACACTGTGTTCTGAGTTCTGAGAACTGAGTTCTGTGTTCTGAATTCCGTATTCTGATTTCCAAGTTTTGAATTCTGAGTTCCGAATTCTAAGGTGTGAATTCTGATTTCTGAGTGCTGAGAACTGAGTTCTTTGTTCTGAATTCTAAGTTATGAAGTCCGTATTCTGAGTTCCAAATACTCATTTGCCAGTTCTGATATTCGAGTTTGAATTCTGAGTTCAGAATTCTAAGGTGAGAATTCTGGGTTATGAATTCTGGGTTCTGAATACTGAGTTGTGATTTCTGAGTTCTGAATTCCAAGTTCTGAGTCATCATTTCTGAATTCTGAGTTCTGAGTTATGAGTTCTCCACTCTTAGTTCTGAGATCTGAGTTCCAATTTCTAAACTGAAGCCTGTATTCTGAATTCAGAGTTGTGGATTCTGAGATCAGAATTCAGAGTTGTGAGTTCTGAGTTCTGAATTCTGAGTACTGAATTTTGAGTTCTGAGTTCCAAATTCTGTGTCCTGGGCTCTGAATTCGGATTTCTGAATTCTCATTTGTGAATGTTGAGAACTGAGTCTCATTTATGAATTCCTAGTCACGAATTCTGTGTTGTGAATTGTGACTTCTGAGTTCTGAAATTTCAACTCTGAGTTCTTTGTCTGAGTTAGGAGTCCGAATATCTGAGTTCTCTATTCTGAAGTCTAACTATCGAGTTCTGAGTTCTGAGTTTTGAGTTCTGACTTCTGAGTTCTGACATCTGAGTCTTGTGTTCTGAGTTATGAATTTCAGTTCTGAAATTAGAATTCTGAATTCAGGGTTGTAAACTCTGAGTTCTGGTTCCTGAGGTCTGCATTCTGAGTTCTGCGTGCTGAATTCTGAATACTGATCACTGTATTGTGTGTTCTGATTTCTAAGTTGTCAATGCTGTGTGCTGAACTGTGAGATCTGAATACTGAGTTGTCTTGCTGAGTTCTGAACTCTGAGTTCTTAATTCGGAGTTCTGAGTTCTGGGATATGAATCCTAATTTCTGTAGTCTGAGTTCCGAGTTCTGCGTTCTGAGGAATGAGTTCTCAATCCAAAGTGCTACACTCTGAGATCTGAGTTTGAATTCTGAGTTGTTAGTTCTATTTTCTGAGTTTTAAATTCTGAGATTTGAGATTTTGTTGTGCATTATGTTTTATGAGTGCCGAGTTCTGAATTTTGAGGTCTGAATCTTGAGTACTGTATTCTGAGTTCTGAGTTCAAATTTTTCAATTGCGTTCAGAATTCTGAGTTCTGAGTTCAGAATTCTGAGTTACAAATTCTGAGTTCGCAGTTTCTAGTTCTGATTACTGAGTGCTGAATTTTTGTTCTGAGTTCTGATAACTGAGTTCTGATAACTGAGTTCTGAATTCTTTGCTGTGAAATCTGAGTTCTGAGTTCTCATGTCCCAGTTCTGAATCCTGAGTTATGAATTCTCAACTCTTAGCTCTTTGCTCTGAGTTCGGAGTTCTAATTCTACAGTCTGTATTCTGATTTCAGAGTTGTGAATTCTGTGATCAGAATTCAGAGTTGAGATTTCTGAGTTCTGAATTCTGAGTACTGAATTTTAAGTTCTGAGTTCCGAATTCTGTGTTCCGGTTCTGAATTCGGACTTCTGAATTCTGAATTTTGAATTCTGAAATCTGTATCTCAGTTCTGATTTCTGAGTCGCGGATTCTGAGTTACGTTTTGTGAGTCATTTATTCTGAGTTCTGACTTCAAAGTTCTCAATTGTGTTCTGAATTCTGAGTTCTGATTTCTCAATTCTGAGTTACAGTTCTGATTTCTGCCTTTTGAGTTCTGAATTGTGTGTTCTGAATTCTGAGTTCTGAATCATGAGTACTCCACACTGTGTTCTGAGTTCTGAGAACTGAGTTCTGTGTTCTGAATTCCGTATTCTGATTTCCAAGTTTTGAATTCTGAGTTCCGAATTCTAAGGTGTGAATTCTGATTTCTGAGTGCTGAGAACTGAGTTCTTTGTTCTGAATTCTAAGTTATGAAGTCCGTATTCTGAGTTCCAAATACTCATTTGCCAGTTCTGATATTCGAGTTTGAATTCTGAGTTCAGAATTCTAAGGTGAGAATTCTGGGTTATGAATTCTGGGTTCTGAATACTGAGTTGTGATTTCTGAGTTCTGAATTCCAAGTTCTGAGTCATCATTTCTGAATTCTGAGTTCTGAGTTATGAGTTCTCCACTCTTAGTTCTGAGATCTGAGTTCCAATTTCTAAACTGAAGCCTGTATTCTGAATTCAGAGTTGTGGATTCTGAGATCAGAATTCAGAGTTGTGAGTTCTGAGTTCTGAATTCTGAGTACTGAATTTTGAGTTCTGAGTTCCAAATTCTGTGTCCTGGGCTCTGAATTCGGATTTCTGAATTCTCATTTGTGAATGTTGAGAACTGAGTCTCATTTATGAATTCCTAGTCACGAATTCTGTGTTGTGAATTGTGACTTCTGAGTTCTGAAATTTCAACTCTGAGTTCTTTGTCTGAGTTAGGAGTCCGAATATCTGAGTTCTCTATTCTGAAGTCTAACTATCGATTTCTGAGTTCTGAGTTTTGAGTTCTGACTTCTGAGTTCTGACATCTGAGTCTTGTGTTCTGAGTTATGAATTTCAGTTCTGAAATTAGAATTCTGAATTCAGGGTTGTAAACTCTGAGTTCTGGTTCCTGAGGTCTGCATTCTGAGTTCTGCGTGCTGAATTCTGAATACTGATCATTGTATTGTGTGTTCTGATTTCTAAGTTGTCAATGCTGTGTGCTGAACTGCGAGATCTGAACTCTGAGTTGTCTTGCTGAGTTCTGAACTCTGAGTTCTGAAGTCTGAGTTCTGAGTTCTGCGTTCTGAGGAATGAGTTCTCAATCCAAAGTGCTACACTCTGAGATCTGAGTTTGAATTCTGAGTTGTTAGTTCTATTTTCTGAGTTTTAAATTCTGAGATTTGAGATTTTGTTGTGCATTATGTTTTATGAGTGCCGAGTTCTGAATTTTGAGGTCTGAATCTTGAGTACTGTATTCTGAGTTCTGAGTTCAAATTTTTCACTTGCGTTCTGAATTCTGAGTTCTGAGTTCAGAATTCTGAGTTACAAATTCTGAGTTCGCAGTTTCTAGTTCTGATTACTGAGTGCTGAATTTTGTGTTCTGAGTTCTGATAACTGAGTTCTGAATTCTTTGCTGTGAAATCTGAGTTCTGAGTTCTCATTTCCCAGTTCTGAATCCTGAGTTATGAATTCTCAACTCTTAGCTCTTAGCTCTGAGTTCGGAGTTCTAAATTCTGCAGTCTGTATTCTGATTTCAGAGTTGTGAATTCTGTGATCAGAATTCAGAGTTGAGATTTCTGAGTTCTGAATTCTGAGTACTGAATTTTGAGTTCTGAGTTCCAAATTCTGTGTCCTGGGCTCTGAATTCGGATTTCTGAATTCTCATTTGTGAATTTTGAGAACTGAGTCTCATTTATGAATTCCTAGTCACGAATTCTGTGTTGTGAATTGTGACTTCTGAGTTCTGAAATTTCAACTCTGAGTTCTTTGTCTGAGTTAGGAGTCCGAATATCTGAGTTCTCTATTCTGAAGTCTAACTATCGAGTTCTGAGTTCTGAGTTTTGAGTTCTGACTTCTGAGTTCTGACATCTGAGTCTTGTGTTCTGAGTTATGAATTTCAGTTCTGAAATTAGAATTCTGAATTCAGGGTTGTAAACTCTGAGTTCTGGTTCCTGAGGTCTGCATTCTGAGTTCTGCGTGCTGAATTCTGAATACTGATCACTGTATTGTGTGTTCTGATTTCTAAGTTGTCAATGCTGTGTGCTGAACTGTGAGATCTGAATACTGAGTTGTCTTGCTGAGGTCTGAACTCTGAGTTCTTAATTCGGAGTTCTGAGTTCTGGGATATGAATCCTAATTTCTGAAGTCTGAGTTCCGAGTTCTGCGTTCTGAGGAATGAGTTCTCAATCCAAAGTGCTACACTCTGAGATCTGAGTTTGAATTCTGAGTTGTTAGTTCTATTTTCTGAGTTTTAAATTCTGAGATTTGAGATTTTGTTGTGCATTATGTTTTATGAGTGCCGAGTTCTGAATTTTGAGGTCTGAATCTTGAGTACTGTATTCTGAGTTCTGAGTTCAAATTTTTCACTTGCGTTCTGAATTCTGAGTTCTGAGTTCAGAATTCTGAGTTACAAATTCTGAGTTCGCAGTTTCTAGTTCTGATTACTGAGTGCTGAATTTTTGTTCTGAGTTCTGATAACTGAGTTCTGATAACTGAGTTCTGAATTCTTTGCTGTGAAATCTGAGTTCTGAGTTCTCATTTCCCAGTTCTGAATCCTGAGTTATGAATTCTCAACTCTTAGCTCTTTGCTCTGAGTTCGGAGTTCTAAATTCTACAGTCTGTATTCTGATTTCAGAGTTGTGAATTCTGTGATCAGAATTCAGAGTTGAGATTTCTGAGTTCTGAATTCTGAGTACTGAATTTTAAGTTCTGAGTTCCGAATTCTGTGTTCCGGTTCTGAATTCGGACTTCTGAATTCTGAATTTTGAATTCTGAAATCTGTATCTCAGTTCTGATTTCTGAGTCGCGGATTCTGAGTTACGTTTTGTGAGTCATTTATTCTGAGTTCTGACTTCAAAGTTCTCAATTGTGTTCTGAATTCTGAGTTCTGATTTCTCAATTCTGAGTTACAGTTCTGATTTCTGCCTTTTGAGTTCTGAATTGTGTGTTCTGAATTCTGAGTTCTGAATCATGAGTACTCCACACTGTGTTCTGAGTTCTGAGAACTGAGTTCTGTGTTCTGAATTCCGTATTCTGATTTCCAAGTTTTGAATTCTGAGTTCCGAATTCTAAGGTGTGAATTCTGATTTCTGAGTGCTGAGAACTGAGTTCTTTGTTCTGAATTCTAAGTTATGAAGTCCGTATTCTGAGTTCCAAATACTCATTTGCCAGTTCTGATATTCGAGTTTGAATTCTGAGTTCAGAATTCTAAGGTGAGAATTCTGGGTTATGAATTCTGGGTTCTGAATACTGAGTTGTGATTTCTGAGTTCTGAATTCCAAGTTCTGAGTCATCATTTCTGAATTCTGAGTTCTGAGTTATGAGTTCTCCACTCTTAGTTCTGAGATCTGAGTTCCGATTTCTAAACTGAAGCCTGTATTCTGAATTCAGAGTTGTGGATTCTGAGATCAGAATTCAGAGTTGTGAGTTCTGAGTTCTGAATTCTGAGTACTGAATTTTGAGTTCTGAGTTCCAAATTCTGTGTCCTGGGCTCTGAATTCGGATTTCTGAATTCTCATTTGTGAATGTTGAGAACTGAGTCTCATTTATGAATTCCTAGTCACGAATTCTGTGTTGTGAATTGTGACTTCTGAGTTCTGAAATTTCAACTCTGAGTTCTTTGTCTGAGTTAGGAGTCCGAATATCTGAGTTCTCTATTCTGAAGTCTAACTATCGAGTTCTGAGTTCTGAGTTTTGAGTTCTGACTTCTGAGTTCTGACATCTAAGTCTTGTGTTCTGAGTGATGAATTTCAGTTCTGAAATTAGAATTCTGAATTCAGGGTTGTAAACTCTGAGTTCTGGTTCCTGAGGTCTGCATTCTGAGTTCTGCGTGCTGAATTCTGAATACTGATCATTGTATTGTGTGTTCTGATTTCTAAGTTGTCAATGCTGTGTGCTGAACTGCGAGATCTGAATACTGAGTTGTCTTGCTGAGTTCTGAACTCTGAGTTCTGAAGTCTGAGTTCTGAGTTCTGCGTTCTGAGGAATGAGTTCTCAATCCAAAGTGCTACACTCTGAGATCTGAGTTTGAATTCTGAGTTGTTAGTTCTATTTTCTGAGTTTTAAATTCTGAGATTTGAGATTTTGTTGTGCATTATGTTTTATGAGTGCCGAGTTCTGAATTTTGAGGTCTGAATCTTGAGTACTGTATTCTGAGTTCTGAGTTCAAATTTTTCACTTGCGTTCTGAATTCTGAGTTCTGAGTTCAGAATTCTGAGTTACAAATTCTGAGTTCGCAGTTTCTAGTTCTGATTACTGAGTGCTGAATTTTGTGTTCTGAGTTCTGATAACTGAGTTCTGAATTCTTTGCTGTGAAATCTGAGTTCTGAGTTCTCATTTCCCAGTTCTGAATCCTGAGTTATGAATTCTCAACTCTTAGCTCTTAGCTCTGAGTTCGGAGTTCTAAATTCTACAGTCTGTATTCTGATTTCAGAGTTGTGAATTCTGTGATCAGAATTCAGAGTTGAGATTTCTGAGTTCTGAATTCTGAGTACTGAATTTTAAGTTCTGAGTTCCGAATTCTGTGTTCCGGTTCTGAATTCGGACTTCTGAATTCTGAATTTTGAATTCTGAGATCTGTATCTCAGTTCTGATTTCTGAGTCGCGGATTCTGAGTTACGTTTTGTGAGTCATTTATTCTGAGTTCTGACTTCAAAGTTCTCAATTGCGTTCTGAATTCTGAGTTCTGATTTCACAATTCTGAGTTACAGTTCTGATTTCTGCCTTTTGAGTTCTGAATTGTGTGTTCTGAATTCTGAGATCCGAATTCTAAGGTGTGAATTCTGAGTTCTGAATCATGAGTACTCCACACTGTGTTCTGAGTTCTGAGAACTGAGTTCTGTGTTCTGAATTCCGTATTCTGAGTTCCAAGTTTTGAATTCTGAGTTCCGAATTCTAAGGTGTGAATTCTGATTTCTGAGTGCTGAGAACTGAGTTCTTTGTTCTGAATTCTAAGTTATGAAGTCCGTATTCTGAGTTCCAAATACTCATTTGCCAGTTCTGATATTCGAGTTTGAATTCTGAGTTCAGAATTCTAAGGTGAGAATTCTGGGTTATGAATTCTGGGTTCTGAATACTGAGTTGTGATTTCTGAGTTCTGAATTCCAAGTTCTGAGTCATCATTTCTGAATTCTGAGTTCTGAGTTATGAGTTCTCCACTCTTAGTTCTGAGATCTGAGTTCCGATTTCTAAACTGAAGCCTGTATTCTGAATTCAAAGTTGTGGATTCTGAGATCAGAATTCAGAGTTGTGAGTTCTGAGTTCTGAATTCTGAGTACTGAATTTTGAGTTCTGAGTTCCAAATTCTGTGTCCTGGGCTCTGAATTCGGATTTCTGAATTCTCATTTGTGAATGTTGAGAACTGAGTCTCATTTATGAATTCCTAGTCACGAATTCTGTGTTGTGAATTGTGACTTCTGAGTTCTGAAATTTCAACTCTGAGTTCTTTGTCTGAGTTAGGAGTCCGAATATCTGAGTTCTCTATTCTGAAGTCTAACTATCGAGTTCTGAGTTCTGAGTTTTGAGTTCTGACTTCTGAGTTCTGACATCTGAGTCTTGTGTTCTGAGTTATGAATTTCAGTTCTGAAATTAGAATTCTGAATTCAGGGTTGTAAACTCTGAGTTCTGGTTCCTGAGGTCTGCATTCTGAGTTCTGCGTGCTGAATTCTGAATACTGATCACTGTATTGTGTGTTCTGATTTCTAAGTTGTCAATGCTGTGTGCTGAACTGCGAGATCTGAATACTGAGTTGTCTTGCTGAGTTCTGAACTCTGAGTTCTGAAGTCTGAGTTCTGAGTTCTGCGTTCTGAGGAATGAGTTCTCAATCCAAAGTGCTACACTCTGAGATCTGAGTTTGAATTCTGAGTTGTTAGTTCTATTTTCTGAGTTTTAAATTCTGAGATTTGAGATTTTGTTGTGCATTATGTTTTATGAGTGCCGAGTTCTGAATTTTGAGGTCTGAATCTTGAGTACTGTATTCTGAGTTCTGAGTTCAAATTTTTCACTTGCGTTCTGAATTCTGAGTTCTGAGTTCAGAATTCTGAGTTACAAATTCTGAGTTCGCAGTTTCTAGTTCTGATTACTGAGTGCTGAATTTTGTGTTCTGAGTTCTGATAACTGAGTTCTGATAACTGAGTTCTGAATTCTTTGCTGTGAAATCTGAGTTCTGAGTTCTCATTTCCCAGTTCTGAATCCTGAGTTATGAATTCTCAACTCTTAGCTCTTAGCTCTGAGTTCGGAGTTCTAAATTCTGCAGTCTGTATTCTGATTTCAGAGTTGTGAATTCTGTGATCAGAATTCAGAGTTGAGATTTCTGAGTTCTGAATTCTGAGTACTGAATTTTGAGTTCTGAGTTCCAAATTCTGTGTCCTGGGCTCTGAATTCGGATTTCTGAATTCTCATTTGTGAATATTGAGAACTGAGTCTCATTTATGAATTCCTAGTCACGAATTCTGTGTTGTGAATTGTGACTTCTGAGTTCTGAAATTTCAACTCTGAGTTCTTTGTCTGAGTTAGGAGTCCGAATATCTGAGTTCTATATTCTGAAGTCTAACTATCGAGTTCTGAGTTCTGAGTTTTGAGTTCTGACTTCTGAGTTCTGACATCTGAGTCTTGTGTTCTGAGTTATGAATTTCAGTTCTGAAATTAGAATTCTGAATTCAGGGTTGTAAACTCTGAGTTCTGGTTCCTGAGGTCTGCATTCTGAGTTCTGCGTGCTGAATTCTGAATACTGATCACTGTATTGTGTGTTCTGATTTCTAAGTTGTCAATGCTGTGTGCTGAACTGTGAGATCTGAATACTGAGTTGTCTTGCTGAGGTCTGAACTCTGAGTTCTGAAGTCTGAGTTCTGAGTTCTGGGATATGAATCCTAATTTCTGAAGTCTGAGTTCCGAGTTCTGCGTTCTGAGGAATGAGTTCTCAATCCAAAGTGCTACACTCTGAGATCTGAGTTTGAATTCTGAGTTGTTAGTTCTATTTTCTGAGTTTTAAATTCTGAGATTTGAGATTTTGTTGTGCATTATGTTTTATGAGTGCCGAGTTCTGAATTTTGAGGTCTGAATCTTGAGTACTGTATTCTGAGTTCTGAGTTCAAATTTTTCACTTGCGTTCTGAATTCTGAGTTCTGAGTTCAGAATTCTGAGTTACAAATTCTGAGTTCGCAGTTTCTAGTTCTGATTACTGAGTGCTGAATTTTTGTTCTGAGTTCTGATAACTGAGTTCTGATAACTGAGTTCTGAATTCTTTGCTGTGAAATCTGAGTTCTGAGTTCTCATTTCCCAGTTCTGAATCCTGAGTTATGAATTCTCAACTCTTAGCTCTTTGCTCTGAGTTCGGAGTTCTAAATTCTACAGTCTGTATTCTGATTTCAGAGTTGTGAATTCTGTGATCAGAATTCAGAGTTGAGATTTCTGAGTTCTGAATTCTGAGTACTGAATTTTAAGTTCTGAGTTCCGAATTCTGTGTTCCGGTTCTGAATTCGGACTTCTGAATTCTGAATTTTGAATTCTGAGATCTGTATCTCAGTTCTGATTTCTGAGTCGCGGATTCTGAGTTACGTTTTGTGAGTCATTTATTCTGAGTTCTGACTTCAAAGTTCTCAATTGCGTTCTGAATTCTGAGTTCTGATTTCACAATTCTGAGTTACAGTTCTGATTTCTGCCTTTTGAGTTCTGAATTGTGTGTTCTGAATTCTGAGATCTGAATTCTAAGGTGTGAATTCTGAGTTCTGAATCATGAGTACTCCACACTGTGTTCTGAGTTCTGAGAACTGAGTTCTGTGTTCTGAATTCCGTATTCTGAGTTCCAAGTTTTGAATTCTGAGTTCCGAATTCTAAGGTGTGAATTCTGATTTCTGAGTGCTGAGAACTGAGTTCTTTGTTCTGAATTCTAAGTTATGAAGTCCGTATTCTGAGTTCCAAATACTCATTTGCCAGTTCTGATATTCGAGTTTGAATTCTGAGTTCAGAATTCTAAGGTGAGAATTCTGGGTTATGAATTCTGGGTTCTGAATACTGAGTTGTGATTTCTGAGTTCTGAATTCCAAGTTCTGAGTCATCATTTCTGAATTCTGAGTTCTGAGTTATGAGTTCTCCACTCTTAGTTCTGAGATCTGAGTTCCGATTTCTAAACTGAAGCCTGTATTCTGAATTCAAAGTTGTGGATTCTGAGATCAGAATTCAGAGTTGTGAGTTCTGAGTTCTGAATTCTGAGTACTGAATTTTGAGTTCTGAGTTCCAAATTCTGTGTCCTGGGCTCTGAATTCGGATTTCTGAATTCTCATTTGTGAATGTTGAGAACTGAGTCTCATTTATGAATTCCTAGTCACGAATTCTGTGTTGTGAATTGTGACTTCTGAGTTCTGAAATTTCAACTCTGAGTTCTTTGTCTGAGTTAGGAGTCCGAATATCTGAGTTCTCTATTCTGAAGTCTAACTATCGAGTTCTGAGTTCTGAGTTTTGAGTTCTGACTTCTGAGTTCTGACATCTGAGTCTTGTGTTCTGAGTTATGAATTTCAGTTCTGAAATTAGAATTCTGAATTCAGGGTTGTAAACTCTGAGTTCTGGTTCCTGAGGTCTGCATTCTGAGTTCTGCGTGCTGAATTCTGAATACTGATCACTGTATTGTGTGTTCTGATTTCTAAGTTGTCAATGCTGTGTGCTGAACTGCGAGATCTGAATACTGAGTTGTCTTGCTGAGTTCTGAACTCTGAGTTCTGAAGTCTGAGTTCTGAGTTCTGCGTTCTGAGGAATGAGTTCTCAATCCAAAGTGCTACACTCTGAGATCTGAGTTTGAATTCTGAGTTGTTAGTTCTATTTTCTGAGTTTTAAATTCTGAGATTTGAGATTTTGTTGTGCATTATGTTTTATGAGTGCCGAGTTCTGAATTTTGAGGTCTGAATCTTGAGTACTGTATTCTGAGTTCTGAGTTCAAATTTTTCACTTGCGTTCTGAATTCTGAGTTCTGAGTTCAGAATTCTGAGTTACAAATTCTGAGTTCGCAGTTTCTAGTTCTGATTACTGAGTGCTGAATTTTGTGTTCTGAGTTCTGATAACTGAGTTCTGATAACTGAGTTCTGAATTCTTTGCTGTGAAATCTGAGTTCTGAGTTCTCATTTCCCAGTTCTGAATCCTGAGTTATGAATTCTCAACTCTTAGCTCTTAGCTCTGAGTTCGGAGTTCTAAATTCTGCAGTCTGTATTCTGATTTCAGAGTTGTGAATTCTGTGATCAGAATTCAGAGTTGAGATTTCTGAGTTCTGAATTCTGAGTACTGAATTTTGAGTTCTGAGTTCCAAATTCTGTGTCCTGGGCTCTGAATTCGGATTTCTGAATTCTCATTTGTGAATATTGAGAACTGAGTCTCATTTATGAATTCCTAGTCACGAATTCTGTGTTGTGAATTGTGACTTCTGAGTTCTGAAATTTCAACTCTGAGTTCTTTGTCTGAGTTAGGAGTCCGAATATCTGAGTTCTCTATTCTGAAGTCTAACTATCGAGTTCTGAGTTCTGAGTTTTGAGTTCTGACTTCTGAGTTCTGACATCTGAGTCTTGTGTTCTGAGTTATGAATTTCAGTTCTGAAATTAGAATTCTGAATTCAGGGTTGTAAACTCTGAGTTCTGGTTCCTGAGGTCTGCATTCTGAGTTCTGCGTGCTGAATTCTGAATACTGATCACTGTATTGTGTGTTCTGATTTCTAAGTTGTCAATGCTGTGTGCTGAACTGTGAGATCTGAATACTGAGTTGTCTTGCTGAGGTCTGAACTCTGAGTTCTTAATTCGGAGTTCTGAGTTCTGGGATATGAATCCTAATTTCTGAAGTCTGAGTTCCGAGTTCTGCGTTCTGAGGAATGAGTTCTCAATCCAAAGTGCTACACTCTGAGATCTGAGTTTGAATTCTGAGTTGTTAGTTCTATTTTCTGAGTTTTAAATTCTGAGATTTGAGATTTTGTTGTGCATTATGTTTTATGAGTGCTGAGTTCTGAATTTTGAGGTCTGAATCTTGAGTACTGTATTCTGAGTTCTGAGTTCAAATTTTTCACTTGCGTTCTGAATTCTGAGTTCTGAGTTCAGAATTCTGAGTTACAAATTCTGAGTTCGCAGTTTCTAGTTCTGATTACTGAGTGCTGAATTTTTGTTCTGAGTTCTGATAACTGAGTTCTGATAACTGAGTTCTGAATTCTTTGCTGTGAAATCTGAGTTCTGAGTTCTCATTTCCCAGTTCTGAATCCTGAGTTATGAATTCTCAACTCTTAGCTCTTTGCTCTGAGTTCGGAGTTCTAAATTCTACAGTCTGTATTCTGATTTCAGAGTTGTGAATTCTGTGATCAGAATTCAGAGTTGAGATTTCTGAGTTCTGAATTCTGAGTACTGAATTTTAAGTTCTGAGTTCCGAATTCTGTGTTCCGATTCTGAATTCGGACTTCTGAATTCTGAATTTTGAATTCTGAAATCTGTATCTCAGTTCTGATTTCTGAGTCGCGGATTCTGAGTTACGTTTTGTGAGTCATTTATTCTGAATTCTGACTTCAAAGTTCTCAATTGTGTTCTGAATTCTGAGTTCTGATTTCACAATTCTGAGTTACAGTTCTGATTTCTGCCTTTTGAGTTCTGAATTGTGTGTTCTGAATTCTGAGTTCCGAATTCTAAGGTGTGAATTCTGAGTTCTGAATCATGAGTACTCCACACTGTGTTCTGAGTTCTGAGAACTGAGTTCTGTGTTCTGAATTCCGTATTCTGAGTTCCAAGTTTTGAATTCTGAGTTCCGAATTCTAAGGTGTGAATTCTGATTTCTGAGTGCTGAGAACTGAGTTCTTTGTTCTGAATTCTAAGTTATGAAGTCCGTATTCTGAGTTCCAAATACTCATTTGCCAGTTCTGATATTCGAGTTTGAATTCTGAGTTCAGAATTCTAAGGTGAGAATTCTGGGTTATGAATTCTGGGTTCTGAATACTGAGTTGTGATTTCTGAGTTCTGAATTCCAAGTTCTGAGTCATCATTTCTGAATTCTGAGTTCTGAGTTATGAGTTCTCCACTCTTAGTTCTGAGATCTGAGTTCCGATTTCTAAACTGAAGCCTGTATTCTGAATTCAGAGTTGTGGATTCTGAGATCAGAATTCAGAGTTGTGAGTTCTGAGTTCTGAATTCTGAGTACTGAATTTTGAGTTCTGAGTTCCAAATTCTGTGTCCTGGGCTCTGAATTCGGATTTCTGAATTCTCATTTGTGAATGTTGAGAACTGAGTCTCATTTATGAATTCCTAGTCACGAATTCTGTGTTGTGAATTGTGACTTCTGAGTTCTGAAATTTCAACTCTGAGTTCTTTGTCTGAGTTAGGAGTCTGAATATCTGAGTTCTCTATTCTGAAGTCTAACTATCGAGTTCTGAGTTCTGAGTTTTGAGTTCTGACTTCTGAGTTCTGACATCTGAGTCTTGTGTTCTGAGTTATGAATTTCAGTTCTGAAATTAGAATTCTGAATTCAGGGTTGTAAACTCTGAGTTCTGGTTCCTGAGGTCTGCATTCTGAGTTCTGCGTGCTGAATTCTGAATACTGATCACTGTATTGTGTGTTCTGATTTCTAAGTTGTCAATGCTGTGTGCTGAACTGCGAGATCTGAATACTGAGGTGCCTTGCTGAGTTCTGAACTCTGAGTTCTGAATTCTGAGTTCTGAGTTCTGAGATATGAATCCCAATTTCTGAAGTCTGAGTTCTGAGTTCTGCGTTCTGAGGAATGAGTTCTCAATCCAAAGTGCTACACTCTGAGATCTGAGTTTGAATTCTGAGTTGTTAGTACTATTTTCTGAGTTTTAAATTCTGAGATTTGAGATTTTGTTGTGCATTATGTTTTATGAGTGCTGAGTTCTGAATTTTGAGGTCTGAATCTTGAGTACTGTATTCTGAGTTCTGAGTTCAAATTTTTCAATTGCGTTCTGAATTCTGAGTTCTGAGTTCAGAATTCTGAGTTACAAATTCTGAGTTCGCAGTTTCTATTTCTGATTACTGAGTGCTGAATTTTGTGTTCTGAGTTCTGATAACTGAGTTCTGAATTCTTTGCTGTGAAATCTGAGTTCTGAGTTCTCATTTCCCAGTTCTGAATCCTGAGTTATGAATTCTCAACTCTTAGCTCTTAGCTCTGAGTTCGGAGTTCTAAATTCTACAGTCTGTATTCTGATTTCAGAGTTGTGAATTCTGTGATCAGAATTCAGAGTTGAAATTTCTGAGTTCTGAATTCTGAGTAGTGAATTTTAAGTTCTGAGTTCCGAATTCTGTGTTCCGGTTCTGAATTCGGACTTCTGAATTCTGAATTTTGATTTCTGAGATCTGTATCTCAGTTCTGATTTCTGAGTCGCGGATTCTGAGTTACGTTTTGTGAGTCATTTATTCTGAATTCTGACTTCAAAGTTCTCAATTGTGTTCTGAATTCTGAGTTCTGATTTCACAATTCTGAGTTACAGTTCTGATTTCTGCCTTTTGAGTTCTGAATTGTGTGTTCTGAATTCTGAGTTCCGAATTCTAAGGTGTGAATTCTGAGTTCTGAATCATGAGTACTCCACACTGTGTTCTGAGTTCTGAGAACTGAGTTCTGTGTTCTGAATTCCGTATTCTGAGTTCCAAATTCTGATTTCCAAGTTTTGAATTCTGAGTTCCGAATTCTAAGGTGTGAATTCTGATTTCTGAGTGCTGAGAACTGAGTTCTTTGTTCTGAATTCTAAGTTATGAAGTCCGTATTCTGAGTTCCAAATACTCATTTGCCAGTTCTGATATTCGAGTTTGAATTCTGAGTTCAGAATTCTAAGGTGAGAATTCTGGGTTATGAATTCTGGGTTCTGAATACTGAGTTGTGATTTCTGAGTTCTGAATTCCAAGTTCTGAGTCATCATTTCTGACTTCTGAGTTCTGAGTTATGAGTTCTCCACTCTTAGTTCTGAGATCTGAGTTCCGATTTCTAAACTGAAGGCTGTATTCTGAATTCAGCGTTGTGGATTCTGAGATCAGAATTCAGAGTTGTGAGTTCTGAGTTCTGAATTCTGAGTACTGAATTTTGAGTTCTGAGTTCCAAATTCTGTGTCCTGGGCTCTGAATTCGGATTTCTGAATTCTCATTTGTGAATGTTGAGAACTGAGTCTCATTTATGAATTCCTAGTCACGAATTCTGTGTTGTGAATTGTGACTTCTGAGTTCTGAAATTTCAACTCTGAGTTCTTTGTCTGAGTTAGGAGTCCGAATATCTGAGTTCTCTATTCTGAAGTCTAACTATCGAGTTCTGAGTTCTGAGTTTTGAGTTCTGACTTCTGAGTTCTGACATCTGAGTCTTGTGTTCTGAGTTATGAATTTCAGTTCTGAAATTAGAATTCTGAATTCAGGGTTGTAAACTCTGAGTTCTGGTTCCTGAGGTCTGCATTCTGAGTTCTGCGTGCTGAATTCTGAATACTGATCACTGTATTGTGTGTTCTGATTTCTAAGTTGTCAATGCTGTGTGCTGAAGTGCGAGATCTGAATACTGAGTTGTCTTGCTGAGTTCTGAACTCTGAGTTCTGAAGTCTGAGTTCTGAGTTCTGAGTTCTGAGATATGAATCCTAATTTCTGAAGTCTGAGTTCTGAGTTCAGCGTTCTGAGGAATGAGTTCTCAATCCAAAGTGCTACACTCTGAGATCTGAGTTTGAATTCTGAGTTGTTAGTTCTATTTTCTGAGTTTTAAATTCTGAGATTTGAGATTTTGTTGTGCATTATGTTTTATGAGTGCCGAGTTCTGAATTTTGAGGTCTGAATCTTGAGTACTGTATTCTGAGTTCTGAGTTCAAATTTTTCAATTGCGTTCTGAATTCTGAGTTCTGAGTTCAGAATTCTGAGTTACAAATTCTGAGTTCGCAGTTTCTAGTTCTGACTACTGAGTGCTGAATTTTGTGTTCTGAGTTCTGATAACTGAGTTCTGATAACTGAGTTCTGAATTCTTTGCTGTGAAATCTGAGTTCTGAGTTCTCATTTCCCAGTTCTGAATCCTGAGTTATGAATTCTCAACTCTTAGCTCTTAGCTCTGAGTTCGGAGTTCTAAATTCTACAGTCTGTATTCTGATTTCAGAGTTGTGAATTCTGTGATCAGAATTCAGAGTTGAGATTTCTGAGTTCTGAATTCTGAGTACTGAATTTTAAGTTCTGAGTTCCGAATTCTGTGTTCCGGTTCTGAATTCGGACTTCTGAATTCTGAATTTTGAATTCTGAGATCTGTATCTCAGTTCTGATTTCTGAGTCGCGGATTCTGAGTTACGTTTTGTGAGTCATTTATTCTGAATTCTGACTTCAAAGTTCTCAATTGCGTTCTGAATTCTGAGTTCTGATTTCACAATTCTGAGTTACAGTTCTGATTTCTGCCTTTTGAGTTCTGAATTGTGTGTTCTGAATTCTGAGTTCCGAATTCTAAGGTGTGAATTCTGAGTTCTGAATCATGAGTACTCCACACTGTGTTCTGAGTTCTGAGAACTGAGTTCTGTGTTCTGAATTCCGTATTCTGAGTTCCAAGTTTTGAATTCTGAGTTCCGAATTCTAAGGTGTGAATTCTGATTTCTGAGTGCTGAGAACTGAGTTCTTTGTTCTGAATTCTAAGTTATGAAGTCCGTATTCTGAGTTCCAAATACTCATTTGCCAGTTCTGATATTCGAGTTTGAATTCTGAGTTCAGAATTCTAAGGTGAGAATTCTGGGTTATGAATTCTGGGTTCTGAATACTGAGTTGTGATTTCTGAGTTCTGAATTCCAAGTTCTGAGTCATCATTTCTGACTTCTGAGTTCTGAGTTATGAGTTCTCCACTCTTAGTTCTGAGATCTGAGTTCCAATTTCTAAACTGAAGCCTGTATTCTGAATTCAGAGTTGTGGATTCTGAGATCAGAATTCAGAGTTGTGAGTTCTGAGTTCTGAATTCTGAGTACTGAATTTTGAGTTCTGAGTTCCAAATTCTGTGTTCTGGGCTCTGAATTCAGATTTCTGAATTCTCATTTGTGAATGTTGAGAACTGAGTCTCATTTATGAATTCCTAGTCACGAATTCTGTGTTGTGAATTGTGACTTCTGAGTTCTGAAATTTCAACTCTGAGTTCTTTGTCTGAGTTAGGAGTCCGAATATCTGAGTTCTATATTCTGAAGTCTAACTATCGAGTTCTGAGTTCTGAGTTTTGAGTTCTGACTTCTGAGTTCTGACATCTGAGTCTTGTGTTCTGAGTTATGAATTTCAGTTCTGAAATTAGAATTCTGAATTCAGGGTTGTAAACTCTGAGTTCTGGTTCCTGAGGTCTGCATTCTGAGTTCTGCGTGCTGAATTCTGAATACTGATCACTGTATTGTGTGTTCTGATTTCTAAGTTGTCAATGCTGTGTGCTGAACTGCGAGATCTGAATACTGAGTTGTCTTGCTGAGTTCTGAACTCTGAGTTCTGAAGTCTGAGTTCTGAGTTCTGAGTTCTGAGATATGAATCCTAATTTCTGAAGTCTGAGTTCTGAGTTCTGCGTTCTGAGGAATGAGTTCTCAATCCAAAGTGCTACACTCTGAGATCTGAGTTTGAATTCTGAGTTGTTAGTTCTATTTTCTGAGTTTTAAATTCTGAGATTTGAGATTTTGTTGTGCATTATGTTTTATGAGTGCCGAGTTCTGAATTTTGAGGTCTGAATCTTGAGTACTGTATTCTGAGTTCTGAGTTCAAATTTTTCAATTGCGTTCTGAATTCTGAGTTCTGAGTTCAGAATTCTGAGTTACAAATTCTGAGTTCGCAGTTTCTAGTTCTGATTACTGAGTGCTGAATTTTGTGTTCTGAGTTCTGATAACTGAGTTCTGATAACTGAGTTCTGAATTCTTTGCTGTGAAATCTGAGTTCTGAGTTCTCATTTCCCAGTTCTGAATCCTGAGTTATGAATTCTCAACTCTTAGCTGTTAGCTCTGAGTTCGGAGTTCTAAATTCTACAGTCTGTATTCTGATTTCAGAGTTGTGAATTCTGTGATCAGAATTCAGAGTTGAGATTTCTGAGTTCTGAATTCTGAGTACTGAATTTTAAGTTCTGAGTTCCGAATTCTGTGTTCCGGTTCTGAATTCGGACTTCTGAATTCTGAATTTTGAATTCTGAGATCTGTATCTCAGTTCTGATTTCTGAGTCGCGGATTCTGAGTTACGTTTTGTGAGTCATTTATTCTGAATTCTGACTTCAAAGTTCTCAATTGCGTTCTGAATTCTGAGTTCTGATTTCACAATTCTGAGTTACAGTTCTGATTTCTGCCTTTTGAGTTCTGAATTGTGTGTTCTGAATTCTGAGTTCCGAATTCTAAGGTGTGAATTCTGAGTTCTGAATCATGAGTACTCCACACTGTGTTCTGAGTTCTGAGAACTGAGTTCTGTGTTCTGAATTCCGTATTCTGAGTTCCAAATTCTGATTTCCAAGTTTTGAATTCTGAGTTCCGAATTCTAAGGTGTGAATTCTGATTTCTGAGTGCTGAGAACTGAGTTCTTTGTTCTGAATTCTAAGTTATGAAGTCCGTATTCTGAGTTCCAAATACTCATTTGCCAGTTCTGATATTCGAGTTTGAATTCTGAGTTCAGAATTCTAAGGTGAGAATTCTGGGTTATGAATTCTGGGTTCTGAATACTGAGTTGTGATTTCTGAGTTCTGAATTCCAAGTTCTGAGTCATCATTTCTGACTTCTGAGTTCTGAGTTATGAGTTCTCCACTCTTAGTTCTGAGATCTGAGTTCCAATTTCTAAACTGAAGCCTGTATTCTGAATTCAGAGTTGTGGATTCTGAGATCAGAATTCAGAGTTGTGAGTTCTGAGTTCTGAATTCTGAGTACTGAATTTTGAGTTCTGAGTTCCAAATTCTGTGTCCTGGGCTCTGAATTCGGATTTCTGAATTCTCATTTGTGAATGTTGAGAACTGAGTCTCATTTATGAATTCCTAGTCACGAATTCTGTGTTGTGAATTGTGACTTCTGAGTTCTGAAATTTCAACTCTGAGTTCTTTGTCTGAGTTAGGAGTCCGAATATCTGAGTTCTATATTCTGAAGTCTAACTATCGAGTTCTGAGTTCTGAGTTTTGAGTTCTGACTTCTGAGTTCTGACATCTGAGTCTTGTGTTCTGAGTTATGAATTTCAGTTCTGAAATTAGAATTCTGAATTCAGGGTTGTAAACTCTGAGTTCTGGTTCCTGAGGTCTGCATTCTGAGTTCTGCGTGCTGAATTCTGAATACTGATCACTGTATTGTGTGTTCTGATTTCTAAGTTGTCAATGCTGTGTGCTGAAGTGCGAGATCTGAATACTGAGTTGTCTTGCTGAGTTCTGAACTCTGAGTTCTGAAGTCTGAGTTCTGAGTTCTGAGTTCTGAGATATGAATCCTAATTTCTGAAGTCTGAGTTCTGAGTTCTGCGTTCTGAGGAATGAGTTCTCAATCCAAAGTGCTACACTCTGAGATCTGAGTTTGAATTCTGAGTTGTTAGTTCTATTTTCTGAGTTTTAAATTCTGAGATTTGAGATTTTGTTGTGCATTATGTTTTATGAGTGCCGAGTTCTGAATTTTGAGGTCTGAATCTTGAGTACTGTATTCTGAGTTCTGAGTTCAAATTTTTCAATTGCGTTCTGAATTCTGAGTTCTGAGTTCAGAATTCTGAGTTACAAATTCTGAGTTCGCAGTTTCTAGTTCTGATTACTGAGTGCTGAATTTTGTGTTCTGAGTTCTGATAACTGAGTTCTGATAACTGAGTTCTGAATTCTTTGCTGTGAAATCTGAGTTCTGAGTTCTCATTTCCCAGTTCTGAATCCTGAGTTATGAATTCTCAACTCTTAGCTCTTAGCTCTGAGTTCGGAGTTCTAAATTCTACAGTCTGTATTCTGATTTCAGAGTTGTGAATTCTGTGATCAGAATTCAGAGTTGAGATTTCTGAGTTCTGAATTCTGAGTACTGAATTTTAAGTTCTGAGTTCCGAATTCTGTGTTCCGGTTCTGAATTCGGACTTCTGAATTCTGAATTTTGAATTCTGAGATCTGTATCTCAGTTCTGATTTCTGAGTCGCGGATTCTGAGTTACGTTTTGTGAGTCATTTATTCTGAATTCTGACTTCAAAGTTCTCAATTGCGTTCTGAATTCTGAGTTCTGATTTCACAATTCTGAGTTACAGTTCTGATTTCTGCCTTTTGAGTTCTGAATTGTGTGTTCTGAATTCTGAGTTCCGAATTCTAAGGTGTGAATTCTGAGTTCTGAATCATGAGTACTCCACACTGTGTTCTGAGTTCTGAGAACTGAGTTCTGTGTTCTGAATTCCGTATTCTGAGTTCCAAATTCTGATTTCCAAGTTTTGAATTCTGAGTTCCGAATTCTAAGGTGTGAATTCTGATTTCTGAGTGCTGAGAACTGAGTTCTTTGTTCTGAATTCTAAGTTATGAAGTCCGTATTCTGAGTTCCAAATACTCATTTGCCAGTTCTGATATTCGAGTTTGAATTCTGAGTTCAGAATTCTAAGGTGAGAATTCTGGGTTATGAATTCTGGGTTCTGAATACTGAGTTGTGATTTCTGAGTTCTGAATTCCAAGTTCTGAGTCATCATTTCTGACTTCTGAGTTCTGAGTTCTGAGTTCTCCACTCTTAGTTCTGAGATCTGAGTTCCGATTTCTAAACTGAAGCCTGTATTCTGAATTCAGAGTTGTGGATTCTGAGATCAGAATTCAGAGTTGTGAGTTCTGAGTTCTGAATTCTGAGTACTGAATTTTGAGTTCTGAGTTCCAAATTCTGTGTCCTGGGCTCTGAATTCGGATTTCTGAATTCTCATTTGTGAATGTTGAGAACTGAGTCTCATTTATGAATTCCTAGTCACGAATTCTGTGTTGTGAATTGTGACTTCTGAGTTCTGAAATTTCAACTCTGAGTTCTTTGTCTGAGTTAGGAGTCCGAATATCTGAGTTCTATATTCTGAAGTCTAACTATCGAGTTCTGAGTTCTGAGTTTTGAGTTCTGACTTCTGAGTTCTGACATCTGAGTCTTGTGTTCTGAGTTATGAATTTCAGTTCTGAAATTAGAATTCTGAATTCAGGGTTGTAAACTCTGAGTTCTGGTTCCTGAGGTCTGCATTCTGAGTTCTGCGTGCTGAATTCTGAATACTGATCACTGTATTGTGTGTTCTGATTTCTAAGTTGTCAATGCTGTGTGCTGAAGTGCGAGATCTGAATACTGAGTTGTCTTGCTGAGTTCTGAACTCTGAGTTCTGAAGTCTGAGTTCTGAGTTCTGAGTTCTGAGATATGAATCCTAATTTCTGAAGTCTGAGTTCTGAGTTCTGCGTTCTGAGGAATGAGTTCTCAATCCAAAGTGCTACACTCTGAGATCTGAGTTTGAATTCTGAGTTGTTAGTTCTATTTTCTGAGTTTTAAATTCTGAGATTTGAGATTTTGTTGTGCATTATGTTTTATGAGTGCCGAGTTCTGAATTTTGAGGTCTGAATCTTGAGTACTGTATTCTGAGTTCTGAGTTCAAATTTTTCAATTGCGTTCTGAATTCTGAGTTCTGAGTTCAGAATTCTGAGTTACAAATTCTGAGTTCGCAGTTTCTAGTTCTGATTACTGAGTGCTGAATTTTGTGTTCTGAGTTCTGATAACTGAGTTCTGATAACTGAGTTCTGAATTCTTTGCTGTGAAATCTGAGTTCTGAGTTCTCATTTCCCAGTTCTGAATCCTGAGTTATGAATTCTCAACTCTTAGCTCTTAGCTCTGAGTTCGGAGTTCTAAATTCTACAGTCTGTATTCTGATTTCAGAGTTGTGAATTCTGTGATCAGAATTCAGAGTTGAGATTTCTGAGTTCTGAATTCTGAGTACTGAATTTTAAGTTCTGAGTTCCGAATTCTGTGTTCCGGTTCTGAATTCGGACTTCTGAATTCTGAATTTTGAATTCTGAGATCTGTATCTCAGTTCTGATTTCTGAGTCGCGGATTCTGAGTTACGTTTTGTGAGTCATTTATTCTGAGTTCTGACTTCAAAGTTCTCAATTGCGTTCTAAATTCTGAGTTCTGATTTCACAATTCTGAGTTACAGTTCTGATTTCTGCCTTTTGAGTTCTGAATTGTGTGTTCTGAATTCTGAGTTCCGAATTCTAAGGTGTGAATTCTGAGTTCTGAATCATGAGTACTCCACACTGTGTTCTGAGTTCTGAGAACTGAGTTCTGTGTTCTGAATTCCGTATTCTGAGTTCCAAATTCTGATTTCCAAGTTTTGAATTCTGAGTTCCGAATTCTAAGGTGTGAATTCTGATTTCTGAGTGCTGAGAACTGAGTTCTTTGTTCTGAATTCTAAGTTATGAAGTCCGTATTCTGAGTTCCAAATACTCATTTGCCAGTTCTGATATTCGAGTTTGAATTCTGAGTTCAGAATTCTAAGGTGAGAATTCTGGGTTATGAATTCTGGGTTCTGAATACTGAGTTGTGATTTCTGAGTTCTGAATTCCAAGTTCTGAGTCATCATTTCTGACTTCTGAGTTCTGAGTTATGAGTTCTCCACTCTTAGTTCTGAGATCTGAGTTCCAATTTCTAAACTGAAGCCTGTATTCTGAATTCAGAGTTGTGGATTCTGAGATCAGAATTCAGAGTTGTGAGTTCTGAGTTCTGAATTCTGAGTACTGAATTTTGAGTTCTGAGTTCCAAATTCTGTGTCCTGGGCTCTGAATTCGGATTTCTGAATTCTCATTTGTGAATGTTGAGAACTCAGTCTCATTTATGAATTCCTAGTCACGAATTCTGTGTTGTGAATTGTGACTTCTGAGTTCTGAAATTTCAACTCTGAGTTCTTTGTCTGAGTTAGGAGTCCGAATATCTGAGTTCTATATTCTGAAGTCTAACTATCGAGTTCTGAGTTCTGAGTTTTGAGTTCTGACTTCTGAGTTCTGACATCTGAGTCTTGTGTTCTGAGTTATGAATTTCAGTTCTGAAATTAGAATTCTGAATTCAGGGTTGTAAACTCTGAGTTCTGGTTCCTGAGGTCTGCATTCTGAGTTCTGCGTGCTGAATTCTGAATACTGATCACTGTATTGTGTGTTCTGATTTCTAAGTTGTCAATGCTGTGTGCTGAAGTGCGAGATCTGAATACTGAGTTGTCTTGCTGAGTTCTGAACTCTGAGTTCTGAAGTCTGAGTTCTGAGTTCTGAGTTCTGAGATATGAATCCTAATTTCTGAAGTCTGAGTTCTGAGTTCTGCGTTCTGAGGAATGAGTTCTCAATCCAAAGTGCTACACTCTGAGATCTGAGTTTGAATTCTGAGTTGTTAGTTCTATTTTCTGAATTTTAAATTCTGAGATTTGAGATTTTGTTGTGCATTATGTTTTATGAGTGCCGAGTTCTGAATTTTGAGGTCTGAATCTTGAGTACTGTATTCTGAGTTCTGAGTTCAAATTTTTCAATTGCGTTCTGAATTCTGAGTTCTGAGTTCAGAATTCTGAGTTACAAATTCTGAGTTCGCAGTTTCTAGTTCTGATTACTGAGTGCTGAATTTTGTGTTCTGAGTTCTGATAACTGAGTTCTGATAACTGAGTTCTGAATTCTTTGCTGTGAAATCTGAGTTCTGAGTTCTCATTTCCCAGTTCTGAATCCTGAGTTATGAATTCTCAACTCTTAGCTCTTAGCTCTGAGTTCGGAGTTCTAAATTCTACAGTCTGTATTCTGATTTCAGAGTTGTGAATTCTGTGATCAGAATTCAGAGTTGAGATTTCTGAGTTCTGAATTCTGAGTACTGAATTTTAAGTTCTGAGTTCCGAATTCTGTGTTCCGGTTCTGAATTCGGACTTCTGAATTCTGAATTTTGAATTCTGAGATCTGTATCTCAGTTCTGATTTCTGAGTCGCGGATTCTGAGTTACGTTTTGTGAGTCATTTATTCTGAATTCTGACTTCAAAGTTCTCAATTGCGTTCTGAATTCTGAGTTCTGATTTCACAATTCTGAGTTACAGTTCTGATTTCTGCCTTTTGAGTTCTGAATTGTGTGTTCTGAATTCTGAGTTCCGAATTCTAAGGTGTGAATTCTGAGTTCTGAATCATGAGTACTCCACACTGTGTTCTGAGTTCTGAGAACTGAGTTCTGTGTTCTGAATTCCGTATTCTGAGTTCCAAATTCTGATTTCCAAGTTTTGAATTCTGAGTTCCGAATTCTAAGGTGTGAATTCTGATTTCTGAGTGCTGAGAACTGAGTTCTTTGTTCTGAATTCTAAGTTATGAAGTCCGTATTCTGAGTTCCAAATACTCATTTGCCAGTTCTGATATTCGAGTTTGAATTCTGAGTTCAGAATTCTAAGGTGAGAATTCTGGGTTATGAATTCTGGGTTCTGAATACTGAGTTGTGATTTCTGAGTTCTGAATTCCAAGTTCTGAGTCATCATTTCTGACTTCTGAGTTCTGAGTTATGAGTTCTCCACTCTTAGTTCTGAGATCTGAGTTCCAATTTCTAAACTGAAGCCTGTATTCTGAATTCAGAGTTGTGGATTCTGAGATCAGAATTCAGAGTTGTGAGTTCTGAGTTCTGAATTCTGAGTACTGAATTTTGAGTTCTGAGTTCCAAATTCTGTGTCCTGGGCTCTGAATTCGGATTTCTGAATTCTCATTTGTGAATGTTGAGAACTGAGTCTCATTTATGAATTCCTAGTCACGAATTCTGTGTTGTGAATTGTGACTTCTGAGTTCTGAAATTTCAACTCTGAGTTCTTTGTCTGAGTTAGGAGTCCGAATATCTGAGTTCTCTATTCTGAAGTCTAACTATCGAGTTCTGAGTTCTGAGTTTTGAGTTCTGACTTCTGAGTTCTGACATCTGAGTCTTGTGTTCTGAGTTATGAATTTCAGTTCTGAAATTAGAATTCTGAATTCAGGGTTGTAAACTCTGAGTTCTGGTTCCTGAGGTCTGCATTCTGAGTTCTGCGTGCTGAATTCTGAATACTGATCACTGTATTGTGTGTTCTGATTTCTAAGTTGTCAATGCTGTGTGCTGAACTGCGAGATCTGAATACTGAGTTGTCTTGCTGAGTTCTGAACTCTGAGTTCTGAAGTCTGAGTTCTGAGTTCTGAGTTCTGAGATATGAATCCTAATTTCTGAAGTCTGAGTTCTGAGTTCTGCGTTCTGAGGAATGAGTTCTCAATCCAAAGTGCTACACTCTGAGATCTGAGTTTGAATTCTGAGTTGTTAGTTCTATTTTCTGAGTTTTAAATTCTGAGATTTGAGATTTTGTTGTGCATTATGTTTTATGAGTGCCGAGTTCTGAATTTTGAGGTCTGAATCTTGAGTACTGTATTCTGAGTTCTGAGTTCAAATTTTTCAATTGCGTTCTGAATTCTGAGTTCTGAGTTCAGAATTCTGAGTTACAAATTCTGAGTTCGCAGTTTCTAGTTCTGATTACTGAGTGCTGAATTTTGTGTTCTGAGTTCTGATAACTGAGTTCTGATAACTGAGTTCTGAATTCTTTGCTGTGAAATCTGAGTTCTGAGTTCTCATTTCCCAGTTCTGAATCCTGAGTTATGAATTCTCAACTCTTAGCTGTTAGCTCTGAGTTCGGAGTTCTAAATTCTACAGTCTGTATTCTGATTTCAGAGTTGTGAATTCTGTGATCAGAATTCAGAGTTGAGATTTCTGAGTTCTGAATTCTGAGTACTGAATTTTAAGTTCTGAGTTCCGAATTCTGTGTTCCGGTTCTGAATTCGGACTTCTGAATTCTGAATTTTGAATTCTGAGATCTGTATCTCAGTTCTGATTTCTGAGTCGCGGATTCTGAGTTACGTTTTGTGAGTCATTTATTCTGAATTCTGACTTCAAAGTTCTCAATTGCGTTCTGAATTCTGAGTTCTGATTTCACAATTCTGAGTTACAGTTCTGATTTCTGCCTTTTGAGTTCTGAATTGTGTGTTCTGAATTCTGAGTTCCGAATTCTAAGGTGTGAATTCTGAGTTCTGAATCATGAGTACTCCACACTGTGTTCTGAGTTCTGAGAACTGAGTTCTGTGTTCTGAATTCCGTATTCTGAGTTCCAAATTCTGATTTCCAAGTTTTGAATTCTGAGTTCCGAATTCTAAGGTGTGAATTCTGATTTCTGAGTGCTGAGAACTGAGTTCTTTGTTCTGAATTCTAAGTTATGAAGTCCGTATTCTGAGTTCCAAATACTCATTTGCCAGTTCTGATATTCGAGTTTGAATTCTGAGTTCAGAATTCTAAGGTGAGAATTCTGGGTTATGAATTCTGGGTTCTGAATACTGAGTTGTGATTTCTGAGTTCTGAATTCCAAGTTCTGAGTCATCATTTCTGACTTCTGAGTTCTGAGTTCTGAGTTCTCCACTCTTAGTTCTGAGATCTGAGTTCCGATTTCTAAACTGAAGCCTGTATTCTGAATTCGGAGTTGTGGATTCTGAGATCAGAATTCAGAGTTGTGAGTTCTGAGTTCTGAATTCTGAGTACTGAATTTTGAGTTCTGAGTTCCAAATTCTGTGTCCTGGGCTCTGAATTCGGATTTCTGAATTCTCATTTGTGAATGTTGAGAACTGAGTCTCATTTATGAATTCCTAGTCACGAATTCTGTGTTGTGAATTGTGACTTCTGAGTTCTGAAATTTCAACTCTGAGTTCTTTGTCTGAGTTAGGAGTCCGAATATCTGAGTTCTATATTCTGAAGTCTAACTATCGAGTTCTGAGTTCTGAGTTTTGAGTTCTGACTTCTGAGTTCTGACATCTGAGTCTTGTGTTCTGAGTTATGAATTTCAGTTCTGAAATTAGAATTCTGAATTCAGGGTTGTAAACTCTGAGTTCTGGTTCCTGAGGTCTGCATTCTGAGTTCTGCGTGCTGAATTCTGAATACTGATCACTGTATTGTGTGTTCTGATTTCTAAGTTGTCAATGCTGTGTGCTGAACTGCGAGATCTGAATACTGAGTTGTCTTGCTGAGTTCTGAACTCTGAGTTCTGAAGTCTGAGTTCTGAGTTCTGAGTTCTGAGATATGAATCCTAATTTCTGAAGTCTGAGTTCTGAGTTCTGCGTTCTGAGGAATGAGTTCTCAATCCAAAGTGCTACACTCTGAGATCTGAGTTTGAATTCTGAGTTGTTAGTTCTATTTTCTGAGTTTTAAATTCTGAGATTTGAGATTTTGTTGTGCATTATGTTTTATGAGTGCCGAGTTCTGAATTTTGAGGTCTGAATCTTGAGTACTGTATTCTGAGTTCTGAGTTCAAATTTTTCAATTGCGTTCTGAATTCTGAGTTCTGAGTTCAGAATTCTGAGTTACAAATTCTGAGTTCGCAGTTTCTAGTTCTGATTACTGAGTGCTGAATTTTGTGTTCTGAGTTCTGATAACTGAGTTCTGATAACTGAGTTCTGAATTCTTTGCTGTGAAATCTGAGTTCTGAGTTCTCATTTCCCAGTTCTGAATCCTGAGTTATGAATTCTCAACTCTTAGCTCTTAGCTCTGAGTTCGGAGTTCTAAATTCTACAGTCTGTATTCTGATTTCAGAGTTGTGAATTCTGTGATCAGAATTCAGAGTTGAGATTTCTGAGTTCTGAATTCTGAGTACTGAATTTTAAGTTCTGAGTTCCGAATTCTGTGTTCCGGTTCTGAATTCGGACTTCTGAATTCTGAATTTTGAATTCTGAGATCTGTATCTCAGTTCTGATTTCTGAGTCGCGGATTCTGAGTTACGTTTTGTGAGTCATTTATTCTGAATTCTGACTTCAAAGTTCTCAATTGCGTTCTGAATTCTGAGTTCTGATTTCACAATTCTGAGTTACAGTTCTGATTTCTGCCTTTTGAGTTCTGAATTGTGTGTTCTGAATTCTGAGTTCCGAATTCTAAGGTGTGAATTCTGAGTTCTGAATCATGAGTACTCCACACTGTGTTCTGAGTTCTGAGAACTGAGTTCTGTGTTCTGAATTCCGTATTCTGAGTTCCAAATTCTGATTTCCAAGTTTTGAATTCTGAGTTCCGAATTCTAAGGTGTGAATTCTGATTTCTGAGTGCTGAGAACTGAGTTCTTTGTTCTGAATTCTAAGTTATGAAGTCCGTATTCTGAGTTCCAAATACTCATTTGCCAGTTCTGATATTCGAGTTTGAATTCTGAGTTCAGAATTCTAAGGTGAGAATTCTGGGTTATGAATTCTGGGTTCTGAATACTGAGTTGTGATTTCTGAGTTCTGAATTCCAAGTTCTGAGTCATCATTTCTGACTTCTGAGTTCTGAGTTCTGAGTTCTCCACTCTTAGTTCTGAGATCTGAGTTCCGATTTCTAAACTGAAGCCTGTATTCTGAATTCGGAGTTGTGGATTCTGAGATCAGAATTCAGAGTTGTGAGTTCTGAGTTCTGAATTCTGAGTACTGAATTTTGAGTTCTGAGTTCCAAATTCTGTGTCCTGGGCTCTGAATTCGGATTTCTGAATTCTCATTTGTGAATGTTGAGAACTGAGTCTCATTTATGAATTCCTAGTCACGAATTCTGTGTTGTGAATTGTGACTTCTGAGTTCTGAAATTTCAACTCTGAGTTCTTTGTCTGAGTTAGGAGTCCGAATATCTGAGTTCTATATTCTGAAGTCTAACTATCGAGTTCTGAGTTCTGAGTTTTGAGTTCTGACTTCTGAGTTCTGACATCTGAGTCTTGTGTTCTGAGTTATGAATTTCAGTTCTGAAATTAGAATTCTGAATTCAGGGTTGTAAACTCTGAGTTCTGGTTCCTGAGGTCTGCATTCTGAGTTCTGCGTGCTGAATTCTGAATACTGATCACTGTATTGTGTGTTCTGATTTCTAAGTTGTCAATGCTGTGTGCTGAACTGCGAGATCTGAATACTGAGTTGTCTTGCTGAGTTCTGAACTCTGAGTTCTGAAGTCTGAGTTCTGAGTTCTGAGTTCTGAGATATGAATCCTAATTTCTGAAGTCTGAGTTCTGAGTTCTGCGTTCTGAGGAATGAGTTCTCAATCCAAAGTGCTACACTCTGAGATCTGAGTTTGAATTCTGAGTTGTTAGTTCTATTTTCTGAGTTTTAAATTCTGAGATTTGAGATTTTGTTGTGCATTATGTTTTATGAGTGCCGAGTTCTGAATTTTGAGGTCTGAATCTTGAGTACTGTATTCTGAGTTCTGAGTTCAAATTTTTCAATTGCGTTCTGAATTCTGAGTTCTGAGTTCAGAATTCTGAGTTACAAATTCTGAGTTCGCAGTTTCTAGTTCTGATTACTGAGTGCTGAATTTTGTGTTCTGAGTTCTGATAACTGAGTTCTGATAACTGAGTTCTGAATTCTTTGCTGTGAAATCTGAGTTCTGAGTTCTCATTTCCCAGTTCTGAATCCTGAGTTATGAATTCTCAACTCTTAGCTCTTAGCTCTGAGTTCGGAGTTCTAAATTCTACAGTCTGTATTCTGATTTCAGAGTTGTGAATTCTGTGATCAGAATTCAGAGTTGAGATTTCTGAGTTCTGAATTCTGAGTACTGAATTTTAAGTTCTGAGTTCCGAATTCTGTGTTCCGGTTCTGAATTCGGACTTCTGAATTCTGAATTTTGAATTCTGAGATCTGTATCTCAGTTCTGATTTCTGAGTCGCGGATTCTGAGTTACGTTTTGTGAGTCATTTATTCTGAATTCTGACTTCAAAGTTCTCAATTGCGTTCTGAATTCTGAGTTCTGATTTCACAATTCTGAGTTACAGTTCTGATTTCTGCCTTTTGAGTTCTGAATTGTGTGTTCTGAATTCTGAGTTCCGAATTCTAAGGTGTGAATTCTGAGTTCTGAATCATGAGTACTCCACACTGTGTTCTGAGTTCTGAGAACTGAGTTCTGTGTTCTGAATTCCGTATTCTGAGTTCCAAATTCTGATTTCCAAGTTTTGAATTCTGAGTTCCGAATTCTAAGGTGTGAATTCTGATTTCTGAGTGCTGAGAACTGAGTTCTTTGTTCTGAATTCTAAGTTATGAAGTCCGTATTCTGAGTTCCAAATACTCATTTGCCAGTTCTGATATTCGAGTTTGAATTCTGAGTTCAGAATTCTAAGGTGAGAATTCTGGGTTATGAATTCTGGGTTCTGAATACTGAGTTGTGATTTCTGAGTTCTGAATTCCAAGTTCTGAGTCATCATTTCTGACTTCTGAGTTCTGAGTTCTGAGTTCTCCACTCTTAGTTCTGAGATCTGAGTTCCGATTTCTAAACTGAAGCCTGTATTCTGAATTCAGAGTTGTGGATTCTGAGATCAGAATTCAGAGTTGTGAGTTCTGAGTTCTGAATTCTGAGTACTGAATTTTGAGTTCTGAGTTCCAAATTCTGTGTCCTGGGCTCTGAATTCGGATTTCTGAATTCTCATTTGTGAATGTTGAGAACTGAGTCTCATTTATGAATTCCTAGTCACGAATTCTGTGTTGTGAATTGTGACTTCTGAGTTCTGAAATTTCAACTCTGAGTTCTTTGTCTGAGTTAGGAGTCCGAATATCTGAGTTCTCTATTCTGAAGTCTAACTATCGAGTTCTGAGTTCTGAGTTTTGAGTTCTGACTTCTGAGTTCTGACATCTGAGTCTTGTGTTCTGAGTTATGAATTTCAGTTCTGAAATTAGAATTCTGAATTCAGGGTTGTAAACTCTGAGTTCTGGTTCCTGAGGTCTGCATTCTGAGTTCTGCGTGCTGAATTCTGAATACTGATCACTGTATTGTGTGTTCTGATTTCTAAGTTGTCAATGCTGTGTGCTGAACTGCGAGATCTGAATACTGAGTTGTCTTGCTGAGTTCTGAACTCTGAGTTCTGAAGTCTGAGTTCTGAGTTCTGAGTTCTGAGATATGAATCCTAATTTCTGAAGTCTGAGTTCTGAGTTCTGCGTTCTGAGGAATGAGTTCTCAATCCAAAGTGCTACACTCTGAGATCTGAGTTTGAATTCTGAGTTGTTAGTTCTATTTTCTGAGTTTTAAATTCTGAGATTTGAGATTTTGTTGTGCATTATGTTTTATGAGTGCCGAGTTCTGAATTTTGAGGTCTGAATCTTGAGTACTGTATTCTGAGTTCTGAGTTCAAATTTTTCAATTGCGTTCTGAATTCTGAGTTCTGAGTTCAGAATTCTGAGTTACAAATTCTGAGTTCGCAGTTTCTAGTTCTGATTACTGAGTGCTGAATTTTGTGTTCTGAGTTCTGATAACTGAGTTCTGATAACTGAGTTCTGAATTCTTTGCTGTGAAATCTGAGTTCTGAGTTCTCATTTCCCAGTTCTGAATCCTGAGTTATGAATTCTCAACTCTTAGCTCTTAGCTCTGAGTTCGGAGTTCTAAATTCTACAGTCTGTATTCTGATTTCAGAGTTGTGAATTCTGTGATCAGAATTCAGAGTTGAGATTTCTGAGTTCTGAATTCTGAGTACTGAATTTTAAGTTCTGAGTTCCGAATTCTGTGTTCCGGTTCTGAATTCGGACTTCTGAATTCTGAATTTTGAATTCTGAGATCTGTATCTCAGTTCTGATTTCTGAGTCGCGGATTCTGAGTTACGTTTTGTGAGTCATTTATTCTGAGTTCTGACTTCAAAGTTCTCAATTGCGTTCTAAATTCTGAGTTCTGATTTCACAATTCTGAGTTACAGTTCTGATTTCTGCCTTTTGAGTTCTGAATTGTGTGTTCTGAATTCTGAGTTCCGAATTCTAAGGTGTGAATTCTGAGTTCTGAATCATGAGTACTCCACACTGTGTTCTGAGTTCTGAGAACTGAGTTCTGTGTTCTGAATTCCGTATTCTGAGTTCCAAATTCTGATTTCCAAGTTTTGAATTCTGAGTTCCGAATTCTAAGGTGTGAATTCTGATTTCTGAGTGCTGAGAACTGAGTTCTTTGTTCTGAATTCTAAGTTATGAAGTCCGTATTCTGAGTTCCAAATACTCATTTGCCAGTTCTGATATTCGAGTTTGAATTCTGAGTTCAGAATTCTAAGGTGAGAATTCTGGGTTATGAATTCTGGGTTCTGAATACTGAGTTGTGATTTCTGAGTTCTGAATTCCAAGTTCTGAGTCATCATTTCTGACTTCTGAGTTCTGAGTTATGAGTTCTCCACTCTTAGTTCTGAGATCTGAGTTCCAATTTCTAAACTGAAGCCTGTATTCTGAATTCAGAGTTGTGGATTCTGAGATCAGAATTCAGAGTTGTGAGTTCTGAGTTCTGAATTCTGAGTACTGAATTTTGAGTTCTGAGTTCCAAATTCTGTGTCCTGGGCTCTGAATTCGGATTTCTGAATTCTCATTTGTGAATGTTGAGAACTCAGTCTCATTTATGAATTCCTAGTCACGAATTCTGTGTTGTGAATTGTGACTTCTGAGTTCTGAAATTTCAACTCTGAGTTCTTTGTCTGAGTTAGGAGTCCGAATATCTGAGTTCTATATTCTGAAGTCTAACTATCGAGTTCTGAGTTCTGAGTTTTGAGTTCTGACTTCTGAGTTCTGACATCTGAGTCTTGTGTTCTGAGTTATGAATTTCAGTTCTGAAATTAGAATTCTGAATTCAGGGTTGTAAACTCTGAGTTCTGGTTCCTGAGGTCTGCATTCTGAGTTCTGCGTGCTGAATTCTGAATACTGATCACTGTATTGTGTGTTCTGATTTCTAAGTTGTCAATGCTGTGTGCTGAAGTGCGAGATCTGAATACTGAGTTGTCTTGCTGAGTTCTGAACTCTGAGTTCTGAAGTCTGAGTTCTGAGTTCTGAGTTCTGAGATATGAATCCTAATTTCTGAAGTCTGAGTTCTGAGTTCTGCGTTCTGAGGAATGAGTTCTCAATCCAAAGTGCTACACTCTGAGATCTGAGTTTGAATTCTGAGTTGTTAGTTCTATTTTCTGAGTTTTAAATTCTGAGATTTGAGATTTTGTTGTGCATTATGTTTTATGAGTGCCGAGTTCTGAATTTTGAGGTCTGAATCTTGAGTACTGTATTCTGAGTTCTGAGTTCAAATTTTTCAATTGCGTTCTGAATTCTGAGTTCTGAGTTCAGAATTCTGAGTTACAAATTCTGAGTTCGCAGTTTCTAGTTCTGATTACTGAGTGCTGAATTTTGTGTTCTGAGTTCTGATAACTGAGTTCTGATAACTGAGTTCTGAATTCTTTGCTGTGAAATCTGAGTTCTGAGTTCTCATTTCCCAGTTCTGAATCCTGAGTTATGAATTCTCAACTCTTAGCTCTTAGCTCTGAGTTCGGAGTTCTAAATTCTACAGTCTGTATTCTGATTTCAGAGTTGTGAATTCTGTGATCAGAATTCAGAGTTGAGATTTCTGAGTTCTGAATTCTGAGTACTGAATTTTAAGTTCTGAGTTCCGAATTCTGTGTTCCGGTTCTGAATTCGGACTTCTGAATTCTGAATTTTGAATTCTGAGATCTGTATCTCAGTTCTGATTTCTGAGTCGCGGATTCTGAGTTACGTTTTGTGAGTCATTTATTCTGAATTCTGACTTCAAAGTTCTCAATTGCGTTCTGAATTCTGAGTTCTGATTTCACAATTCTGAGTTACAGTTCTGATTTCTGCCTTTTGAGTTCTGAATTGTGTGTTCTGAATTCTGAGTTCCGAATTCTAAGGTGTGAATTCTGAGTTCTGAATCATGAGTACTCCACACTGTGTTCTGAGTTCTGAGAACTGAGTTCTGTGTTCTGAATTCCGTATTCTGAGTTCCAAATTCTGATTTCCAAGTTTTGAATTCTGAGTTCCGAATTCTAAGGTGTGAATTCTGATTTCTGAGTGCTGAGAACTGAGTTCTTTGTTCTGAATTCTAAGTTATGAAGTCCGTATTCTGAGTTCCAAATACTCATTTGCCAGTTCTGATATTCGAGTTTGAATTCTGAGTTCAGAATTCTAAGGTGAGAATTCTGGGTTATGAATTCTGGGTTCTGAATACTGAGTTGTGATTTCTGAGTTCTGAATTCCAAGTTCTGAGTCATCATTTCTGACTTCTGAGTTCTGAGTTATGAGTTCTCCACTCTTAGTTCTGAGATCTGAGTTCCAATTTCTAAACTGAAGCCTGTATTCTGAATTCAGAGTTGTGGATTCTGAGATCAGAATTCAGAGTTGTGAGTTCTGAGTTCTGAATTCTGAGTACTGAATTTTGAGTTCTGAGTTCCAAATTCTGTGTCCTGGGCTCTGAATTCGGATTTCTGAATTCTCATTTGTGAATGTTGAGAACTGAGTCTCATTTATGAATTCCTAGTCACGAATTCTGTGTTGTGAATTGTGACTTCTGAGTTCTGAAATTTCAACTCTGAGTTCTTTGTCTGAGTTAGGAGTCCGAATATCTGAGTTCTCTATTCTGAAGTCTAACTATCGAGTTCTGAGTTCTGAGTTTTGAGTTCTGACTTCTGAGTTCTGACATCTGAGTCTTGTGTTCTGAGTTATGAATTTCAGTTCTGAAATTAGAATTCTGAATTCAGGGTTGTAAACTCTGAGTTCTGGTTCCTGAGGTCTGCATTCTGAGTTCTGCGTGCTGAATTCTGAATACTGATCACTGTATTGTGTGTTCTGATTTCTAAGTTGTCAATGCTGTGTGCTGAACTGCGAGATCTGAATACTGAGTTGTCTTGCTGAGTTCTGAACTCTGAGTTCTGAAGTCTGAGTTCTGAGTTCTGAGTTCTGAGATATGAATCCTAATTTCTGAAGTCTGAGTTCTGAGTTCTGCGTTCTGAGGAATGAGTTCTCAATCCAAAGTGCTACACTCTGAGATCTGAGTTTGAATTCTGAGTTGTTAGTTCTATTTTCTGAGTTTTAAATTCTGAGATTTGAGATTTTGTTGTGCATTATGTTTTATGAGTGCCGAGTTCTGAATTTTGAGGTCTGAATCTTGAGTACTGTATTCTGAGTTCTGAGTTCAAATTTTTCAATTGCGTTCTGAATTCTGAGTTCTGAGTTCAGAATTCTGAGTTACAAATTCTGAGTTCGCAGTTTCTAGTTCTGATTACTGAGTGCTGAATTTTGTGTTCTGAGTTCTGATAACTGAGTTCTGATAACTGAGTTCTGAATTCTTTGCTGTGAAATCTGAGTTCTGAGTTCTCATTTCCCAGTTCTGAATCCTGAGTTATGAATTCTCAACTCTTAGCTCTTAGCTCTGAGTTCGGAGTTCTAAATTCTACAGTCTGTATTCTGATTTCAGAGTTGTGAATTCTGTGATCAGAATTCAGAGTTGAGATTTCTGAGTTCTGAATTCTGAGTACTGAATTTTAAGTTCTGAGTTCCGAATTCTGTGTTCCGGTTCTGAATTCGGACTTCTGAATTCTGAATTTTGAATTCTGAGATCTGTATCTCAGTTCTGATTTCTGAGTCGCGGATTCTGAGTTACGTTTTGTGAGTCATTTATTCTGAATTCTGACTTCAAAGTTCTCAATTGCGTTCTGAATTCTGAGTTCTGATTTCACAATTCTGAGTTACAGTTCTGATTTCTGCCTTTTGAGTTCTGAATTGTGTGTTCTGAATTCTGAGTTCCGAATTCTAAGGTGTGAATTCTGAGTTCTGAATCATGAGTACTCCACACTGTGTTCTGAGTTCTGAGAACTGAGTTCTGTGTTCTGAATTCCGTATTCTGAGTTCCAAATTCTGATTTCCAAGTTTTGAATTCTGAGTTCCGAATTCTAAGGTGTGAATTCTGATTTCTGAGTGCTGAGAACTGAGTTCTTTGTTCTGAATTCTAAGTTATGAAGTCCGTATTCTGAGTTCCAAATACTCATTTGCCAGTTCTGATATTCGAGTTTGAATTCTGAGTTCAGAATTCTAAGGTGAGAATTCTGGGTTATGAATTCTGGGTTCTGAATACTGAGTTGTGATTTCTGAGTTCTGAATTCCAAGTTCTGAGTCATCATTTCTGACTTCTGAGTTCTGAGTTCTGAGTTCTCCACTCTTAGTTCTGAGATCTGAGTTCCGATTTCTAAACTGAAGCCTGTATTCTGAATTCGGAGTTGTGGATTCTGAGATCAGAATTCAGAGTTGTGAGTTCTGAGTTCTGAATTCTGAGTACTGAATTTTGAGTTCTGAGTTCCAAATTCTGTGTCCTGGGCTCTGAATTCGGATTTCTGAATTCTCATTTGTGAATGTTGAGAACTGAGTCTCATTTATGAATTCCTAGTCACGAATTCTGTGTTGTGAATTGTGACTTCTGAGTTCTGAAATTTCAACTCTGAGTTCTTTGTCTGAGTTAGGAGTCCGAATATCTGAGTTCTATATTCTGAAGTCTAACTATCGAGTTCTGAGTTCTGAGTTTTGAGTTCTGACTTCTGAGTTCTGACATCTGAGTCTTGTGTTCTGAGTTATGAATTTCAGTTCTGAAATTAGAATTCTGAATTCAGGGTTGTAAACTCTGAGTTCTGGTTCCTGAGGTCTGCATTCTGAGTTCTGCGTGCTGAATTCTGAATACTGATCACTGTATTGTGTGTTCTGATTTCTAAGTTGTCAATGCTGTGTGCTGAACTGCGAGATCTGAATACTGAGTTGTCTTGCTGAGTTCTGAACTCTGAGTTCTGAAGTCTGAGTTCTGAGTTCTGAGTTCTGAGATATGAATCCTAATTTCTGAAGTCTGAGTTCTGAGTTCTGCGTTCTGAGGAATGAGTTCTCAATCCAAAGTGCTACACTCTGAGATCTGAGTTTGAATTCTGAGTTGTTAGTTCTATTTTCTGAGTTTTAAATTCTGAGATTTGAGATTTTGTTGTGCATTATGTTTTATGAGTGCCGAGTTCTGAATTTTGAGGTCTGAATCTTGAGTACTGTATTCTGAGTTCTGAGTTCAAATTTTTCAATTGCGTTCTGAATTCTGAGTTCTGAGTTCAGAATTCTGAGTTACAAATTCTGAGTTCGCAGTTTCTAGTTCTGATTACTGAGTGCTGAATTTTGTGTTCTGAGTTCTGATAACTGAGTTCTGATAACTGAGTTCTGAATTCTTTGCTGTGAAATCTGAGTTCTGAGTTCTCATTTCCCAGTTCTGAATCCTGAGTTATGAATTCTCAACTCTTAGCTCTTAGCTCTGAGTTCGGAGTTCTAAATTCTACAGTCTGTATTCTGATTTCAGAGTTGTGAATTCTGTGATCAGAATTCAGAGTTGAGATTTCTGAGTTCTGAATTCTGAGTACTGAATTTTAAGTTCTGAGTTCCGAATTCTGTGTTCCGGTTCTGAATTCGGACTTCTGAATTCTGAATTTTGAATTCTGAGATCTGTATCTCAGTTCTGATTTCTGAGTCGCGGATTCTGAGTTACGTTTTGTGAGTCATTTATTCTGAATTCTGACTTCAAAGTTCTCAATTGCGTTCTGAATTCTGAGTTCTGATTTCACAATTCTGAGTTACAGTTCTGATTTCTGCCTTTTGAGTTCTGAATTGTGTGTTCTGAATTCTGAGTTCCGAATTCTAAGGTGTGAATTCTGAGTTCTGAATCATGAGTACTCCACACTGTGTTCTGAGTTCTGAGAACTGAGTTCTGTGTTCTGAATTCCGTATTCTGAGTTCCAAATTCTGATTTCCAAGTTTTGAATTCTGAGTTCCGAATTCTAAGGTGTGAATTCTGATTTCTGAGTGCTGAGAACTGAGTTCTTTGTTCTGAATTCTAAGTTATGAAGTCCGTATTCTGAGTTCCAAATACTCATTTGCCAGTTCTGATATTCGAGTTTGAATTCTGAGTTCAGAATTCTAAGGTGAGAATTCTGGGTTATGAATTCTGGGTTCTGAATACTGAGTTGTGATTTCTGAGTTCTGAATTCCAAGTTCTGAGTCATCATTTCTGACTTCTGAGTTCTGAGTTCTGAGTTCTCCACTCTTAGTTCTGAGATCTGAGTTCCGATTTCTAAACTGAAGCCTGTATTCTGAATTCGGAGTTGTGGATTCTGAGATCAGAATTCAGAGTTGTGAGTTCTGAGTTCTGAATTCTGAGTACTGAATTTTGAGTTCTGAGTTCCAAATTCTGTGTCCTGGGCTCTGAATTCGGATTTCTGAATTCTCATTTGTGAATGTTGAGAACTGAGTCTCATTTATGAATTCCTAGTCACGAATTCTGTGTTGTGAATTGTGACTTCTGAGTTCTGAAATTTCAACTCTGAGTTCTTTGTCTGAGTTAGGAGTCCGAATATCTGAGTTCTATATTCTGAAGTCTAACTATCGAGTTCTGAGTTCTGAGTTTTGAGTTCTGACTTCTGAGTTCTGACATCTGAGTCTTGTGTTCTGAGTTATGAATTTCAGTTCTGAAATTAGAATTCTGAATTCAGGGTTGTAAACTCTGAGTTCTGGTTCCTGAGGTCTGCATTCTGAGTTCTGCGTGCTGAATTCTGAATACTGATCACTGTATTGTGTGTTCTGATTTCTAAGTTGTCAATGCTGTGTGCTGAACTGCGAGATCTGAATACTGAGTTGTCTTGCTGAGTTCTGAACTCTGAGTTCTGAAGTCTGAGTTCTGAGTTCTGAGTTCTGAGATATGAATCCTAATTTCTGAAGTCTGAGTTCTGAGTTCTGCGTTCTGAGGAATGAGTTCTCAATCCAAAGTGCTACACTCTGAGATCTGAGTTTGAATTCTGAGTTGTTAGTTCTATTTTCTGAGTTTTAAATTCTGAGATTTGAGATTTTGTTGTGCATTATGTTTTATGAGTGCCGAGTTCTGAATTTTGAGGTCTGAATCTTGAGTACTGTATTCTGAGTTCTGAGTTCAAATTTTTCAATTGCGTTCTGAATTCTGAGTTCTGAGTTCAGAATTCTGAGTTACAAATTCTGAGTTCGCAGTTTCTAGTTCTGATTACTGAGTGCTGAATTTTGTGTTCTGAGTTCTGATAACTGAGTTCTGATAACTGAGTTCTGAATTCTTTGCTGTGAAATCTGAGTTCTGAGTTCTCATTTCCCAGTTCTGAATCCTGAGTTATGAATTCTCAACTCTTAGCTCTTAGCTCTGAGTTCGGAGTTCTAAATTCTACAGTCTGTATTCTGATTTCAGAGTTGTGAATTCTGTGATCAGAATTCAGAGTTGAGATTTCTGAGTTCTGAATTCTGAGTACTGAATTTTAAGTTCTGAGTTCCGAATTCTGTGTTCCGGTTCTGAATTCGGACTTCTGAATTCTGAATTTTGAATTCTGAGATCTGTATCTCAGTTCTGATTTCTGAGTCGCGGATTCTGAGTTACGTTTTGTGAGTCATTTATTCTGAGTTCTGACTTCAAAGTTCTCAATTGCGTTCTGAATTCTGAGTTCTGATTTCACAATTCTGAGTTACAGTTCTGATTTCTGCCTTTTGAGTTCTGAATTGTGTGTTCTGAATTCTGAGTTCCGAATTCTAAGGTGTGAATTCTGAGTTCTGAATCATGAGTACTCCACACTGTGTTCTGAGTTCTGAGAACTGAGTTCTGTGTTCTGAATTCCGTATTCTGAGTTCCAAATTCTGATTTCCAAGTTTTGAATTCTGAGTTCCGAATTCTAAGGTGTGAATTCTGATTTCTGAGTGCTGAGAACTGAGTTCTTTGTTCTGAATTCTAAGTTATGAAGTCCGTATTCTGAGTTCCAAATACTCATTTGCCAGTTCTGATATTCGAGTTTGAATTCTGAGTTCAGAATTCTAAGGTGAGAATTCTGGGTTATGAATTCTGGGTTCTGAATACTGAGTTGTGATTTCTGAGTTCTGAATTCCAAGTTCTGAGTCATCATTTCTGACTTCTGAGTTCTGAGTTCTGAGTTCTCCACTCTTAGTTCTGAGATCTGAGTTCCGATTTCTAAACTGAAGCCTGTATTCTGAATTCGGAGTTGTGGATTCTGAGATCAGAATTCAGAGTTGTGAGTTCTGAGTTCTGAATTCTGAGTACTGAATTTTGAGTTCTGAGTTCCAAATTCTGTGTCCTGGGCTCTGAATTCGGATTTCTGAATTCTCATTTGTGAATGTTGAGAACTGAGTCTCATTTATGAATTCCTAGTCACGAATTCTGTGTTGTGAATTGTGACTTCTGAGTTCTGAAATTTCAACTCTGAGTTCTTTGTCTGAGTTAGGAGTCCGAATATCTGAGTTCTATATTCTGAAGTCTAACTATCGAGTTCTGAGTTCTGAGTTTTGAGTTCTGACTTCTGAGTTCTGACATCTGAGTCTTGTGTTCTGAGTTATGAATTTCAGTTCTGAAATTAGAATTCTGAATTCAGGGTTGTAAACTCTGAGTTCTGGTTCCTGAGGTCTGCATTCTGAGTTCTGCGTGCTGAATTCTGAATACTGATCACTGTATTGTGTGTTCTGATTTCTAAGTTGTCAATGCTGTGTGCTGAACTGCGAGATCTGAATACTGAGTTGTCTTGCTGAGTTCTGAACTCTGAGTTCTGAAGTCTGAGTTCTGAGTTCTGAGTTCTGAGATATGAATCCTAATTTCTGAAGTCTGAGTTCTGAGTTCTGCGTTCTGAGGAATGAGTTCTCAATCCAAAGCGCTACACTCTGAGATCTGAGTTTGAATTCTGAGTTGTTAGTTCTATTTTCTGAGTTTTAAATTCTGAGATTTGAGATTTTGTTGTGCATTATGTTTTATGAGTGCCGAGTTCTGAATTTTGAGGTCTGAATCTTGAGTACTGTATTCTGAGTTCTGAGTTCAAATTTTTCAATTGCGTTCTGAATTCTGAGTTCTGAGTTCAGAATTCTGAGTTACAAATTCTGAGTTCGCAGTTTCTAGTTCTGATTACTGAGTGCTGAATTTTGTGTTCTGAGTTCTGATAACTGAGTTCTGATAACTGAGTTCTGAATTCTTTGCTGTGAAATCTGAGTTCTGAGTTCTCATTTCCCAGTTCTGAATCCTGAGTTATGAATTCTCAACTCTTAGCTCTTAGCTCTGAGTTCGGAGTTCTAAATTCTACAGTCTGTATTCTGATTTCAGAGTTGTGAATTCTGTGATCAGAATTCAGAGTTGAGATTTCTGAGTTCTGAATTCTGAGTACTGAATTTTAAGTTCTGAGTTCCGAATTCTGTGTTCCGGTTCTGAATTCGGACTTCTGAATTCTGAATTTTGAATTCTGAGATCTGTATCTCAGTTCTGATTTCTGAGTCGCGGATTCTGAGTTACGTTTTGTGAGTCATTTATTCTGAATTCTGACTTCAAAGTTCTCAATTGCGTTCTGAATTCTGAGTTCTGATTTCACAATTCTGAGTTACAGTTCTGATTTCTGCCTTTTGAGTTCTGAATTGTGTGTTCTGAATTCTGAGTTCCGAATTCTAAGGTGTGAATTCTGAGTTCTGAATCATGAGTACTCCACACTGTGTTCTGAGTTCTGAGAACTGAGTTCTGAGAACTGAGTTCTGTGTTCTGAATTCCGTATTCTGAGTTCCAAGTTTTGAATTCTGAGTTCCGAATTCTAAGGTGTGAATTCTGATTTCTGAGTGCTGAGAACTGAGTTCTTTGTTCTGAATTCTAAGTTATGAAGTCCGTATTCTGAGTTCCAAATACTCATTTGCCAGTTCTGATATTCGAGTTTGAATTCTGAGTTCAGAATTCTAAGGTGAGAATTCTGGGTTATGAATTCTGGGTTCTGAATACTGAGTTGTGATTTCTGAGTTCTGAATTCCAAGTTCTGAGTCATCATTTCTGACTTCTGAGTTCTGAGTTATGAGTTCTCCACTCTTAGTTCTGAGATCTGAGTTCCAATTTCTAAACTGAAGGCTGTATTCTGAATTCAGAGTTGTGGATTCTGAGATCAGAATTCAGAGTTGTGAGTTCTGAGTTCTGAATTCTGAGTACTGAATTTTGAGTTCTGAGTTCCAAATTCTGTGTCCTGGGCTCTGAATTCGGATTTCTGAATTCTCATTTGTGAATGTTGAGAACTGAGTCTCATTTATGAATTCCTAGTCAAGAATTCTGTGTTGTGAATTGTGACTTCTGAGTTCTGAAATTTCAACTCTGAGTTCTTTGAGTTAGGAGTCCGAATATCTGAGTTCTATATTCTGAAGTCTAACTATCGAGTTCTGAGTTCTGAGTTTTGAGTTCTGACTTCTGAGTTCTGACATCTGAGTCTTGTGTTCTGAGTTATGAATTTCAGTTCTGAAATTAGAATTCTGAATTCAGGGTTGTAAACTCTGAGTTCTGGTTCCTGAGGTCTGCATTCTGAGTTCTGCGTGCTGAATTCTGAATACTGATCACTGTATTGTGTGTTCTGATTTCTAAGTTGTCAATGCTGTGTGCTGAACTGCGAGATCTGAATACTGAGTTGTCTTGCTGAGTTCTGAACTCTGAGTTCTGAAGTCTGAGTTCTGAGTTCTGAGTTCTGAGATATGAATCCTAATTTCTGAAGTCTGAGTTCTGAGTTCTGCGTTCTGAGGAATGAGTTCTCAATCCAAAGTGCTACACTCTGAGATCTGAGTTTGAATTCTGAGTTGTTAGTTCTATTTTCTGAGTTTTAAATTCTGAGATTTGAGATTTTGTTGTGCATTATGTTTTATGAGTGCCGAGTTCTGAATTTTGAGGTCTGAATCTTGAGTACTGTATTCTGAGTTCTGAGTTCAAATTTTTCAATTGCGTTCTGAATTCTGAGTTCTGAGTTCAGAATTCTGAGTTACAAATTCTGAGTTCGCAGTTTCTAGTTCTGATTACTGAGTGCTGAATTTTGTGTTCTGAGTTCTGATAACTGAGTTCTGATAACTGAGTTCTGAATTCTTTGCTGTGAAATCTGAGTTCTGAGTTCTCATTTCCCAGTTCTGAATCCTGAGTTATGAATTCTCAACTCTTAGCTCTTAGCTCTGAGTTCGGAGTTCTAAATTCTACAGTCTGTATTCTGATTTCAGAGTTGTGAATTCTGTGATCAGAATTCAGAGTTGAGATTTCTGAGTTCTGAATTCTGAGTACTGAATTTTAAGTTCTGAGTTCCGAATTCTGTGTTCCGGTTCTGAATTCGGACTTCTGAATTCTGAATTTTGAATTCTGAGATCTGTATCTCAGTTCTGATTTCTGAGTCGCGGATTCTGAGTTACGTTTTGTGAGTCATTTATTCTGAATTCTGACTTCAAAGTTCTCAATTGCGTTCTGAATTCTGAGTTCTGATTTCACAATTCTGAGTTACAGTTCTGATTTCTGCCTTTTGAGTTCTGAATTGTGTGTTCTGAATTCTGAGTTCCGAATTCTAAGGTGTGAATTCTGAGTTCTGAATCATGAGTACTCCACACTGTGTTCTGAGTTCTGAGAACTGAGTTCTGTGTTCTGAATTCCGTATTCTGAGTTCCAAATTCTGATTTCCAAGTTTTGAATTCTGAGTTCCGAATTCTAAGGTGTGAATTCTGATTTCTGAGTGCTGAGAACTGAGTTCTTTGTTCTGAATTCTAAGTTATGAAGTCCGTATTCTGAGTTCCAAATACTCATTTGCCAGTTCTGATATTCGAGTTTGAATTCTGAGTTCAGAATTCTAAGGTGAGAATTCTGGGTTATGAATTCTGGGTTCTGAATACTGAGTTGTGATTTCTGAGTTCTGAATTCCAAGTTCTGAGTCATCATTTCTGACTTCTGAGTTCTGAGTTATGAGTTCTCCACTCTTAGTTCTGAGATCTGAGTTCCAATTTCTAAACTGAAGCCTGTATTCTGAATTCAGAGTTGTGGATTCTGAGATCAGAATTCAGAGTTGTGAGTTCTGAGTTCTGAATTCTGAGTACTGAATTTTGAGTTCTGAGTTCCAAATTCTGTGTCCTGGGCTCTGAATTTGGATTTCTGAATTCTCATTTGTGAATGTTGAGAACTGAGTCTCATTTATGAATTCCTAGTCACGAATTCTGTGTTGTGAATTGTGACTTCTGAGTTCTGAAATTTCAACTCTGAGTTCTCTGTCTGAGTTAGGAGTCCGAATATCTGAGTTCTATATTCTGAAGTCTAACTATCGAGTTCTGAGTTCTGAGTTTTGAGTTCTGACTTCTGAGTTCTGACATCTGAGTCTTGTGTTCTGAGTTATGAATTTCAGTTCTGAAATTAGAATTCTGAATTCAGGGTTGTAAACTCTGAGTTCTGGTTCCTGAGGTCTGCATTCTGAGTTCTGCGTGCTGAATTCTGAATACTGATCACTGTATTGTGTGTTCTGATTTCTAAGTTGTCAATGCTGTGTGCTGAACTGCGAGATCTGAATACTGAGTTGTCTTGCTGAGTTCTGAAGTCTGAGTTCTGAGTTCTGAGTTCTGAGATATGAATCCTAATTTCTGAAGTCTGAGTTCTGAGTTCTGCGTTCTGAGGAATGAGTTCTCAATCCAAAGTGCTACACTCTGAGATCTGAGTTTGAATTCTGAGTTGTTAGTTCTATTTTCTGAGTTTTAAATTCTGAGATTTGAGATTTTGTTGTGCATTATGTTTTATGAGTGCCGAGTTCTGAATTTTGAGGTCTGAATCTTGAGTACTGTATTCTGAGTTCTGAGTTCAAATTTTTCACTTGCGTTCTGAATTCTGAGTTCTGAGTTCAGAATTCTGAGTTACAAATTCTGAGTTCGCAGTTTCTAGTTCTGATTACTGAGTGCTGAATTTTGTGTTCTGAGTTCTGATAACTGAGTTCTGATAACTGAGTTCTGAATTCTTTGCTGTGAAATCTGAGTTCTGAGTTCTCATTTCCCAGTTCTGAATCCTGAGTTATGAATTCTCAACTCTTAGCTCTTAGCTCTGAGTTCGGAGTTCTAAATTCTACAGTCTGTATTCTGATTTCAGAGTTGTGAATTCTGTGATCAGAATTCAGAGTTGAGATTTCTGAGTTCTGAATTCTGAGTACTGAATTTTAAGTTCTGAGTTCCGAATTCTGTGTTCCGGTTCTGAATTCGGACTTCTGAATTCTGAATTTTGAATTCTGAGATCTGTATCTCAGTTCTGATTTCTGAGTCGCGGATTCTGAGTTACGTTTTGTGAGTCATTTATTCTGAATTCTGACTTCAAAGTTCTCAATTGCGTTCTGAATTCTGAGTTCTGATTTCACAATTCTGAGTTACAGTTCTGATTTCTGCCTTTTGAGTTCTGAATTGTGTGTTCTGAATTCTGAGTTCCGAATTCTAAGGTGTGAATTCTGAGTTCTGAATCATGAGTACTCCACACTGTGTTCTGAGTTCTGAGAACTGAGTTCTGTGTTCTGAATTCCGTATTCTGAGTTCCAAGTTTTGAATTCTGAGTTCCGAATTCTAAGGTGTGAATTCTGATTTCTGAGTGCTGAGAACTGAGTTCTTTGTTCTGAATTCTAAGTTATGAAGTCCGTATTTTGAGTTCCAAATACTCATTTGCCAGTTCTGATATTCGAGTTTGAATTCTGAGTTCAGAATTCTAAGGTGAGATTTCTGGGTTATGAATTCTGGGTTCTGAATACTGAGTTGTGATTTCTGAGTTCTGAATTCCAAGTTCTGAGTCATCATTTCTGACTTCTGAGTTCTGAGTTCTGAGTTCTCCACTCTTAGTTCTGAGATCTGAGTTCCAATTTCTAAACTGAAGCCTGTATTCTGAATTCAGAGTTGTGGATTCTGAGATCAGAATACAGAGTTGTGAGTTCTGAGTTCTGAATTCTGAGTTCCGAATTCTAAGGTGTGAATTCTGAGTTCTGAATCATGAGTACTCCACACTGTGTTCTGAGTTCTGAGAACTGAGTTCTGTGTTCTGAATTCCGTATTCTGAGTTCCAAGTTTTGAATTCTGAGTTCCGAATTCTAAGGTGTGAATTCTGATTTCTGAGTGCTGAGAACTGAGTTCTTTGTTCTGAATTCTAAGTTATGAAGTCCGTATTCTGAGTTCCAAATACTCATTTGCCAGTTCTGATATTCGAGTTTGAATTCTGAGTTCAGAATTCTAAGGTGAGAATTCTGGGTTATGAATTCTGGGTTCTGAATACTGAGTTGTGATTTCTGAGTTCTGAATTCCAAGTTCTGAGTCATCATTTCTGACTTCTGAGTTCTGAGTTATGAGTTCTCCACTCTTAGTTCTGAGATCTGAGTTCCAATTTCTAAACTGAAGCCTGTATTCTGAATTCAGAGTTGTGGATTCTGAGATCAGAATTCAGAGTTGTGAGTTCTGAGTTCTGAATTCTGAGTACTGAATTTTGAGTTCTGAGTTCCAAATTCTGTGTCCTGGGCTCTGAATTTGGATTTCTGAATTCTCATTTGTGAATGTTGAGAACTGAGTCTCATTTATGAATTCCTAGTCACGAATTCTGTGTTGTGAATTGTGACTTCTGAGTTCTGAAATTTCAACTCTGAGTTCTCTGTCTGAGTTAGGAGTCCGAATATCTGAGTTCTATATTCTGAAGTCTAACTATCGAGTTCTGAGTTCTGAGTTTTGAGTTCTGACTTCTGAGTTCTGACATCTGAGTCTTGTGTTCTGAGTTATGAATTTCAGTTCTGAAATTAGAATTCTGAATTCAGGGTTGTAAACTCTGAGTTCTGGTTCCTGAGGTCTGCATTCTGAGTTCTGCGTGCTGAATTCTGAATACTGATCACTGTATTGTGTGTTCTGATTTCTAAGTTGTCAATGCTGTGTGCTGAACTGCGAGATCTGAATACTGAGTTGTCTTGCTGAGTTCTGAAGTCTGAGTTCTGAGTTCTGAGTTCTGAGATATGAATCCTAATTTCTGAAGTCTGAGTTCTGAGTTCTGCGTTCTGAGGAATGAGTTCTCAATCCAAAGTGCTACACTCTGAGATCTGAGTTTGAATTCTGAGTTGTTAGTTCTATTTTCTGAGTTTTAAATTCTGAGATTTGAGATTTTGTTGTGCATTATGTTTTATGAGTGCCGAGTTCTGAATTTTGAGGTCTGAATCTTGAGTACTGTATTCTGAGTTCTGAGTTCAAATTTTTCAATTGCGTTCTGAATTCTGAGTTCTGAGTTCAGAATTCTGAGTTACAAATTCTGAGTTCGCAGTTTCTAGTTCTGATTACTGAGTGCTGAATTTTGTGTTCTGAGTTCTGATAACTGAGTTCTGATAACTGAGTTCTGAATTCTTTGCTGTGACATCTGAGTTCTGAGTTCTCATTTCCCAGTTCTGAATCCTGAGTTATGAATTCTCAACTCTTAGCTCTTAGCTCTGAGTTCGGAGTTCTAAATTCTACAGTCTGTATTCTGATTTCAGAGTTGTGAATTCTGTGATCAGAATTCAGAGTTGAGATTTCTGAGTTCTGAATTCTGAGTACTGAATTTTAAGTTCTGAGTTCCGAATTCTGTGTTCCGGTTCTGAATTCGGACTTCTGAATTCTGAATTTTGAATTCTGAGATCTGTATCTCAGTTCTGATTTCTGAGTCGCGGATTCTGAGTTACGTTTTGTGAGTCATTTATTCTGAATTCTGACTTCAAAGTTCTCAATTGCGTTCTGAATTCTGAGTTCTGATTTCACAATTCTGAGTTACAGTTCTGATTTCTGCCTTTTGAGTTCTGAATTGTGTGTTCTGAATTCTGAGTTCCGAATTCTAAGGTGTGAATTCTGAGTTCTGAATCATGAGTACTCCACACTGTGTTCTGAGTTCTGAGAACTGAGTTCTGTGTTCTGAATTCCGTATTCTGAGTTCCAAGTTTTGAATTCTGAGTTCCGAATTCTAAGGTGTGAATTCTGATTTCTGAGTGCTGAGAACTGAGTTCTTTGTTCTGAATTCTAAGTTATGAAGTCCGTATTCTGAGTTCCAAATACTCATTTGCCAGTTCTGATATTCGAGTTTGAATTCTGAGTTCAGAATTCTAAGGTGAGATTTCTGGGTTATGAATTCTGGGTTCTGAATACTGAGTTGTGATTTCTGAGTTCTGAATTCCAAGTTCTGAGTCATCATTTCTGACTTCTGAGTTCTGAGTTCTGAGTTCTCCACTCTTAGTTCTGAGATCTGAGTTCCAATTTCTAAACTGAAGCCTGTATTCTGAATTCAGAGTTGTGGATTCTGAGATCAGAATACAGAGTTGTGAGTTCTGAGTTCTGAATTCTGAGTTCCGAATTCTAAGGTGTGAATTCTGAGTTCTGAATCATGAGTACTCCACACTGTGTTCTGAGTTCTGAGAACTGAGTTCTGTGTTCTGAATTCCGTATTCTGAGTTCCAAGTTTTGAATTCTGAGTTCCGAATTCTAAGGTGTGAATTCTGATTTCTGAGTGCTGAGAACTGAGTTCTTTGTTCTGAATTCTAAGTTATGAAGTCCGTATTCTGAGTTCCAAATACTCATTTGCCAGTTCTGATATTCGAGTTTGAATTCTGAGTTCAGAATTCTAAGGTGAGAATTCTGGGTTATGAATTCTGGGTTCTGAATACTGAGTTGTGATTTCTGAGTTCTGAATTCCAAGTTCTGAGTCATCATTTCTGACTTCTGAGTTCTGAGTTATGAGTTCTCCACTCTTAGTTCTGAGATCTGAGTTCCAATTTCTAAACTGAAGCCTGTATTCTGAATTCAGAGTTGTGGATTCTGAGATCAGAATTCAGAGTTGTGAGTTCTGAGTTCTGAATTCTGAGTACTGAATTTTGAGTTCTGAGTTCCAAATTCTGTGTCCTGGGCTCTGAATTCGGATTTCTGAATTCTCATTTGTGAATGTTGAGAACTGAGTCTCATTTATGAATTCCTAGTCACGAATTCTGTGTTGTGAATTGTGACTTCTGAGTTCTGAAATTTCAACTCTGAGTTCTTTGAGTTAGGAGTCCGAATATCTGAGTTCTATATTCTGAAGTCTAACTATCGAGTTCTGAGTTCTGAGTTTTGAGTTCTGACTTCTGAGTTCTGACATCTGAGTCTTGTGTTCTGAGTTATGAATTTCAGTTCTGAAATTAGAATTCTGAATTCAGGGTTGTAAACTCTGAGTTCTGGTTCCTGAGGTCTGCATTCTGAGTTCTGCGTGCTGAATTCTGAATACTGATCACTGTATTGTGTGTTCTGATTTCTAAGTTGTCAATGCTGTGTGCTGAACTGCGAGATCTGAATACTGAGTTGTCTTGCTGAGTTCTGAAGTCTGAGTTCTGAGTTCTGAGTTCTGAGATATGAATCCTAATTTCTGAAGTCTGAGTTCTGAGTTCTGCGTTCTGAGGAATGAGTTCTCAATCCAAAGTGCTACACTCTGAGATCTGAGTTTGAATTCTGAGTTGTTAGTTCTATTTTCTGAGTTTTAAATTCTGAGATTTGAGATTTTGTTGTGCATTATGTTTTATGAGTGCCGAGTTCTGAATTTTGAGGTCTGAATCTTGAGTACTGTATTCTGAGTTCTGAGTTCAAATTTTTCAATTGCGTTCTGAATTCTGAGTTCTGAGTTCAGAATTCTGAGTTACAAATTCTGAGTTCGCAGTTTCTAGTTCTGATTACTGAGTGCTGAATTTTGTGTTCTGAGTTCTGATAACTGAGTTCTGATAACTGAGTTCTGAATTCTTTGCTGTGACATCTGAGTTCTGAGTTCTCATTTCCCAGTTCTGAATCCTGAGTTATGAATTCTCAACTCTTAGCTCTTAGCTCTGAGTTCGGAGTTCTAAATTCTACAGTCTGTATTCTGATTTCAGAGTTGTGAATTCTGTGATCAGAATTCAGAGTTGAGATTTCTGAGTTCTGAATTCTGAGTACTGAATTTTAAGTTCTGAGTTCCGAATTCTGTGTTCCGGTTCTGAATTCGGACTTCTGAATTCTGAATTTTGAATTCTGAGATCTGTATCTCAGTTCTGATTTCTGAGTCGCGGATTCTGAGTTACGTTTTGTGAGTCATTTATTCTGAATTCTGACTTCAAAGTTCTCAATTGCGTTCTGAATTCTGAGTTCTGATTTCACAATTATGAGTTACAGTTCTGATTTCTGCCTTTTGAGTTCTGAATTGTGTGTTCTGAATTCTGAGTTCCGAATTCTAAGGTGTGAATTCTGAGTTCTGAATCATGAGTACTCCACACTGTGTTCTGAGTTCTGAGAACTGAGTTCTGTGTTCTGAATTCCGTATTCTGAGTTCCAAGTTTTGAATTCTGAGTTCCGAATTCTAAGGTGTGAATTCTGATTTCTGAGTGCTGAGAACTGAGTTCTTTGTTCTGAATTCTAAGTTATGAAGTCCGTATTCTGAGTTCCAAATACTCATTTGCCAGTTCTGATATTCGAGTTTGAATTCTGAGTTCAGAATTCTAAGGTGAGATTTCTGGGTTATGAATTCTGGGTTCTGAATACTGAGTTGTGATTTCTGAGTTCTGAATTCCAAGTTCTGAGTCATCATTTCTGACTTCTGAGTTCTGAGTTATGAGTTCTCCACTCTTAGTTCTGAGATCTGAGTTCCAATTTCTAAACTGAAGCCTGTATTCTGAATTCAGAGTTGTGGATTCTGAGATCAGAATACAGAGTTGTGAGTTCTGAGTTCTGAATTCTGAGTTCCGAATTCTAAGGTGTGAATTCTGAGTTCTGAATCATGAGTACTCCACACTGTGTTCTGAGTTCTGAGAACTGAGTTCTGTGTTCTGAATTCCGTATTCTGAGTTCCAAGTTTTGAATTCTGAGTTCCGAATTCTAAGGTGTGAATTCTGATTTCTGAGTGCTGAGAACTGAGTTCTTTGTTCTGAATTCTAAGTTATGAAGTCCGTATTCTGAGTTCCAAATACTCATTTGCCAGTTCTGATATTCGAGTTTGAATTCTGAGTTCAGAATTCTAAGGTGAGAATTCTGGGTTATGAATTCTGGGTTCTGAATACTGAGTTGTGATTTCTGAGTTCTGAATTCCAAGTTCTGAGTCATCATTTCTGACTTCTGAGTTCTGAGTTATGAGTTCTCCACTCTTAGTTCTGAGATCTGAGTTCCAATTTCTAAACTGAAGCCTGTATTCTGAATTCAGAGTTGTGGATTCTGAGATCAGAATTCAGAGTTGTGAGTTCTGAGTTCTGAATTCTGAGTACTGAATTTTGAGTTCTGAGTTCCAAATTCTGTGTCCTGGGCTCTGAATTCGGATTTCTGAATTCTAATTTTGAATGTTGAGAACTGAGTCTCATTTATGAATTCCTAGTCACGAATTCTGTGTTGTGAATTGTGACTTCTGAGTTCTGAAATTTCAACTCTGAGTTCTTTGAGTTAGGAGTCCGAATATCTGAGTTCTATATTCTGAAGTCTAACTATCGAGTTCTGAGTTCTGAGTTTTGAGTTCTGACTTCTGAGTTCTGACATCTGAGTCTTGTGTTCTGAGTTATGAATTTCAGTTCTGAAATTAGAATTCTGAATTCAGGGTTGTAAACTCTGAGTTCTGGTTCCTGAGGTCTGCATTCTGAGTTCTGCGTGCTGAATTCTGAATACTGATCACTGTATTGTGTGTTCTGATTTCTAAGTTGTCAATGCTGTGTGCTGAACTGCGAGATCTGAATACTGAGTTGTCTTGCTGAGTTCTGAAGTCTGAGTTCTGAGTTCTGAGTTCTGAGATATGAATCCTAATTTCTGAAGTCTGAGTTCTGAGTTCTGCGTTCTGAGGAATGAGTTCTCAATCCAAAGTGCTACACTCTGAGATCTGAGTTTGAATTCTGAGTTGTTAGTTCTATTTTCTGAGTTTTAAATTCTGAGATTTGAGATTTTGTTGTGCATTATGTTTTATGAGTGCCGAGTTCTGAATTTTGAGGTCTGAATCTTGAGTACTGTATTCTGAGTTCTGAGTTCAAATTTTTCAATTGCGTTCTGAATTCTGAGTTCTGAGTTCAGAATTCTGAGTTACAAATTCTGAGTTCGCAGTTTCTAGTTCTGATTACTGAGTGCTGAATTTTGTGTTCTGAGTTCTGATAACTGAGTTCTGATAACTGAGTTCTGAATTCTTTGCTGTGACATCTGAGTTCTGAGTTCTCATTTCCCAGTTCTGAATCCTGAGTTATGAATTCTCAACTCTTAGCTCTTAGCTCTGAGTTCGGAGTTCTAAATTCTACAGTCTGTATTCTGATTTCAGAGTTGTGAATTCTGTGATCAGAATTCAGAGTTGAGATTTCTGAGTTCTGAATTCTGAGTACTGAATTTTAAGTTCTGAGTTCCGAATTCTGTGTTCCGGTTCTGAATTCGGACTTCTGAATTCTGAATTTTGAATTCTGAGATCTGTATCTCAGTTCTGATTTCTGAGTCGCGGATTCTGAGTTACGTTTTGTGAGTCATTTATTCTGAATTCTGACTTCAAAGTTCTCAATTGCGTTCTGAATTCTGAGTTCTGATTTCACAATTCTGAGTTACAGTTCTGATTTCTGCCTTTTGAGTTCTGAATTGTGTGTTCTGAATTCTGAGTTCCGAATTCTAAGGTGTGAATTCTGAGTTCTGAATCATGAGTACTCCACACTGTGTTCTGAGTTCTGAGAACTGAGTTCTGTGTTCTGAATTCCGTATTCTGAGTTCCAAGTTTTGAATTCTGAGTTCCGAATTCTAAGGTGTGAATTCTGATTTCTGAGTGCTGAGAACTGAGTTCTTTGTTCTGAATTCTAAGTTATGAAGTCCGTATTCTGAGTTCCAAATACTCATTTGCCAGTTCTGATATTCGAGTTTGAATTCTGAGTTCAGAATTCTAAGGTGAGATTTCTGGGTTATGAATTCTGGGTTCTGAATACTGAGTTGTGATTTCTGAGTACTGAATTCCAAGTTCTGAGTCATCATTTCTGACTTCTGAGTTCTGAGTTCTGAGTTCTCCACTCTTAGTTCTGAGATCTGAGTTCCAATTTCTAAACTGAAGCCTGTATTCTGAATTCAGAGTTGTGGATTCTGAGATCAGAATACAGAGTTGTGAGTTCTGAGTTCTGAATTCTGAGTTCCGAATTCTAAGGTGTGAATTCTGAGTTCTGAATCATGAGTACTCCACACTGTGTTCTGAGTTCTGAGAACTGAGTTCTGTGTTCTGAATTCCGTATTCTGAGTTCCAAGTTTTGAATTCTGAGTTCCGAATTCTAAGGTGTGAATTCTGATTTCTGAGTGCTGAGAACTGAGTTCTTTGTTCTGAATTCTAAGTTATGAAGTCCGTATTCTGAGTTCCAAATACTCATTTGCCAGTTCTGATATTCGAGTTTGAATTCTGAGTTCAGAATTCTAAGGTGAGAATTCTGGGTTATGAATTCTGGGTTCTGAATACTGAGTTGTGATTTCTGAGTTCTGAATTCCAAGTTCTGAGTCATCATTTCTGACTTCTGAGTTCTGAGTTATGAGTTCTCCACTCTTAGTTCTGAGATCTGAGTTCCAATTTCTAAACTGAAGCCTGTATTCTGAATTCAGAGTTGTGGATTCTGAGATCAGAATTCAGAGTTGTGAGTTCTGAGTTCTGAATTCTGAGTACTGAATTTTGAGTTCTGAGTTCCAAATTCTGTGTCCTGGGCTCTGAATTCGGATTTCTGAATTCTCATTTGTGAATGTTGAGAACTGAGTCTCATTTATGAATTCCTAGTCACGAATTCTGTGTTGTGAATTGTGACTTCTGAGTTCTGAAATTTCAACTCTGAGTTCTTTGAGTTAGGAGTCCGAATATCTGAGTTCTATATTTTGAAGTCTAACTATCGAGTTCTGAGTTCTGAGTTTTGAGTTCTGACTTCTGAGTTCTGACATCTGAGTCTTGTGTTCTGAGTTATGAATTTCAGTTCTGAAATTAGAATTCTGAATTCAGGGTTGTAAACTCTGAGTTCTGGTTCCTGAGGTCTGCATTCTGAGTTCTGCGTGCTGAATTCTGAATACTGATCACTGTATTGTGTGTTCTGATTTCTAAGTTGTCAATGCTGTGTGCTGAACTGCGAGATCTGAATACTGAGTTGTCTTGCTGAGTTCTGAAGTCTGAGTTCTGAGTTCTGAGTTCTGAGATATGAATCCTAATTTCTGAAGTCTGAGTTCTGAGTTCTGCGTTCTGAGGAATGAGTTCTCAATCCAAAGTGCTACACTCTGAGATCTGAGTTTGAATTCTGAGTTGTTAGTTCTATTTTCTGAGTTTTAAATTCTGAGATTTGAGATTTTGTTGTGCATTATGTTTTATGAGTGCCGAGTTCTGAATTTTGAGGTCTGAATCTTGAGTACTGTATTCTGAGTTCTGAGTTCAAATTTTTCAATTGCGTTCTGAATTCTGAGTTCTGAGTTCAGAATTCTGAGTTACAAATTCTGAGTTCGCAGTTTCTAGTTCTGATTACTGAGTGCTGAATTTTGTGTTCTGAGTTCTGATAACTGAGTTCTGATAACTGAGTTCTGAATTCTTTGCTGTGACATCTGAGTTCTGAGTTCTCATTTCCCAGTTCTGAATCCTGAGTTATGAATTCTCAACTCTTAGCTCTTAGCTCTGAGTTCGGAGTTCTAAATTCTACAGTCTGTATTCTGATTTCAGAGTTGTGAATTCTGTGATCAGAATTCAGAGTTGAGATTTCTGAGTTCTGAATTCTGAGTACTGAATTTTAAGTTCTGAGTTCCGAATTCTGTGTTCCGGTTCTGAATTCGGACTTCTGAATTCTGAATTTTGAATTCTGAGATCTGTATCTCAGTTCTGATTTCTGAGTCGCGGATTCTGAGTTACGTTTTGTGAGTCATTTATTCTGAATTCTGACTTCAAAGTTCTCAATTGCGTTCTGAATTCTGAGTTCTGATTTCACAATTCTGAGTTACAGTTCTGATTTCTGCCTTTTGAGTTCTGAATTGTGTGTTCTGAATTCTGAGTTCCGAATTCTAAGGTGTGAATTCTGAGTTCTGAATCATGAGTACTCCACACTGTGTTCTGAGTTCTGAGAACTGAGTTCTGTGTTCTGAATTCCGTATTCTGAGTTCCAAGTTTTGAATTCTGAGTTCCGAATTCTAAGGTGTGAATTCTGATTTCTGAGTGCTGAGAACTGAGTTCTTTGTTCTGAATTCTAAGTTATGAAGTCCGTATTCTGAGTTCCAAATACTCATTTGCCAGTTCTGATATTCGAGTTTGAATTCTGAGTTCAGAATTCTAAGGTGAGATTTCTGGGTTATGAATTCTGGGTTCTGAATACTGAGTTGTGATTTCTGAGTTCTGAATTCCAAGTTCTGAGTCATCATTTCTGACTTCTGAGTTCTGAGTTATGAGTTCTCCACTCTTAGTTCTGAGATCTGAGTTCCAATTTCTAAACTGAAGCCTGTATTCTGAATTCAGAGTTGTGGATTCTGAGATCAGAATACAGAGTTGTGAGTTCTGAGTTCTGAATTCTGAGTTCCGAATTCTAAGGTGTGAATTCTGAGTTCTGAATCATGAGTACTCCACACTGTGTTCTGAGTTCTGAGAACTGAGTTCTGTGTTCTGAATTCCGTATTCTGAGTTCCAAGTTTTGAATTCTGAGTTCCGAATTCTAAGGTGTGAATTCTGATTTCTGAGTGCTGAGAACTGAGTTCTTTGTTCTGAATTCTAAGTTATGAAGTCCGTATTCTGAGTTCCAAATACTCATTTGCCAGTTCTGATATTCGAGTTTGAATTCTGAGTTCAGAATTCTAAGGTGAGAATTCTGGGTTATGAATTCTGGGTTCTGAATACTGAGTTGTGATTTCTGAGTTCTGAATTCCAAGTTCTGAGTCATCATTTCTGACTTCTGAGTTCTGAGTTATGAGTTCTCCACTCTTAGTTCTGAGATCTGAGTTCCAATTTCTAAACTGAAGCCTGTATTCTGAATTCAGAGTTGTGGATTCTGAGATCAGAATTCAGAGTTGTGAGTTCTGAGTTCTGAATTCTGAGTACTGAATTTTGAGTTCTGAGTTCCAAATTCTGTGTCCTGGGCTCTGAATTCGGATTTCTGAATTCTCATTTGTGAATGTTGAGAACTGAGTCTCATTTATGAATTCCTAGTCACGAATTCTGTGTTGTGAATTGTGACTTCTGAGTTCTGAAATTTCAACTCTGAGTTCTTTGAGTTAGGAGTCCGAATATCTGAGTTCTATATTCTGAAGTCTAACTATCGAGTTCTGAGTTCTGAGTTTTGAGTTCTGACTTCTGAGTTCTGACATCTGAGTCTTGTGTTCTGAGTTATGAATTTCAGTTCTGAAATTAGAATTCTGAATTCAGGGTTGTAAACTCTGAGTTCTGGTTCCTGAGGTCTGCATTCTGAGTTCTGCCTGCTGAATTCTGAATACTGATCACTGTATTGTGTGTTCTGATTTCTAAGTTGTCAATGCTGTGTGCTGAAGTGCGAGATCTGAATACTGAGTTGTCTTGCTGAGTTCTGAACTCTGAGTTCTGAAGTCTGAGTTCTGAGTTCTGAGTTCTGAGATATGAATCCTAATTTCTGAAGTCTGAGTTCTGAGTTCTGCGTTCTGAGGAATGAGTTCTCAATCCAAAGTGCTACACTCTGAGATCTGAGTTTGAATTCTGAGTTGTTAGTTCTATTTTCTGAGTTTTAAATTCTGAGATTTGAGATTTTGTTGTGCATTATGTTTTATGAGTGCCGAGTTCTGAATTTTGAGGTCTGAATCTTGAGTACTGTATTCTGAGTTCTGAGTTCAAATTTTTCAATTGCGTTCTGAATTCTGAGTTCTGAGTTCAGAATTCTGAGTTACAAATTCTGAGTTCGCAGTTTCTAGTTCTGATTACTGAGTGCTGAATTTTGTGTTCTGAGTTCTGATAACTGAGTTCTGATAACTGAGTTCTGAATTCTTTGCTGTGAAATCTGAGTTCTGAGTTCTCATTTCCCAGTTCTGAATCCTGAGTTATGAATTCTCAACTCTTAGCTCTTAGCTCTGAGTTCGGAGTTCTAAATTCTACAGTCTGTATTCTGATTTCAGAGTTGTGAATTCTGTGATCAGAATTCAGAGTTGAGATTTCTGAGTTCTGAATTCTGAGTACTGAATTTTAAGTTCTGAGTTCCGAATTCTGTGTTCCGGTTCTGAATTCGGACTTCTGAATTCTGAATTTTGAATTCTGAGATCTGTATCTCAGTTCTGATTTCTGAGTCGCGGATTCTGAGTTACGTTTTGTGAGTCATTTATTCTGAGTTCTGACTTCAAAGTTCTCAATTGCGTTCTGAATTCTGAGTTCTGATTTCACAATTCTGAGTTACAGTTCTGATTTCTGCCTTTTGAGTTCTGAATTGTGTGTTCTGAATTCTGAGTTCCGAATTCTAAGGTGTGAATTCTGAGTTCTGAATCATGAGTACTCCACACTGTGTTCTGAGTTCTGAGAACTGAGTTCTGTGTTCTGAATTCCGTATTCTGAGTTCCAAGTTTTGAATTCTGAGTTCCGAATTCTAAGGTGTGAATTCTGATTTCTGAGTGCTGAGAACTGAGTTCTTTGTTCTGAATTCTAAGTTATGAAGTCCGTATTCTGAGTTCCAAATACTCATTTGCCAGTTCTGATATTCGAGTTTGAATTCTGAGTTCAGAATTCTAAGGTGAGAATTCTGGGTTATGAATTCTGGGTTCTGAATACTGAGTTGTGATTTCTGAGTTCTGAATTCCAAGTTCTGAGTCATCATTTCTGACTTCTGAGTTCTGAGTTATGAGTTCTCCACTCTTAGTTCTGAGATCTGAGTTCCAATTTCTAAACTGAAGCCTGTATTCTGAATTCAGAGTTGTGGATTCTGAGATCAGAATTCAGAGTTGTGAGTTCTGAGTTCTGAATTCTGAGTACTGAATTTTGAGTTCTGAGTTCCAAATTCTGTGTCCTGGGCTCTGAATTCGGATTTCTGAATTCTCATTTGTGAATGTTGAGAACTGAGTCTCATTTATGAATTCCTAGTCACGAATTCTGTGTTGTGAATTGTGACTTCTGAGTTCTGAAATTTCAACTCTGAGTTCTCTGTCTGAGTTAGGAGTCCGAATATCTGAGTTCTATATTCTGAAGTCTAACTATCGAGTTCTGAGTTCTGAGTTTTGAGTTCTGACTTCTGAGTTCTGACATCTGAGTCTTGTGTTCTGAGTTATGAATTTCAGTTCTGAAATTAGAATTCTGAATTCAGGGTTGTAAACTCTGAGTTCTGGTTCCTGAGGTCTGCATTCTGAGTTCTGCGTGCTGAATTCTGAATACTGATCACTGTATTGTGTGTTCTGATTTCTAAGTTGTCAATGCTGTGTGCTGAACTGCGAGATCTGAATACTGAGTTGTCTTGCTGAGTTCTGAACTCTGAGTTCTGAATTCTGAGTTCTGAGTTCTGAGATATGAATCCTAATTTCTGAAGTCTGAGTTCTGAGTTCTGCGTTCTGAGGAATGAGTTCTCAATCCAAAGTGCTACACTCTGAGATCTGAGTTTGAATTCTGAGTTGTTAGTTCTATTTTCTGAGTTTTAAATTCTGAGATTTGAGATTTTGTTGTGCATTATGTTTTATGAGTGCCGAGTTCTGAATTTTGAGGTCTGAATCTTGAGTACTGTATTCTGAGTTCTGAGTTCAAATTTTTCAATTGCGTTCTGAATTCTGAGTTCTGAGTTCAGAATTCTGAGTTACAAATTCTGAGTTCGCAGTTTCTAGTTCTGATTACTGAGTGCTGAATTTTGTGTTCTGAGTTCTGATAACTGAGTTCTGATAACTGAGTTCTGAATTCTTTGCTGTGAAATCTGAGTTCTGAGTTCTCATTTCCCAGTTCTGAATCCTGAGTTATGAATTCTCAACTCTTAGCTCTTAGCTCTGAGTTCGGAGTTCTAAATTCTACAGTCTGTATTCTGATTTCAGAGTTGTGAATTCTGTGATCAGAATTCAGAGTTGAGATTTCTGAGTTCTGAATTCTGAGTACTGAATTTTAAGTTCTGAGTTCCGAATTCTGTGTTCCGGTTCTGAATTCGGACTTCTGAATTCTGAATTTTGAATTCTGAGATCTGTATCTCAGTTCTGATTTCTGAGTCGCGGATTCTGAGTTACGTTTTGTGAGTCATTTATTCTGAATTCTGACTTCAAAGTTCTCAATTGCGTTCTGAATTCTGAGTTCTGATTTCACAATTCTGAGTTACAGTTCTGATTTCTGCCTTTTGAGTTCTGAATTGTGTGTTCTGAATTCTGAGTTCCGAATTCTAAGGTGTGAATTCTGAGTTCTGAATCATGAGTACTCCACACTGTGTTCTGAGTTCTGAGAACTGAGTTCTGTGTTCTGAATTCCGTATTCTGAGTTCCAAGTTTTGAATTCTGAGTTCCGAATTCTAAGGTGTGAATTCTGATTTCTGAGTGCTGAGAACTGAGTTCTTTGTTCTGAATTCTAAGTTATGAAGTCCGTATTCTGAGTTCCAAATACTCATTTGCCAGTTCTGATATTCGAGTTTGAATTCTGAGTTCAGAATTCTAAGGTGAGAATTCTGGGTTATGAATTCTGGGTTCTGAATACTGAGTTGTGATTTCTGAGTTCTGAATTCCAAGTTCTGAGTCATCATTTCTGACTTCTGAGTTCTGAGTTATGAGTTCTCCACTCTTAGTTCTGAGATCTGAGTTCCAATTTCTAAACTGAAGCCTGTATTCTGAATTCAGAGTTGTGGATTCTGAGATCAGAATTCAGAGTTGTGAGTTCTGAGTTCTGAATTCTGAGTACTGAATTTTGAGTTCTGAGTTCCAAATTCTGTGTCCTGGGCTCTGAATTCGGATTTCTGAATTCTCATTTGTGAATGTTGAGAACTGAGTCTCATTTATGAATTCCTAGTCACGAATTCTGTGTTGTGAATTGTGACTTCTGAGTTCTGAAATTTCAACTCTGAGTTCTTTGAGTTAGGAGTCCGAATATCTGAGTTCTATATTCTGAAGTCTAACTATCGAGTTCTGAGTTCTGAGTTTTGAGTTCTGACTTCTGAGTTCTGACATCTGAGTCTTGTGTTCTGAGTTATGAATTTCAGTTCTGAAATTAGAATTCTGAATTCAGGGTTGTAAACTCTGAGTTCTGGTTCCTGAGGTCTGCATTCTGAGTTCTGCCTGCTGAATTCTGAATACTGATCACTGTATTGTGTGTTCTGATTTCTAAGTTGTCAATGCTGTGTGCTGAAGTGCGAGATCTGAATACTGAGTTGTCTTGCTGAGTTCTGAACTCTGAGTTCTGAAGTCTGAGTTCTGAGTTCTGAGTTCTGAGATATGAATCCTAATTTCTGAAGTCTGAGTTCTGAGTTCTGCGTTCTGAGGAATGAGTTCTCAATCCAAAGTGCTACACTCTGAGATCTGAGTTTGAATTCTGAGTTGTTAGTTCTATTTTCTGAGTTTTAAATTCTGAGATTTGAGATTTTGTTGTGCATTATGTTTTATGAGTGCCGAGTTCTGAATTTTGAGGTCTGAATCTTGAGTACTGTATTCTGAGTTCTGAGTTCAAATTTTTCAATTGCGTTCTGAATTCTGAGTTCTGAGTTCAGAATTCTGAGTTACAAATTCTGAGTTCGCAGTTTCTAGTTCTGATTACTGAGTGCTGAATTTTGTGTTCTGAGTTCTGATAACTGAGTTCTGATAACTGAGTTCTGAATTCTTTGCTGTGAAATCTGAGTTCTGAGTTCTCATTTCCCAGTTCTGAATCCTGAGTTATGAATTCTCAACTCTTAGCTCTTAGCTCTGAGTTCGGAGTTCTAAATTCTACAGTCTGTATTCTGATTTCAGAGTTGTGAATTCTGTGATCAGAATTCAGAGTTGAGATTTCTGAGTTCTGAATTCTGAGTACTGAATTTTAAGTTCTGAGTTCCGAATTCTGTGTTCCGGTTCTGAATTCGGACTTCTGAATTCTGAATTTTGAATTCTGAGATCTGTATCTCAGTTCTGATTTCTGAGTCGCGGATTCTGAGTTACGTTTTGTGGGTCATTTATTCTGAGTTCTGACTTCAAAGTTCTCAATTGCGTTCTGAATTCTGAGTTCTGATTTCACAATTCTGAGTTACAGTTCTGATTTCTGCCTTTTGAGTTCTGAATTGTGTGTTCTGAATTCTGAGTTCCGAATTCTAAGGTGTGAATTCTGAGTTCTGAATCATGAGTACTCCACACTGTGTTCTGAGTTCTGAGAACTGAGTTCTGTGTTCTGAATTCCGTATTCTGAGTTCCAAGTTTTGAATTCTGAGTTCCGAATTCTAAGGTGTGAATTCTGATTTCTGAGTGCTGAGAACTGAGTTCTTTGTTCTGAATTCTAAGTTATGAAGTCCGTATTCTGAGTTCCAAATACTCATTTGCCAGTTCTGATATTCGAGTTTGAATTCTGAGTTCAGAATTCTAAGGTGAGAATTCTGGGTTATGAATTCTGGGTTCTGAATACTGAGTTGTGATTTCTGAGTTCTGAATTCCAAGTTCTGAGTCATCATTTCTGACTTCTGAGTTCTGAGTTATGAGTTCTCCACTCTTAGTTCTGAGATCTGAGTTCCAATTTCTAAACTGAAGCCTGTATTCTGAATTCAGAGTTGTGGATTCTGAGATCAGAATTCAGAGTTGTGAGTTCTGAGTTCTGAATTCTGAGTACTGAATTTTGAGTTCTGAGTTCCAAATTCTGTGTCCTGGGCTCTGAATTCGGATTTCTGAATTCTCATTTGTGAATGTTGAGAACTGAGTCTCATTTATGAATTCCTAGTCACGAATTCTGTGTTGTGAATTGTGACTTCTGAGTTCTGAAATTTCAACTCTGAGTTCTCTGTCTGAGTTAGGAGTCCGAATATCTGAGTTCTATATTCTGAAGTCTAACTATCGAGTTCTGAGTTCTGAGTTTTGAGTTCTGACTTCTGAGTTCTGACATCTGAGTCTTGTGTTCTGAGTTATGAATTTCAGTTCTGAAATTAGAATTCTGAATTCAGGGTTGTAAACTCTGAGTTCTGGTTCCTGAGGTCTGCATTCTGAGTTCTGCGTGCTGAATTCTGAATACTGATCACTGTATTGTGTGTTCTGATTTCTAAGTTGTCAATGCTGTGTGCTGAACTGCGAGATCTGAATACTGAGTTGTCTTGCTGAGTTCTGAACTCTGAGTTCTGAATTCTGAGTTCTGAGTTCTGAGATATGAATCCTAATTTCTGAAGTCTGAGTTCTGAGTTCTGCGTTCTGAGGAATGAGTTCTCAATCCAAAGTGCTACACTCTGAGATCTGAGTTTGAATTCTGAGTTGTTAGTTCTATTTTCTGAGTTTTAAATTCTGAGATTTGAGATTTTGTTGTGCATTATGTTTTATGAGTGCCGAGTTCTGAATTTTGAGGTCTGAATCTTGAGTACTGTATTCTGAGTTCTGAGTTCAAATTTTTCAATTGCGTTCTGAATTCTGAGTTCTGAGTTCAGAATTCTGAGTTACAAATTCTGAGTTCGCAGTTTCTAGTTCTGATTACTGAGTGCTGAATTTTGTGTTCTGAGTTCTGATAACTGAGTTCTGATAACTGAGTTCTGAATTCTTTGCTGTGAAATCTGAGTTCTGAGTTCTCATTTCCCAGTTCTGAATCCTGAGTTATGAATTCTCAACTCTTAGCTCTTAGCTCTGAGTTCGGAGTTCTAAATTCTACAGTCTGTATTCTGATTTCAGAGTTGTGAATTCTGTGATCAGAATTCAGAGTTGAGATTTCTGAGTTCTGAATTCTGAGTACTGAATTTTAAGTTCTGAGTTCCGAATTCTGTGTTCCGGTTCTGAATTCGGACTTCTGAATTCTGAATTTTGAATTCTGAGATCTGTATCTCAGTTCTGATTTCTGAGTCGCGGATTCTGAGTTACGTTTTGTGAGTCATTTATTCTGAATTCTGACTTCAAAGTTCTCAATTGCGTTCTGAATTCTGAGTTCTGATTTCACAATTCTGAGTTACAGTTCTGATTTCTGCCTTTTGAGTTCTGAATTGTGTGTTCTGAATTCTGAGTTCCGAATTCTAAGGTGTGAATTCTGAGTTCTGAATCATGAGTACTCCACACTGTGTTCTGAGTTCTGAGAACTGAGTTCTGTGTTCTGAATTCCGTATTCTGAGTTCCAAATTCTGATTTCCAAGTTTTGAATTCTGAGTTCCGAATTCTAAGGTGTGAATTCTGATTTCTGAGTGCTGAGAACTGAGTTCTTTGTTCTGAATTCTAAGTTATGAAGTCCGTATTCTGAGTTCCAAATACTCATTTGCCAGTTCTGATATTCGAGTTTGAATTCTGAGTTCAGAATTCTAAGGTGAGAATTCTGGGTTATGAATTCTGGGTTCTGAATACTGAGTTGTGATTTCTGAGTTCTGAATTCCAAGTTCTGAGTCATCATTTCTGACTTCTGAGTTCTGAGTTATGAGTTCTCCACTCTTAGTTCTGAGATCTGAGTTCCAATTTCTAAACTGAAGCCTGTATTCTGAATTCAGAGTTGTGGATTCTGAGATCAGAATTCAGAGTTGTGAGTTCTGAGTTCTGAATTCTGAGTACTGAATTTTGAGTTCTGAGTTCCAAATTCTGTGTCCTGGGCTCTGAATTCGGATTTCTGAATTCTCATTTGTGAATGTTGAGAACTGAGTCTCATTTATGAATTCCTAGTCACGAATTCTGTGTTGTGAATTGTGACTTCTGAGTTCTGAAATTTCAACTCTGAGTTCTCTGTCTGAGTTAGGAGTCCGAATATCTGAGTTCTATATTCTGAAGTCTAACTATCGAGTTCTGAGTTCTGAGTTTTGAGTTCTGACTTCTGAGTTCTGACATCTGAGTCTTGTGTTCTGAGTTATGAATTTCAGTTCTGAAATTAGAATTCTGAATTCAGGGTTGTAAACTCTGAGTTCTGGTTCCTGAGGTCTGCATTCTGAGTTCTGCGTGCTGAATTCTGAATACTGATCACTGTATTGTGTGTTCTGATTTCTAAGTTGTCAATGCTGTGTGCTGAACTGCGAGATCTGAATACTGAGTTGTCTTGCTGAGTTCTGAACTCTGAGTTCTGAATTCTGAGTTCTGAGTTCTGAGATATGAATCCTAATTTCTGAAGTCTGAGTTCTGAGTTCTGCGTTCTGAGGAATGAGTTCTCAATCCAAAGTGCTACACTCTGAGATCTGAGTTTGAATTCTGAGTTGTTAGTTCTATTTTCTGAGTTTTAAATTCTGAGATTTGAGATTTTGTTGTGCATTATGTTTTATGAGTGCCGAGTTCTGAATTTTGAGGTCTGAATCTTGAGTACTGTATTCTGAGTTCTGAGTTCAAATTTTTCAATTGCGTTCTGAATTCTGAGTTCTGAGTTCAGAATTCTGAGTTACAAATTCTGAGTTCGCAGTTTCTAGTTCTGATTACTGAGTGCTGAATTTTGTGTTCTGAGTTCTGATAACTGAGTTCTGATAACTGAGTTCTGAATTCTTTGCTGTGAAATCTGAGTTCTGAGTTCTCATTTCCCAGTTCTGAATCCTGAGTTATGAATTCTCAACTCTTAGCTCTTAGCTCTGAGTTCGGAGTTCTAAATTCTACAGTCTGTATTCTGATTTCAGAGTTGTGAATTCTGTGATCAGAATTCAGTGTTGAGATTTCTGAGTTCTGAATTCTGAGTACTGAATTTTAAGTTCTGAGTTCCGAATTCTGTGTTCCGGTTCTGAATTCGGACTTCTGAATTCTGAATTTTGAATTCTGAGATCTGTATCTCAGTTCTGATTTCTGAGTCGCGGATTCTGAGTTACGTTTTGTGAGTCATTTATTCTGAGTTCTGACTTCAAAGTTCTCAATTGCGTTCTGAATTCTGAGTTCTGATTTCACAATTCTGAGTTACAGTTCTGATTTCTGCCTTTTGAGTTCTGAATTGTGTGTTCTGAATTCTGAGTTCAGAATTCTAAGGTGTGAATTTTGAGTTCTGAATCATGAGTACTCCACACTGTGTTCTGAGTTCTGAGAACTGAGTTCTGTGTTCTGAATTCCGTATTCTGAGTTCCAAATTCTGATTTCCAAGTTTTGAATTCTGAGTTCCAAATTCTAAGGTGTGAATTCTGATTTCTGAGTGCTGAGAACTGAGTTCTTTGTTCTGAATTCTAAGTTATGAAGTCCGTATTCTGAGTTCCAAATACTCATTTGCCAGTTCTGATATTCGAGTTTGAATTCTGAGTTCAGAATTCTAAGGTGAGAATTCTGGGTTATGAATTCTGGGTTCTGAATACTGAGTTGTGATTTCTGAGTTCTGAATTCCAAGTTCTGAGTCATCATTTCTGACTTCTGAGTTCTGAGTTATGAGTTCTCCACTCTTAGTTCTGAGATCTGAGTTCCAATTTCTAAACTGAAGCCTGTATTCTGAATTCAGAGTTGTGGATTCTGAGATCAGAATTCAGAGTTGTGAGTTCTGAGTTCTGAATTCTGAGTACTGAATTTTGAGTTCTGAGTTCCAAATTCTGTGTCCTGGGCTCTAAATTCGGATTTCTGAATTCTCATTTGTGAATGTTGAGAACTGAGTCTCATTTATGAATTCCTAGTCACGAATTCTGTGTTGTGAATTGTGACTTCTGAGTTCTGAAATTTCAACTCTGAGTTCTTTGTCTGAGTTAGGAGTCCGAATATCTGAGTTCTATATTCTGAAGTCTAACTATCGAGTTCTGAGTTCTGAGTTTTGAGTTCTGACTTCTGAGTTCTGACATCTGAGTCTTGTGTTCTGAGTTATGAATTTCAGTTCTGAAATTAGAATTCTGAATTCAGGGTTGTAAACTCTGAGTTCTGGTTCCTGAGGTCTGCATTCTGAGTTCTGCGTGCTGAATTCTGAATACTGATCACTGTATTGTGTGTTCTGATTTCTAAGTTGTCAATGCTGTGTGCTGAACTGCGAGATCTGAATACTGAGTTGTCTTGCTGAGTTCTGAACTCTGAGTTCTGAATTCTGAGTTCTGAGTTCTGAGATATGAATCCTAATTTCTGAAGTCTGAGGTCTGAGTTCTGCGTTCTGAGGAATGAGTTCTCAATCCAAAGTGCTACACTCTGAGATCTGAGTTTGAATTCTGAGTTGTTAGTTCTATTTTCTGAGTTTTAAATTCTGAGATTTGAGATTTTGTTGTGCATTATGTTTTATGAGTGCCGAGTTCTGAATTTTGAGGTCTGAATCTTGAGTACTGTATTCTGAGTTCTGAGTTCAAATTTTTCAATTGCGTTCTGAATTCTGAGTTCTGAGTTCAGAATTCTGAGTTACAAATTCTGAGTTCGCAGTTTCTAGTTCTGATTACTGAGTGCTGAATTTTGTGTTCTGAGTTCTGATAACTGAGTTCTGATAACTGAGTTCTGAATTCTTTGCTGTGAAATCTGAGTTCTGAGTTCTCATTTCCCAGTTCTGAATCCTGAGTTATGAATTCTCAACTCTTAGCTCTTAGCTCTGAGTTCGGAGTTCTAAATTCTACAGTCTGTATTCTGATTTCAGAGTTGTGAATTCTGTGATCAGAATTCAGAGTTGAGATTTCTGAGTTCTGAATTCTGAGTACTGAATTTTAAGTTCTGAGTTCCGAATTCTGTGTTCCGGTTCTGAATTCGGACTTCTGAATTCTGAATTTTGAATTCTGAGATCTGTATCTCAGTTCTGATTTCTGAGTCGCGGATTCTGAGTTACGTTTTGTGGGTCATTTATTCTGAGTTCTGACTTCAAAGTTCTCAATTGCGTTCTGAATTCTGAGTTCTGATTTCACAATTCTGAGTTACAGTTCTGATTTCTGCCTTTTGAGTTCTGAATTGTGTGTTCTGAATTCTGAGTTCCGAATTCTAAGGTGTGAATTCTGAGTTCTGAATCATGAGTACTCCACACTGTGTTCTGAGTTCTGAGAACTGAGTTCTGTGTTCTGAATTCCGTATTCTGAGTTCCAAGTTTTGAATTCTGAGTTCCGAATTCTAAGGTGTGAATTCTGATTTCTGAGTACTGAGAACTGAGTTCTTTGTTCTGAATTCTAAGTTATGAAGTCCGTATTCTGAGTTCCAAATACTCATTTGCCAGTTCTGATATTCGAGTTTGAATTCTGAGTTCAGAATTCTAAGGTGAGAATTCTGGGTTATGAATTCTGGGTTCTGAATACTGAGTTGTGATTTCTGAGTTCTGAATTCCAAGTTCTGAGTCATCATTTCTGACTTCTGAGTTCTGAGTTATGAGTTCTCCACTCTTAGTTCTGAGATCTGAGTTCCAATTTCTAAACTGAAGCCTGTATTCTGAATTCAGAGTTGTGGATTCTGAGATCAGAATTCAGAGTTGTGAGTTCTGAGTTCTGAATTCTGAGTACTGAATTTTGAGTTCTGAGTTCCAAATTCTGTGTCCTGGGCTCTGAATTCGGATTTCTGAATTCTCATTTGTGAATGTTGAGAACTGAGTCTCATTTATGAATTCCTAGTCACGAATTCTGTGTTGTGAATTGTGACTTCTGAGTTCTGAAATTTCAACTCTGAGTTCTCTGTCTGAGTTAGGAGTCCGAATATCTGAGTTCTATATTCTGAAGTCTAACTATCGAGTTCTGAGTTCTGAGTTTTGAGTTCTGACTTCTGAGTTCTGACATCTGAGTCTTGTGTTCTGAGTTATGAATTTCAGTTCTGAAATTAGAATTCTGAATTCAGGGTTGTAAACTCTGAGTTCTGGTTCCTGAGGTCTGCATTCTGAGTTCTGCGTGCTGAATTCTGAATACTGATCACTGTATTGTGTGTTCTGATTTCTAAGTTGTCAATGCTGTGTGCTGAACTGCGAGATCTGAATACTGAGTTGTCTTGCTGAGTTCTGAACTCTGAGTTCTGAATTCTGAGTTCTGAGTTCTGAGATATGAATCCTAATTTCTGAAGTCTGAGGTCTGAGTTCTGCGTTCTGAGGAATGAGTTCTCAATCCAAAGTGCTACACTCTGAGATCTGAGTTTGAATTCTGAGTTGTTAGTTCTATTTTCTGAGTTTTAAATTCTGAGATTTGAGATTTTGTTGTGCATTATGTTTTATGAGTGCCGAGTTCTGAATTTTGAGGTCTGAATCTTGAGTACTGTATTCTGAGTTCTGAGTTCAAATTTTTCAATTGCGTTCTGAATTCTGAGTTCTGAGTTCAGAATTCTGAGTTACAAATTCTGAGTTCGCAGTTTCTAGTTCTGATTACTGAGTGCTGAATTTTGTGTTCTGAGTTCTGATAACTGAGTTCTGATAACTGAGTTCTGAATTCTTTGCTGTGAAATCTGAGTTCTGAGTTCTCATTTCCCAGTTCTGAATCCTGAGTTATGAATTCTCAACTCTTAGCTCTTAGCTCTGAGTTCGGAGTTCTAAATTCTACAGTCTGTATTCTGATTTCAGAGTTGTGAATTCTGTGATCAGAATTCAGAGTTGAGATTTCTGAGTTCTGAATTCTGAGTACTGAATTTTAAGTTCTGAGTTCCGAATTCTGTGTTCCGGTTCTGAATTCGGACTTCTGAATTCTGAATTTTGAATTCTGAGATCTGTATCTCAGTTCTGATTTCTGAGTCGCGGATTCTGAGTTACGTTTTGTGAGTCATTTATTCTGAGTTCTGACTTCAAAGTTCTCAATTGCGTTCTGAATTCTGAGTTCTGATTTCACAATTCTGAGTTACAGTTCTGATTTCTGCCTTTTGAGTTCTGAATTGTGTGTTCTGAATTCTGAGTTCCGAATTCTAAGGTGTGAATTCTGAGTTCTGAATCATGAGTACTCCACACTGTGTTCTGAGTTCTGAGAACTGAGTTCTGTGTTCTGAATTCCGTATTCTGAGTTCCAAGTTTTGAATTCTGAGTTCCGAATTCTAAGGTGTGAATTCTGATTTCTGAGTGCTGAGAACTGAGTTCTTTGTTCTGGATTCTAAGTTATGAAGTCCGTATTCTGAGTTCCAAATACTCATTTGCCAGTTCTGATATTCGAGTTTGAATTCTGAGTTCAGAATTCTAAGGTGAGAATTCTGGGTTATGAATTCTGGGTTCTGAATACTGAGTTGTGATTTCTGAGTTCTGAATTCCAAGTTCTGAGTCATCATTTCTGACTTCTGAGTTCTGAGTTATGAGTTCTCCACTCTTAGTTCTGAGATCTGAGTTCCAATTTCTAAACTGAAGCCTGTATTCTGAATTCAGAGTTGTGGATTCTGAGATCAGAATTCAGAGTTGTGAGTTCTGAGTTCTGAATTCTGAGTACTGAATTTTGAGTTCTGAGTTCCAAATTCTGTGTCCTGGGCTCTGAATTCGGATTTCTGAATTCTCATTTGTGAATGTTGAGAACTGAGTCTCATTTATGAATTCCTAGTCACGAATTCTGTGTTGTGAATTGTGACTTCTGAGTTCTGAAATTTCAACTCTGAGTTCTCTGTCTGAGTTAGGAGTCCGAATATCTGAGTTCTATATTCTGAAGTCTAACTATCGAGTTCTGAGTTCTGAGTTTTGAGTTCTGACTTCTGAGTTCTGACATCTGAGTCTTGTGTTCTGAGTTATGAATTTCAGTTCTGAAATTAGAATTCTGAATTCAGGGTTGTAAACTCTGAGTTCTGGTTCCTGAGGTCTGCATTCTGAGTTCTGCGTGCTGAATTCTGAATACTGATCACTGTATTGTGTGTTCTGATTTCTAAGTTGTCAATGCTGTGTGCTGAACTGCGAGATCTGAATACTGAGTTGTCTTGCTGAGTTCTGAACTCTGAGTTCTGAATTCTGAGTTCTGAGTTCTGAGATATGAATCCTAATTTCTGAAGTCTGAGGTCTGAGTTCTGCGTTCTGAGGAATGAGTTCTCAATCCAAAGTGCTACACTCTGAGATCTGAGTTTGAATTCTGAGTTGTTAGTTCTATTTTCTGAGTTTTAAATTCTGAGATTTGAGATTTTGTTGTGCATTATGTTTTATGAGTGCCGAGTTCTGAATTTTGAGGTCTGAATCTTGAGTACTGTATTCTGAGTTCTGAGTTCAAATTTTTCAATTGCGTTCTGAATTCTGAGTTCTGAGTTCAGAATTCTGAGTTACAAATTCTGAGTTCGCAGTTTCTAGTTCTGATTACTGAGTGCTGAATTTTGTGTTCTGAGTTCTGATAACTGAGTTCTGATAACTGAGTTCTGAATTCTTTGCTGTGAAATCTGAGTTCTGAGTTCTCATTTCCCAGTTCTGAATCCTGAGTTATGAATTCTCAACTCTTAGCTCTTAGCTCTGAGTTCGGAGTTCTAAATTCTACAGTCTGTATTCTGATTTCAGAGTTGTGAATTCTGTGATCAGAATTCAGAGTTGAGATTTCTGAGTTCTGAATTCTGAGTACTGAATTTTAAGTTCTGAGTTCCGAATTCTGTGTTCCGGTTCTGAATTCGGACTTCTGAATTCTGAATTTTGAATTCTGAGATCTGTATCTCAGTTCTGATTTCTGAGTCGCGGATTCTGAGTTACGTTTTGTGAGTCATTTATTCTGAGTTCTGACTTCAAAGTTCTCAATTGCGTTCTGAATTCTGAGTTCTGATTTCACAATTCTGAGTTACAGTTCTGATTTCTGCCTTTTGAGTTCTGAATTGTGTGTTCTGAATTCTGAGTTCCGAATTCTAAGGTGTGAATTCTGAGTTCTGAATCATGAGTACTCCACACTGTGTTCTGAGTTCTGAGAACTGAGTTCTGTGTTCTGAATTCCGTATTCTGAGTTCCAAGTTTTGAATTCTGAGTTCCGAATTCTAAGGTGTGAATTCTGATTTCTGAGTGCTGAGAACTGAGTTCTTTGTTCTGGATTCTAAGTTATGAAGTCCGTATTCTGAGTTCCAAATACTCATTTGCCAGTTCTGATATTCGAGTTTGAATTCTGAGTTCAGAATTCTAAGGTGAGAATTCTGGGTTATGAATTCTGGGTTCTGAATACTGAGTTGTGATTTCTGAGTTCTGAATTCCAAGTTCTGAGTCATCATTTCTGACTTCTGAGTTCTGAGTTATGAGTTCTCCACTCTTAGTTCTGAGATCTGAGTTCCAATTTCTAAACTGAAGCCTGTATTCTGAATTCAGAGTTGTGGATTCTGAGATCAGAATTCAGAGTTGTGAGTTCTGAGTTCTGAATTCTGAGTACTGAATTTTGAGTTCTGAGTTCCAAATTCTGTGTCCTGGGCTCTGAATTCGGATTTCTGAATTCTCATTTGTGAATGTTGAGAACTGAGTCTCATTTATGAATTCCTAGTCACGAATTCTGTGTTGTGAATTGTGACTTCTGAGTTCTGAAATTTCAACTCTGAGTTCTTTGTCTGAGTTAGGAGTCCGAATATCTGAGTTCTCTATTCTGAAGTCTAACTATCGAGTTCTGAGTTCTGAGTTTTGAGTTCTGACTTCTGAGTTCTGACATCTGAGTCTTGTGTTCTGAGTTATGAATTTCAGTTCTGAAATTAGAATTCTGAATTCAGGGTTGTAAACTCTGAGTTCTGGTTCCTGAGGTCTGCATTCTGAGTTCTGCGTGCTGAATTCTGAATACTGATCACTGTATTGTGTGTTCTGATTTCTAAGTTGTCAATGCTGTGTGCTGAACTGCGAGATCTGAATACTGAGTTGTCTTGCTGAGTTCTGAACTCTGAGTTCTGAAGTCTGAGTTCTGAGTTCTGAGTTCTGAGATATGAATCCTAATTTCTGAAGTCTGAGTTCTGAGTTCTGCGTTCTGAGGAATGAGTTCTCAATCCAAAGTGCTACACTCTGAGATCTGAGTTTGAATTCTGAGTTGTTAGTTCTATTTTCTGAGTTTTAAATTCTGAGATTTGAGATTTTGTTGTGCATTATGTTTTATGAGTGCCGAGTTCTGAATTTTGAGGTCTGAATCTTGAGTACTGTATTCTGAGTTCTGAGTTCAAATTTTTCAATTGCGTTCTGAATTCTGAGTTCTGAGTTCAGAATTCTGAGTTACAAATTCTGAGTTCGCAGTTTCTAGTTCTGATTACTGAGTGCTGAATTTTGTGTTCTGAGTTCTGATAACTGAGTTCTGATAACTGAGTTCTGAATTCTTTGCTGTGAAATCTGAGTTCTGAGTTCTCATTTCCCAGTTCTGAATCCTGAGTTATGAATTCTCAACTCTTAGCTCTTAGCTCTGAGTTCGGAGTTCTAAATTCTACAGTCTGTATTCTGATTTCAGAGTTGTGAATTCTGTGATCAGAATTCAGAGTTGAGATTTCTGAGTTCTGAATTCTGAGTACTGAATTTTAAGTTCTGAGTTCCGAATTCTGTGTTCCGGTTCTGAATTCGGACTTCTGAATTCTGAATTTTGAATTCTGAGATCTGTATCTCAGTTCTGATTTCTGAGTCGCGGATTCTGAGTTACGTTTTGTGAGTCATTTATTCTGAGTTCTGACTTCAAAGTTCTCAATTGCGTTCTGAATTCTGAGTTCTGATTTCACAATTCTGAGTTACAGTTCTGATTTCTGCCTTTTGAGTTCTGAATTGTGTGTTCTGAATTCTGAGTTCCGAATTCTAAGGTGTGAATTCTGAGTTCTGAATCATGAGTACTCCACACTGTGTTCTGAGTTCTGAGAACTGAGTTCTGTGTTCTGAATTCCGTATTCTGAGTTCCAAATTCTGAGTTCCAAGTTTTGAATTCTGAGTTCCGAATTCTAAGGTGTGAATTCTGATTTCTGAGTGCTGAGAACTGAGTTCTTTGTTCTGAATTCTAAGTTATGAAGTTCGTATTCTGAGTTCCAAATACTCATTTCCCAGTTCTGATATTCGAGTTTGAATTCTGAGTTCAGAATTCTAAGGTGAGAATTCTGGATTTTGAATTCTGGGCTATGAATTCCAAGTTCTGAATACTGAGTTGTGATTTCTGAGTTCTGAATTCCAAGTTCTGAGTCATCATTTCTGACTTCTGAGTTCTGAGTTATGAATTCTCCACTCTTAGTTCTGAGATCTGAGTTCTGATTTCTAAACTGAAGCCTGTATTCTGAATTCAGAGTTGTGGATTCTGAGATCAGAATTCAGAGTTGTGAGTTCTGAGTTCTGAATTCTGAGTACTGAATTTTGAGTTCTGTGTCCTGGGCTCTGAATTCGGATTTCTGAATTCTCATTTGTGAATGTTGAGAACTGAGTCTCATTTATGAATTCCTAGTCACGAATTCTGTGTTGTGAATTGTGACTTCTGAGTTCTGAAATTTCAACTCTGAGTTCTTTGTCTGAGTTAGGAGTCCGAATATCTGAGTTCTATATTCTGAAGTCTAACTATCGAGTTCTGAGTTCTGAGTTTTGAGTTCTGACTTCTGAGTTCTGACATCTGAGTCTTGTGTTCTGAGTTATGAATTTCAGTTCTGAAATTAGAATTCTGAATTCAGGGTTGTAAACTCTGAGTTCTGGTTCCTGAGGTCTGCATTCTGAGTTCTGCGTGCTGAATTCTGAATACTGATCACTGTATTGTGTGTTCTGATTTCTAAGTTGTCAATGCTGTGTGCTGAACTGCGAGATCTGAATACTGAGTTGTCATGCTGAGTTCTGAACTCTGAGTTCTGAAGTCTGAGTTCTGAGTTCTGAGTTCTGAGATATGAATCCTAATTTCTGAAGTCTGAGTTCTGAGTTCTGCGTTCTGAGGAATGAGTTCTCAATCCAAAGTGCTACACTCTGAGATCTGAGTTTGAATTCTGAGTTGTTAGTTCTATTTTCTGAGTTTTAAATTCTGAGATTTGAGATTTTGTTGTGCATTATGTTTTATGAGTGCCGAGTTCTGAATTTTGAGGTCTGAATCTTGAGTACTGTATTCTGAGTTCTGAGTTCAAATTTTTCAATTGCGTTCTGAATTCTGAGTTCTGAGTTCAGAATTCTGAGTTACAAATTCTGAGTTCGCAGTTTCTAGTTCTGATTACTGAGTGCTGAATTTTGTGTTCTGAGTTCTGATAACTGAGTTCTGATAACTGAGTTCTGAATTCTTTGCTGTGAAATCTGAGTTCTGAGTTCTCATTTCCCAGTTCTGAATCCTGAGTTATGAATTCTCAACTCTTAGCTCTTAGCTCTGAGTTCGGAGTTCTAAATTCTACAGTCTGTATTCTGATTTCAGAGTTGTGAATTCTGTGATCAGAATCAGAGTTGAGATTTCTGAGTTCTGAATTCTGAGTACTGAATTTTAAGTTCTGAGTTCCGAATTCTGTGTTCCGGTTCTGAATTCGGACTTCTGAATTCTGAATTTTGATTTCATTGAATGCATTTTTAAGCAGAACTTCTCTTTCTGCACCTTCTTGGATTTCTATAACTCTTCTATGTGGGTCTTTTAATAGTGTGTCTTACTTCTTTAATACCTTTTCTACTTTTATAGATATACCCAGCTCTGTTTCCACCTTTTAAATGTTTTCCCATTGTAAGAAGAAATATCTTTGAACTCTGAGATTATTCTTCTGCCATTGTCATTCTGTATGCTCTATTTTCTCAATGTAGTCCTAGTTATCACTGAGGGTGCTAAAGGCTTTTGTACCTTGGCAGGTGAGTCTTCAGTTATCTATGTTGTGATTTGGTCTCTGCTTTTACTCTTGATCATTGTACTTTTTATTAGCTGATTCTTTTGCTTTTTTGTATATATTTTTATTTTGAAATTTTTGAATTTTGTGGTTCAATATTGTATAGACTGGGATTCTACCCCACAACACAACAAATTTTCCGCATAATCCCATAATTATATCTGTGGCCTTAGGATGAAATATTCTATAGATATCTACTAGGTCCAGTTGTTTTATTGTTTGTGTGAGTTCTGTGGCTTCTCTGTTGAGCTTTTGCTGTGTTGATCTATCTATTGGTGTTAGTGGGGTATTCAGATCTCCCAGAATTATCGTATGTTCATCTATGTCTCCCTTTAAGTCCAAAAGTAGTTGTTTCAATTAGCTGGGTGCATCCAGGCTAGGAGCATAACTGTTAAGAATGGCGATTGATTCTTGTTGGATCCTCTCTTTCAAGAAGATGTAGCGTTCTTCCCTGTCCTTTCTAACGTTCGCTACTTTGAAGTCCGTATCATCTGAGAATAGGACTGCCACACCAGCCTTTTTTTCTCATCTATTGGCATAGAATTATTTCTTTCCACCCTTTCACTTTTAGTTTCTTGGAGTTTCTTCTGTTTAGATGTGTTTCTTGCAAGCAGCATATAGTTGGGTCCTGATTTTTAACCCAGTCTGCTAATTGGTGCATTTTGAGTGATGAATTTAAGCCATTTGTGCTGAGGGTTAATATTGAGAAATTATAATTTTGCCTTGCCATATGCCTGTGTCTTTGAGGTTGGTGGTAATTGATTATCATTTCTGTGGATGGACTTTATTGAGATCTACCAGATTGCCATCCTTGCTTATGGCTTGCTTCCTTTTTCTCTGGGAGTAACGCATTTCTAAGGAGATTTTGTAGAGTTGATTTTGTGTTGGCATATTCTTCCAATTTCTCTTTGCTGTGGAAGTATCTAGTTTCATTCTCTAATGCAAATGAAATCTTTGCTGGGTAGAGTATTCTTGGTTGGCAGTTGTTCTCTTTCAGTACTTGAAAGATTTTGTTCCACTCCCTTCTTGCCTGGAGTGTCTGTTCTGAGAAGTTGGCAGTGATTCTGATAGTCCTACCTCTTAATGTAAGCTTCTCTTTGGTTTGTGCTAACCTTAGGATTCTTTCTTTGTATTCATTGGAGGGTAACTTGATTACCACATGTCTTGGGGAGGATCGTTTTGGGTCCACCCTGTGGGGAGTCCTCTGGCCTTCCTGAATTTGGATTGGGCTCATGTTCCAGGTATTTTGGAAGTTCTCCTGCATAATTTCCTCAAGTACTGGTTGTATGCCTGTCTCTCTTTCCTCTCCTTCTGGGAGCCCCATGATTCTGATATTTGACTTCTTGATGTTGTCGTTCATCTCTTGGATTGCCTTGGTTGCCTTGTGTAGTTGTGACTCTAGTTGGTTAATAATCTGCCTGTTTTCATTCTGGGAATCTTACAAGTTGGATATCCTGTCTTCTGCTGCTGTAATTTTGTTGGCTAAGTTCTCAACTTTGTTCTTCAAGTCTAGGATCTCGTTTTTGAGTAATTTTGTTTCTGTGATTATGTGGTTTTTGAAATCTTTGAGCTCGTCCCATGTTTTTCATTCTCTCTGAAGAGTTTTATAATTATTATTTCTGAACTCCTTATCAAGACGTCTTCAATTTCTTCATCTGTAATCTCTGCGATTGACCAGGCTTTATGGTGGCTTTTGGGGGTGGCGCTAGCTTTTTCCTCTTCACTAATTCTCTTATTTCGTCTCATATTTGTGTTGCTACCTAGTGGTTGGCCTGCAGTCTTGCTGGCCTAGGTTTTTGTTTTCCTTCTGGACCAGGGAATTTATGCTTTTTTGTTTCCCTTCTGGGTTTCAGGTTTCAGGGCCTCAGGTTTCAGTGCCTAGGCACCCAGGTCTCGTCTCTTGAGGTTTTTGTTGTTGTTGTTGTTGTTGTTTTGTTTGGCTTGGTTTGATTTGGTTTGCTTTGGTTTTTTGTCTGAGGCATGTGATCTGGCGGACCCCGCTCCACCGCCGCTTTTCCCCTGACTGGGTTGGCTCAGAATTTAGATTAGCTGTGATCCTGGGGTTTTCACCCTCACTGCCACAGCTGCTGACTACTGCACTTCAGGATCCTAATGCCCTCCCAGTACCGTAACATTTCGTTATAGGGGAGTGTGTGTTAGGTAGCCATCCATGTTTTTGCCTGGCTCCCGCCAAGGTTACAAATGTCACCACCAGTGTTACAGGTTTCAGCACTCCTGCAGTTTCTAGCCGCCACTGGAGGGCTTTGTGCAATGATTTCCTAAAGTTGCCTGTATATCCTCCGGTTAAAATTCCGGCCAGCCATTCCCCTGCTGGATTCTTAACTCACCCTTTTCAAAGTGACACGCCGAGCTGCCTGAGCCACCGAGCACTGCCTTGGTATTTTGTTTGTTGTTCTTGGTTGATTCTCCAGATTACATGGATCTTGTTGATTCCGCAGTGTCCTGGGAGGTTTGCACACGTGCTTATACTATTTTTAACTGCACTTGCTCCTTCTTCTGGCACTTTTTGACCCTCTCTCACTAATTTCCCCCTTACATTAACCCTCCATGGTCGGCCATTTTCCCCCCTCGGGAGTATGATTGGATTAAATGTGTAGGAGTCATTGTATGGTGCAGAGTCACAGCGTAAACGTGTAAGCCGATTCACTATGTGTGGGCACTAGTTCAGGGTTGTTAGCGTGTGCACCATAGGACAAGAGATAACATTAATAGAAAAAGCAAGCATGAAATTGAAGTTTATGACTGATGTATCACCGACTGTTGTCTTAAGGGTTGCAATATCACTCTAAATGGGGCACCTTCACTATCCATGGTCAGGACCCATGCTATAGGATCTGTTCTTGCAGAGATTCAAAGTGCTGTATTCGTACTCGACTAGCTGCACAAATCTGAATTCATATTGAACTGTATGACTTAGTTCTATGTCCTTCTAACAATAATTTGTTGTAACCCATGAAATATGTGCCAATCAAATACACAATATTATTTGCACAAGTCGTAAGTTCCAGTGAAAATCAGTGAAAGTTTGCATTCTGCAAGAGATACAAATGAGACAAAGAAAGATTCACCAGTCACTTCTATATGACAGACACAAACAGAGATAAAAAAAGAAAGATGTCATTTGTCTCATGGCAGACTAATCGCACACTAAATAACGTCAGATGCTTGTTTTGATTGGTAACTGTTCTCTAAGCCATTAACTTCTGGAGAGAACACATTTCTAGTGTCTCCCTGTGGAACAATTCTGTTGTGATGGCAGAATGAATACTCTTTTGAAGGATTGTTTAGTAACTTAGTGTCGCTCCCTAGGTAATGTTGAGTTGTTATTCATATTCTAACCACGTTAGATTCAGGTGGCTAAAGAGTCCCAGGAGTTTTCATATGCTTGTTTGATAATATACTGTCATGATTTTGCAGTATGTAGCGTGTGAATCCCTTACTTTTGCAGTATTATTTTTCAGTAAGTAGTGTATGATTTTGCAGTATAAATCATATGGATCCCTTAAGTGATAAATGGAATTTTCAAATACTTTGATTTGCAGAAAGAAACGACATTCCTCCATTTAAAATTTAGGGGATGAGTAAAGCAGGGCTGGCTTCAAACAGTACATGCGGAATGTGTATAGTCACTTCTCACTTTCTCAGTAGTAAAGACAATAGACAGATTGTGGAAGTTTTCACCATAAATTTCAAATTAGTAAATATTAAATACTAAGAAAATCTCTTCCTCTTGAAAAATTCAATTTTTTTCAGTCACTGTTGTCTTTTACTGTAAGATCTCTGTGAAATAATTCCTCATTGCCATTAAATATCCTTCATTCTCATCCCACATCCCTATTTCAATTTGGGTCTGCCTATTACTTGGACATTTCATATAAAGAAAACTCTCATCTTTCACATCCTGCTGCTCTACTTCTGAGTGGGTGCTATTCCTTTGCTCCATCAAGAGAGCATTTTTAGGTATCATTTGCAGGGCAGCTTTGGAAGAATCATATTCATTTTTTTCTAAGATGGTATATCTCATTATGTTTCTTACAATAAAAACATACTTCAAACATTGACTGGACAGTGTTGTTTCAGACCAACTCTTGGAAAAATACTTCAAAGTATTCCCCACAACCTGTGTGGAAACTCAATCCTACAATACAATCAAATTGGCAGCTAGCTACACAAATATACAGACCTGTCCTGTGCACCAAAAATATCTTCTATATTCTGAGCTTTGATTAAGTGGGTTAAATTCAAGCTTTTTCATGAAAGTCGCAAAGCCCTTTATGGCTTGGCTTATTTCCTATGGCCAACCATGTAGCCTGTTCCTAATTCTTTGTACAGATTGGTGTTCTCTAACCTTAAGCTTTGCAAATGAAAACCTATTTGCTCCAAATACCTTGACCACTTTTTTCTTCTCTTACTTCCTGCAGAGAGAAAAACTCCAATTTCGCACCCCATATGTCCTCAATGTGCAAACTGGTGAAAACTGGGGGTTGGAAACTCAATCCAGCTTTTCCAGTTGGACTGAATTGACTTCATTTGAACTTCTGCTTCCCAGGTATGCTTTAGCAGGAAGCTGGAATTTGGAGCCGGAGCAGGAATCAGACTCAGGAACTCTGATACGGAGCATGATGTCTCAACGATTTTTTGTTACCAATATTTATTTGAAATGGATCAGAGGTAGAGCAGCCGGGACTCCAACCCATGCTCATGCAGGATGTGGGAATCACAGCTAATGGTTTAAATTACAGGTTAATTTACAGGTAGTGGCCACAGTGCTGACTCCTCCACCAGTGTCTTAATCACTAGAGCAACTGTTATTCATCTGGTTTTCATTGATCCTTTGAAGTTCAGTTTAAATATTTTATTAGGGAATTTTTTCTTAAACTGATGAGGTTTGGACCTTGCCTCTGGACCCATCTAGCCATCCATTCACACTTTCATCAAAGTCTGGCTTTTTCCTTTGTAGCATTTAATACAATCATATGTAATAATAGTGTCATCTATAGGATTCAGTGTTCTATTCAATAGGGACTATTGCAAGCCTATACTGCCACCAGCAGTGAAGAAGGCGACCTTTCTCCCTACATCTTTGCCAGCAGGTACTGTTACTTGTGTTCTGAGTGTAGGCCAGTCTCACTGGAGTCAGCTGGTACTTCAACATGGCTTTCAATTGGATCTCTCTGATGGCTTGAGAGCCTGAGCATCTCTTCATCTGTCAGTTAGCCATTTGAATCTGTTCTTTTGAAAAATGTCAGCTCAATCCTTTGCCCATTTCTTTACCGGTTTGTTCATTTATTTGTTTTTATTGTCTTTGGGATTCTGTAGCTTTTTGTAAATCCTGGATATTAGTCTCCTATCACTTGTGTGGTGTGCAAATATTTTCTCTGTTTCTGTTCGTTACTGCCTCACGTTGTTAATTGTTTCCTTTGCTGGACAGAAGCTTTTTAGTTTGATGTAGTCCCATTTGTTCCTTTTGGCTTTGATTGCCTGTGCTTTTGATGACTTTCCTAAGAAGCCTTTCCCTGTTACTACATCTTGTAGAGTGTGCCTCCTATGTTTTCTTCTAATGGTTTGGTGCTTTCTGGGTGTAGATTTATGTTTTTGATTCATTTAGAGCTGATTTTATTATGAGACATTTGTGGTTCTTGCTTCTTACCTCTGCAGCTGCTATACGATTGTCCCAACAGCACTCATTGAACAGATCAAGATTTTTGCCTGGATAGTTTTCTGCTTTCTTGTCAAGGATTAGTTGACTAAACATGTGTGGACTCGCTGCTGGTGTTTGTATTCTGTTCCACTGACCACTTTCTCTGTTTCTGTACCAAGACAAGAGTGTTTTGATGACCACTGATCTGAAATTGTCTTGAGGTCTGGCATTGTTATTCCTCTCCCTTGTTTTTTATTATTCAAAATAGCTTTGGCTATTCCTGGTCTTTTGTGATTCTAAATGAACTTTACAATCTTCCTTTCTATTTCTGAGCAGATTGTTGTTGGGGTTTTGATTGGGATTGTGTTGACTCTGAATATCCTTATTGATAATAAAGGTTGTTTGATGATGTTAATCCTGCTAATCCAGGAACGTGGTAAGTTTCTCCATCTTTCAAGATCTTCTATTTTTTTAAATATGTTATAGTTTTCTTCATAGATTGTCCACATATTTAGTTTGCTTAATTCCTAGGCATTTAAGGTTGCTCTCTTCTATGTTAAAGGGATCTGTACTTACAATTTCTTTCTCGGCCTTGAAATTGTTTGCATACACAGTGCCTTTGACTTGTGCTTACTAATTGTGTATCCTGCTACTCTGCCAAAGTCTCTAATGAGTTCTAACAGTTGCTTGATTGAGTCTTTGGTTCTCCTATGTAGAGAATCATGTAGTCTTCAAGTAGCGATAATTTCAGTTCCTCATTTCCAATTTGGATTCCTTTAATTCTTTTCTTTCTTGTCTGATGGCTCTGGTAAGGACTTCCAATACTATGGTGAAGAGTAGTGGTGACAGATGTCATCCCTGTCTAATTCTTGATTTTAGTGGATAGGTTTCCAATCTTTCTCCATTTAGTATGATGCTGGCATTGGTTTTATCGTATATTGCTTTGATTGTGTTGTGGAATTTTCCTTCTATGTCTGTCTTACTTAGGGGTTTCAGCATGAAGTGTGTTGGAATTTATCAAGCGCCTTCTTTGCATCTGTTGAGAAGATCATATGTTTTTTATTTTTAATTTGTGGATGTGATGTATCATATTTATTGATTTGTGGATGTTGAACCATCCCATATGGTCCAGGTAAATGATCTGCTTGATGTGCCGTTGGATCTGGTTGGCTAGCATTTTGTTGAAGATCTTTGAGTCTATGTTCATCAAGGATATCGATATGTAGTCCTCACCAATGCTTTAATATCATAGAGTAATTTTGTTATTATCTAAAATTAGCGGTCTGTTTTTAGAAGTCCCCCCACTTTTTCTGGCGATAACCAGAATGAATTGCCACTTGCTAGTTTTTGAGCAGATGGTATTGTCATTGGTCTGCTGGGATACCTACGCATTTCAGTTTATTTAGAAATTTGTATTTTGGGCCTGGCACTGTAACGTAGCGGCTAAAGTCCTCTCCCTGAATGCAGCAGGATCCCTTATGGACACTGGTTCTAAATCCAGCAGCCCCACTTCCCATCCAGCTCCCTTCTTGTGGCCTGGAAAAGCAGTCGAGAACAGTCCAAAGACTTGGGACCCTGCATCAGCGTGGGAGATCCAGAAGAGGCTCCTGACTCCTGGCTTTAGATCAGCTCAGCTCTGGCCATTGCGATCACTTGGGGAGTGAATCACAAGATGGAAGATCTTCCTCTCTTTCCCTCCTCCTCTGTGTATGTGACTTTCCAATAAAAAAAAAAAAATCTTAACAAAAAATTGTGTCTTTTTAAATTCTTCGTGTGCCTCCTCTGCCAGATCATTCAAGATGTTAAAAGTGTTTCCAGAAGTCTTCATTTAAGGACTAAGAGTAAGAATATCATCCACTTAAGATTTTTCTCTTTAAATGTATAGCCCTTTGAAGTCTAAACTTAAGATTTCCCTAAAAATTGTAGAGCTATATTGAATCAATTCTTTATGTAGATCAGTTCATCAGTGCTAGAATTTCTGAGGAGTTTTGTATCCTAATTATCAAAGGAAAGTAATACTAGGGAATTAGAATTGAAGGAGTATAAGGAATATGTCTTCTCAGCAATACACGGAAATAAGTCATCAGAGCATAGCACTGGGTAGCATGGTATGAATGTCCTGAACTGCTTCATTCATTGCCTGCAAGTCATGAATAACCTGTGTTTATTAGACCAATTTCTTTCATAAACACTTAAAAAAAATGCTTTACTCATTTACTTTTGAAAGGTGAGATCTACAGGGAGGAGGGGAGACAGAGGGAACTCTTCCACCCAATGATTTTTACTCCTCACGTGACTGCAACGGCCGGTGCTATGCTGATCCAAAGCCAGAAGCCAGGAGCCTATTCTGGCTCTCCCATGCGGGTGCAGGGTCTCAAGGCTTTGGACCGTCCTTGACTGCTTTCCCAGGCCACAAGCAGGGAGCTGGATGGGAAGTGGGGCAGCTGCAATTAGAACCGGCGCCCATATGGGATCCTGGTGCATGCAAAGTGAGGACTTTAGCCACTACGCTACTGTGCCAGCCCTTCAAGCTTCTTAATGAAGATCTTAAAGGCCTGGTCAGTACTTCCCTATGGATTCTGTTAATTACTATTCGGATTCCATAAGTTGCTTGACGTCACAGGATGTTACTTATTCCTAGGCCAGTTGGTCTGCTTTTGTGTTATCTTAATTGGTGATCCTTTAACTTTCCACCCTGTTTCTGTCTGGGTTGATCCTTATGGCTTATTGCTTTCCTCCAATAAGCAATAGCAAACAGCTAAATCAGAAGCATAAACAGAACTCAAAGCCTGGGTATTCCAGTATGAATACAGGTATCAGAAGTGGTAGGGTTTCTTTGTTTTGTTTTGTATAAAGTATTCATTTCAATGACTTAAAAAACATTAGGAGGATTAGAAATGTACTTGAAATTGCGCGAAGGTTGGGCCTACTTTGGTACCCTAGTGGCAAAAGTCCTCATCTTGCACAGGCCTTGATGCCATATGGGCACTAGTTTGTGTCCCAGCAACCTTGCTTCCCATCCAGCTCCCTATCTGTGGCCTGGGAAAGCAATGGAGGATGGCCCAAATCCTTGGGACCCTGCACCCATGTGGGAGAGCTGGAAGGAACTCCTGGCTCCTGGCTTCGGATTGGTGCAGCACCGGCCATTGCAATCACTTGGGGAGTGAATCATCAGGCAGAAGATCTTCCTCTCTGTCTCTCTGCCTTTTCTGTATATCTGACTTCACAACTAAAATGAATAAATCTTTTAAAAATAAGTTGTTAAAAGGAATTAACATGCCACGTTATACTGTGGGTATAGTATTCATTAAATTTATTATGGAATTTTCTTGATACTGTCTCATAGGCATTGGGGTTCCCCCTTCCACTTTCTCCAACCCCTTTCTGTTGGTTTTCCCTCATATTATTACAAAAATTTTCCCAACCCCTCCCTGTTGGTTTTCCCTCATATTATTACAATATGATAGTCCTTCAATAACAGTCATTAAGTCCGTCATGCTGCTATTTAAGTATAGTCTGACACTGCAGGTACAAACAATGGTGGTATTCAGCATCCTGTTGTCAGGATATATGTAACAGTTTGATTGGGAGTCCTTTATTTGGGAGTAAAGATGCATACTGCAATGTATCTTCATTTCTTGGTACGCTATTATGCAGTGAGATACATGTAGGCACATATTTCCTGTATAACTTGTATTTTCCATGAAAGTTGCCTTACATCAGAGCATCAGAGGAAACCTGTGATATTTGTCCTTTGGAATTGGCTTATTTCATTGAACATGATGTTCTCTAGTTGGGATCATTTTGTTCCAAATGGTAGAATTTCATTGTCTTTAATGGTTGAGTAGTATTCTGTAGAGTGGTTGTACCCACAGTTTTTTCATCCATTTCTCTTTCAGTGGGCATCTGGGTTGTTGCTGTGTCTTCACTGTTGCAGATTATTGTGCTTTAAATAAAAGAGTTGGGCCTGGCACAGTGGCCTAGAGGCTAAAGTCCTCACCTGGAATGCGCAGGGATCCCATATGGGCGTCGGGTCTAATCCTGGTGGCCCTCTTTCCCATCCAGCTCCCTGCTTGTGGCCTGAGAAAGCAGTCAAGGACAGCCCAAAGCCTTGGGACCCTGCACCTGTGTGGGAGACCTGGAGGAAGTTCCTGGCTTCTGGCTTCGGATCGGCGCGGCACCGGCCATTGTGGTCACTTGGGGGGGTGAATCATTGGATGGAAGATCTTCCTCTCTGTCTCTCCTCTTCCCTGTATATCTGATTTTACAAGAAAAATAGATAAATCTTTAAAACTTAATAAAAATAGTAATAGGGTTGCAGAGAAAGATTCCTTTCTGTGATGCTTCAATCCCCAAGCAGCAGCAAAGGCCAGAGTTGCGATGAACCAAAGCCAAGAGCCAGCAGCTTTCTCCAGGGCCTCCCAGGTGGGCACAGGATCCCAAGGCTTTGGGCTGTTCTGGACTGCCTTCCCAGGCCACAAGTTCCCTAACTGGATGGAAAGTGAGCTTAGTGGGATGCAAGGTGGTGCCCATATGGGATTCTGGCGAGTGCAAAGTGAGGACTTTAGCCTCTAGGCTATCTTGCCAGGCCCTGCAGGTCACTTTTTCTTACACAGATTTCATTTCCTCTGGATGTTTTCCCAGGAGTGGGATAGCTGTGTCATATGGCAGATCTTCTGAGCACTCTCCATCTCCATACTGATTGCCATAATGAGTGCACAGCAGTAGTGAGCAGGGTACCTTTCCCAACATGTCCGTGCATGTAGTGTCGTTTTATTAAGATAGACTACTTAAATCATTCATGAGATTTTAAATATCCTTGTCACTTTGTTATCATTTTCTTTAATGTGATTACTGATTATGATGTGTTGTTTTGTTTCTGAGTGAAGGTCAGTCTCAGAATTAGGTGGAATCTCCAGGAGGTTTTTATCTGTATTTAATGACTAAGGAGTGTGAATATTTTTTCATGTGTGTATTAGCCATTGAATTTGTCGTTTTGGAAAACGTCTGCTTGTTTGAAAGACAGAATGACAGCACAAAGAGAGGTGTCTTCTATTCCCTGGTTCATTCCCCAAATGGCCACAAGAGTCAGAGCTGCCAGGGATATACTAGGTCAAAGCCAAGCACCATACACTTTTTTTGGTTTATTTTTTAGTATTTACTAAAGGGTTTGACACAATGGTCTAGTGGCAAAAGTCGCCTTGAAGGCGCTGGGATCCCATATGAGCGCCGGTTTGTATCCCATCAGGTTACATCCCATCTAGCACCCTGCTTGTGGCCTGGGAAAGCAGTCGAGAACAGTCCAAAGACTTGGGACCCTGCATCAGCGTGGGAGACCCAGAAGAGGCTCCTGGCTCCTGGCTTCAGATTGGCTCAGTTCTGGCCATTGCGGCCACTTGGGGAGTGAATCATCAGATGGGAGATCTTCCTCTCTGTCTCTCCTCCTCTCTGTATATCTGACTTTGCAATAAAAATAAAATCTTTTAAAAAAATTACTTATTTGTATTGGAAAGGTAGATTTACAGAGAGAAGAGACAGAAAGACCTTCCACCTGCTTGTTCACTCCCTAAGTGGCCACAACAGCTAAGCCTACGCTGATCTGAAGCCAGGAGCCAGAAGCCTCCTCTGCATCTCCCAGGTGGGTGCAGGTTTCCTAGGCTTTGAATTGGTCCTCCACTACTTTTCCAGGCCACAGCAGGGAGCTGGGTGGAAATTGGAGCAGCCAGGATAGAAACGTGTGCTCTTATTTGATCAGCTAGGATTGGTGCCCAGCTCAGCCCCATAAATTTTATTTCAGTCTCCCAAATGAGTGGTAGTTGTCCAACTATTTGGATTATCTTACACTGACTTTTATGAACAACATTAGCAAGAATACTCTCTCTGATGCTCTGAATTGAAATAGTGGTGATTGTAAGCTGTGTTAGAACTTTTGTTAAGTGCCTCAAAACTTTTGTTATTTATGGTGCAAATTGTAAAGGCAACTGTGTTTCTCAAAAGTGTAGGAGGATGTGAACTATCTCTTAAAAATTTCTATGGTCTGACAAGAGGAGTCATCCGGCACATTGGTTTCAGTGATGGCAAAGTGTGTACAGAGTTTATTTGTGGCACAAAAGCACCTTCTCCATATATATTATTCTTCCACTGCAGTAAGCAATCTCACTGTTGCAATGGTTATTATTACTTCTTTGGTTGCCTGCTTTTAAATTTGTAGTCATGTGTGTATTTTTGTGTCCATTTTTGTATTTTACTTTTCAGAGCAATGTTATACATGTGAAATTAGCCAGTGGTTATGCATAACAGTTTTTAAGTTTTTAACTTTATTCTGCAATATTTAGTTTTAGGTATTCCAAAAGTGGTTTGCCCATCTTTCTTAGCAATGAATAGTTTCTTTATGATTAGCAGTTCCAAGGAGCATTTTTATAGAGTGTATTTGTACGAGTTTTGTACATATGTACATATTCAGGTTAGTTGTGTATACAACAATGGAATGCTGCAAATTTAAAAGAATAAATTTAGGGTAAGTTAATATTTCTGATTCTGGGTATTCAAGAATTAATTTTTTGAAAGAAACTCAACAGAGTTGTCTATTCAGTGGGACATTATTGCACTGTTACAAAAAGATATGCTAGTTTTAAGAGTATTAATTATATATTGCTATACTTTGTGAACACATTGTAGTTGTTGCTGAGTTAATTCTCTTGCATTTTACTCATACATTTGACTTCTGAGAATTGTGAGTTTCTTCTTGCTACTTAATTGCATTAATCGCAGATTCCAGTGTCAAGGATGTATTATTATACATTATTTCTCATTCATAGGAATGGTTAAGTTGTTTTATTCTTAAGTTTAATTGAAGTTATGCTCCTTTTAACTATAAAAGGAGCAGCATTGTGGTGTAGTGAATTAAGCTGCTACCTGGGAGACAGGTAGCATGCTGTATAGGCACTAGTTTTGTGGTTGCTCCACTTCCAGTCCAGCTGCCTGCTAACATGACAGCAGAAGATGGCCTTAGGGCTGAGGCCTGTGCCACACACTTAACAAAACCTGCCTGGTGGCTTCCGCTGGCTTACTTCCAGCCATTCGATTCTTTGCAAAGTAAATGTATGCTGGAAAATCTTTGTCTCTGCCTGACTTGGGTACTTTGTTTTTCTCTCTCTCTGTTTTGTCTGCTCAGAGCAATTTACTGTGTATCCTGGATCTTTTCCATCCTTCATTAATGAATGAAACTATTAGTCATGAGTTGTTTTGTTCCCAGAAAATTCAGTGTTAATTTTCAGGATTTTGATGGGTCATAACATTTGCAACTTGAGATGAAATTTACTGACTTTTAGTATTTTGTGGACATTTGAGATGCCACTGAATATTATACCATGTTACACATTAAGCGATTTTCACAGTCTGAGACTTGAATTATTCTGTTTATTTGGGTTGTTATGTCTCGAGTTTGATTGCTACAGCATAGAGACCTGATAGTTATATTTGAATAATCATAGCACATTTCCTGTGTTTCAATTTGGGCTTCTTTTTTTGAACATATTCCATTGAAGATCATAGTTTTCTTCTCTGATTAGTGAGTTAGCAGTGTTTAGGGATTGCTTTGCTCAAGGGAATGTGTATTTACATTTATTTTAAAGTGAAAAAAAAAACCCTTTTACATAATTTTGAGTTTTACCAAGATGAAAAGGAAGGAAGTAGATAATGTATTTAAGGTTTTGATTATTGACTTTCTATGCTGAATAATCTGGCAGTAGGTGCTTGCTTTTCTTGCCAAGTCTAAGTCCTTCTTTCTGTGGTTTCAGTGTGTATTTCAGAGGAGATTAAAAGCAAAGTTGGATCTGGCATATCTCCAGTTTACCATATCCCAAGTCCCTCAAAACAGCATCATCTCCCTGCATATATAGTTACATGTGCAGTTATTAACAATGGTAGCAAATATCTAGCTCTTAAAAAAATTAAAATAAAGCTTAAAAAATCTTTAAAAACAGTTACAGCTTGTAAAGCATTTCAGTGTTTTACTTACAGTAGCTACCTCTTTTACACACTGCTGCCCATTAAAACAAAATGAAAGTTGAAGGGCCTGATGTTAAATAGCCTAATGGCTAAATCCTGGCCTTATGTGTATGTTAATCTCTGTTATACAGTTCATCTATTAGAATACATGTATATACATAGACATACATGTTTAGCTATGTATTTGTTGTATTTGCATGAATATTGCCATATACCAGAGAAAGCATATTAAACTTCACTTTTTGAATTGAGTTATTTCACTTAGCATAATGGTCTCAGTGGGACTATTCTGTTGCAAAGGTAGAATTTCGCATTTTTTCTTAATTGCTGAGTAGTATTCCATGGAGTAAATGTACCAATTTCTACATTCATTTATCTCTTGATGGGCATCTGGGTTTTCATGTCTGTTATAGATCGTGCTGCTGTAAAAAGGGGATTATATGTCACTTTCTCATGTGCAGATTTCATTTCCTTTGAAATTATTTCCAGGAGTGGGATAGCTGCGTTATATGGTAAATCAATTTTCAGCACCCTCTATACAGGCTTCTGTAATGGCTGCACTAGTCTGTATTTCCAGCAGTAGTGGAGTAAAGTACCTTTTTCTACTTGTCCATGTGAGCAAATGGTGTTAATAGATTTCTGAATTTGGCATTTATTTATTTATTTCCTTGACAAGTTAGGAGCCTGAACAATTTTTTTTTGTATGTCTATCAGCCATTTGAATTTCTTTTGGAAAATACCTGCTCAGTTCCTTTGTCCATTTCTTCTCAGGGTTGTTTGTTTTGCTGTTATTGAGGTTCTGAAGCTTATTATAAATCCTAGGTGATAGCTCCTTGTCTCTTGTGTACTATGCAAAGATTTTCTCCCATTCTGTTGGTTGCCTCTTGGTCGATAATTTATTTGCTTTAAATATTTTGTAGAATGTTCCTTCTACTCCAGGCTTAGTATTTTCACATGAAGTAGTGTTAGAATTAAAAAGATAAAACCCTTTCTGTACGTATATTGAGAGGAACGTAAGGTTTTATTCTTCGTTTTGCTCATGTGGTGTATCACATTTCATGATTTGTATTTGCTAAGCTATCCCAGCATGTCAAGGGTGGATCACACATTGACCTTGCATCACACATTGGTCTGGGTAAGTGATCTGTTTAATGTATTGTTGGATCCTGTTGGCTAGTATTTTGTTGAAGATTTTTGCATCTATCAGGGATGTCAGTAGGTAGTCCTTTTCCCCTGTTTTATCTTCCTAGCTTCGCTATTAGCTTATGCTGGCTTCATAGGACGAGTTTGGAAGGATTGCCTGCCTTTCTGTTGTTTTAAATAGTTTGTGGAAGGTTAGGATGAGTACCTCCTGAAACATTTTGTAGATGTTGGCAATGAGGTCATCCAGTCCAGGGCTTTTCTTGGGGGTGGAAGGGAAGGGTTTAATTGTTCAGTATCAATCCTCATTAAAGAACCATTTAGGTTTTTAATCATCTCATGATTCAGTTTTGTAATTTTTGTTTGCCCAGAAATCCATCCACTTCTTTTTGTGTTATCTGGGGTTTCTTTTTTTGTTTGTTTTGTTTTGGTGTAGAGTTGTCTGTAAATAGTTCCTGTGTGTTCTGTGTACATCCTTTGTATTTTCTTTTTCTTCTCTGGTATTACTTTTTTTAAACACATTTTTATTGCATTTCATTTTTTCAAAAATTAATTACATTACATTATGTGATACATTTTTTATGCACTGGGATTCCCCCACCCTTCCCCCCCCCCCCACGGTGGATTGCTCCACCTTGTTGCATTTCCGTAGTTCAAATTCAGTTGACATTCTTTCATTGGAGGTATTTACCAAGCATAAAGTCCAGCATCTTATTGTCCTGGTAAGTTCAGTGGTTTCTTGGTGAGACCATCTCTGGTCTGAAGGTAGAGCCGGCAGAGTATCATCCCAATCAATTAAAAGCCCCAACATAATATTTCCAACCATTTACAACATTGTGGCATTAGTTGACATGGTATTGATTAACCAGTATGTTAATAGGAAAATGCAGGTTCTCAACCACAACCTGTGACTTCTTCATGGACATTTCAATTTTGGTTTATATTCAACCATGTTCTATACACCTTAAAATGGCTTAGATTGCTATTCAGCTGTCTCATGCCTATTTTAATTTTAGTATGTAGCAGTTTATAGCATTGAAGCATGTTTTCGCTGAACCTGACTGTTTTTCAGGTGGTCTAACTCTATAATTCTAACAGGACATATGTCAACAGTTTAGGTGAGCATGTTTAGGAGGGGTGTGCAGAGAAATCTTCCATCCCCCAGTGAGGAGTAACTAATCTTCTCGTCCCACCCAGTGAGTTATAAGTGCATCCCCACTGGCCGTTTCCTGTCTGTTTCTAAGATTTCCCTGAGTGGTCCGCAGAAACAGAAGAACAATAAACTTGCTTCAGGACTAGGGAGAGGAGCTTTCTCTGGTCCTTGCCTGCTTCCAATTTTGGGTCCCCACCCCCTCTCGTAATGATCATGAGGAGCGCTCCAGAAACCCCTCAAAACAAACAAACAAACAAACAAAACTAGAATAGATAGACAGAGAACAATAAGGAAATCTTCTCTGGTATTATTAAGATTCACTCTTTTTTCTTTTTAATTAACTGGGCTAGTTAATTTCCACGTGAAAGCATATGTTTTTTTCATTGCACTATTCTTTGGTCTCTGGTTTATTTCCTTACTTGTTTGTTTTTTTCTGTTAATCTTGGGATTGTTTTCCTTTTCCTGTTTTTTTTTTTTTTTTTTTTTTTTTTTTAGCTTCTTCAGAGCTTTGGCAAGCTTTTTACGCATAGATTGCAGCAAACTTTCCACTTAGAACTGTCTTGATTGTGTCCCAATAGGTTTGATGTATTGTGTTGATGCCTTCATTTGTTACAGGCAATTTTTTTGGGATGTATTTATTATTTTTATTGGGAGGCAGATATACAGAGAAGGAGGTATACAGAAAGATCTTCCTTCTGCTGATACACTCCCCAAGTTGCTGCAATAGCCGGAACTGAGCTGATCTGATGTCAGGAGCCTCTTCCAGGTCTCCCACGCGGGTGCAGGGTCCCAATGCTTTGGGTCATCCTTGACTGCTTTCCCAGGCCACAAGCAGGGAGCTGGATGGGAAGTGGAGCAGCAGAGATATAACCCGGCGCCCGTATGGGATCTTGGTGCATGCAAGACAAGGACTTCAGCTCCTAGACTATCACACTTGGCATCAAGCAATTTTTTTTTTATTTCCCTTTGATTCTTTTACCATCCACTATTCATTTACCAGCTTATTATTCACTGTCCAAGTATCTGTATATTTTGTGGCATATTTTGACTTGCTGTTCTCCAGTTTCAGTTCATGGGTGGTATTGAGAAGAAGCATGGTGTGATTTTCAGTGTTTATCAGATTTGCTGAGATTTGGTTTGTGACCTATAATGTGATCAGTTCTGGAAAAGAATTTATGTACTGATGAAAAAAAGTGGGTTTTTTTCCTGCAATTTTTTTTACATTTTACATTTTTATTATGATTATGATTATTATCATTTTGTGATACAGTTCCATAGGCTACTGGTATTTCCCTTATCCCCTCCCCAATTTTCCTCCACCCCCACCTAGTTCCCCTATATTATTACTATAGTATACTTCTTCATACAGTCCTGTGTCCATCATTGCGGGCATGGACACTGGGAAAGAGTCCAGCATCCTATTGTCAAGATATAGTAAACAGTTTCATTGTAAGTCCATCTTGGTCCAGAAGTAGAAATGCATACTGCATTGTGTCCTCACATCTGGGTGTTAGTCTCCATTTCACAGCTACTGTACATCCCTCAAATGAAAAATCATAATACAAAGTCAACAATAGAAAGAAAAATAGAAATTTACAATGCCATGAAGTTAAATAACATGTTACTAGACATGACAGTCTCCATTACACAGCTACTATACATCCCCTTTAATGAAAAGCCACAAAACAAAATCAGCATCAGGAAGAAAAAAGAAAATAACAACACCATGAAGTTAAATAACATGCTACTAAATGACTAACGTGTAGCTGAAGAAATGAAAATCAAGAACCTTCTTGGAGAAAATGATGCTACTGTATGATCTATGAGTTATTGAAGAATTTAATCAGAAGAAAGTGTTTTGAAGAGATGACTGGGAGGCTCTTTACATTTGCCTTTGGTTTTTTTTTGTTTTGTTTTTGTTTTTTTTTTTTTAAGATTTATTCATTTTATTACAGCCAGATATATACAGAGGAGAGACAGAGAGGAAGATCTTCCGTCTGATGATTCACTCCCCAAGTGAGCCGCAACGGGCCGATGCGCGCCGATCCGAAGCCGGGAACCTGGAACCTCTTCCGGGTCTCCCACGCGGGTGCAGTGTCCCAAAGCATTGGGCCGTCCTCAACTGCTTTCCTAGGCCACAAGCAGGGAGCTGCATGGGAAGTGGAGCTGCCGGGATTAGAACCGGCGCCCATATGGGATCCCGGGGCTTTCAAGGCGAGGACTTTAGCCGCTAGGCCACGCTGCCGGGCCCTGCCTTTGGTTTTGGTAGGTGCTATTCCTCTTCTGTGTCAAGAAAACATCTTGAAGTATCATTTGTAGGGCAGGTTTAGAAAAGGCAAATTCTTTTAACTTTTCTTTACTGTGGAAGAATTTTATTTCATTTTCAAAGACAAAAGAAAGCTTTGCTTGATACGTTATCCTAGGCAGACATTTTTTTCTTTTAGACTCTGGAATATGTCACTCCATTCTCTTCTTGCCTGTAGAGTTTCCTGTGAGACATCTCCTGTGAGTTTAATTGCCATTCCTCTATATGTCAATTGATTTTTCTCACATGCACATTTAAGGATTTTTTCCTTCTGTTCCATTGAAGAGAGCTTGATGATCATGTGTCTTGGTGAAGATGGCTTTTGATCAGGCCTGTTGGGAGTTCTGTGCCCCTCCTGGATCTTGTTTCCCAATTCTTTCTGTAGATGAGAGAAATTTTCCTTTATTATTTCATTAAGTGTATTTGTAAAACCAATTTCTCTTTCTGCAGCTTCTGGGAGTCCCATAACTCTTGTATTAGGCCTCTTAATAGTGTCTTCCAATTCTTGAATACTTTTTTTGGCCTGATCCAGCTCTGCTTCCAGCTTTTTGTTTGCTTTTCCCTGATGACAGGAAATATCTTCCAATTCTGAGGACGTTAGGTCTGGATGCCACACGGACCTATTTTGACCCCTATGAAGCCAAGGTCGATATTACTTTCCTGCATTTAAAGGAACTCAGTGAGTTCTTGCGAGCTCAGCACGTGTGCAGTTCACTGTTGTCCCCTGCAGACCTTAAGCTTTTACCACAGTGTACAAAATGGTGCCTGACGTACCACTACTCGAGTTGTTGATCTGCTGGCCATCAGGTCTGTGGGCTACCCAGACCTGTCTTGGGTGGAACCTGTAGAATGCCACGCTGATGCAGTTCTTTGAGTCAAAAGTGAGTTCACTCCCAGCTCAGCATATGCTCAGTCCTTTCCCTTGCATTTACCTCCTTAAGCCAAAAGGCTCCCAGTTCGGCTCTAGGGGGTTGACTGGGCTGTGAAATCTACCCTGTTCTCGCACTGCCCATCTGGGATCTACTGCTCTGTCTCTGCTCCTGGTCAAATCAAACAGACCAGCAGGACGGGCAGTTCTTTGTCTGGGTTCACCTTCTAAGCTCCCAGTGAAAGTCCCTGGTTGCTGGTGAAGTTCCGGCTGCTGGTGGAGTTCAGATCGCCATTAGCTAAATGCTGTGGTATCAGTCACTGCAACACCACACCGTTGCGTCCGCTGCTTTCCTGTGTCTGTCAGTCTCCAGGTACCCTTCTGCTGTTGTTCTGTCCTCTCCTATTTCCTGGAATGTGCCCTCTGCTTCATCCTGATTAAATGTTTCTCTGTCCATTTAAATGTGTCCTTACCCTATTCTACCACCTTGATTCTCCCAAAAAGTATATTTTGTAGGATCTGCAGATATCAATCAACTCCATGTAAGTTCTCTTGTCTGCGTGAGCTCTGTTGTTTCCTTGCTGAGATTCTGTCTTCTAACTGTACATTGATGCTAGTGGGGTTTTATGGTCCTACTATTACTGTATTGGAGTCTACATGTTCTATTTAATCGATTACTACTAGTTTCATATAGTTAAGTGCCATGGCATTTTCTTTCTTTTTTTTTTAGGTTTATTGATTTATTTTTTCGTGGAAAGGCAGATTTACGGAGAGAAGAGGGACAGCAAACATCTGCAATCCACTGGCTCACTCTAAAAAGTGGCTGCAGCGACCAAAGCTGGTTTAGCTGCTCTAAAGCTAGAAGCAAGGAGCGTTTTCTGGGCCTCCTGCATGGGTGCAGGGACCCAAGGACTTGGGCCATCCCCTACGTCCTCCCAGACTGTAAGCAGGGAGTGGGATCACAATTGGCAGCCACATGAAATCCTGGTGCTTGAAGGTTGAAAATTAGCCAGTTGAGTTAGTCTGTCAGTTCCTAAGTGCTCGGCATTTTTGAATCACTTAATCATTATGTGGTGTTTTTCTTCATCTTTAAAATGTTTTCATGTTGACGTCTATGTTATCTGATACAAGGATGATTACACCAGCTCATTTCTCCATTTTCCTATCTCTGAATTTCAGTGTCTGCATATCTTTGTTGGTGAGGATTTGTTCTTGTAGGCAACAGATGAGCGTGCTTTGCTTTTGGATCCAGTATGCCTATGTGTGACATTTGACTTAAGTGGTAAGCCATTTATGTTCATGGTTAATACTAAGAGGTAGCGATTTAGTCCTGTTTAGCATTGTTTGATTAAAGTTTCTTTTTTGGTTTTATTGAGATGTTAGCCAGTCATACCTTTGGATTTCATAGGTGCTATTCTTTCTCTTTGTAGCACTTTTAGCAACATCTCTATGGCTAGTCTATTAGTGGCAAATTTTTTTTAATTTTTCCCTTTGGGAGGTTTTTTTTTTTTTTTTCCATTTCCAAATACAAATGTAAGCTTTACTGGGTGTATTATTCTGGTCTGATATATTATTCTAGAGTGACAGGTTGTTTTCTTTCTTTCTTTTAGGATCTGGAATGTTACTCTGATCTCGTCTATCCTGTAGGGGTTTGCTCTGAATCAGCTGTGAGTCTGATTGGGGTCCCACTATAATTTGATGTTTCTCACATGCATATTTAAGTATCTTTATGTTCAGTGAAAGAGAGCTTGATGATGATGTGCCAGGGCAAAGAGCATCTCTGGTCAAGTCTATTTAGGGTTCTGTGCCCCGTCTCTTTCTTTGTCCATGTTAAGTAAGTTCACATTTATTATTTTGATGAATACGTATTTCAGTCTACCTTCTCTTTAGGTTTCTTTAGGCACACCCCAAATCCTTAACTTGGCCTTCTAATATTGTTGCTTAATTCTTGGTGGTTTTCTTAGCTTTAATCAGTTCCTCTTTCAGATTTTTGTTGTGGTACATTCACATGTTGTGTCTTCAAGCGCTGAAGTTCTTCTATCTCACTCAATCCTCTGTGGAGACTTTGCTTTTGCATTTTTAACTTTTTCTATAGAACTCTTTCTTTTTCTTTTAAAGGTTTTTAATTTTATTTTTATTAGGAACTCATAAATACAAAGAGGAGGAGAGACAGAGAGGAAGATCTTGCATCTGCTGATGTACTCCTTAAGCAGCTGCAACAGCTGGAGCTGCCCTGATCAAAGCCAGGAACCTGGAGCTTCTTCTGGGTCTCCCATGTGGGTGCAGGGTCCCAAGGCTTTCATCCATCCTCGACTGCTTTCCCACCCAGGAATCAGGGAGCTGGATGGGAAGCAGGGCCGCAGGAACACAAACTGGCACTCATAAGGGATCCTGGCGCATTCAAGGAGAGGACATTACCTGCTAGGCTGCTATGCTGGGCCCAGATTCTTTATTTCTAATAATTCATTTTGGTCTTGTTTCAGTACTGCTAAATCCTGTATAACATATTTACTGACTTCTTACATGTTCTTGTTGTGGCTTTAAGACTATTTTTTAAAGAAGATTTATTTATTTTTATCGTAAAGTCAGTTATACAGAGAGGAGGAGAGACGGAGAGGAAGATCTTCCATCCGATGATTCACTCCATAACTGACCACAATGGCCGGTACTGCGCCGATCCGAAGCTGGGAACCAGGAACCTCTTCCAGTCTCCCACATGGGTGCAGGGTCCCAAGGCTTTGGGCCAACCTTGATTGCTTTCCCAGGCCACAAGCAGGGAGCTGGATGGGAAGTGGAGCTTCCAGTATTAGAACCGGCGCCCATATTTGATCCCAGCGTGTTCGAGGCGAGGACTTTAGCTGCTAGGCTATGCTGCCGGGCCCTGTTTTAAAAATCTTTATCTGGAAGTACCTCAATATCTTCGCCACCTAACTGTGGTGTTGAAATAGCCTTTTGATCCTTGGAGGGGGTAGGGCACTAGCAGTAGTGGGCAATGAGGATATGTGGAGGCATTGGTAAGTTCATTCATGGTGTGGCTTCTGCCTCTTTTACCGTTAGGCATTGCAGTTCAGAAATTCCAGATTCTTTGGGGGGAGCTAATTTTATCTTTAAGCTGTGTTGGTTGATTTTACTGGTTCCTTTCAGAGACTTGGACCATCCTCTGCTGCCTTTCAGAGAGCCTTAACAGAGTTGATTGGATAGGGCTGCAGCCAAGACTTGAACTGATACTCACATGCTATGCCAGCATTTCAAGTTGTGGCTTGAGCCCAGCCTTTTTTACATTTTTTATTTACATGTGAGGATAGCTGCTTCAGCTCACACTTGGATTCTGTTTGTTTAGAATGTGTTTTTCCATCTACTACATTTTTAGGTTATATATGTTTTTATTGATGAGTGGCTAGTGGGCAGCATTATCTTGTATATTTGTGCGTGTGTGTGTGTGTGTGTTTAAGATTTCTTTATTTCTATTGGAAAGTGAGATTTACAGAGAGAAGGTTCATGCCCCAAGTAGTCACAACAGCTGGAACTGAGCTGATCCAAAGCCAGGAGCCAGAAGCTTCTTCTGAGTCTCCCAGGTGGGCCCAGGATCCCAAGGCGTTAGTCCATCCTCTGCTGCTTTCCCAGGGTGCAAGCAGGGAACTGGATGGGAAGTGGGGTGGCTTTGAGATTCCAACATATGCAAGGCAAGGATTTAGCCGTTAGGCTATTGCTGCCGGGCCCTGTGTTGTCTTTTCTAAGAGAAAGATTTGTTTGCAAACAATAATGACAGGATAGAAAGCTACCTATCATTTCTTCCTCAAATGACCACATGTGCAACAGTTGCTCTATGTCAAAGTTATGAGTTTGTGCCAAAATTTTATTCATGAGTTTGCACCAAAGTTGTATTACATTTGCATTAAAACATTCAGACCTCAATTTCGTTTGCTAGTGGCTGCAGTACAGCAGGTGAGCTTAACCTAACACTCCAAAGTTAAATGTAATTAATGTAATTGCAAGCAGCCATTATTATTATTATTGTTGTTGTTGTTATTATTATTATTATTTTGCATTTTGAGAAATAATCCATTCTCTTTCAAGTGATGGTGATTACTATTCCTATTGGAAGGCAGACAGATAGACAAAGATATCCTCCGGTTGACTCCCCAAAGGACGAGAGCTTGGAGCAGGACAAAACAGGAACCTGAAGATTCAGTCCATGTATTCCTATTGGTGACATGGACTCCCACTCAGTCATCGTTCTGGACCCTGTAACTTCTTTTCACTTCTGAATTGAACACTCTTGAGCAAATTTTGTTAGATTCCTCTTGGTGGTGATGAACTACCTCAAATTTGTCTGGGACTATCTTCTCTTTCATTTATATATGAAAGATAGTTTTGCTGAACATGGCTCTTTTTTTTTTTTTTCTTTCAGTAGAAGACGGTACTGTCCTATTAGGTTTTTGCTCAGTAATGTTAGTCCAATAAGAGTTCTTTTTTGACGTGACTTTTCTCCTGTTGTTTTTAGATTTCTTTTCTTGTACGCCAGACTGTTTTAATACTGTGTCATATTGAGCATCTTTTCTGTTTAAATCTAGCTTGTGTATTTCACATTTCCTGTAGCTGGATTGCATAATCTTTCCCAAGATTAAAGAAATTTCATCTATTTTTATTACGATTTTTTCCTCCTCTACATTTTTGTGGGTTGACAAGGTTGAAAACTGGGTTTAAATGATATCATAGAAGCCTTCCTCTTCCTTTTTAGTTAAAAAACTTCTTTTTCTTTCTTTGATGATATATTTCAGTATAGTTGCCTTCAAACTCAGATTTTTTTTCTTTAAACTTATAGCCAGGATTTATATTATTGAATAAATTGCTTTTATTATTGCTACTGTCATTATTAGTTGAAATTTTAGAAAGACATTTGCAAGCTTTTTTTTATCATTTCTGTTTTGATTAACTGATTGATTAGTTTTTATGGTTGAGTACAAAGGTTCTGGTATTTTTCTTCCTTCTCTTCCTGCACTGACTTCCTCTATGTTATTGGAAAAATAAATTCATAAGCAATCATGTTTCCATCATTCTGCTATTTAAGTATACCCTGACATTGTAGGTGTAGTAGGATGGTAGTTTGACATCTGTGTAAGTTCTGAGATGGTTACCTTGAATCCAATTCAAGATTTTTTATTCTTTCTCATGATTTCTACACTGAATTTCTCTTTTCATTAGATTCTCCAACTTATTTTTTATTTAATTTTATTCTTCTAATCACTCTTTTGAGTTCCTTATTAAATGTTTTGTCAGTTGTCTGGAGTACTCAGTAGATGCCACTTGAGCCATCCGTTCTCTTGGATGTTGTTGTTTGATTACAATGGCTTTTGTGGAAGTGGCAGATGATATTCACTCTCTGTTTTCCAAAGTATATGCTATGGCTTTCTTCTGATGTTTGTCTCTTAGAGTGTTGATACAAGAATCTTGACCCTGGCTCCACTTTGTATTACAGTGTAGTCTATAGCTTCTCTAGCTTTCATCAGTGAGTTTGGACTTGATGTGTTCAGTGTTGTGTGGTAGAGGCTGTTGAGCTCCTAGACAAATTAGAAACCTAAAGCTGATGTAGGGGTTTGTAGGGGTAGCGTGTGATCACTCAGGCAAGTAATTGCACCAGGAAGTGGGAGTGTATTGGATGTTTCATCTGCTACCTTCAAGATGAGCCTTACTGTTGACTAGAACCCCCCTCAATGACCACAGAGGTATCCTAGGGTAGATCCATTCTTCACTTGTATTGGTCAGTGCTGTTGGCCGTGAGGCTCATGATTGGAATGTCTTTAGGTCCCTCCAAGGAAACACATTTGTAGGGTGCAGTGACTGAGGGCATGGACTGCAGAAACATGTACTATGGATGCCTCCAACATCAGATTAGGAGCATTGGAGTGATTGATCCAGGTTCAAGGGCATGCATATTGGTTCCTCTGGTCTTGGGGGTATCACCCAGCATTATGCTGTATTTTTTTCCCACTGAACCTATTTGTCTCCTGTATTTCAGGGCACTTCATGGACTCAAGTACTCGGTCATACCTGCAATGCTAGGTCTATTTGGATTTGTGAAGCTATTGAAATTTGTGCTGAGTAATGACTATTTGGAGGAGCGGATGTGCAAAGATTCTTGTCCTCTAAGTCAGTATGTGTTCTAAAGTGTTTTTATTCTTAATATGGCACCATGCCGCAGCCACTTGAATTGTAGAATCTGGGAGAAACAGTTTTAGTAGTGCTATCTCTAAAGCAAAAGTACTAATGATTCCAGATAAATCCTCAGACTGGCTCCCAGCTTGTGTTCACAGCAGAACAGCTCATAAATCTAGCATTTTTAGCAGTGGAAGTCTGCTGGCATGCTCCAATGCAACCTTTCCACAATGAAGTCCTCCCAACCAGGGGAGTCAGTTGCTTGCTTAATGCTCCTTTATATGCTGGCAGTCAAGGTTTCCATGTCTTTACAGCCTTCCGTGTCTTCCATGTTACCTGATAATGCAATGGTTCTTTCTTTGTTGCTGTTTTGTTCTGTTTTTTATTATTCATTGTGGAAGAGAGCATCAGGGACTCCATCTGTCCAATTTGTAATATTTTCTCCAAGAACGGGTTTTTTAAGAATTATTATTATGATTTTATTTTGATAATCTTCACATAGTTGATTAGGGCACAGAGGGTCAAGGCCTACAGCAAAGTGGATAAGACCATTGTGTCCACATTCTGCTTTTTCTTTTTCTTTCTTTCTTTTTTTTTTTTTTCTGTATCTGGGGTCGAGGGGGAGATAAAGGGAGAAACCCCACCCAGCCACCCACCCATCCCAGGGTTCCCGATGTAGGGCAGGCATGCTTCAGGGTTATTGCTCTAGTGGTTCTGATTGTTCAACAGTTCTGAATTGCTGCCAATCCCTCCACTCCAAGCATGATGAAATCTCTCCAGAATCCAGTGGCTGACATAGTTGACTTCAGAGTCTCCATTTTCCCAGCTTTTCACTGCCAACACGTGGCTGGGGTAGTTGATTGATGTGTTCTATCCTCCTCCTCTGTTGTGGTGCCAGGTGTCGTCTGCAGGTTCCTGTGGTCTGCCATATCCTCCATGTGCACCTGGATATAGTGCAAGGACATTTTTTTTTATGTGAAGTGCTTTGAATACCATAAAACCTCTGTTGTTTGAAACTGTCTCCAGTTGAAATTCATTAAATGAATCACAATTGTGTTAGTCACTTGAACATTAACTTAAAGTCCATACAATTATTAACATTTGAAAATTAACACATGCAGAGGTAATAGACACAAACCAAAAAAAAAAAAAAAAAGGATGAAGCACATTGGAAATTCACGGAGGAGTAGGTATCCCCAGCATTTGATGGGAGCAAGGGAAAATAAGGGATAAGTGAAGATCAGATGGTATAGAGAAGAATTTGAGGTAGAGAAAATCAGAATAAATAGAGACTTAGACTTAGGATCTTGTACAAACATTGGGTAATACTATTTATCCAAAGAGTGAAGGCAGACTCTGTGAATGAATACCAACTCTACTGGGAAAATGAGGAGTTGCAGGCAAACATTAGATTATTTAGGCCAGGAGAACCTTGATTATGTCATTAAGTACTTTTGTTTTAAACAAAAAAGATTTGCTTGTTTGAAAGTAAGATGGGATAGGGTAGAAAGAGTTCTTCCTCCACCTGAACACTTACCAAATGGCTTCAGTGGCCAGGGCTTGGGCCAGGCTATGTCTAGGAGGTAGGAATTCCATCTGAGTCTCAAACATGGGTATCTTTCACTTGGGCACATCAAGTAGCTTGAAAATAGCAACCTATACTCAGATACAGGATGTTAGGTGGTACCTGCTCCGACAGTGTCTTAACACCTGCCCTATTTTCTTTTTCTTAAGATTTATTTTTATTTGAAAGACAGAGTTGTAGGATTGATGAGAGACAGAGAGATCTTTCATCCATTAGCTCACTCTTCAAATTGGGGCTGAGCTGATCCTTAAGCCAGCAGCCAGGCGCTTTCTCTGGGTCCTCCATGCAGGAACAAGGTCCCAAGGCTTTGGGACATCCTCTGCAGCTTTCCCAGGCCACGATCAGGGAGCTGGATAGGAAGTGGAGCAGTTGGGATCACAAACTAGCACCTATATGGAGTACCTGCTGTTGTAGACAGTAGATTAGCCTGTTGAGCAGCCAGGGTAGCCCCAACCCTAACTATTTTCTTAAATAAAAGGTTGATATAATTTTGTTTGCATTAGAAACACTCTTCTTCTGTGTTTGAACTAATACTCATTTTAATCAGGTAAAGTAAGATGCATAAGAAAATGATTATCATAAAAGAAGAAACTCTTGTAAACAGAGGTCTGCAAACAAAGCACACGGCACACAAAATCCACGGGGAGGGACAAGAGATATTCAAGAGGCAGGAAGGGATGGAGGAGGACAAGTGGCTCAGAGACTATAAGGATAAGGATTTTTTTTTATGAAAGAATGCCCAAGGCAAAAACAAGTGCTGATTTGTTTTTCTGAAGCTCAGCAAAATATCGTCTGATCCTTGATGTTGAGGAAATTTAGAAAAGGGGAAATTTAGCTGTAAAGGGTTATTGAAGGCTATTTATTAGTCAGGCCTAGGGGAAATTGATGAAGAAGTAAAGATAGAAAAGGAGAAAGATTGTGCAATACTTGCAAGGAAATAAAATCTTTCTGCGCTTTGTTCCTGTTCCCCCTACTCTCTGCCTTTTAAACAATAGATCAGAAATTGTACTTAGAAATGTTTATTAGTAAGCTGAATGAATACCTTGCTGTCTAAGACAGAATTGGTTCTTGTGTGCATGCATTGTAATGGCAGCCGTAAAGGACTCTTGCTTATCCTACATATTATACATGTAGGATTTTTATCTTAAATTATGTGAAATAAAGTTTAGCACTTTTTAACCTGTACCTATGGTTCAGAGAAAAAAAAAATGTTTTATATGTACATTGAGTATTTGGAAATCCCCATAGTGTTTATAGTCATCAATTTTTTTTATAGTTTCAGTTTCTTGTAGGAAGTTTGGAGACCATACTTAATTTAAAGATCTTATAATTATTGCAGAAGAGCCTTTGATAACTTACAAAGTGCATTTCAGGAGAGCCATTGCATTATGCAGAGATTGGGCAGCAAGGGATCTTCTGGGAGAAATGTTCTGTCTTCTAATATGAATAAGCTGACGTTATTAAGCTGAATACTGAAGGTATTTGCATTTATGGAAGATAATTTTTTCAAGTCTAAAACAAAAAAGCTGCCTATTAACGATCTTTCTTGTGGCTAACCCATAAACCACTGGAAATCAATTTGTTCCCTTTTTATGTAGTTTGCTAATACAAATGTGAACTTTTCAACTGTGTAAAAATTGGGATATTAAGGGTTTTTTGTTCCATAACATTAACATTTGGTATACATTTTATTCCCAGGTGTAGGAGCTGTGACTAATGATAATTAACGACCATGGACGAAGATAAATTTGAATTGCAGCCGCAAGAGGCAAACACATGTTTTGATGGAATAGGTATAACTGTTTCTGGTTTTTGTCAGTCCACATCTGCCATAGTAGGAGATTGTCAAGAGGTGGAATATCTGTGTCTCCCGTCCCGCGGAAGAAATCACCCGATACTGGAGAGCGTTTCAGAGGCACTTTTATTCCAACCTTCAGTTCCTCCTTTGGGGCAGAAGCCTCTGGCTTATATAGCCCTCCTATCCGTTAAATCCGTTACCCAGAAGCCTTCAGTTAAGTCAGTTAAGTCCGTTATTTCCGTTACACAGAGAACCTCCTCACCCCTCCCCCGAGGCCCCTGGCTATCTCTCAATCCTCCAATCAGCTTACACGCCTGAGACAAGCAGTAAAGGGCCAATCACAGGGCACTTCCTGAAACCTGTCTCCAAGAGGAAGTAGGGTCCAGGCTCTCCTTAGGGCAGGGGACAGGTGCAGTGCTCCCAACAACTCCCCCTTTTTGTTTTATTAAGCAAGGGACTGTGCCTGTCTTAGGTGTTCCGAGTCCAGGCTCTCCTTACCCGTCATGGGCAAACCGCGTGGCTAGGAACGTGGCGCCGGTCTTAGGTTGGTAAAGACTTTTCGGATACTTACCCGTCTCTGACTACCAGTCCAACATGCCTAGCCAGACTTCTGGGGATTCTCTGTTGTGAAGGGCAAGCACAGCTTGCACTAGCAGCCGCTGTTGCTGCTGCTGATGCCATACTCAAAGATGAAGCATCTGCAGACCCCCAAAGAAATAAGATAAGGCCCAGGCCTACTATACCGGCCCATTGGTGTGCAAAGGAAAGACCCTTTAGTATCCAATTTGTCCATTGCTCTACCGTGGCAATCTCTACTTTGGTGCTATTTATAGCGGATAACTCTCTGGGCAAATTCAATGCTCGGGACCCATTGGTGACAATAGAAGGATTAACACACAATCCAGGTAAATGGAGCTTGTACACATACATAAATAGCATTATAGATAACATCACAACTGCAATTAACTTTAAAATCTTCCCATATTCTAGAACTATTACTACTATAATTACAATTTTTTATCACTACCTTATCAATAAATGCAAAAGCTGATATATCTGAACATCTACCCCTACTGGTGCACAATACCCAAGCATTCCAGGGCTGGGCAGATACAGATTGAACAGGATTACCATATGTATAATTATATCAAACTGAACATCCTAAGTCCCATACAAATAAACCGTGTAAATTATCAAACTAAACATCTCAAGTCCCATTCAAATAAACTGAAAGGCTTCTACATAGATTAGCTGCAAGTTGGAAACTGAGAGGACATCAGATAACATGTCCACCTGTTCTTAAGTCAAGTTCACTCATCAGCTTATGATTAGCAAGCCAGTCCAAACATGTTGGTTAAACTGCTCCTGTGTCTGAAGAACCACAGAGATCTGCCACGCCAGGGCATACATAGTCATAACCGCCGGTAGCTATTGCTGTTACAGTGGCAGCGGTAACCCCGAAGTCATACTCTGGCCGCAGGTGGACTGACAGGTCGTTTTCTTTAACTGTCATCGTTCTGGGAAAATAGGTGGGCACGCACCTCACCACAGCCAGCGGTTACTCAGTTGTATTCCAACATTCTGAAAGAAAACAATCTATTCCATAAGTTAAGTTAATCTCTGCCTAACTAGCATTGCTAACAAGAAACACAAACGGATAAAAGCAATTCTGCAACTGGCCTCCAAAAATCATGGACATTGCTGCTTCCACAGCACAAACGGAGGCTTCACCTCAAAAGAATTTGTGGTTATACTCTGCATAGGATTTTAGTAGGAATACTTATGTCCTCTAAATGTACTGTTTTTATCTGTAAAAGAATGGCCACTATTCCTAAGGTTTAACTAGTCAATACAATGCAGGGTGATGGCACAGTAAAATTACTAGTATTAACACTCACCTGAAACAATAATAACTAGCTTGTCCTTTAGGGATCTATATTGATCCCTATTCCCCCTTTCTGTTTATATAGCATAGTTTTAATCTTTTTTTTTTTTTTACGCTTCCACAGCTTTATTGCTTCTCAGCACCATTTTTTAGCCTGTTCATACACTAACTGCTTTACCAAAGGCATTGCTGACTCCACCTCCCCAAAAATTCTAGAGGAAGTTTGAATAAGTCTAGCTACAAAATCAACATAAGGCTCATTGGCTCCTTGAATGACTTTGGAGAGACATCCCTGTAGATCCCCACTGCCTGTTCTAAATTCCACTGGGGGTTTCCTGCAGCAGCATTACGCTGCACAGTGTCTGAACAAAACTCTTGGTATGCCACCTTCCAAGAAAAAGCATGGGCAGAAATTGAGCCATTTATAAAAAGAGCTCCAGACCCCCAACAGCTGGGGTCACACACCAGACAATCTGATAGTCTGGTTTAAGGAGAAACTGGCAGAAAATATCAGGACCTAAATGCTTAACAAATACTGATATATAATATATAAAAGCCTAATATACTTGCTTGTCCCGTCGATCTTCCAATTGAAATGCCATCATCTTGGCCACTACCCGAGCTTTCACAAGACTCAGCAGCAGGAGCTTGCCGTACAAGCCTCTCAGGAATCCACCTCGGACCATTTTCGTATTTTGGGAAAATACAGACTGATCCTCTCCCCCAAATGAGGACGGGATCTGGGCCTTGGGTCCGAGGTACCAGGTTGCTTACTCTTATAGGGTTAGTATAAAGTGAAAACTGTCAAATAATAGCTTTACTAAACATTTATTCCAAAGGCCTACTTCCTGTTATAAACGAGGCAGGAATACAGGTTAATAATAAATGTATCAATGATATAATATACTTTAAAATAATTATTAGTAATTTAAGTTACATAAATTTAAGAAATCCATGTTAACTGGTAATCTTATTCAAAGTAAATGAATTTGTAGCAAAGGTTTAAAATCACTTAGATATTTTTACAATCCTATCAGAAAGCTCTGGGAGTGTCTGCAGAATTCAGAGCTCAAGGCAACCTGCTTTTGCTGTTGATATGCAAATTATATGTATGCATTAATTTACCTGCTTTTTAAAATGTTTCCTACAGGAAGTTTAAACTTAATTCACAAAAGCTAGAATATTTTCTGACCAACAAACAGACAGTAACACATTATAACAATTTTAAACAATTTATACAGATGACAAACATTAAGACACACATGTGCGCGCACACACACACACAGACACATGCTTTTGGAGACTTAAAAAAAATTATTCTCAATCAAACTTAGTAATAGTAGTGTTCTCCAGAAACCAGTAGCTGAAAAGTCATCAAGTAAATAGTCTTGAACAAAGACCTTGAGAAAGAAAAGTCAGCGTTATGAAATCTTTTCATCATTGCAAACTAAAATTTAAACCTTCACAACTCCATGGATGTATACAACAGTTTGACACGACAGAATTTTACTACATTTGGCAATAATCTTAATCCAATCAACCTGATTAACTGTTTCCACAAAACGGGAGATAAATCCGTTGGCATTCTTGAGGCCTCATAAGAATACCAAGGGAAACCCTAGAATTGGAAACTTTTGAATTCTTGGATGCCCCTTTAAGGATGGCTAAAAATATCTAGAAGAAGGTTTTTGTTGTTGTTAGTGTAACACATTATAGGTTAGGTTTCGTTATTGACATGAAATCATCATTCAAATACCTTTAAAACAAATACAAAATCTTTACCAATTTAAAGCAGTGAGAAGTTTGATAACCAGCCGAAAACACAAGAATTATTTTAAACTCTAAAAATGCTTTATATAAAATAAATACATCAATTTAACTTATACCTTGAAATAATTTATTAGTGAATTACAGTTAACTTCTATAACAAATTATTTGCAATAAAATTTTTATTTTTGAAAACATCACAAATGAAACCTTAAGAATTACAAGAGATAAAATTGTGTTTTTTTTTTTTTTTCTTGACCTTTTCTTTCGGATCATACTAAAAAGATATTTAAAAGGTAGAAAACCAGGCAACAGAAAACTTAGGGTCAGGTAATGGAGGTCTGCATGAATCCAAAAGCGGCCACCTGTAGCAATATAAGGCCTGACTAACAAAATCAGCATCCCAAGAACTGCTATCAGAGCAAAGCATTTAGCCAAGCTTTTAATGGGTGGAGGATCCTCAGAAGACTCACTTCCAGAGGCCTCTTCCTTATCCTCCGAGTTTGACTCTCCTGACTCACTTAACAATCTCTGCAGCAGGTGCTGCATGCGCACTGTGGAGGACAAATTCCCCATTGCTCTAACTTTTCTCTAGTCACTCAACCGTGAACCTTATTGTCGCCAACCGCGAACCTTTTTATTTTTGTTTTTGTTTTTCTTGTCGCTAACCTGCGAACCTGACGTGCACGTCCCCGCCTAGTGCGGCTTCCTGAGCAAAAGGCTCAGTTGTAAACTAATTCCCACTGTAAGCGGTTCCCTGAGCGATCTGCTCAGCTACTTACCTTCCTGGTATTCACCAGCTAACTTCTGTCCGAGTCACGGTACCAGATATCTGTGTCTCCCGTCCCGCGGAAGAAATCACCCGGTACTGGAGAGCATTTCAGAGGCACTTTTATTCCAACCTTCAGTTCCTCCTTTGGGGCAGAAGCCTCTGGCTTATATAGCCCTCCTATCCGTTAAATCCGTTACCCAGAAGCCTTCAGTTAAGTCAGTTAAGTCCGTTATTTCCGTTACACAGAGAACCTCCTCACCCCTCCCCCGAGGCCCCTGGCTATCTCTCAATCCTCCAATCAGCTTACACGCCTGAGGCAAGCAGTAAAGGGCCAATCACAGGGCACTTCCTGAAACCTGTCTCCAAGAGGAAGTAGGGTCCAGGCTCTCCTTAGGGCAGGGGACAGGTGCAGTGCTCCCAACAGTGGAACTGTTACATCTGATACTAAATTTTATTTAGATTCACTGACCTGCCTAAAACTCCTAGCATAATCTTATTTGTACTGTATCAGTGTCAAAATTGTACTGTAATGCTATTATTTTACTTTTCAGTACATAGCTGCATCTTATCTGTTCTTCCTTCCAAAGTGCTTTCAAAAGGTTAGTTTTCTGTACTAGAAGACCACCTTTCCATAGTTTAAAGACTTAAAACAAGGCAAATATATTACAGTTTTGTGACTCAGAAAGACAGGCATAGTGCTAGTTTAAACTGATTTCTGTGTGTAGAGCTTCACAAGCTCAGAAACAAGTTTTTCTGCAGTGCCTTCTTCCTTGCTCAGTGCTTCTGAAAGAGAATGCAGTTCTAATAATAGTTGTACTTTTTCCAAAATGTAGTCCTTGCAGTTTTAAGATGGAGATATTCTTTGCTTATGCCCTGCAGTTGTCAACTGGTGGATACTCTTTGCTTCAACAGGTTAACCTCTAAATTCCTTCTCGTGCTTTGCCTGTGGTTTTGTTTAGCTACAGTGACTGAAATCCCTTTCATCCTTTGAATCTTATTTATTTTCCTTTCCACCACATATCCCTGACTTTAGACCCAAAAGATTATTATTGTTGTTGCTGTTATTATTATTATTATTATTATTATTATTATTATTATTATTATTATTATTATTTTGGCTGCTTAAACAAATGTACTTCAAAATGTTTATAATAAGTGAAATTAAAGAGGTTATTTTGTCATGAAAACATTACCTTTACGACATCTGCAGAATTTCTTGGGCCTGACCATGTTACATTTCAAGAGTTAGAGATTAGAATTCAGGCATCTTTGGAGGCCCAGTTGTGTCATCACTGTGTATATTCTGGTTTTTAGAATGTGTTTTCTAAATGTAAATACATTGACTTGTCTACAGGATTCTTAGCAATAAATCCTTTTCTAAAATTGGCCATTTGGAGGACAGAGAGGAAGATCTTCCTTCCGATGGCGCACTCCCCAAGCGGCCACAACGGCTGCAGCTGAGCCAGTTCAAAGCCAGGAGCTAGGAGCTAGCTCTTCTGGGTGTCCCACGCGGGTGCAGGGTCCCAAGGCTTTGGGCCATCCTCGACTGCTTCCCAGGCCACAAGCAGGGAGCTGGATGGGAAGTGGGGTTGCTGGGATTAGAACTGGCACCCATATGGGATACTGGCACGTGCATGGCGAGGACTTTAACCACTATGCTATCACGCCGGATCTGCCATTTGGAACTCTTAAGCAGTGCCTGTCTTAATCAAGTCTCTGTGATATTTTAGATGTAAGTTATTTTTAAGTGTATAAGCCCTTATGTATATATTATATTATACATTATATTATATTCTACATAAACAATTTTTATGTATAATATAAGTCCTATACACTTATTATACATTCACCAATACATACACTACTACTACTAATGTATGCTTAATAATAATTTATATATAAAATATAATAAAATATAATATAATATAATATAATATGATATAATATAATATAATATAATATAATATAATATAATATAATATAATATAATATAAATCGCAGTTATTATCCACCTTCTGACCCCAGAGCAATGAACACTTATTTGCACCTGACAAAGTCAGATGCTTCTGAGTATCTGGTCCAAGGTTGGTAAATTGTGGAAGCATTCAGTCACTAGTGTAAAGAAACTGTCAAATCTATCTAGGTGGACTTTCTCAAGTTTTACAACCTGAGAATAGTCAGTTGTGTGCTCTGTTTTCTTTGCTTTTTTCATCAGATATAGTAAGCTATCAGCCTTTTCCTTGATCCTAGAATTTCAGGAGTCAAACTTTTTTTTTTCATAATATATATCCTCTGCTTCAAACCAGCAGTTTTCTTAGAGTAAATCTCTGAAGACTTTGTTGCATTTAATTGGCACTTAAGCTATTGTTTTTGCTTGTTTTGAAAGAGATTTTCGTTTGTGTTATTATTTTATTTTGTTTTATTTTGAATTGATTGAGTTGTCCAGTGTTTCATGCTGGACACCTTTATTGTGGTTTTTGTGAGTCATATTTTAATTTTGTGCATGGAGACAAAATTTTTTAAATCTTCCTTGGTTTTTTCCCCAATCTTTTCCTGGCAAAGAACTTTTTTTTCTCCCTTTGGGAAATGACCTTTATTGGGTTTATACATGTGGGTAGAAATAATGTCGGTACAAAACCAAATGGTTGCTATTGTAACTTACTATAATTACAGTTAAAATCCAGGCAGTTTTTTAAAAACAGTCAAATCAATCAAAACCCACTACATCAAAATCAATAGCTCTTTTGAAGTCGCAGTTCCACGTAAATATGATTGAGACTTGAATGCAGAAATTTGGTTGGTTGGAAAGCTAATAAAACTTCTGATTTGCTCAAATAGGATTGCAAAAAGGCAAAACTGTGTTTTTCATAGAGATGTACTCTGCTTGGAATCACCAACACTGCACAGTTGGTATAGTACTGAAAGTCCTGAGGTAATAAGGAATACAGGCATGCTTTAGTCTTGTATTGTTCTTTCTTGTATTGTCCACAGTCAGACTGTGGATGTGTCGGATGGCACCACCACCACCAGTTGTGGCCTTCATGAGAGAGTCAAGTTATTCATCTCCATGAATAGCCAGTTGCAAGTGACACGGGGTAATACGCTTTACCTTGAAGTCTTTTGGTGCAGTTCCCACCAGCTTAGGTACCTCTGCAATGACATACTTCCAGCGTGGCTGCACTGTACGCAGTAGGATTCACACCCACACATCCATGGCTACATTTCAGGTTGTTGATGAGTGCAGCCCACCTGGAATTGCAAGAGGGAAACTGCATTTGTCTTGGAGTTTCCGAAATCCTTCCTAGGGTCCTTCCTAGCTTTACTGCCAGCCATTTTGAATTCTGCTAAAGCCCAACAAGCAAGGCAGAGAAAAGGGCTGATGCAGCCCCCTCAGCAAGATCCCAGCCACTGACTCTCTGGTCGCATTGTGATTCAAAGAATCTTCTAAATTTCACTTTTTCTTCCCTTTCTTAATAGCCTCAGAATTTCCCAAGTGCATTTCATTTGGGGGGGGGGGGGGCTTGATAGAAATTACCATTATTTCTTTTTCTTGAATTTGTGTCAAGAAGCTTTTTACAAAACTTGGTTGAAATTCCCTAAATTATATATCAGAGTTGCTACAAGTTACACTTTCCATATGATCACATAACAGAGTTTTCTTAAACCTATAGTGATGTAACCAAAATGGCTTTTCTCAGTTTCTAATAAAATGTTCCTAATTTTCAGTGCAACCGTCACTAGCACCATGGTTTAAATTCTCTAAGTGTTCGTCAGTATGCTTAGCAGCAGAGTACACTACTAGTGCACTGTTCAAATGAATCTAGGCTTTTATTTTTAATTGTAAATTCAGTTTATTAAGTTCAGTGATGATGAATATTCAAAAGTTTATTCTCTTGGAATTTTTTTTCCTAGAAAAAGAAGCAAAAGGAAAACCAGAACTCTCTAAGCTAAATTGCAAATGCTGTGGCAGTGAGAGTTCTTTTTAAAACTGGTAGTCCATTTGTCAGTTGAGTCACTTCCTTCGTCAGTAGGATTACAGTCTAGATCATTGTCATCCTGGAGCTCCGAGTCATTCATTTCCCAAGAGAGGAAGCGTACAAACAAAAGGAAATAGAAACTAGGCTTTTCTTAGTTTCATGATTGCAAAATCACATTTTTTAAGATTTTCTTTTAATTTGAAAGACATATTTACAGAGAAAAAGAGAGGGAGAGGGAAGGAGATGTCTCCCATTTACTGGTTTACTCCCCAGATGTCCTCAGTGGCTGGAGCTGAGTCAGTGAGAAGCGAGGATCCATGAGCTTCTTCTGGATTTCCTAAGTTGGCTCAGGATCCAAAGCCTTGGGGCATCCTCTACAGCTTTCTCAGGCCATTGGCAGGTAGATGGATCGATCCATCAGAAGTAGAAAAGGCTGCACACACCGAAATGGGATGAGTATTGCAGGCAGAGCCAGAACGGTCCCAAAATCACTTTGCATTTTTAGTTTTATTTTTAATTTTGAACTTTATGATACAATTCTATAGAGTCTGAAATTCTTCCTCCCCAAATTTCAGCACACCCTGGACGGCTTTCCCCATATTGTTACAATAGTATAGTCCTTCATAAGGAGTTATAACTCCATCAGTCTGTCATCATCTCATTGTCTAACTATGTCCAGCAGTTTCATTGGGAGTCCGTCCTTGACTTGAAAGTAGGGATGCATGTTACATTGTGTCTTCAGATCTGGGTATGGTAGTCTCTATTACTCCATCACTATATACTTCCAATTTACATGATTGCTTTCTTACAATAGAGAGAACATACAGTATTTGTCTTTTTGGGATTGACTTATTTCGCTGAGCATTATGATCTCTAGTTGGAACCATCTAGTTGCAAATGGTGCAATTTCAGTCTTTAAATGGATGAATAATATTCCATGGAGTAGATGTACCACAGTTTCTCTAACCACTCCTCTTTGGACGGACATCTGGATTGTTTCAGTGTCTTTTCTATCGTATATTGTGCTGCTGCTGTATAGGTAAATATAGGATTACAGATCCCCTTCTCACATGCAGTTTGCATTTCCTTTGGGTATATTCCTAGGAGCAGAGAGCTGAGCCATATGGCAGGTTTAGTTGCAATTCTCCAAGTACTCTGCATACTGATTTCCACAGCGATTGTACTAACCTGCCCTCCCACCAGCAGTGATAAAGGGTGCCTTTCTTCCCACATCCACGCCAGCAGGTATTGTTAGTTGAGTTTTGAATGTAGGCCAGTCTCACTGGAGTTAGGTGGTACCTCAATGTGGTTTCCATTTGTATCTACGTGATGGCTCGGAGCCTGAGCATCATTTCCTTTGTCTGTTAGCCATTTGAATCTGTTCTTTTGAAAAATCTCTGTTCATTTCATTTGCCCTTTGTTGTTGTTGTTGTGTTGTTTGATTTTTATGTTTTTTACCCTCCCTGGGATCTGAAGCTCTTTGTAAATCCTTGATATTAGTCCCTTATCACTTGTGCAGTGTGTAAAAATTTTCTCCCATTCTGTTGGTTGCTTCTTCACTTTGTTAACAGTTTCCTTTGCTGTACAGAAGTTTTTTAGTTTGATATAGTCCCATTTGTTTATTTTTGTCTTTGACTGCCTGTGCTTTTGTCATCTTTTCTAAGCAGACTGTTCGTGGTTCTTGTGTTTCCACACGAACTTTCGTATCTTCTTTTCTGTTTCTGAGAACAGTGTTTTTGGGATTTTGATTGGGATTGTGTTGAATGTGTATATTACTTTTGGTAGTATGGACATTTTGATGATAGTCCTACTAATCCAGGAACATGGTAAGGTCCTCTGTTTTTCAAAAGTCTTCCTCTGTTCCTTTTTAAATGTTTTATAGTTTTCATTATAGAGTTCTTCCACATGTTTAATTAGCTTAATTCCTAAATATTTAAGATTCCTCCCTGCTATTTTTAAAGGGACTGTACTTACAGTTTCTTTCTCAGTCATAGAATTATTTGTGTACACTAGTGCCACTGATTTGTGTTCATTAATTTTGTATCCTACCACCCTGCCAAAGTTTCTTATGAGTTCCAGTAGTCTCTTGACTGAGCTTTTTGGTTCTCCTATGTGGAGTATCATGTCAGCATGTTCTTTGCATTTTTAAGTGTTTGTGCAGTAGCTATCCATTTTTAACACCAAAGTTTGCATTCCTTTAAATGTGACCATCAGCTTAGCAGTTTAAGGTAATGAGATTTCTGTCTCAGTTTCCATTGGTCAGAGATATGTTGTGTTTTGGCTTGGTCACTTACCTCAGGTTTCTCATATCTGCATGCTAAGTATTAGAGTTGCATTTTTTTCTTGGTACTTGAGAAATGAACCCAAAGCCAAGGTAATTGAGATGGTTAAGTGAATATGATTCCTTGTGGTTTCATGAGCTCCCGATTTGATGGCTGTTGGCCAGAGATTTGACTTGCTTTTATGACTGTCAGTGTTTCTTCACATACTTCCTGTGTGACTCCTTCCATCCATGACAAATTGACATCCTTTGGACCTAAAATCTCTGAGCTGTATTATTCCACTTCAACTTTCCAACGTGAGCCATTGGAAGTTCTTCATTTAAGATTAAATGGATCAGACTTGGTCTTTCCAGATGATTCAAAATAATCTATTTTAAGATTTTATAAGCTAAATAATTCCTGCTAAACCTGTGGTGATAAGCCTTAGTAGTGTATTGTACTCACAGGCATCAGAAATAAAAGCATAGACATTGCTTAGGCATGATATAGGCTGAAAGGGCAAGAGGGTCTGGCAAGAAAATTCTACTTAACATGCTGTTTTTCTTCATGCTAGTTCCTATTACATGTTCCTTACTATGTTATCTATTTCTTAATTTGTTTCAGTTAAACTGTTTTTCTCATTGTTTAGCTTCTGTGCGTGTTCATCTTAAAATAACAACTATGTCATATCATTTCTCAGATCTTCATTGCTCAGGAGATAAAGTACAATTCCAAGCTCCTCTGCATTTAACCCTATTCTGTCTACAACTCTAACATGTTCCTAAAAGGAGCCTCTTCATCAAGCAAATGACATGTTAGCTCATTTACAAGCAGCGTAAGAGCTACTTTATACAATTCTAACAATAGAAAAAATGTTTCCACAATTTCAGATTAATCATGGCACCAAGAAAATGATATTCTGGAGGCTTGAGATTAGGACTGTGTTTCCATGTTTTGTATTTCAAAATAGTTACAGTTTCAAGATAGACTTTGAATAATTTTAAGTGACCATATTAGCAATATAAAAGAAGGAGTAATTTCCACAGGAAACAAAGGAGTTTTTAAAACTTTTGTGTTTAACAAATTGCTTGCAGTTGCTAATTGTGGCTTAATAATGGCAAATGCTAATAAAGAAATGGTGAAATACAAGTTCTTTGCAGAAAAAAAATCAAGTCCTTTTCAGCTTAATTTGATAATGAGCTAATTGGTAGATTGAAGAACTAGTAACATTTTTAGTTGTGATATCACTTAGAGTGTTTGTCTTTGAGAAAGTTGCTTCATCTGTCAGGGTCTCCATTTTTATGTGCAAAATAGTAATGAAAGCTCTCATTGTAGATTTTAGGATGCACAGTTCTGGATGGTGTGCATGGCTGATATTGTGGTCCTACTTTAGAAGAAACTGAAACCCAGAGTTTAAATGACTTGCCAGGGCTTACAGTGCTAGCAGATAATCTTAATTTGGACCATTCTAACTGTTTTCAGGTTCATGTCTGCAAATTTCTAGATTGTATTGTAAACACTGGGTACACATCATTTTGTGAAAGTTTCTTTCATTGCTATTTCTGTATTTCAAATGAGTAATATTTGACACTGAAGACTTCCTAGATTTTACTACTTCTGTTCTTGTTGAACAAGAAGCTATGTGCTTCTTAGAAGACCTAACCAGTCTTTAGATTAGGCATCTGCTTGAATTTCATCTAGTATGAATTAGACGTAGAAGTTTGACATCGCCTGAATAGTTTTGGTATTAAGTCTCAGTATTTGCTGCTTGCTAAAGAACCATGATGCCTGATTGGTTTTATTTATTATAATTTTACCTTTTTGATAGGATAGATGCATTTTGTTCGAAGTAGAGGAGTTTATTTTAAATATTTCAGTTAGACATCACATGCAGTGTAACATATGGGAACTTGATTAAATCTGCTTGTATCACTGGACTTTTCATTTGTTCTTTCCTCTACTTTTCTGTCGTCATTGTCTGGTAGCCTTAGATTGGGAAGGTTTTACAATTACAAAGCTTATATGTATGTTTATCCTAAGGAAATAATTGGTCCTACGATCCTAGAAGGAGGAGGCTTGATGGCGATAAAGAATTTAGAATAGGTTCTGTCCCAACTATCCTCAATGAATTTTCACTGAAAAATTAGTATTTTTTTTAAGATTTATTTTTATTTTTGAAAGGTGACTTTTACAGAGAGAAGGAGACACAGAGAGAAAGATTTTCAGTCCATTGATTCACTTGCCAAATGGCCAGAATGGACAGAGAGCTTAGCTGATCTGAACCCAGGAGCCAGGATCTCCTCCAGATTTCCCATGTGGGTGTAAGGCCCCAGAGGACTTGATTCATCCATCCTCTGTTGCTTGCTTAAGGTAGAGGCAACGTAAGGCAGAGAGCTGAATCAGAAGTGGAGCAGCCAAAGCTAGAAGTAGTTCACATTTGGGATGCTGGTACTGCAGGGCAGAGATTCCTCTGTTGTGCCACTACACAGATCCCGCAAATTAGCTTTGTAACCAATTACTATTTTTATGTTCTGACCTTATCTTTGTATGTCTTAGATGAAAGGGATGATTTTCAATTTCCAGAATCGTAAAGGCTACATTGCAATTTAAAAAGGCGGGACAAGTAAAGCAATTTGGGAAAAGAAGGATATAGGAGTGACCAAAGATTTGGAAATGAGAACAGTGAAATGTACTGTAAAGGAAAAAAAAGTGCTATATTTTCTGAATTTGTGATGAGTAATGTGTTTTCCTTTTAGTGTCCTAGGAATTCTTTTATGCTGTTAAGTGTTTCAAGAGTCCACCCCCAATTTTTTTCTTTCTGTGTGACTACTTGCAAGTGTTTTCTTTTGCTGATACTTATCTGCTAACTGTTAATGTAAGCCAAGTGAAATGCATGGGTTAAAATTTTGTTTTCTTATGCAAATTAAAATGGGTTCTGTTTTTCTTTAATGTTTTTTATTATGCGAGGAACATTAATGAGGTAGCATATTTTCTGATAGACGTGAAATAGTATTATTTACATTATTTCAGACAGTGATGCATATTTTCCTGAAATTTGTCATTTTAATTTTTTTCAAGGACCTGATGCAGCACACATGGATAGTGACCAAATTGTTGTGGAAGTTCAAGAAACTGTTTTTGTTTCTAATTCAGACATAACTGTGCATAACTTTGCTCCGGATGATCCAGACTCAGTTGTAATCCAAGATGTTATTGAAGATGTTGTTACAGAGGATGTGCACTGCTCACATATCTTAGAGGAAGCAAATATATCTGAAAGTGTCATCATTCCTGAGCAAATGTTTGACTCGGATGTAGCCAAAGAAGTTTCTTTAGCACAATGCCCAGTCCCAGATGATGTTTTAGGTTCTGATATTACTTCTGCCTCATTGTCTAAGCCCGGACATGTTTTGACAAGTGAATCTATTCATGTGTCTGCTGTTGCACACATTGAACATATAGTACATGATAGTGTAGTACAAGCAGAAATCATCACTGATCCTCTAACCACCGACATAGTTTCAGAAGAAATATTGGTAGCAGATTGTGCATCTGAAGCAATCTTAGATGCCAGTGGGATCCCGGTGGACCAGGAAGATGATAAAGGCAACTGTGAGGACTACCTTATGATTTCCTGTAAGTCTTAGAGCTCAGGTGTTTATAAAAGCTTTCTTTCAAGAATAAATTTTTCTTTCTTTAGGCTTTTGTAAAATTAAGATTAGTTTCATATATTCCCTGGTAAAATAAGCCATACTTAAGTGAAAAGGTATAAAGTTATTTATGCTTGAGAAGGAAATAGATGAGAAAGATAAAGAATGAAAAAGGACTGATGTTAATGAAGTCATGAGATGCGTGTCTGGATCTTTTAGTAACAGGAATTATAACACATGAATGACATTCACGTTGAATATGTCTTTTTATGATGACTGCTGCCCTTGTTCATCTCATTGCCATGTTTCCCTTTAAAGTAAATTTTTAAGTAAACCTTTACTTTTGGAATTTAAGCAACATCTTTTTTTCCAAATAGTTTATAGATAAGATGGTTGGCGATTTATATATATGCTTCAAGAGCTAGCCTAGGCCAAAGCTGGGATCCCAAAATTCCATCTTGTCTGCCTTATGGGTATAGCTACCTAAGGAATTGGGCCATCTTTTACTGCTTTTCTAGGCTTGCTAGCGAGGAACAGCCTCACCCTGCGCCACAACAGCAGCCCTAAAACAGGTTTTAACCTGTGTTCTTTATTTCTGTGGGATGCCAGCTTTCTTCCTTGTGTTTGCTGGTTCATTAACCCGTGCATGATTGGCCACAGCTTTGTTTAGTTCACAGATATCGATTCTGTAGTGCTTGCAATTTGAATTTTTAAGTGTGCTCTCTACATTCATGTGATTCTGTTTTTTACCCACTTTTTTTAAATTAACATATTCTAATTCACAACCTGCTGTGGGTATTTAGAGAGTACCTAGCCATGGGTGGCAAATCTTTTTCTTCTTCCCATGCTCTCTCCATCCCCCAAATAAGTAAGCTTTTTCTAATTCCCAGCTGCTTGGGCACCTGGTACCTCTGGATAAAACCCAAAACGAACTCTTAGTGGCTGACTTCAGCCTTACCTAGCTCTGAATGTTTTTTTCTTTTTTTTAAATTTCTATTATTAATTAACTAATGTATTTATTTATTTATATTACAAAGTCAGATATACAGAGAGGAGGAGAGACAGAGAGGAAGATCTTGCGTCTGATGGTTCACTCCACAAGTGGCTGCAATGGCTGCAGTTGAGCCAGTCCGAAGCCAGGAGCCAGGAGCCTCTTCTGGGTCTCACGCACGGGTGCAGGGTCCCAAGACTTTGGACCGTCCTCTGCCGCTTTCCCAGGCCACAAGCAAGGAGCTGGATGGGAAGTGGGGCTGCCGGGATTAGAACCAGCGCCCTTATTGGATCCTGACACGTTCACGGCGAGGACTTCAGCCACTAGGCCACCACACCAGGTCCACTCTGAATGTTTTGTGCCTTAGAAGTCAAATTAACCAGGGACCAGTGCGGTGGTTCAACAGTCTAGTCCTTCACGCTGTAGCACTGGCAGTCAATGTGAGTGTTGGTTTGTGTCCCAGCTACTTGTGGTATCCATCCGGCTCCTGCTTGTGGCCTGAGCACGCAGTAGAGGGCAGACCCAAAGCCTTGGGACCCTCACATGGGAGACCTGGAAGAAGCTTCTGGCTGTTGGCTGTGGATTGACTTGGCGTCAGTTCTTGCAGCCATTTGGGGAGTCAACTAGCAGATGGAAGACCTGCTCTGTATTTCTCCTTCTTTCTCTGAACAGATCTGCCTTTACAAGAAATATAAATAAACCTTTAAAAACATGAAAAGCCTCCAAACTGTTAAGAAAAAGAGTCTTCATTCTGTCTTCCTCTACTCTTTCCATTTTTTACTCAGTTATTCTCTCTTTTAAGCAAATAGATGGATGGGTGTATATTGCAAGATCAACAGATGTTTGGTTCTGAAAGAAATTCTTTTGAAGTGGGAAAGTCAATGAAAATATACTGAAATTAGAAAATGATAGCTCCTGTCAACTACATAAATTCTCTGAAAACACTTAATTGCATATTTTGCATTGTAGGATGTTGAATTTTATGGGCATCTTGTTGTAAGCATGATTAGAATCTGTGGAGGCAATTCCCTATCCTAATTACAAATTGATAGTTTGATAAAACTGCACCATAATAATTACAGTTAGATTAGTGAATTAACTACAGTGATATCTGTGTGAAATAACAGCAAAACAATAGAACACTGTATGTATTCTAGGCATCTGTGATTTAACCATTTTATGCCCACTAAACTTACTCAATTCAAACAGTCGAATGGTAGGATTTTTAAAATTTTAATATTCTTGAGTGGTAGTCCTGCTTGAAATTTATTGGTTTAAAAAAAGAGAGAGGGAGAGAACTATATGGAAGGCAGTTGAGACTGCAGAAACTGGTAAAAAGGTAGGTACTGATATTTTTAAATACCACATTAGGTGAAATATTTGCATAAACCAAGGTTACCTAACAAAGTAGGTATCCAAAACAAAAATATCTGGGTAGTACAGTATGTGAATTGGACTATTTTCACTTCTGTTACCAATTGAAAAGACAAAGCTGAACCTCATGTTTCCTAAAATATTTTCTTCACAGGGTTTTTTTCAACGTGTTCTTTTTGCTTTGTAGACAGGTATACATGAGCACTGTCCTTAAAATGAATGCTGGATAGTTACTAGTGTCATGGCAATGTTACAGACTTGTGATCAAAACAGATCCTATTTCCTCATGGTGACTGACTTATGTATTATGTTACACAAGTAATTAGTTAATAAGTAAATTATTTAAGCACTAGTGTTTTAGGAAAAAAATAACTATATTCAACAAGAGCTTTGATTTCTGAGTTTGTTGCAGGGATACCTCACCAACTGCAAACTGAAGTTATTAATATAGACCCTAAACTCAGGAAAGAAAGAGTCAGGCAGACATATCATTTTCAGTGAAAGAGCTAGTCAGTTGAGAATTGTGAATTCATTTTAAGTTATTTCAGTTAGTAATCTTAATGAAAGGTTATGATTAATAATCTTAAGCATTAAAAACCTGATTAACTTGAATTTAGGAAATGTGCGGTGTGAATAATTGGATAAATAGTTGTGTAAAGGAGAAGGAGCTCAAGTCGTGTGTTTTTTATTATTGGCTCCAGGGAGGAGGGAAATATTGTTTGCAGATAGAAGTAGCCCTGAAAAGTAATGGATCAATAAATACGTTGAAAAAGTAAAGAGAGGATGTGATGAAGAGCCTAATGGCAAAGTCTGTTTTATGGGATGAGTAAATTGCTTTTCTGATAACATGTAGGGAAAACAAAGCTTGTGATTTTCATTGTGGGTTGAAGTTGTGCCATCCATCTCAATAATAAAATCTCTTAATGTAAAGTTAAAACATTAAAAAAAAAGTCAAAATTGGGACAAGTGGGATATGAAATGTGGGGGAAGATTTCAGTTGCTTGACTGCAATTTGTATTTCACATGGTAGGAAAAGGAGCAGTATTGCCTTTTAGAAAGTAGTATAGAAAAATCAAGTTACAGAATCTTTGTTTTATAAGTGTTTACTACCATAGTGTTATGAGAACAAAGATAAATACATCTTGTTCCTAAGATGGGTAACAATAAGCAAACCTTAGCAACAGTCTGGTTTTAAAAGTATAGGCAAATTTATGAAGATGGAGAGGCAAATTATAGGAACCAGTTTTAAGAAAAGGAATTCTTACACAAGCTTAATATTGAAAATTGCATTTCAGTGCAGTTCCACGTATGGGCATTCGTGTGTTTGACAAAATTTGAAGATGCCATGTTAAAGGTAGCTGTTACTAGCATTTTCAGAAATACTTTCTTACTTGGGAAAATCCTATTCTGAAGCTTACATGTTCTTCATTTCTACAGTTTTAAATCAGTTTATGTTGTTTCACTGCACTGTACCATTCTTTCAGCCACGGGTTTTAGTCTTTAAAACTCTGATTCAGCGACCCGGCAGCATGGCCTAGCGGCTGAAGTCCTCTCCTTGAATGAGCCGGGATTCCATATGGGCGCCATTTCTGGTCCTGGCAGCTCCACTTCCCATCCAGCTCCCTGCTTGTGGCCTGGGAAAGCAGTCAAGGATGACCCAGAGCCTTGGGACCCTGCACCCGCGTGGGAGACCCGGAAGAGGTTCCTGGTTCCCGGCTTTCAATCAGTGCAGCACCGGCCGTTGCGCTCACTTGGGGGGTGAATCATCGGACGGAAGATTTTCCTCTCTGTCTCTCCTCCTCCTCTCTGTATATCTGACTTTGTAATAAAAACAAATAAATCTTTAAAAAAAAACTGTGATTCAACAGAAGCAGATAAAATCAAGTTATATTTAAATGTAACAAAGTAGAGGTAATGCTAATAAAATATTTGTGTTATGACTGCTGGTTTTAAGATATTGCTTGTAAGAACTTTATTTATTTATGTGTTTGTTTATTTATTTATTTATTTGTTTATTTATTTATTTATTTATTTTTGGAAAGTCAGACTTACTGAGAGGAGGAGAGACAGTGAGGAAGATCCTGAGTCTGCTAGCTTACTCCCAAAGTGGCCGCAATGGCTGGAGCTGAGCCAATCCAAAGCCAGGAGCCAGGAGCTTCTTCTGGGTCTCCCACGTGGGCGCAGAGTGCCAAGGCTTTGGCCCGTCCTCTGCTGACATTGCAGGCCACAAGCAGGGGGCTGGAAGGGAAATGGAGAGGCTGGGATATGAACCTGCACCCGTATGGGATCCCTGTGTGCATAAAGCAAGGACTTTAAGCGCTAGGCTACTGTGCCAGGCCCGCTTGCAAGTTCTTTACAGATACTTGACACACAGGGCTGCTTTCAGTTAGACGAACAAAAGAAAGTCAAGTATTTTCTTTTGTGTCTTTTGACAATAATTTTTGTGAAATGTACATCTATATGTTGTCTTGGTTAGAGCAAACACTTTCATGTAAACCTAAATAATTGTTCCTGCAGAAAGACTTCAACATTATTTTGCTTAAATGTCTACTGTTATTATTTAGGTTTTTTCCCCCCCTGTTTAGTAGATGATGCTGGTAAAGTAGAACATGATAGTCCTTCTGGATTGCCTATGGATGCAGAGTCAGAAATGAATCCTTGTAAAGTAGATGGCACTTGCCCAGAAGTGATCAAGGTCTACATTTTTAAAGCTGACACTGGAGAGGATGACCTAGGTAAGAGGAAACTTAAGCATTTTGTATTTTCTGTTCCAAGTATTTGATTAATTTTGTTAGTTTTTTTAATGTTAGTAGTTGTTTATTTCAAGTAGAAAATTTAAAATCTTTTCTGATACTCCGAGACTTACTTTTAATGTATGAAAAAAAGTGCATATAAGAATACAGTGAAAGGTAATAAGTGAAACTGGTTAAAACAAATTTTGGAATAAATTCTTGGAACTGTCTTTTGCCCTGAAAGGTGGAACTGTCGACATTGTAGAGAGTGAGCCTGAAAATGATCGTGGAATCGAACTACTTGATCAGAACAACAGTGTCCATGTTCCCAGGGAAAAGATGGTTTATGTGACTGTTGATGACTCTCAGCAAGAAGATGAAGATTTAAGTAAGCAGGTGGCCTTTTTGTGGGAGATTGTTATCTGTTTTCTGTTCAGTTTTCTTGGTTTATCCACTGTTTGAGGAAACGAACACTACAATTTTAGCAATCATGCTGTAATGCTGCATGGGATGACAGAGGGGTTGTTGTTGAAAGCTTTAGATTGTTGCTTTAAAGATAAGTTATGGGGCAAGCATTTGGCCTAGCAGTAAGGCAGTAGAGTCCCAAATCCAAGTCCCTCAGTTAAGTTCCATGCCTGGGCCCGGCGGCATGGCCTAGCGGCTAAAGTCCTCGCCTTGAAAGCCCCGGGATCCCATATGGGCGCCGGTTCTAATCCCGGCAGCTCCACTTCCCATCCAGCTCCCTGCTTGTGGCCTGGGAAAGCAGTTGAGGATGGCCCAATGCTTTGGGACACTGCACCCGCGTGGGAGACTCGGAAGAGGTTCCAGGTTCCCGGCTTCGGATCGGCGCACATCGGCCCGTTGCGGCTCACTTAGGGAGTGAATCATCGGACGGAAGATCTTCCTCTCTGTCTCTCCTCTGTATATATCTGGCTGTAATAAAATGAATAAATCTTTAAAAAAAAAAAAAAGTTCCATGCCTGCCTTCACTCCCAGTTCCAGCTAACACTCACCCTGGGATGCAGCAAGTGGCATTCGAATAATTGGCCCATTGCTACTCCGCATGGGAGACTGGCTTGAGTTCCCAGCCTCAGCTTGCACGCTTCAGATGTTACAGGAGTTTGGAGAATAAGGCAGTAGACAGGACTCTGATCATCTGTCTACTTTCAAGTAATGTAAAATACACACACACACACACAAATTGAGTAATGTTGAACATTTACTACCTTATTATTACTACATATTTTCCTGTATTAGCGCTATAAATCTCACAAAAGATTTTTAATTTTCTATGTAGATGCTGCTGAAATTGCTGATGAAGTATATGTGGAAGTGATTGTAGGGGAGGAAGATGCTGCTGTCGCAGCTGCTGCTGCTGCACATGAACAACAAATGGATGGCAATGAAATCAAAACCTTCCTGCCAGTAGCATGGGCAGCAGCTTATGGTGAGTCTTGAACAGCAGTTTATAGTTAGTAGGTAACTTCTGTACTTTTATGACTTCAGAAATATGAAGTTGATTTGGGTGATTTAAGCAAAAGTAGAGGAAAAATACATAGTTAATCAGTTTCCCTTGTTACTCTGTTTCTTTTGTTCATAATTTTGTGCAAGAAGTACATAGGACATATGTGCAATTTGACTTTGACTTTACCTAGCTTGTGACTTCATGGTTTGGGATGTATCACAGGAATCTGTGGGACAAGGGTGTTGCTATATTTGGAAGCTTGGCGTTTCCCATAGTCATGCTTTAATAAACATGCCCATAAAGCCCATCACCTAAAAACAGGGAGTTCTGTCATTCATGAGTATCATGTCTTACTGTTGTAGTTATAAAGAATTCCTAATTCTTTGTAATTTATAATACTGCATCATTTTTTTCTTAATGCATATTGTTAGGCAATAATTCTGATGGGATTGAAAACCGGAATGGCACTGCCAGTGCCCTCTTGCACATAGATGAGTCGGCTAGCCTCGGCAGACTGGCTAAACAAAAAACAAAGAAAAGGAGAAGACCTGATTCCAGGCAGTACCAAACAGGTGAGGGCACAAATGTTGCAGGGCACAGTGAGTTTTCAGATAAAACCCTAGTATATATTCACAGTGGTACAAGGAATGGCATTTAGCCACCAGACCACATGTGCTTTTACGTATCAATTTGAAAATACAGTTTTCAGAGTTCAAAGATATTCATGAATGATTTTTGTAGATGAAGAAGCAGAAGAAGTCACAATTTGAAGGAAAGAAATGAAAATATGTGGTGATTCAGTGATATGCATTTATAAAATGTTTTCACAAATGAATTTAAACAAACATATCAGAAAGCAAGCATAATTTATAGAGGAGCAGAGTCCTAATTGCTTAAATGCTCACAGAATATATGACTTTCCTGGGTTGGTTTTGTATGTATTTATATATGGGATTTATATATATATATGCAGTTAAATGCTATTGTCAGCCTAAATTTTATCTGAAATGATCTAAGCAGAAACATTACGCTATATTTGAGAAATGGTTTCCTCTACATTTTTATTCTTAGCAGGACAAGTTCTCTGTATTACTCAGCTGCAAGCGACAGACTGATCATAACTTAGGTGTGTTTTCCCAATAATGTTTAGAGCATGTTGACATTTTGGAGAAACAAATTGTCTTAATTACTCATGCAAATCTTTTTTTTTTTTTTTTGCTTTCTTAGCAATTATCATTGGTCCTGATGGACAACCCTTGACTGTTTATCCTTGTGTTATTTGTGGGAAGAAATTTAAACCCAGGGGTTTCTTGAAAAGGCACATGAAAAACCATCCTGAGTACCTTATCAAGAAGTAACGCTGTACTGACTGTGACTACACTACAAACAAGAAAATAAATTTACATAACCACCTGAAAAGCCACAAGCTAACCAGCAAGACAGAGAAAACCATCAAATGTGATGAGTATGGGAAGCATTTCTCTCATGCCGGGGCTTTGTTAACTCACAAAATGGTGCATAAGGAAAAAGGAGCCAACAAAATGCACAAGTGCAAATTCTGTGAATATGAGACAGCTGAACAAGGGTTATTGAATCGCCACCTTTTGGGAGTCCACAGTAAAAATTTCCCTCACATTTGCGTGGAATGCAATAAAGGCTTCCGTCACCCATCAGAGCTAAGAAAGCACATGCGAATCCATACTGGTGAGAAGCCATACGAGTGCCAGTACTGTGAATATAAGTCTGCAGACTCTTCTAACTTGAAAACACATGTGAAAATTAAGCACAGTAAAGAGATGCCATTTAAGTGTGACATTTGTCTTCTGACGTTCCCAAATACCAAAGAAGTGCAGCAACATGCTGTTACCCACCAAGAAAGCAAAACACACCAGTGTTTGCATTGCGACCATAAGAGCTCAAACTCAAGTGATTTGAAACGACACATTATTTCGGTTCACACAAAGGACTACCCCCACAAGTGTGACATGTGTGATAAAGGCTTTCACAGGCCTTCAGAACTTAAGAGACACGTGGCTGCCCACAAAGTTAAAAAAATGCACCAATGTAGACATTGTGACTTTAAGATTGCAGATCCGTTTGTTCTGAGTCGCCATATTCTCTCAGTTCACACAAAGGATGTTCCATTTAGGTGTAAGAGATGTAGAAAGGGATTTAACCAACAGAATGAGCTTAAAAACCACATGAAGACACACAGTGGCAGGAAAGTGTATCGGTGCGAGTACTGTGAATATAGCACTACAGACGCCTCAGGCTTTAAACGGCATGTTATTTCCATTCATACAAAAGACTATCCTCACCGATGTGAGTACTTCAAGAAGGGTTTCTGAAGACCTTCAGAAAAGAACCAGCACATCATACGACATCACAAAGAAGTTGACCTGCCCTAATGATACTTCTAGACAACTTGGAGGAATATTGGTGTTTGTCGAGGCAGAAAATTTATCTTAAAGCAGTTAGCTTCAGTCACATACAATACTGTGTATTAATTAATGCTATGTGCAGAAATGGAGTTCTGTTTACATTTGCCTATAATCCTTAAGCTGCACATCTTGGTGGTGCTCATCCAGACAAAGTAAGATTGGTGACTTTAAAAGTAAAAAGTATTTTTCTGTGCAGATTTTTGTATTAGACACATCTACTAACATTAACTGGGAGGTTTTACTGTCAGGTTGTAGTATTATAGCATGGCAGTCATTTTCTTGTCTTATTTCCTAATCTTTACAGACTGAGAGTGGAACTTTGCATTTGAAACACTTATATGCAACACTGACTAGATTTGTATTTGGTTTTCATTTTGTTTAAGTGAACTATGCAGCCAAACAAAGCTTAAATGTTCTTTTCAGTGCTTTTTTTCTCTTGTTTATAACATGGACGACTTCAAAAGTCATACCAAAAAGACTTGCTTTTTTGAGTTTTATCCCATCTGTGCTTTGTCTTGGAATATTATTTTATAAGTGAAACTTAATGGAAGAGGGAATTTTGGATTCTATGAGAGCTAAATGTGGCTCATAAGATTTTTTTGCAACATTATGTGTTGCTTACTTGCTTATTATACACTTAAAATACACAACCTCAAATTTTAAACCTTTGATGAAAAGAATGTGAAATACCTCTTAAGCTTAGTGATGCGAGACCTTTTCAACATGCTTTTGAGAGATTAAATTCAAGATGAAGAATTAAAAGGAAAGTAAGGACACTAGAAAAAGCAAAACATTTAAATGTTTTGGTATAGAATAAGGTATTTTTAGATGAAATATTTTCACAAAATTTCAAATTCATACTTCAGATTTCTCTGGGAGGCTAACCCAAACATACCTCCTAAAAATTAAGTTTTCTTTTAAGTCCATGTAGCAGAAAGGTGTTAATTACCACGTAGAGTTGGCAAGTTCAGCGTTATTTTTATTGAGTAGAGTTTGCAAAAATTTAAAAAGATGTAGTACATAAGTTGACTTTGATTGGGACATAAGAGTATATTTTAAGTCTTTCAGTTATGGGTATTTGAAAGTTGATGTATTTTTAGCAATTAGTAAGTCATACATAAAAGTTTAGCATTCAATGAGTGCAGTACATTAGGACATGGTTATTAGGAATTTTGGTTAACACACTTTTGAAGTTCCCGCTAATGAGTGTTTACACATACATACATACTTGTCACAGTCATGTTCAGAAGCTGCATTTACAGGCTTAAACATGTTTAAGTGGCCTTTTAGATGCTAGAGATAATCCAGTTTTAAAGTCTTCAGTTGTATAGGTATCTAAACCTAATGCCAGCCAAAAGCAAAAGCATGGGATAGATTTTGTTTTGCAGCTTCTTTTTTCCTTCGGCACTTGTTGATATCCTCTTCCAGTTATTAATGCCATTCACTAGCCTATTTTTAAGACTATATGTTCTGGATGAGCAATTCTTTTAAAATATTCTTTGAATTTGAGTTTTCCCAAGTATAATGTAAATTTAAGAAAATACAAGTAAGACTTTAATTCATAAGCCTTTACATAAAGTTAGTTGATGAGAAGATTATCCCTTTATGTCTTAGTAATGTGAATACAATATTCACTGTTTATTTCTCACATCGTCTGTAGTTATTCACAGTTAGGTTTTTGGTCACAACATTAAATCCTAATTTTAAACAGTAATTACGATTTGGGTATAGTAAAGACATTTGCAGAAAGGAAAAAGGCAATTGTACTTGCTGTTTACACAGGTTTTAGTTTTAGCTAGGTTTTGTTCTCAATTTTGTTAGCAAGTTTAGAAAGTAAATGTTTCAGTTGAAAGTCTTACAGAGGTACAAACTCTTTCAAGGACCTAAGTTATTGTTTAGTTGAAGTTGCCTATAAAATATTGTATGTTGCTTCCTCTCCATTGTAAAATACTTAAACAAAATCATATGAGGATATACAACACTATTACAACTGTGTAATTGAAAATAACATGCAAAAATAAAAAGTATTTTCCTTTCAATAAATGTTTTAGCTTATTTGCTACTGATACTGTCAATACTTTCTCCTTAAAAGTGCAGTTTTGCTAAATGTAATAAACATAAGAAAGTTGATTGTTATTTATCTTCTTCATCCATTTTATACACAGTGAAATACATGTGCATTTTCTAATTTTGATTCAACAGGTAGCACATCAGTGAATTAGAAGTGATATGCCATAAAACCAAGAAGAATTTACTGCTTGATCAATGGGGTTTTGGATTTTTTTTATCTTCACTGAAGATTATTTTATTTAGCTCTGTATCCCCAGGCAAGGTTGCTTATATGCTATGTTTCTGGTAGTATTTAAAATTCATTTCAGAGATGAACATTTGGTACAGTGGTCATATTTCTAATTAGGTTGTGCCATGTCAGAGTCATGGCTTGAGACCCAACGCCTCTTCTTCCAGGCTAGTTCCCTGGTAGCGCATCAGATAGTGAGCTAAGGATGATAGCTCAGGTGGAAGACTTAAATTGAATTTCAGGTTCTGTCTTTTTAACCTGACACAGCTCTGTCTGTTGCGGACACTTAGGAAGTGAACCAGTGCATGGAAGATTTTATATATGCCTGTCCCTTTCAAATAAAAATAAAAATTATTTAAGTTTTTTAAAATAGTAAAATTACTTGTCATGTAAATACACACAGCACAGTGATTACATTTTTGGGCTCCCTTTGAGCAAGTCTTCAGTAAGCACTTACATACTCTGAAGTCCATATCATATTTGAGACAATTTGATTTGTGTTGATACAAAATCACGTAATCTAAAAAAGCATCTGAGAATGTATAATTAATGGTAACAGTGCATTTACAAATGTCACATTACCATAATTTTTTTTTGGTGATAGTAAACAGGAATGACATTGATTAGAGTCTTCAGTCAAAACCGTATTAATAATTTAAGTAACCTTGTGGTATGTTAACTACCCAGAGAGTCTGTAATCTGTATGAAGAAAAAAACCTTGACTTGTCAAAAGCTCAGAGATGCAAGTTTTGAAAGCAGTTACTGTTGATGTGGATGCCAGAACCTGCCAGCATACACATCTGAAAATTAATAGTAAGCACCTGAAAAGTTACAGGTATGAAATATTGGGCCTACCATATGCCATTTAAATAAGTTCCAGCAAACAAGTTGATTTTACTATATTGTGCGTGCACACGCGCGCGCGCACACACACACACACACACACACAGACACGTGCATCACACCACTTTAGCCGCATTCAGGAATGTGTTTTCAGGATCCTTGCCTTTTGTTAGTAAACAAACTCTCAATCTTTTACCTTGTAATGATAAATGTGACTCTTTAAAGGTAAGGTCTTTGTTGTTGATGCTTTCTTCTAGCCTTTGTTTGATGGTGAATGTGTATGGTGTTTTCTCAGTGACTTAACTGCATCAGTTGAGAACCATGTTGCTTTTGCCCATATTTTGCTAACATACATGTGAAAGTACTGACTTTTGCCAATTCTTGCATTTTACAATTAGATCCCATGTAGCTGTGCTGTGTGACTCTGCTCTTCAATTGGACACAATTTGCTGTCAGGATTTTTTGTGTTTATTTATTTGCGTTTATGAGGGATAATATTTTCTCTTTGTATATTTCTTTGGTGATAATGCCATAATATTAAACTTCAGTTTGGAGGGCAGATTTTCAGGATGAATAATTTTATTTTGTTCAGTAATTTCCCCCAGTGAAACCATCTGCTCCTGCATGTTCCACAGCTCAAAGAATTGTTTTGAGTACTGACTCTGCCACCTTCATACTTCTGGTTTAACAGGTTTTCTGTTTCTTCATGCTTTCATCTTGGCAGCTTGTTGCTAGAAAAATGACCATTTCTTTTATCCAGTTTTGGCACTATTATCACAATCACTCTTATTTTTATGACATGGTTATAGCGACCCTAACTTCTGATACGTTATTTGAATCTTCCCCGTTTCTTGGTTAGCTAAGCTGTGCTTCCTTATTTTGTTCATTTCCTTGAATTTGGACTTTCTCTTCTCCCTTCTTTAGTCTCTGAATCTTTCTCTGCTAGCTGCTGTCTGTGAGATGTGGGAAGGTTACATAGTTCATTTGGGATTTTTTCCCCTTAATTTTAGTATTGATCTGGGACAATACCATTTGCCGGCGCAAATGGGACAGTCACCATTTGTTGGTTCATTTAAAATTGCCCCCAAAGCAGGTATCCTGGTACGTAAACCAAATACATGTTTGAGTGGATAGGAACCAAATTACTTGAACCAATCTTGCTGCCTTCCAGTGTCTGAAGTAACAGGAAGCTGGAATTGGAAGCCAGAAAAGGTAGAGCACTGCTATGAACAATTTTGGTATCCCAATCACTAGACATATTACTTACAGCTCTCACATTCTCTCTCAGAAAGACAGACAGACAGGCAGCTAGGTACACACATATATGTATTTAATGAGTATTTCAAAAAGCTCTTTTAGAAAAAGCTTTGATTTTATTGTGAAGATTTTTTTTAAAAGATTGCTTTTTTCGAGAGTCAAGGGAAAAAGGTGTTTTACTTACTAAGTATTGCCAGGTCTGAACAGGCTGAAGCCAGGAGTCCAGAACTCCATCTGGGCTTCCCACATGGATACCAAGGATTAAGTGCTTGGGCCATTATCTGCTGCCTTCCCAAGAGGCACATTTACAGAAAGCTGGGATCACAAGTGTCATGGAAACTCAAACTCGGACAGTCGTATGAAAGTAGCCATCTCATAGGTCACACATTTATTTTGTTCTTGTTGGTGGGCAGTTAGGTTAAACACACATCTTCAGTATTGTGAATCATGTAGCAACAAACTCCAGAATGCAGATGTCTGATAGACTGATTTCATTTTTCATATGTATTTACTGAGAACCATTATTGCTAAACTGTAAGATAGCTCTCTTGTTTTGGTATTTTTTTTTAAATACTACAATTTTATACCAGAGATTTTGGCATAAATAAAAATACATATATTTATGCCAAAATAAACAACTACTGTGCAGAACTCACACAAAAAGCATAAACTGTATAAGAGAAATTAACATACTGGGAACTGACTGATATATACAGCATGCATTTTAATCCTTAATAATAGTAGCATACCTGTTATTCTTAATTACATTTTTACATTACCTTACTTTGTTTTCCTACACCTATCATGATACATTTATATGTCAGAAAGTGAAGTCTGTATCAGTGAAATGAATAACTGACTTAGAGACAAGGGAAGAAGAACCCATAGGGATAGGGATGGGCTAATACCCTGTACATGTAAATCAGTATTATAAACCAGCAATATGTGTGTGTGTTTATATATGTGTGTATATATATATAATTGTGTTCATATATATATGTGTACATATGTATATAAAATCAGTGTATGCATACACAGACACACACCGGCTAATACCCTATACATGTAAATCAATATACACACATTTGCATATATATATATATAAATAAAATAAAACATCTGCTGTACTATTAAATTTTACTACTTATGTTTCTGATGCAGGACTCCATAAAACATTTCTTGAGTCTGCTGGTGTTGAATTCCTTGTTTTTTTTTTTGTCAAGGAAAATCTGTTTCTCCATTTCTTCTCCAAGTCTTTTGAATACTTCAGCACTCTGTGTCCTTGTAAGGTCTCAGCTGAGGAGTCAATCATTAGCTGATTTAATGTTGTCATTCAAATGCCTTGACAGGTTGCCTTAGAATTTCTCTTTGTCTTGTTTTAATGTCAGTTTCAATCAAATTCATTGGACTTGAATGCTTGGGACTTCCTGAACTTGGTTGCCTCTCTGTCCCTCCTAAATTCATCTGTTTTCAAGAATTTGGGTTTTCTAATGGCCGTTCACTCTGACTCACCCAAAGAGTAATTAGTAGCTTCTATCCCACAATATCCCAGGTTTTCTCAGTTTTCTAAATTTTTTTCTTGTTGGTGGTCATTTCAAAAACTATTTTCAGCTTCAGAAATTCTTTTTGGTTGTTTATTTTACTTGAGACAGTCAAAATACTTGATTTGTTACAGTGATGTCTCATTTGCAAAATAGAACACTGGTTTATTTGAAAGGCAAAATTATCAGAGAGAGGGAGAGACAGAAATAGTCTGTCTTCTGCGTCTTTCGCCAAACGGCCATAACCACAGCTGGGCTGCTATGAGGTCAGGAGCTTTATGTAGTTTCTTGTGTTGGTTCAGGGGCCCAAGAACTAGGGCTGGTTTTTGCTGTTTTCCTGGGCACATTAGCAGAGAGTCAAATCCTAAGCGGAGAAGCCAGGACTTGAAGCTGTGTCCATATGAGATAATTTCACCACAAGCTGTAGCTTTGCCTGCTTTACGAGAGCACCAGCCCTTTATTGAATGTTTTAACCATTTCATAAATTGTCATAATACTGCATTTGTATGTTACTTTTTTGTCTCACTAAATTTCTTTATTCTTTTGAATTCTTTGCTAGGCAATTGGCAGTTTCCTTTTATTACATCAAAAAGAAATTTGCAAAATGTTTCTTTTACTGCATTTGTTACTTTGTATGTCTGGATTTTATGCATTTGGTGTTTTTTTTAAAGCCATTTTAAATGGCTTTAGTATGTGGCCTAGCATGTTTGAATTTATGGTGAGTACATCAGTATAGTATACTTTTCCTGTACTTTTCTGCAGCAGCAGTCAAGGTCAGTGATACCTGTAGGTGCCTGCTATTTGTTACCAAGATTGCCCTTACAAAAGTCAGTTCCGTGGGGGCTGTGTGTAGTTCCTCCAGGATCATGTAAGGCTTTTCTGTCAATTCCAGTACATTGTATCACACAGGCACTGCTGAACTGAGCTCACAAGAGTGGCAGATTAGGGTGATGGTACTAAGAAAGAGTTGCCAAGTCCCAGCACCAGCATTTCAGTGTATTATTGGACTATGTTGAGAAAGGAGGTAAGTTGGTGATTTCCAGTTGCTTCCTTGCTGCCTCAGCAACATAAGCCAGTCAGTAAAAGAGTGGTGTTTTGCTTCATCATAGGTGGACTGTTAGTCTGCCTCCTGGGCATCTCGACCAAGACAAAAAGGGGTAGTAGTCCGTTGCTGTCAGGGACGAGAGAGTGAACAGTGCCAGGCTGATCCCGTGGGATGATCACTGAAACACAAGAAGAGGACATGCAGAACTTGTTTGATGGATGACAGGGATGTTTAGCTGCTCCATACAGATATTTAATAGGATCTCTGATTAGTTGTCAAGGTAACTACATTTTAACATCATCTGAGTTGGAAGGGATTGAGGTACAGTGAAGTCTGGGTCTTCAGGGCAATGATATAACCCAGCAAGTTTTCAAATCAGAGATATCTAAGAGTCAAAGTTCCTAGGTGTCTGGTCTGAGAGGGGAAAAAAAAGGCCAGATTCCAGTTTCTTGCCATTTTCAAAGTAAGCTTGTATGGAGAGAGGAAATGAAAACTCCCTGTTTGCTCTTCCAGAAGATCACTTTATTCATTTTCCTGTCCTTTCACCTCTACAGAGTCACAGTTTGTTATCTGACATTGGTGGAGAGCACTTTCTTACACATTTTTAGTGCCTTAATTAACGTGTTTAGGCTTTGGAGCAGGACTTCCCAGAGTGGATGAAGTCTTGATTAGGGTGTAGTACTAAAAACCTGGGCCTAAATTCTCATTCCTGGAAGTGAGGGGTATCTTCAACCTCTCCTTGATTGGAGTTGGGGAAGGGAAGTTGCACTTTATGGTAGTCTAATCACCTGATTTTCCAGGTATTGTAGTAAGGTGGATTAATATGTGAGTAACTTGGGACTGGTATTTCATAGGAAGTTGATTGGTGGGAGGATCTTAATCACAATCCAGCAATTGTTTTTTTCTTAAGTTTTTAAATTCTTGGTTTTTTGTTTCTTAAGTGTTAAAATTCTACATCAGTGAAATTAAATGTGCTTCAGTGGAGATTCTCATTAGTTGTGAGACTTGTGACCATTCTAAAAATAGTATTGCATGCACTTAAGTCTGAAGAAGTCTTTGCTAAACTTGAAATTTGTCTTTACATAGTTATCATTTCAACAGGTTTAAACTCATTAAGTGAATATAGTTTTGACGTACCTAGAGATCATTTTGTTGAGAGTGTGCAATTTTGGACCACTGACTGTACATGATATTCTTTTATTATCTTACAATGTTTTACTATTCTTACAATGTTCATCTCTCCTGTCATTCCTATTTACTGCTTGCTTCATCACTCTCTTCTTTACTATTTAATGTTGTTGAAGATTTACTAGATTTTTGTGAACTTTCGATTTAGCTGACTTTCTTAATTACTACCTTTCTTCAGTTTGATCCACAGTGCACTCTTTAATATGCCTAGATGTTCTGCTTCCCTGTGTTTAATGTATTTTTTTTAAAGATGCTAATTGTATTTAAAAGGCACAATGAGAGAGAGAGAGAGAGAGAGAGAGAGAGAGAGAGAGAGAGAGAGAGACAAAGAGAAAGGGAGATCTGTCATGCACTACTTCACTCCCCCATGTAAGGCCAGGACTGGACCAAACCAAAACCAGGAGCCAGGATTTTTCTGGGTCTGCTATGTGGGTACAGGAACTCAAAGAACCAGTCTATTTTCTGTTGATTTTCTAAGTACATTAGCAGAGAGCTGTGTCGGAAGTCAGACTAGCATCCATATGGGATGCCAGCATTGCATGCTGTGACTTTACTAGCTGTGCCACAAAGCCAGCCCCTGTTGTAGTTTCTTAACATGACAAACATGGCTTTTTTTTTAAGATTTATTTATTTGATTACAAAGTCAGATATACAGAGAGGAGGAGGAGAGACAGAGAGGAAGATCTTCCGTCTGATGACTCACTCCCCAAGTGAGCCGCAACGGGCAGATGTGCGCCGATCCGAAGCTGGGAACCTGGAACCTCTTCCGGGTCTACCACGCGGGTGCAGGGTCCCAAAGCTTTGGGCTGTCCTCAACTGCTTTCCCAGGCCACAAGCAGGGAGCTGGATGGGAAGTCGAGCTGCGGGGATTAGAACCGGCGCCCATATGGATCCCGGGGCGTTCAAGGCGAGGACTTTGGCTGCTAAGCCATGCTGCCGGGCCCACAAACGTGGCTTTTTATATGTTGTCTTAAAATACATATCTTCAATTCTATAAATTCATCACTAGGAGCTTCATTTACTGCACTTCACAAAGTTTGAAACTTAATTTTCATTTTAGTGCTTTCAAATATGTATGAAGTTATTTCTTAGCCTAGATGTTATTTAAACATGCAATATTTAATTTCCACATACTTGGGGGTTTTGCAGTTATTTCTCTAGTGTCTATTTGCAATAACACTTGAAATAATTTGACAGAAAAGACACCATGACTTTTTTTCAAGTTTTTACATGATGTTGTCACCAGAATATGGTCTGTCTTGTTGAACATTCTGTGTAAGTTTGAGAAAATATGTATTCTGTCAGTTATATCCCGTTGATGTATTGCTGAGTCCAACTATAAACTCTCCCACCCTCGATTTTCTCCTACTACCATCTTTTCTTCTCTGATAAAGGAGTGTAGCAATCCACAACTAGGAATGGATTCTTCCATCCCATTGTACCTATGAATATTTGCTTTATGTTTTATAATGTTGTTGGGCACATATGCATTTAGAAAGGTACTGACTGCCACTGCCATTATATTATACTCTGTTTCGGTGGTGATAATCTTCAAGCTTTGATGCCTGCTGTGTCTGAATTAATGTAGATACAGCTGTACAACTTCTTCAGTGGTATGTTTATGAATTTATTACTTGTTAGTTACTCCCTGATCACCAGGCCTGCTCTGATAATCTGTTGTGCATACAGACATGTGTCAAGAATTTATTTTTAACGGTGTTGTCATGCACAGAAGTATTATTTGTAAGAACATTTATTTACCTCAGTGGAGTTAGAGGGAGAGACAGACACCATCTACCGATTCACTCCACAGTTGGCCACTACTGGACCATAATGGACCAAGCAGAAAGCATAACCAGGAGCTTCATCTGGGTTTCCATCGTAGAAAAAGGTGACTCAAGCGCTTGCACCATTAGAGGATGTTTTGTGGGTCTTGCTAGCAGAGGGTTGAATCAGAAGTGGAACCTTGGTGAAGAAACCATTGCTCTTATGGATTGCTGGAGTTACAGGTAGTGGCTTACCCCTGCCTGTATGGTCACACTATAATTCTAAGGGAATGGAATTTACACTTCGTAGTTCCCAAGAGCAGCTCATGTGCCTGTTCCAGCAACCACTGATCCAAAAACTAAGACATACGTCATATACATGTATGTTTACTTTTTTCTTTTTATATATATGAAAATATATCACATAAAATACAATGTGAGGGGACATTATTTTCCACCTGTGAAATAAATAGAAAAAGCCCTACATGAAAAGTGGCATAAGAAGAAGGGAATAGATTTCTCAGAAGAAACTATCATTTTAAAATATTTATTAGATCATTTTGCAACATTCTTGCCTATGCTTTAAGTAACACAACAATTATTCTGATTCTTGGGTCACCGGGAAAGTGACATAAGTTATTCATATTGTAAATTATCAATACTGTAAACTGTTTCTATTGTACAAAATGGGTTCACATTTAAATATTTAACATATTAAAAAATTATTTTCCATGATTGGTTTCATAGCTAACAGGGATTTCCCCATCTCTGACTGCTTGCCCCCTGCAGTTTTGCCCTGCCCAACTCCACACTATTTTTCTGTCAGAATGGTGGGGGCAGGGTAATGAAGTGATTCAGAGCTCTCTGGGTGAACAGTGCCCTTCACATCTGAAAGAGTTGCAGAGAGAGAGAGAGAGAGAGAGATCTGACACTCTACCTTCCCAAATAAATACATTTTCAACCAGATAATTTTTTTCAGTGATGATATTACCTGCCCCCCAACAAAAAAAAAAAAAAAAAAAAGATGAGGCATTTTCAAACCCTTCTGGTGAAAAGACATTCTCTCCTCAAGTGTTTTTTTTTTTTTTAATCATTGATTGAAAAATCCAGGTTAGAAAAGAAGCATGTAAGCATGCACCGATTTTCCCATCACTACATCCAGCATATTTCTTTTACTTTTAAAATCTATTTTCGTTTTTATACATTTTTACTTTAAATTCTCAGTTCTGTTTTCATAGGTTTATATGTCTTACTTTTTTAAGCTATATTTTTTAAAGATTTATTTGTTTTTATTACAAAGTCAGATATACAGAGAGAAGGAGAGACAGAGAGGAAGATCTGTCTGATGATTCACTCCCCAAGTGAGTGCAATGCCTGTTGCTGTGCCAATCTGAAGCCAGGAACCTCTTCCAGGTCTCCCATGCGGGTGCAGGGTCCCAAGGCTTTGGCCCGTCCTCAACTGCTTTCCCAGGCCACAGGCAGTGAGCTGGATGGGAAATGGAGCTGCCGGGATTAGAACTGGTGTCCACATGGGATCTGGTGTGTTCAAGGCGAGGACTTTAGCCACTAGGCCAAGGCGGCAGGCCCTATATGTCTTACTTTTGGTTTTGTTTTTTTTAATTTAAGATTTTTATCTTCATGGGAATTTTTCACTTATATTTTGTTTTCATTATTTTTCCAAATTTTGTCATTTTTATTTCCAGTTTTTTTCCTTTAAATTTTTTTGGTTTTCATGTATTTATAGGTTTTTATTGAGTTATCATGTTATCACTCCCTAGAACCTTATTATTATGAGGCAGCTATCAAGCTGAGCTAAGATGCCTTTCCTTCGCACCTCCTCCGGCTGACTCCGCTGGATGAGGGAGCTGTCATTCAGTGCGTAGAACCCTGCTCTCCAGTTTCCCATTTTTAAATGTTTGCTAAATTCAGACTTGTAAAGTAAATAGCAGGGGTTTCTTACTTGAATTTGAAAAATTTCACTTTCTGCTCTAATACATCACTTTAAATATGGAAATGTATTTTGTAACATATAACTTGAACTGTGATGTAATATCCTTATCATGTTAAATATGAATATGATTTTTGTAATCTAAGCTTAACGGTACATTTCTAATTTTTGGTAGTATAATTTTAAGTGCAATTATGTTGCAATATAATTTTATGTATGAATATATGACTTTCCAATATATAATTTTAAGTGTAAGTTAGAAATTAGAATTTTTGCAAAGTGATTTTAAATAAGTATATGTAATTATGTCATGCCACTAGATGTGAAGAAATTTTAATGATATAACTAAATATATAGCTTTATACCATATGCTTTTAAATGCAAATGTCTTACGTTTGTATATCTTGTAATGTATAATTAACTATGGCCATATAATACTCAAGATAGAATTGTTCATATTCACCCTATCTTGTGAGATATAATTTAAATTCTGAGTATATATAATGAATTGTAATAATAGGAATATGTACTTTTTGTTAAATTATAGATATGAATATTATTTTGGTTATATATAATTTTATATTGGAATATAAGTGTATGGACTAAAGAGTAAAATATAAAATTTTTCAATGTAAATATAAAATTTGAAAATAACTTTTTGAAATATGATTTTATGTATGATGTATGTTTTTATGATCTAGAATATGAGCATATACTTTTACTATGCATGCATGATTCTAAAAGTGAATATAAATTTGTATGTAATTTTAACAGATTATGTAAATTTTTAATATTCTTACTCTTCCTGTTGTAATATGTAATTTTAAATATAGCTACAAAGTTGTAAGCTGCCCTTGACATTTCCTTCATGTTCCATGCATCTTCACCTCCTTACATCTGCAAAAATGAGGTAAAAGCTCCCGGAAATGGGATTCTTTAAGAGTTGAACATGTACTACTCTTTGACTTTTTCTTTTTTCTCTGTTAGCCTCCAGGACTCATCCTTCTACCAAGGCTTCTCAGAGCCCGAGGTAAAAATATACAGAATTGTGTGTGTGAGTGTGTGTGTGTAATTTCCTCATTCCAGTGAGGAAATGGAACAATAGGTAGTTGTCATGACTGTAGTGCAGAATGATAGTTAACTCATCCACTCAGGAACCCAGAGGTTGAGTCGTGTGCTTTGAGGACAGGGTAAGAAATTAAATTGCTTTTATATTTTGAGAGGGATTGGATCTTTTTTAAAAATTATTTTTCAGATTGAACTGCTTTTCAAAATATTACTGCTTTTGTCACTAGATGCACTCTGTCCCATCTTATAATTATGAGAAGCAGAGGGCACAAACTTCTCAAAAAATGTTCTGACTACTCATGCCCTGTGAACCTGACTTTCTGTCAGGGGGTCTGCAGCACCCTGGGTGAAGTCCTATCCACACCGCAAAGACCAAGAGAGAAACATCTTATGTTTTCATCAAGCCCTCCATGGGGCGCCCCTAGCTGGAAGCCAGCACCAGCTGAGTTTGGAGCTCAAGAAGGGTGTGTGGATTTGGCAAAAAGAGGCACAGATGCAGTCACTTGCTCTCTACTAACAGCTCAAGATGCTGTCTTTTTTATTTACTCAGGCACATCATGAGCTTTGCTCTGCAAAAACCTTTAGTTATTCTGGTTTTACTTCATGACTAAGCGGGGCATGCCCAGATACTTGTTCATTCTATTTGTTACTTCATGGTTAAGCAGGTGCCCCTAAAGATAATGCAGCAAAATAGTATATTTATATTCTTCAAAGCAAGCCGTTGTTCATTCTTCAGTAGTAGCTATGGAGCGGAAAGCCAGGACTCCAAGGGCAAAGTAAAAGAGATTACCTGCTAATCAGTAATACATTCCTACAACACTTCTGTTCCTTCAACTTGCCCATCACTTAATAGGAAAAATATGCTAAGGGGAAAAAACACCTCTAGTTTCACAACTTATCTATCACCCAACAAGAAAAACATAGCCTAAGGAAAAAAACATAAAGATTCAAAGCAAAAATTTTAAATATTAAATCCCTATACAACTACAGGCTTTGCAATCCTATAAGCAATCAAGCAATAATTAAAAGTGCATTTCTACAACATTAATAAAGGCATCCTTTAATTCCTCTAGCCAAAAGTCATAAAAGTGGCTGAAAGAGATACATTTTTTATGCTTCAGAGAATTTCAAGGACAGGTTAGCCTTTAAAGTCACAGTGACTGTATTTCTCACCATAGCAGTCTCAGCTCAGACTCCCATCACTTCCATTAGTTTGTAGGACATTTATCAAGCCCTTTCCCAGAAGGCATGCTACATGTCTGGGCCAGATTCCAGGGAAATGGGCAGGCACACAATAAGGTGTTCAGAAATGGCATGGGTTTCATTGCACTCCTGTGTGTAAATTGTTACAGGTCCACTCACCAAGACATTGTCAGCACCATTAACTCCCAAGCTCACCTCTGTTGCAAACACCATCTCATAGAGACAAGCAACAATGCCCCAATAGATTACAGAATTCTTAGTAGGGTGGTTGAGTGTCCAGGAAAAGGCGATGAGATTGTGTCAAGGTGGTTGGACAGATATCCGCCAGGCCCTGCCATACAGCTGGAAGCTCCTCACAGATTGCCACCAATGGAACTGATCTCTTTACACCTTCATGTCATCCGCACCCACTGCACAGACCCCAGCAGAACATTTCAATCAAGATGACCAAATGAAGTGTTATCAAAATTATGTCTAACAGTTTTTAAGTTGGAATCAGAAGCCAGGATCTCTCTACCCTGATTTCCTTTACGAGTGAGAGGGTTGCCTATTCCTTTACCAGAAAGCTGGGTCAGAAACCAGGTAGTTGATTAACCTACTGCAATGCAATGCAATGATGGTCCCTTAGCAATTACGTGTTAACCTAAATAAATGCCTTATGCCTTTGATTTCCAGTTTTTGAAAAATCTCAGTTCTTCAAAATATATTTCAAAATTAAATGGCACATTTATGAGGAATATCCCTATTGCTAAATTAAAATGTCCCTATTGTTAGGAATGTCCCTACTGTTAAATTCATGCTTGAACACTATAAGCTGCTAGACATAAATATGAAAAAATATATCAGATAGCTGAATAGTACCCTATAATCATTGTAAGGTTTATAGCAGCCAGTTGTGTTTAAGCTAAAAATTGGGGTGTTAATGAAGTAGTTAACGGAATATGGCTAGGAACTTGCATTTTCTAACATATTGGTCACTCGGTAGTACCATGTCAATTGACTTCATGATGTTGTAAATTTCCATGTTTCTTCCTGTTGTTGAATTTGTGTTGTGGTTTTTCATTGGAGGGGATGATACTCTGCCAGTTCTACTTTCATACCAAAGGTGGTCTCCCAGTGAAACTGTTGAATTTATGTGGACAACAAGATGCTGGACTCTCTGCATGGTCCATGCCCACAGTGAAGGAATCATGACTGGTTATGAACTGTACTACTGTAACAATATGAAGAAATTCAGTATGGGGGGAGGGCATGGGGAGGGGGTGGGGGAATCCCAGAGCCTATGAAACTGTGTCATAAAATGAAATTGAAAAAAATTACAGATTTGGGGGGTTGACATTTGGCATCTCAGTTAGGACATTGCTTGGAATACCTATTCACAGTGTCTGTTGTCTGCATTAATTCCTAGTTACTCTGAAAAGCAAACTTTAAAAATAATTGCATAACGCTGCCCATCCATTTGTGTCTTACTGAGGTGCCAAAGTACCTCTTTACTATTGGCTCCACCTCACAGTTTTAGATTTAATGCACATTTTCACTCAGCTGTCTTGCGACATTAGTGAATCCAGTGTATCTCAGTACATAGTGAAACACAGAGATTTAATGGAAAACTCAGATTAGCTTGGAGCTGGTTTACAATAGACACTTGGAGATCACCATGGTACGTAATCCCATCAGAAGAACAATTCTCAAGGAAATGATTTTGCACCCTCTGAGACACACCTGACTGTGTTTCTTGGTGCTTCTCTATGAAAGAATGCTATTGACATTCAGTAACAGAGAATGGAGGGACAGTTGAGACATCCTGCTTTAGGTTGACACTGTTGGAAAGGCAGAAAAATAAATAAATCCTCAAAAAAGTGTTGCTAAAAATATTAAATAATGGGAACATATGCTTTTAGTGTAAAAATTGAATAGATCTGGGAAATTGCCATCTTGCTAAATTTACATCTTTTACAAATAGAATCAAGATTTCATTGTAGAACCATGTGGTTTCTAAAACCAAGAGAAATGTGATTTTCATACAAATTTTACAGCTTTAACATTGTGCGTAACAATTGTTGTTTTCAGTTAGTGCATTGATGGTAGTTTTTTAAACATGTATTTATTTTTTTATGTATGTATGTATTTTATTGAAAGGCAGATATACAGAAAGGAGGAGAGACAGAGAGAAACATCTTTCATCCAATGACTCACTCTCCAAGTGACCGCAATGGCTGGAGCTGAGCCAATCTGAAGCCAGGAGTCAGGAGCTCTTCTGAGTCTCCCATGTGGGTGCAGGGTCCTAAGGCTTTGGGCAATCCTCCACTGCTTTCCCAGGCCACAGGCAGGGAGCTGGATGGGAAGCAAGGCTGCTGGGATTAGAACTGGTGACCATAGGGATTGTGGCGCATGCAAGGTGAGGACTTTAACCACTATGCTATCGCACCGGGCTCAATGGTACCTCTTTAAAAGATTTATTTAATTTTGTCGGAAAGACAGATAAAGAGACACAAAGAAAGACAGAGAGAAAGATCTTCCATTTTCCTTTACTCCCCAAATGGCTGCAATGGTCAGAACTGAACCAGCCTGAAGCCAGGAGTCCGGAGCCTCTTCTAAGTCTGCCCCGTGGGTGCAGGGTCTCGAGGCTTTGGGCCATCCTCTACTGATTTCCCAAGCCACAAGCAGGGTGCTGGATGAGGAGTGGAGACACCTGGACACAAACTGGTGCCCATATGGCATCCTGGCGAGTGAAGGCAAAGACTTTAGCCACTAGATTACTTTTGCTGGGCCCTCTGTGGTACTTTAAAAATACACGTGCCCAGGACGTTTCATCCCTCTTGGGTTATCACTTCCCCTGGAGAGCATGAAAACCAGGACTGGGGCAGACGTGGCTGCACAGAACAGCACCCACCAGCATGTGCATGGGCTGGAGAGTGGGACCTGTTGGGTTTGAACTAGGTCTCAATACCCATTGACATGTATGAGAGCCGAATGCAATGTGGGACAGATTGGACTAGTCTGCTACACATACTGGCAAGCACAGGAACCAGGGCAGGGGATGACCTGGTGGGGGTGATTGTGGGTCGCTCCAACTAGGCTGCAGCTCCCACTGGTTTGTGTGAGGGCCGAGTGTGTGCTGGGCAGAATCAGGCTGGACTGCAACACCCATTGGTTCATGTGGAAGACAGGGATGGAAATGGAACTGACCCAGCAATTGCAACCACCAGCTGATTGGAGTGACTGATTGTGCTGGGCCCTGTACTGGCAAGCACCTGCAAAGTTGTGCTTTGGGGATAAAGTTTCTTTGGGGATCTCCCAGTCGAACTGGTGGTCTCAGAACTCCAACCGTGAAGAGAAGTGCAGATTCCTTGATCTGACCATGGAGTGCAAGGGTCAAAGCTGAGCCTCCTCAGAGACAGAGCAGTGGAGGGCAAATCCAACTGCACATGGAGGATACAGCAGACCATACGAGCCTGCAGAGGACACTTGGTACCACAGCAGGAGATGGAAGAGAAAACGCATCAAGCCACTACCCCAGCCAAGTGTTGGCAGTGAAAATCTGGGTAAACAGAGATGCTAAGGTGGACTATGTGAACCAGTGGAATCTGCAGCAATTTCATCGTGCTTGGAATGGTGAGGTTGGCAGCAATTCAGAACTGATGCATTATCAAAGGCCACTTGAGCAGCACCCCTCGGAGTATGCCCCATATCGGGGAACTGGGATGGTTGGGAGGCTGGGTGGAGCTTCTTCCTTTATCTCCTGCTTTACCCAGATACAGGGGGAAAAAGCAATAATGTGGAAGCAACAGTTTTACCCACTTTCCTGTAGCCCTTGACCCTTTGTGCCCTCATCAACTATATAAAGATTGTCCAAATAAAGCAATTTTTAAATAATAGATATGCCTGGGACCAACGCAGTGGGCCCGTGGCTAAAGTCGCTGCCCCGCACGCATCAGGATCCCAGATGGCTGCTGGTTCTATTCCCAGCTGCTCCATTTCCCATGCAGCTCCCTGCTTGTGGCCTGGGAAAGCAGTCGAGGACAACCCAAGGCCTTGGGACGCTGCACCCACATGGGAGACCTGAAAGAGGTTTCTGGGTCCTGACTTTGGATCAGCTCAGCTCTGGCCGTTATGACCACTTGGGGAGTGAACTAGCAGACAGAGGATCTTTTGCTAGCTCTCTCCTCCTCTGTGTATGTCTGACTTTCCAATAAAAATAAAATAAATCTGTAAAAGATAATAATAAGATAAAATAAGTGGGTACAGTATAAAAGAGTAGTGGCAAAATCCTTGCTTTGCATGCATCAAAATCCCATGTGGGTGGTAATTTTTGAAGTACATAAATAAGCTAGTACATTCAGTTTTATCTGAAACACACAGTGTTGAGTTAAACAGTCTTTTGGTTATTTGCTCAGTGTCAATAAACTGGGAAATTTTCACACTTAATTAAGTATAAAGGACAGGTAGTCTTCATGATCATATTTGTAAAGTAAGTTAGTTTAGACTCCCCTTTTGTTCAAGTAGGCTGCTAACTCTTCTCAGAATCTTCCTCAAATTCTAAGGATTGAGCACAAATAAGATACTCAAAACCTCTGTTAATAAAATATCAGTAAAGTACCAGATAAATGAGATAGAAAGAGTAATAGTACACACACACACACACACACACACACATGAGGTGGAGGGAGCAATACGATGATAATAAGTAAAATAATAAAGCCAAATTGAAGACTTGAACCTTAGAAGCAGCTAGAAGTCTCTTCTGACTATGTACATCAAATCAGATCTAAATTGTACCAAAATCATGAACATGTTTGAAAAGTCTAAGGAAAGTGACAGTATAGCAGTTGAGTTTGACCCCGTACCAAAGTACTGATTGAAAGCTGACAGTAGTTTCTGTGTGCAGCTTACTGTTTTTTATGCTTAGAAGGCAGCAGGAGATGAGTCAAGTAGTTTGGCCCTTGACTGTAATATGAAAGAGCTGGATAAAGTCCCTGGCTCCTGTCTTTAGCCAAACCTCCAGTTGCTGTGGACATGTGGACAGTGAATTAGCAGATGAGAGCTTTCTCTTCCTGTGCATCCATGTCTCTTTTTCCTTCTGTTTCTCAAAATAATGAGCCAAAGAGTTGTGAGAACGTAAAAACAGTAGCTGGTAATGATTATGGGCCTAATAATATGTGAAGAGGTTGTGCTACATTTACACATTCTAGTTGAGTCAGCCCTCTGTACTTACCCTTCCATACTTAGGTTCACAAGGTCGCATCAGTGGGCACATATTAACTTAAGTTGCCTATCAAAATCACTGATTATTATCATCATCATTATTAGGCTGATCTTAGGAGTACCTGGTTAACAGAAGATACAAGTTTTGTGTTTTGCTACTGAATATTAGAATAACCCATCACAGGTGTAAATGAGACCTAGGAGAAAAAGAGCACATAATTTTATTAGTCATAGACTTTACTGGAAGTGGACCTCACATGGTCAGTGAAGCACTAGGATCTCTTAACAATGCTTTGCATCCTTTGGATGTCAGCCAAATATGTTTTGTGGGATTTAGACATGAAGAAAGAGTTGTTGGGTTCATGTGTACTATACTCAAGCCACCAGTTCTCCTTCAGCAAGTTTCTCAAGAAACTTCACTGGAGTTTGCAGCTTAATTCCGAATTGGGACTTTGTAGACTAAAACCGTTGAGTACTTGGTAGATGGAAATTATCTCAGTGCAACCAAAGACCATGCATTCTTGGAGTCTTTTGTGCTCCTTCAGGATATGCTCCTCCCTTGAGCAATGGGCTGAGGAACATAACATGACCCACTTGGTGTCTAACTGGCACCATCCTAATTCTCTTCTCTCTACATTTTGTGAGTCCAAGAACTGGAAAGCTCTCAAACTAACTCTTTGGAGGGATTTCCAGCACAGATAAATAATACTTCTTTGCTGACAGCTGAAGGGGGAGTGTCTACATAGCATATCCTTTGAGGCTTGTCTTGAAACCATGCTACAATTTCAAATATGACTTGATGAATTACTGTAAATCCGAAAGAATCCTTTAGGTTGTCTTACTAGAGTGGTGTTAGGAGACCACAGGACCTTGAATTAAATTCTTGTATAACTGGAGAGAGTTAGGACGTTCCTTCTGTGCTTATATGTCCTGCTGTAATTGTTTCAACAACTCCTTCCAGGTTAAAACTAGCCTAGGTTTGTGGCTCAGCAAGTTAGACTGCCACCTAGGAAGCTCATTTCAGATTCACGTCTGTGCTAATGCACCTAAGAAAGAATTAGAAAATGGCCCAAGTTCTTAGCCTGCTTCACAGATACAGGATGCCTAGACTGGAGTTTCAGGATTCTGTCTTCAACCTGGCTCATCCCCAACCATGTAAGCTGTTTGGAGAATGAATTAGCAGATGTAAAAGGAACTCTGTGTCTCTTCTCTCTGTCTCTCTTGAGCACCCAGGGGAATAGGGTCCTTCTTTTCTAGCATTCTCCATTTTGCCCTTTCCAGTTTTAGTGTATGTGCTGCCAAAGCGAGCACCATTTTGCCCTTTCAATCATATCGGATGGTAGCGTCCTACATCCTGTTCTGATGAGTGGTCTTTACATTTCTGCACTGTGTGAATCCACTTCAAAAGTGTTAGAAAACCAGAAGCAATCATGGCAAATCAGGTCCTAATCTTATAAGGCCACTCTGTATCAGCCCAGCTTGAAAGCAGCTAGATAATTTATTTCTCCTTGCTCCTATGAAGAGAGGTTATATTCATAGTGGGAAATACAGGATATAAAGCAGCTCATGTGCTAAATAGCAATAAACCTCACTAGTCATAGATCAAAAGCAAGTAAGCCTCATTATGGTTAATTAAGCACCAGAATCTCTCATCTCTTGAAACAATTCTTTGCCTCTATAGCATGACAAGAAGACCTCTGCGTGTGTGTATATGTGTGTGCATGCGCACGCATGTACGTGTGTTGTGGCTCTGTCTTTCAAATAAATCAGATAAATCTTTCAAGAAAAAAAAAAAAGAGTAAGGCTGAACTCCAACATTCCTCAGAAATGGTAAGATTACTGACTAGCCTGATTTTTGTTTTTGTTCTGAGCAAAAAGAACATCTTCCTGTATGCTACATATAGATACACATTTAAAATTAATCTTTACCAACTCACTCACCTAAAGCCAAAACTAATTGCACCTGTGCCAAGTTTAATCAGGAGCCAGGAGCCTAATTGACATCTCCCATATGGGAAACCATTGTGCTCAGAGAAATACGCCAATCCCAAAAGAATTAATATGCTACACTCTCTGATGTAAGACAAAATAAAAAAGTAAAAAGTAAAAAGATATAAAGGTAAGTAACTAATCTTGTAATCTCACAAATGAAGGATGTACTGAAGACTGGCATGCTGGGAAACGAAGAAGAAGAAATGCAGCATGGGTTTCTAGTTCTGAATCAAAGCAGGCCTCCAATAAAATGGCTAAATATATCCCCTAGGCTACCATGCCAGGCCCAGAAGTAAAGATTTTATGCTGATTATTGCTTACAGTTTATATGTAAAGTCTTGAGTTATGGTAGTTCTTTTGTTCCTACTAATCTCTTGGTAGATTCCTTAACCATTGTATTAAGCCTGTGACTTAGAAGTGTGTTGAAAATAGGTCATTGCTAACATTTAAGCAAACAAGTAAATAAACAAGCTTACTTGTCACGTTTTGCAGTATGTAAAGAGGAGTAGCTTTCAAGCCCAGCACAGTAGCCTAGTGACTAAAGTCTTCGACTTGCATGCATCGGGATCCAATAGTGGGTGCCAGTTTGTATCCCAGCTGTCCCACTTCCCTTCCAGCTCCCTGCCTGTGGCCTGGGACAGCAGTGGAGGACGGCCCATCGCCTTGGGACCCTGAACCCACATGGGAGACCCAGAGGAAGTTCCTGGCTCCTGGCTTCAGATCAGCTCAGCTCCAGCTCCAGCTCCACCTGTTGTAGCCATGTGTGGAGTGAACCCTGGGTGGAAAACTTTTTTCTGTCTCTCCTCCTCTCTGTAAATCTGCCTTTCCAGCAGATGTAAATAAATAAATAAATAAATAATAGCTTTTCTTACAGCTAAGAGTGTCGGTAAAATCCTGTCCAGCTCTTATGGTTTCACAGAAGTACTCCATTTTAATCTTTGATTGTAAATAATTGCACTTGATTGGTTTAAAAATGTGTACTCCTTTTTCAAAGAAGACAAATTCTCTGCTGCCTTTCCAATAGTTTCTTTAATCAATTTTACTCATCTTGTGCTTAAAATCACAGTGCCTGAGGCTGATTTTCACAACGTTAATGTGATAATTCAGAGGAGCCTAGGCACAAATACTCCTAGAACAGGAGCATAAATCCAAAAGAGATTGGTAAGTTAAGATGAGTTGCACAGCAAGTAAAGAGTCACAATTCAATAAAGTTTCCTGCCATTGTATCTGAATACCAACACCATTATCAGATTTTCTAGAAATTAAAAGATGTGCTGTGTGGCTCTATGAACCCCTTTCTGTCACTTGTCAATTACGTCCCCATAATTGACTGACCAGCAGAAGTCAATGGCTGCATAATGTAGAGTGATCACCATTAACTGCACATTTTTGGATGCGATCTCTTCCTCTTACTGTGGAAATGATCTGCCCCACTTCTCCAAAACTCCAGGTATGGTGCCAATAAATGATATGAAAAATGTGACTACTAAGACGCACATGCTCTTTAGCTTTAGACAATAATGAAAAGTGCCACAGTCACAACTCATGATCTTGAAGCTCTACCATATCACAATGTACTGGTATTGTGTGGAGTGTAACTTAGCACTGCTGTACTTGATCTGCTTGGTCACTATGTTGCAGAGAATGGCACCATAAGTGACTGATAGCAGAGAAAATGTCACCAGTATTGCTAAGAAAAATAAAGACAAAACCTTTGAGACTTTTTGATAAGCGAGAATGATATTCTTTTCAAATAGCCATTCAGAAAAAAAAAAACAATATCTGCCTCTTTTCTTTAATGCATTTAAAAGATTTTTACTTTAATATCTGTTATTAGCCATCTGTAACTAGAGGCTAATTAATTAGAATCCTATAACATTAATCATGCCTGGGAACTATATAGAGGCTATATATACATGAGGGCACAAATACATTTGCCTTAAGTTAATAATGCCACAGATGGAACTGAAATGCAAATCCGACACCACATAATATGAGAGATTATATGAGGCACTTAAAATTCAAATTTCTCATGGGTGAAGTGTGCATTATACTTAAACCAGTGACTCCATTCTTCATGGAAACTTCATGAGCTTGTGAGAAGGCCAAACCGCAGGCTAATGCAACATGAAAACTTCTTAGGCTAAGATGTTAGCAGAAAACAGAAACAAGCTCTGGAGTCACCATAAATGCTAACAACACAGTTGGCAAGTGTTACTGGGTGGTAAGAAGCAGAGTGCTGGAAGAGAAGAGCACTAAAAGCTGCATAATAAGTTTATGCTACACTCAAATGAGGGAAGCAATAAAAATCTTGCCAGACATATGTAAAAATGCCATAAACCGTGTATTAAAAATGAAGCAAAAAGCAGGATCTTTCATTCCACAGATAAATTAAGATCAGGAGCTATATTTCAGTTTCACATTCTTTAGAAGATCAGTAACATTATTTCCTTTATAGTTTGAGGAGTAGTCTGAAAGAAACACCAAAAGCATTATTATTCTGCAGTGCATTTATGACCACTGATTAAAAATAAATTACATAACATTCAATTTTATAATGCATATTACACAACTAAATAATACCTTTTAAATTCAGATAAAGTAAGTTTAAGCAGACACTAAATGATTTTAAAACTGAGTATGTATATAAATTTGAACATGATACAAAGAAAATTTTGGATATTTTTAATAAAAAAATGTAATCATAGAAGGAAGCCAGCTTCAGATTAAACTGCAGTAGCCAGCCAATAGATCTTAAGAAAGTAAGTAAAACTCTACGTTAACTTTAACATCTAAGCATTTTTTTTAAGATTTATCAAATTTTACTGGACAGGCAGATACACAGAGAGGAGGAGAGGCAGAGAGGAAGATCTTCCTTCCGATGATTCACTCCCCAAGTGAGCACAATGGCCGGTGCTGCGCCGATCCGAAGCCAGGAAACTGGAACCTCTTCCAGGCCTCCCACACAGGTGCAGGGTCCCAAGGCTTTGGGCCATCCTCAACAGCTTTCCCAGGCCACAAGCAGGGAGCTGCATGGGAAGTGGGGCTGCCAGGATTAGAACCGGTGCCCGTAGGGGATCCCTGCGTGTTCAAGGCCAGGACTTTCGCCGCTAGGCCACGCCACTGGGCTCGGAGGCAGGATTTGAGTTGGCACTCACATTAGGATGCGAGGATTGCAGGCAAATATTCAGAAAATATCTAGAATGTAACAGTCTTTCTTTATGCAAAAATAAATTTGCCTTCCTAAGGTGAATTAATCTTTTAATCTTATCGTATAATATCCAAAACCCTCCCTATGTTTCTATTTGCATTCTTACATTTGCAAAAGATTTTTCTTCTGAAATCATTGTAGTCCACATGATGTTCCAAGTATGTTAAAAAAATCAGCACCTTAGAAATTTTCCACATGATTCACATTTGATTCAGAAGAATAAGAGTTACCATTGAACCATATCTTTATCAAAGTTTTCATTGGTGGGCTTTAAGCTCTCTCAATGCCCATTTTAACACAGTGTTAAGAAAATCTCAATTGCACTTTAAGCAGCCCCTTGCAACAGGTATAGCCAATTAGAAATACCCCTTGAAGCATTAACAACCAAGTGATTTTTATTAAGCTTAACTGGAAAATGAGGCCACAAAGCATAAGTGAAATCAAAATGTTCTGAGTGGAAATGGGGAAGATAAGCCCCAAATACTTTGTTTACAAATTAATCAAGCAAAAAATAAGCAAACAAGGTGAGAATAAATGTGCACTGAGAATAGGAAAATTCAGAGGTAAAATAAATGAAACCAAAAAACAAAAACTAGAGAGGTGCACTGGCTTAGTAGACTAAGCTTCCATGTGTAGCGCTAGCATCCCATACAGAATTGGTTGGAGTCAAGGTTGTTCTTGGATCCAGCCAGCTGAAAGGGAGGTGGAACAGCCAGAGACATAAACTGGCAAGCATATGGGATCTAAGCACTTGAAAGGTAAGATATTAGACGCTGAACCATCATGCCAGACCAGATTTAGACTTTTCTAGTTAAATTATTAAATTATTTCCTGTTAGTTTTTGGGAAAAAAAAACTGTCTCTTCTATTGCAGTAATGAAATTTCAAGAATACACAATGTTAAGATTATGATGAAACTCGAACTCTATAATCTATTAAAAAAACCTGAAAAATGTGTATGCAATATAGTAATGTCATAATTGATCATGTAAAACGTTAATTTAGCACATTTAACCAACTGATAAACCATGATAGTGCCTATTTATGTCCTGGTTGTAATGCTTTCAATCCAGTTTCCTGATAATTCATTCTTGGAGACAACAGATCATGGAGTCAGTGCCCAGAACATCTGCTATCTAGATGTAAACCCATGCGGAGCTCTTGTCAGATTTTAGGATAGTCCAAACTGGCTTACAACTTCAACAAGGCATATGTCAAGAACATAACAGGTAACGTAAAGACAATGGCCTTGAGTCAGCATTAGACAATAGTAAAACTACAAAGATATACAGGGGGAATCAAGAGTGATCCTGACAGCCTCTTAACAGGAGGACATATGCACAGAGGAGGAGGGGACCCCAGAGCAGAGCAGGGGGACAGGAGGAGGCTTGACTCCCAACCCTGAAGACTCCTGAATCCTCACCAAGGACTATCAGCACGGACACCAAGGACTCCATCCCAACTGCCAAGGAGACCACAGGGAATTGGAGTGCCCTCGGAGGCCGAGAACTCCGAGGTCACCCACTCCCATTTGAATCTTCCACACGGGATGAAGAAGCCCAAATCTTTCCTCACGGGATCCAAGGTCATGGAAACAACAGCCAGGAGCCCTGAGCAGTCTGCAGAAACAGAAGAACAGTAAACTTCCTTCGGGACACGGGAGAGGAGCTTTCTCTGGTCCTGGCTTAGTTCCAACTTTGGATCCCCACCCTCTCTTGCAACGACCATCAGGGTTACCCCGGAAGACCCCACAACCCCCCCCCCACAAAAAAATGAAGCTTTGATTTTCAAAGACAAAATGCACTTCCTCAGGGAAAGATAAGCCATGTGTGCAGTGTCTAGCATCCTTTGAAGCAAATTGGAAAACAAGTAGTAAAGACCTTTTTGCCATCTTTAGCACTCCAAGGCCATGGATTAGAATAACAGTGTGATACCTAATCATGTTTTCCTTGAAAAGGGTTAGGTTGATAGGGTGCCAGTAGGCTGCTTGTCGGGAGCACTGCACGTGTGCCCTAACATGGCGCTGAGACCTCTCCTCCCTCCAGAGCTTGGCGGTGCACAGGTTTCAGGAAGTGCCTTCTGATTGGCCCGTAGCTGCATGCTTAGCGCGTGTGCTAAGCGTGATCAGAGCCATGATTGGCATGCCTGCCGCGTGCATCGGTGACCTTTAAGCTGATTGGACTAGGATTGTATTTAGCGGTGGGGGTTTCAGGAAGAAGGGGGCCAGGACAGGAAGACGGAGACGGACGGACAGACTGAGACGGAGGACAGTGTACGACTGGGACGGACGGATGGACGGATGGACGGACAAAAGACTAGGGGTGACGAGGAGGTTGAGGAATGAAGCAGAGAAAAACAGGAGGAAAAGGGAGAAGTCAAGTCGACTGGCTTGGAAACGGACTGGTTGGAAGAATAAAGTGCCTCAAGATATAGAACCTGGAGTGTCGGGTGAATTCTTCTGTGGGATGGAAGACCCCAACAACTGGTGTTGTGGGCTGAGGAGTTGATTTACATTCCTCAAGCTGAGCACTCAGGAATCAGGCCTAGGGCAGTAGCACCTAGCCTTTGCAGACTCATTGGCGTCCTATTGTTCTGTTGATGGGCTTGGGGGAAAGAGGAGATAATATGGTAATAAAGAGGCTTGTGGAGAGATGGCTCAGAGAGACAGCTCCCAGCACTTGTAACACCATCATGGTCTCCGTGTGTTGGTGCTTTTCGCTCGGACATTCGCCATGCCTACTATGCCGGCTCAGCTAGCCGCGACAAATGGCGCCGTAACGTAGGGCACAGCGCAAAGGAAGTCTGAGGGACCCCTGGAACTATGAAGGTAAGGAATTAAGGAATTAGGAATTAAGGGATTTTGAATTAAGAATTTGGAATTTGGGAATTTTGCAGGGGCATAACTGATTTAATCCCCAGACCCTCTCCCTGTGCTAGCGCACGAGGGACAATCTGAGGGACCCCTGGAACTCTGGAGGGGCAAATTAATCTCATCCCCCAACCTTCTCCCTATTCAGGGGCACGAGGGACAATCTGAGGGTCCCCGGAAATCCAGAGGCAAGTTTAGGATTTAACTCTAGAGGGGCATAATTAATTTCATCCCCAGACCTTCTCCCCATCTTGGGGCACAAGGGACAATCTGAGGGACCCCGGAAATCTAGAGGCAGGTTTTAAAATTTTTGCAGGGGCATAAGTAAAATTTATCATGGGGCAAGAACTCTCTAAAATGCAGGTAATTAAGGGAATCCAAGATCTGCTCCAGTCACTAGGCACCGACACTACGCTTAAGGCCTCACAGAGTTTTTTTGAAACTGTCTGCGACGTATTCCCATGGTTTGCTTTCATTGTAGTCATCCTTTTTCTCTGGCGCTTGCTAAATATTGCTTGGTCATCACGTCATGCAGTGGTGGAAGCCCGCTGTAAGAAATTGTCTGTTATAAGTAGGAGACAGCTACAAACCAGGGTAAATAAGGAGAAGGAACCCCAGACAAGACAAAGTCTGGAGAAAGTGCGCGAAGGAGATTCGCGGTCCTCTTCTGAGGAGGCTGAGGAGGAAAAGGATGAAAGTGAGTTTGTTGAGGATCCTCCACCTGTAGAGCGTGTGCCAAACAAAAGTCCCTCTTGTACAGGCACAGAGCTCTCTGCGCCGCCTGAGCCATTGGCACCATCATGTCTGAGCACAGTTGTAAAAGGTTTACAAGACCAACTTCAACACCTCTCCCTTCAGTTGAGGTAGGAACAGAGTGGATGCACTGTTAGGGCTCACGCTGGACCCCCGCTTTCAACTTCTCTTTCAGCTGTGGAACGTGCGGTAAAGCAAGCACAGGAGCAGGGAGACCCTGAGGCAGCTACCCTTGCTAGGTGCTTTACCTTCCCAGTAGTTGAGGTAGAGAATCAGCAGAGGCAGAGAATCAGACAGCACCTGGCACTGTCCTTTAAGGACATAACGAGTCTGAGGGACGCTGTTGCCACATATGGTCCATCGGCCCCCTTTACTGTTTCCATGATTGAAGCCTTAGCACCTAACAATTTGACTCCGGCCGATTAGAAACAGCTCTGTAAGGCTACTCTGGATAGGGGTGATTTTCTAATGTGGAAATCTGAGTTCTTTGAGCTTTGCCTTGACACAGCACGGCAAAATACCCAGGCAGGCTTTCCTGAGAGAAATCATGATATGTTGACAGGAGAGGGGAATTTTGCTAATGTACAGGATCAGATTAATTATGACCCAGGAGTTTATGCACAGACCGCTGCTGCTGCAGTGAGGGCCTGGAAGTCTTTATCACCAAAGGGCTCGCTACATTTACATCTCTCTAAAATTGTCCAAGGCCCAGACGAGCCTTACCAGGCATTTGTAGATCGCCAACTGGTAACTGCAGATAGGGTATTTGGTGATGCAGATCAAGCCTTTTGTAAAGCAACTAGCATATGAAATGCCAACAAGTGGTGCCAGGAAGCAATTAGACCTTGGAAGCATGAGCCCCTTAACACGTATCTTAAACTTTGTAAGGACATTGGGGAAGGACAGATAATGGGTACAGCCATTGCAGAGGCATTGCGTGGTGGCACAACCGTGGGTTCGGGAGCTCGCCCAAAACAAGGATGTTTTAAATGTGGCCGGCTAGGACATATCCACCGGAACTGCCCACTCCAAGGTTGTGCACAGGCTGCTAATATGGACAGGCAGTCCCCAGGAGTTTGCCCTCGATGCCAGCGTGGGAAACATTGGGCAAATGAATGCAGGTCCAAACAGACATCTCCAGGCAGCCATCTGTGCCAGGAAATGGGAGCAGGGGCCAGCCCCGGGCCCCGCAAGCACCAATGTACAGGGCAGCGATTCAGTTTGTTCCTCAGGAACAAAGGCCATTCATGATCTTGCCCGAGGGAGCACAGGCAGTGGAGGATGGGACCTCCACACCACTTCCTACATAGTATTGACACCCCAAATGGGAGTACAGGCTATTCCTACAGGAATTTATGGGCCACTACCCCCTGACACTGTAGGGCTGGGATGTAGCAGCACGGCCTTGAAAGGAGTTCATATTACCCCAGGAGTGATTGATGCAGACTATACAGGGGAAATTAAAGTTTTAGCCAGTGTTCATGCTGGAGTTGCAGTTTTGCCCCAGGGGGCACAAATAGCACAGTTCGTGCTGCTCCCCGCAGTGAAGTCAGATAATGCTTGCAGGCTTGGACAGAAGAAAGCAGGGTTTGGTTCCAGTGGTGAAGCCTCTGTTTATTGGGTCGCTGATATGGCAGGCCGCCCTACTTTGGAGTTGAGTATAGAAGGAAAGAAATTTACTGGGCTTCTAGACACGGGTGCCGACACCACTCTTATTTCACAGAAATATTGGCCCCCAGGTTGGCCTGTTACACCCACCATGACCACTCTGCAAGGATTGGGGATTACCCAAAGCCCCCTTGCTAGCTCCAGGCCTCTAGCCTGGAGGGATAAGGAAGAAAATGGTGGCCATGTTACCCCCTATGTAGTACCAGGTCTGCCAGTTAATTTGTGGGGGAGAGATGTTTTGCAACAAATGGGGGCAGTATTAGTATCTGGTCAGGAATTAGCTATGCAGCAGATGGAGAGGTACGGCTACATTCCTGGAAAAGGTATAGGAGGAAAGCTGCAAGGAATTACTCAACCAATCTCCGCGGAACATAAGAAGGATAAAGAAAGGGCTAGGGCATTTTCCTAGGGGCCATTGTGATGGCGGCTGAGGTTACTCCACTGAAGATTACATGGAAAAGTTCTCAACCCATTTGGATTGACTAATGGCCCCATTCTACAGAAAAAAATAGCTGCCGTTAAGGAAATAGTTCAAGAACAGCTAGCTGCTGGACATATTGTCCCTTCCACTTCACCTTGGAATACACCTATTTTTGTGATTAAAAAGAAATCAGGGAAGTGGAGACTTTTACAGGATCTCAGAGCAGTGAATGCTACCATGGAGATAATGGGATCACAGCAGCCAGGATTACTGCTGCCTTCTGCCATTCCAAAAGATTTTAATATTGTTGTGATCAATTTAAAGGATTGTTTTCTTTCCATTCCTCTTCATCCAGAAGATTCGCCTCGTTTTGCTTTCAGTGTGCCTTCTGTTAATTTGCAGGAACCATTTGAACGGTACCCCAAGGAAATTTTTACCCCAAGGAATGGCTAATAGTCCTACTATGTGTCAGATTTATGTGGCTGCTGCCTTAAAACCAGTGCGCGCCTGCTTTCCCTCTGTTTTGATCGTTCATTATATGGATGATATTTTGCTGGCAGCTCTATCTACTCAGGTGTTGCAATCCTGTTTGTGTAAGTTACAGCAAGAGTTAGAAAAAGCAGGATTAGCTATAGCCCCAGACAAAATACAACTTGTTTCTCCATTTAATTATTTGGGATTTCAACTTTTTCAGAATTGTGTCAAACCCCAAAAAATTTCCATAGCCACAGAAAAGTTGCGAACTCTTAATGATTTTCAGAAATTGTTAGGGGATATAAATTGGATGAGACCCAGTTTGAAACTTACTAATGCAGATTTGAAACCTTTGTTTGATATCTTAAAAGGTGACTCCTCTCCAACATCCCCTAGGGTAATGACTATGGAGGGACATCACGCCCTACACAAAGTTGAGATAGCTATTGAACAATCTCATTTGACCAGGATTGATTACAGTACCCCACTTTTATTTATTGTTATAGCATCCTCATATACACCTACAGGGGTATTTTATCAGCAGGGACCTATTTTGTGGGAACATTTGCATGTTTCTCCTGCTAAGACAATTGTGCCTTACTATTTGGCCATAGCAGAGTTGATACTAAAGGCCACTAAAAGCAACCTAAGACATTTTGGGAAGGTCCCAGATATCATTATCATTCCATACACTCAGAAGCAGCTTTTGTGGTTGCAGAATATGGAAGAGACCTGGTCAATACTTTTGAGTACTTTAAATGTTAATTTTGACAACCACTATCCCAAGGACCCCATTGTACAGTTTTTTTTTTATTTTGCATCCTGTTGTTTTTCCACTTGTAACCTCTCTTCAACCATTGCCGGAAGCTGTAACTGTTTTCACTGATGGGTCGTCAAACGGTCATGCAGCTTTTGTAGTAGATGGCCAGGTTACCACCATCCCCACATCTTTTGTCTCTGCACAGGTTGTAGAATTGGTGGCCGTTCTTGTCGTCTTTCAAACATTTTCCATGCAGCCCTTTAATTTGTATTCTGATAGTGAATATGTTGCCCATTCCCTTCCTGTGCTGGAAACTGCGGGCCAAATTTCTTCCCACTCTACAGCAGCATCTCTATTTGCTAAAATTCAGGCCTGTATTTGGGCCCGCAAAGATAAATTCTTTGTGACTCATATTCGAGCCCATACAGGTTTACTTGGGCCCTTGACATCAGGAAATGCGGCTGCAGATTCAGCCACCAAATTGGTGGCCTCAGCTCTTGAAGAAGCTCAAAAGGCACATGCTAGATTTCACTTGAATTCTAACACACTTCGTTTGCGCTTTAGTCTGACTAAGGAACAAGCCAGAACCATCGTGAAGCAATGTTCAGTGTGCCCTCAATTTTTACCTGTTCCTCGTTATGGTGTAAATCCCAGAGGACTGTTGCCCAATCATGTCTGGCAAATGGACGTGACACACATCCCAGAGTTTGGGACACCAAAGTATGTACATGTCACTATCGATACTTGTTCTGGATTTATTTTAGCTACTCCTCAGACAGGAGAACAAGTCAGACATACTCTAGCCCATTGCTATGCATGTTTTTCCATCTTGGGAACTCCTAAAGTTATCAAAACTGATAATGGTCCTTGCTATACTAGCATCAAGTTTCGTGATTTTGCTGCCTCCCACCACATACAACTAATTACAGGTATTCCTTATAATCCTCAAGGACAAGGTATTGTGGAACGTGCCAACCGTACTATTAAGGATTACCTTATTAAAACCAAAATGGGGGAATATAGCACTCCCCGAGATCATTTGAATCTTGTATTACTTATTTTAAATTTTCTAACATTGGATGCTGAAGGATGGTCTGCTCCAGATCGTCATTGGAATCCGTCTCAGAAGCAGAAAGGATATGTTATGTGGAAAGACCCCTTGACTGGTAAGTGGCTAGGCCCAGATCCCGTCCTCATTTGGGGGAGAGGATCAGTTTGTGTTTTCCCAGAAAATGAAAATGGTCTGAGGTGGATTCCTGAGAGGCTTGTCCGGCAAGCTTCTGCTGCAGAGTCTTATGAGAGCTCGGATACTGGACAAGATGATGGCATTTGAGTCAGAAGATCAACGGGACAAGCAAGTATATTAGGCCTTTATATTTAACATAAGTATATCAGTATTTTGTCGCTGTTCTGCAGCGTGTTCCCTGACTGATGGCAAAGCCGAAGTTTATCAGTGGCTTTGGACTTTGTTCTCTGAGAGCCATGTGGGATGGGGGAGGAAGTATTGAGCCTTGCTATTACCCATCCGTGCTTTGATTTGAAACTCCTTTTGTTTTGTTTATATTTTCCCCACCTTGTCTTGGATTCACCTGAGCATGTCTCTCCCAGGACAAATGCTTATCTTAACAGGTACTTAATTCCCCAACAGACAAGGGTAACATTTGCATTTCTATTCCCCACCTGAAGCCTCAGCCCATTTCTCCAGGTATTGCCAAGGAGGAGGGCTTCAGACTGGCCTCTTTATCATTTGAAAGGGACCAAGGAAGTGGGTCAATGACACCTTTCTGGCCTTTTGTCCCTAGGCCAGGTACCTTGGATACCAGGAATTTTCTTTGTTTTTGGAGAAACATCTTTGAGAGGAAACTTCACAGGTTTTTCTCTCTTGTTTTTCCTCCTGCCACTATGGCAGAGGATTAGTTCCTTCTTTACTCTGAACCTGAGGACTCGCTCTTATGAGTGAACCTTAGCTCTTGAATTTGAAGCTTGTGTTTGCTTGTGTTATCCCTATGCTTCTTTCTTAAGTACAGGAGATGCCTCTGAAAGGAATGACACCAAGTTCCAGTGCACCCTGACAGCATGCTGGAATGGCTACTGCAATTCTGCTGTTATCCTGCAGCTGCCCTGAATCCCGCCTGTGCCTGTTGGGACTGAAGGAGAGGCCTATGTTGGACTGATAAGAATAAAAGAGACTTTGGCATAACGGCGTCCATCATAGCCAGTACGTCAACAGCCACTACCACCAGCTACCGTGGTGACAGTGAACAAGGTCGCAGTACAGACTGCCAGAGTTATGGAACAACAGGACTTTACTGATGAACATGAGCAGGTGGGCATGATTATGCTACACCATGGGTTGATTTGTTAGAAAAGGAATAGCATATGCTGTTAGATTTAGTATTGGCCTCCTGTATCCCATCGTATACCTTTCTGTTGTATTGTATGCATTTCTGTTTTATCATCTGTGCAAGTGCAAATTGTTTGCCCAAGCCTGGGAAATGCTGTCTGCTCATTGTTACGAGCTAAGTTACTCCTAAGATCATGGCCTCTTGCCTCCCATTGTGCCTTTTATGTATGTTTCACCTGTGAAGTGCTTTGTTTTCCCAAGCCCGGGAATTGCTGTTTGCTCTTTGCTACTGAGCTGATACTCACTCCTGGCCTTGGAACAGGGTTACCAGCTTCCCCAAGTATGGTTTGAGCAGCTGCAGCAGACAAGGCGTTGAATGGCAGCCAGTGACGGGTGAGATGGACCGGGAATTGACCAACCTAGGACAGGGTCTCCGTCATGCTACGGAGGTTCCCGATGATGGGTAAGGCTGATAACCTGAGAGTCCACAACCTAAGACAGGCGCATTCAAGTCTGCTTTAATACAGAAGGGGGAATATGTTGTGGGCTGAGGAGTTGATTTACATTCCTCAAGCTGAGCACTCAGGAATCAGGCCTAGGGCAGTAGCACCTAGCCTTTGCAGACTCATTGGCGTCCTATTGTTCTGTTGATGGGCTTGGGGGAAAGAGGAGATAATATGGTAATAAAGAGGCTTGTGGAGAGATGGCTCGGAGAGACAGCTCCCAGCACTTGTAACACCATCATGGTCTCCATGTGTCGGTGCTTTTCGCTCGGACATTCGCCATGCCTACTATGCCGGCTCAGCTAGCCGCGATAAACTGGTGCCGTGACTCGGACCCAATTTAGCCGGTAAGCCACAAAAGCGGAAAAAAGGTAAGAAGCTGAGCAGAATGCTCAGGGAGCCTCTGAACAGCGGGAATTAATTTTCAACTGAGATTTTTTTCTCAGGGAGCTGCAAAAGCGGGAACGTGCACGTAAAGCTCGTGGTGTGCGACAAGAGAGAAAGCTGGCAGTTATGCGCCAAGAAGGTTCACGTTTAGTGACTAGAAAATAGTTAGAACCATGGGGAATTTGTCCTCCACGGTGCACATGCAGCACCTGCGGCAGAGATTGTTAAGTGAGTCAGAAGAGGCCTCTGGAAGTGAGTTTTCTGAGGATCCTCCACCCATTCAAAGCTTGGCTAAATGCTTTGCTCTGATAGCAGTCCTTGGGATGCTGATTTTGTTAGGCCTTATATTGCTGACAGGTGGTCGCTTTTTGATTAATTCAGATCTAAGTTTTCTGTTGCCTGGTTTTCCACCTTTTAAATATCTTTATAGTATGATCAGAAAGAAAAGGTCAAGAAAAAAAAAATTGCAGAATGTGTCCTCTGGGCTTGCAGATTGTACTTTGGAAGGTCTTTTGTTGTGCAAGCTAGCTTCATCTGCATATCCATGGCCCTTGGCAATTTTGGAAATTTGGAGTTCAAGCCGTAATACAAGACAAGTCTCTTGAGATTTTGGGGGTTTCAATTGTGATGTTTTAAAAAATGTGAAATTTTATCGCAAATAATTTGTTATAGAAGTAAATTTTAACTTATTATTAGATTATTCTTAGGTATAAGTTAAATTCACGTGGTATTTATTGTATATAAAGCATTTTTATAGTTTAAAACCTTGTGTTTTTGGTTGGTTAGCAAATTTCTCACTGCTTTAAATTGGTAAAGATTTTTTTTTGTTTTAAAGGTATTTGAGTGATAATTTCATGTCAATAATGATGTTTAATCTATATTGTGTTATATTAATAATAGCAAAAATATTTTTCCAGATATTTTTAGCCATCCTTAAAAAGATATCCAAGAATTCAAAAGTTTCCAATTCTAGGATTGCTCTTGGTATTCTTACGAGGCCTCAAGAATGCCAACGGATTTATCTCCCATTTTGTGGACAGTGTTAATCAGGGTGACTGGATTAAGATTATTGCCAATGCACATTTTTAATGATATAGCTTTACAGTTGTATCTGGTTGTTCATCAAGTATTTTTAGGATGGCTATATTATTGGGAAGATTGAAATTCACATTTTTGCAATGATGAAAAGATTTCATAACGGTGATTTTTCTTTCTCAAGATCTTTGTTCAAGATTCTTTGATGGCTTTTCAGCTACTGGTTTCTGAAGAATATCACTACTATTAAGTTTGATTGAGAATAATTTTTTAAATTTCAAAAGTGTGTGTGTGTGTGTGTGTGTGTGTGTGTGTGCACGTGCACACATGTGTGTCTTGATGTTTGTCTTCTGTATAAGGTGTTTAAAATTGTTATAATGTGTTATTGTCTGTTGGTCAGAAAATGTTCTAGCTTTTGTGAATTAAGTTTAAACTTACTGTAGGAAATATTTTAAAAAGCAGGTAAATTAATGCATCTGTCCCATCAGCTATCTGAATCCTCAGCTGCAAAGGCAGGACACATAATTTGCATATCAACAGCAAAAACAGGTTGCCTTGAGCCCTGACACTCCCAGATCCCATCCTCATTTGAAGGCGAGGATCAGTCTGTATTTTCCCAGAAAACAAAAATGGTCCACAATGGATTCCTGAGAGGCTTGTCCAGCAAGCTCCTGCTGCTGAGTCTTGTGAAAGCTCGGGTACTGGCCAAGATGATGGCATTTGAATCGGAAGATCAACGGGACAAGCAAGTATATTGGACCTTTGTTAAGCACCCCTCTCTTTCCTGTGAGCACTTGGTCCTGATATTTCCTGCCAGTTTCTCCTTAAACCAGACTATCAGACTGTCTGGTGTGCGACCCCAGCTGTTGGGGGTCTGCAACTTTTTCTACAAATAGCTCAATTTCTGCCCATGCTTTTTCTTGGAAGGTGGCATACCAAGAGTTTTGTTCAAACACTGTGCGGCGTAATGTTGCTGCAGGAAACCCCCAGTAGAATTTAGAGACAGGCACTGGAGATCTACAGAGATGCCTCTCCAAAGTTATTCTAGGGACCAATTTTGTGGCTAACTTATTCAAACTACTTCAAGAATTTTTGGGGAGGTGGAGTCAGCAATGCCTTTGGTAAAGCAGTTAGCATATGAATAGGAAATTATGCCTAGAGGCAATAAAGCCACAGAAGGATAGAAAAAAAAAGGGGGGGGTAAAAAAAAATCATAATCAAAACTATGGCAAATGGATGTCATCCATGTTTCCAGCTTTGGTCACTTTTCGTATGTACATGTTTCAGTTGATACCTATTCAGGTGTAATTTTTGCCTCAGCTCATACAGGAGAAAAGATCCAGGATGTGATCTCTCATTGTCTGCAAGCCTTTGCAGCCTGGGGTGTTCCCCGCTGCTATAAAACAGACAATGGACCTGCCTACACAGCTAAGGCCTTCTCCAAGTTCTGTTCAGAATTTGGCATTAATCATTCCACAGGTATTCCATATAATCCTACAGGCCAGGCCATTGTAGAGCGCGCACATGCGACTCTTAAAGCCTTGTTATTAAAAAAAAAGGGAGAGTAGGGGCCTCCCTATATCCCAATAGCCCTAAGCATCAATTGGCTCTTGCCCTATATATTTTTAATTTTTTGGTTTTGGATTTGGATGGCCGTTCTGCTGCTGAACATTATGCTACCAGTGCAGGTCCCTATAAAGATTGGGTTATGTGGAAAGATGTAATAACAAAACAGTGGTTGGGCCCACATCCGGTTCTTACGTGGACGTGAGGCACAGTTTGTGTTTTTCCACAGGATTTGGACGGACCAGTGTGGGTGCCTGAACACCTGACGCTAGCAGTGAAGAAGCCACATCAAAATGAATCTTTGGATGTGGTGGACGCTGCTAACCCTGACGATTGTCTAGATGCAGAAGGGGCACAGCCAGAACCTTGAATTATGGATGATAGTGAAGGCGTGGCCAACCCCAGTCCCGCCGGTGACCAATAGTTCTTCCATTTTGCCTCCATTTTTTTTTACCAGCAATGTCGGCGTTGGACTGCCTGAACTCCCTCTGGATAACTCCACTGCCAGGTTTAAGAACATGAACATTGACCTGTCAGGTGCAATTTGTTTTCAGACTCACACCTCACCAGCGGACAATGAAACTCCACCCTGCATCCTATTGGCAAATCAGACTATAGGGAGATTCAGAGGCGATCAAACCTCCAGGACCACTATGGTCATGACCACATCAGTCCCCTGACTGTGCCCATGGAGTGATGCAACAACACTGTGAAGGAAGTGTGGCAGACATTACTAAGGTGTATGGACCCTTGGAAGTAGCCTCCTGAGTGGACAGACTGCTAGAGTACTGTGACTCCCAGGAGGGTGGCGCCTGGCTTTGCCGTGACCAATTTGTTTTCCACTTATACAAACTCCACTTTCTCAGGATGATAATCCTGTTCAATCTGTATCTGCCCAGCCCTGGAATGCTTGGGTATTGTACACCAGTAGGGGTGGATGCTCTGCTATATCAGCTTTTGCATTTATTGATAAGGTTGTGATAAGAAACTGTATCTATGTAGCAGTAATGCTTTGGGAGTTTGGGAATAGGGTGTATCAGTTAATTGTAGTGCTAATGTTATTCATGTTCCTGTTTATGTATGTGTGAAATCCCCATTTATGTTGATTGTTTCTACGGTTTTGGATCGGTTGGATTTTTCAGGGTTTATCGTTTGCACGCAAGTAGGCAGGCCTAGCGGGTCTTAGTTTATTGTTGGTTATTATTATTGATCTGGGTACCCGCATGCTCCTAATTTACTCAGGACGCCAACTACATCAGCAGTAATTGCTTGTTCGGGCAGTGCTAGTGCTTCTCAACAGAGAATCCCCGGAAGTATGGCCGAACATGCTGGACCGGTAGTCAAAGACGGTAAGTATCCGATAAGGCTTTACCAACCTAAGACAGGCGCCGCTTTCACAGCCACGCGGTTAGCCCATGACGGGTAAGCAGAGCCCTAACTCAGAACACCTAAGACAGGCACGGTCCTTTGCTTATTAAAACAAAAAGGGGGAGATGTTGGGAGCACTGCACGTGTGCCCTAACATGGCGCTGAGACCTCTCCTCCCTCCAGAGCTTGGCGGTGCACAGGTTTCAGGAAGTGCCTTCTGATTGGCCCGTAGCTGCATGCTTAGCACGTGTGCTAAGCGTGATCAGAGCCATGACTGGCATGCCTGCCGCGTGCATCGGTGACCTTTAAGCTGATTGGACTAGGATTGTATTTAGCGGTGGGGGTTTCAGGAAGAAGGGGGCCAGGACAGGAAGACGGAGACGAAGACGGATGGATGGACTGAGACGGAGGACAGTGTACGACTGGGATGGACGGATGGACGGATGGATGGACAGAAGACTAGGGGTGACAAGGAGGTTGGGGAATGAAGCAGAGAAAAACAGGAGGAAAAGGAAGAAGTTGAGTCGACTGGCTGGAAAACGGACTGGTTGGAAGAATAAAGTGACTCAAGATATAGAACCTGGAGTATCGGGTGAATCCTTCTGCGGACAGAAGACCCCGACAGCTGCTTGGGGTGGGACTACCAGGTGTGGGGTCGTGGGAGGAAAAATGAGCGTTTCATTACTCAAGCCAAGATGAAAAAGACCACTCCCCGATAAGCAGGTTTTGAGTGATGAAATAAATTTCCAAACTCTGCATTTTAGTATTTAGCCATTTGTTGTGTTGAAGTATAATTTTGCTGATCTTGGCAGATTTTGGAATAATCTAGACTGGTTTGTAACTCTAACAAGATATTTGTCGACAATTAAGGTGCAGAACATTTTTTTGGGGGGGTGCAGGAAAATTCTCAACACCATGGTGAGGAGTGACTAATCTTTGTGTCCCACCCAGCGAGGCATGAGCCAATCCACGCCAGCTCTTTCCTGTCAGATTCCAAGCTCTACTCTTTGTTATTTGTCTATTTACTTGGACAACATAACTCACATTTCTTAGGCTCACATTTCCTCTTTAATACTTGGGTTTTACAAAGCATATACTAAGGCAAGAGATACTACAAATCCTCCCTAACAGCATTCTCTAATCAAACTCCCCACCATCTCCTATTTCATGTTTGCAAGAATCTCCAAAATCCCCATTAAAACCTCCGATCTCCCTGTGTTTCTTCTCAAGGATCGTTCATATACTGACTCCATATCTTCTTGAAAATACATTTCCACTTGTCCCAGATGTATTCCTTCGGACTATAGCTCATAGCTCTCCTGCAAGATCCATTGCCGTGGTCCATTCATCTTTTTAGATGCTTTTTGAGGTGTCAGTAAATTATCAAAACCTCAAGTAAGTAAAAATACACAATATGTGTGAGACTCCTCTGTTCAACGTAATTTTGTGGACATTCAGATTCTTTCCAAAAGTTATTCTATGTCCATGTATACATTTTTGAATGCTTAAATTACGCTGGCAGGTGTATTCGCTCTGCAAAAATGCATTGGGAACATTTAAAAATGCATGATCTTTGCGAGTTTTCAGTGCTTAAATGAGAGTGAGGGAGCAAGGATGTAAACTTCACCTCATGACCTTAGTGGAAAACAGAGCAAACAGAGACTCAAAGATGGACTATGTCAACCAGTGGATTCCTCAACAACCTCATTGTGCTTGGAATGGTGAGACAGGCAGCAATTCATACCAGTTCAACTATGAAGACCACTTGAGCAAGACCCTTGGAGCATGCCCCATGTTGGGGACCTGGGATGGGGGGGAGACTAGGTGGGGCTTCTCCCTTTTCCTCCACCTTTACCCCAGATACAGAAAAAAAGGTGGAAATGATAGTTTTACCTGCTTTGCTGTAGCTCTTGACCCTTTGTGCCCTAATTACCTATGTATAGATTGTCAATAATAAAATTAAAAAATGAGAAAAAATGATTCATTTTATTTTTATTGCAAAGTCTGATACACAGAGAGGAGGAGAGACAGAGAGGAAGATCTTCCGTCCAATGGCTTACTCCCCAGGTGGCCTCATTGCTGGAGCTGAGCCAGTCTGAAACCAGGAGCCGGAATCTTCTTCTGGGTCTCCCATGTGATTGCAGGGTCCCAAGACTTTGGGCCGTCCTCCACTGCTTTCCCAGCCACAAGCAGGGGGCTGGATTGGAAGCAGGGCTGCCGGGATTAGAACCAGTGCCCATGTGGGATCCCAGAATGTTCAAGGCGAGGACCCTAGCTGCTAGGCTACTGTGCTGGGTTCTTATTTGTGCTTTTTGCTTTTCCTTGCCCTACCTTTTCATCTCTTGCAGCCACCAAGCCCTGGCGTGCCCAGGCTGAAATACACCTCCTAAAAGCCAACTTGTCTCACCGACTTCCCATGTCTCTGAATTGCCCCATTGCTACAAACAGCCAAGACCCCAAAACTATAAAAGATTCAACCCTAGGAAAGCTGAGCCGCTGTAGTCCCAGCACATGCTACTTGTTGGCCACCATCCTATTCTTTCTAATAACTTCAGTTTTGGCTGTGAATGCCTACTGTGTGCCTCTTTCTCTGTTCTGTCTGCTTCCTCAGACAGTGGTGCCAAAACCTGAGAGGAGTTTGAGCAGTCAGCCTCTTGCTCAAGCTAGACACACCTACTTCCCTTAAAAGCCCTGATCCCCTCATTTGATCTCTTCTTCTTTTAGCTACAAACAGGAGGTGAGGGCCACAAGGGTGAATGTGCAGCCCCATGGGGACCCCTCCATCCTCTGGGGTAGTCTCTAGTACTCAAGATATTTCAGGGGTCAAGACAACCCAGGGCCATGGACAAAGAAAAGGCAAACATGTCTACACATTGTGATCATTCTCTCTTGCTGTAGGTCACAGAACCAGTGCCTAAAAGATTAACTGCCCCTCCCCCCATTCTCCAAAAGGGCAAGTGGGGGTAGGATGTAGGCTAGTTATCTCAGTTCAGGGTGGAGACACTTGTATGTCTCCTGCATGTAGAATAACAACAGTCTCCAGTGAGCTTATCAACCATGGTACTCACAGTTTTGTCTTCTCCTTTAGAAACAGTTATCATGCTCACAAACCATCTGAGAAAATATTGTTAATTCAGGTTACTAAGAGCAGGAGATAATTCTAGCCATTTGACAGTAATTCTAAAAAGCAGCTAAAGATTTTAGGAAGCTGTAATACATGCTACATGTGTACATATTTTATTCAACCTTCTCCTTACACTGAACCACTGTCACTTGTCCCCTCTTCCTTCCCAGCCACTTCAAGGATGAAACTCTCCCAGGCTTCCTTCCCTCTCCCCCAGCAGCAGCCACAGTTGTTTTTCTTGCCCTCTTCCCTCACACATTCTGCACTTGCTCTGTTTTAAGCCAGCCACTCCCTGTGGCTACAGTTTCCCCTAAAGAGCAGCTTAGACATTTTTTTTTCCGTCTCTCTGGAGTGTGGTATGTCAACCTAATCTGTCTGTCCCTTAGCCAAGAGAAGTGGAGAGAGGAAGGGAGGAGGGTAGAGGTAGGCCTGCTAATGCAGGATCTTCCCCACAGATTCTTTTAGTACCCCGTTGCCGGAGGGGAAGAGCCTGCTACCCGCCACCCAGCCTCCTGGCCTGTGAGAGACAAACAGATGGACAGGGGTTCTGCCTAAGCAGTTCTGATTTATTGGGGAAATTCAATTTCTTATATATGGTAAAGGATAGCCTCAGGCCAGGAATTTTGGGAATTCCAGGAAGGGAGAAACTAGGAGCCAATTACCAGGAGAATGACTGCAGAAGCCACCACCCATAGACCCGGGGTAGATGAGCAAGATGGCCCTGGTCAATCAGTATTTCCTTGGAGCTACGTGACTCCTGCCCTGGTTCATGCCCAGGGCTCTGTCCTTGGCCGCCATCTTGCCCGCCAGTGACCTGGACTGTGAGTTCCCATCTTATTGACTTAGTGGCCTTTTTGTCCCTGAGCCCCACAAGTTAATATTGCTTTGAACATTTCTGTTACTTACCATGCTTGTTTTGTAACTTAATTTAAAAGAACCCACTGAGCACAATGAATATTCAGCTCTTGTTATAGACTCCACTATATTAGGTGGTTTTTGCAGTGAAATGCCCTGTCCTGCAGGGCACAATGCTCAAACCCTGAGGGTGGACTGGGAATTCCGGGCTGCTAGCCCCCGGGCTGCTGGCCCAAGCAACATACGGACACACATACTTGGTGAAAAAGAGTGTCTCGCGCTCTTTATTTATTTTATTTATATATACTTTCTTCTCTAGGGGAGGATGGGAAAGGGAGGGGTGTCTTGGGAGTAATTATCTTCACTGAAACAGGGAAGGAACTAATCATCTATGTTGAAACAGGGGAGGAACTGTAAGCCCCCCCAACAGGGAAAAACCTTACCAATTGTCTCGAGAGAGTGAGTTTCCCCAATGACCACCGAAGACGAGACTTGATGCAAAAGCAAGAGGCTTTATTCGATCATCAGCGCGCTGGGGCCGAGGCCAGTTCCTCACACAGGAGGCTAGGCATCGACCCAGTCATGGTATAGCAACCTTTTTAAAGGCTAAACCAAGTCTGAAATCATAAAACCATAAAACCATAACCATGAACGGGGGGGGAGTGGAGCCCTAAACAGGGAGGGGAACCCTAAACATAAACAGGGAGGGGGAATCATTAACATAAGCAGGGAGGGGCCATGCCATTAGGGGCGGAGGCTAGTTGCAGGTGCCCCTTATCTCTCAGGCCCCCAGGCTCTATCACGAAATGTTTCACTGTCCTTCCAATCCCAAATGTTCCCTTTCATAACTAATTATTTGAACAGGAACAAGGGTGGAGGTTCTATTCTGCTTGACTTACACAGCATGTTCTGGCCTAATATCCTGCTTGCTGTGGCACTTCTTGCCCAAGGCAGGCTTTGCAATGCAGCAGGCTGTCAGGTAGGCCAAGTCTAAGGTCCATAAGTCTGTGGCTCCTAAGAGGGAGAGATTTTTATTTAAATAAGATAAATATTTTCTAAATGCAAACTTAAGTACTTAGCCTCGTATATCCTATGAACATTTATGTCAGAATAAATGCTATTCTTAAGGTATGGTTACTGCATTCTCTGAAAATGTTATGTTAATATCAAACACAAAAACACAGAGTTCAAATTGATTTCTCTGTTAAATTGTTCCAAGTTATGAGATAAACCCATGTGCTAGCTATTCACATTTTTGTGCTTCTATTTTAGTGACAGCCAAGAGACACAGATTTCATATTCTATTGAGATAATCTTTTTGTTCTTTGTCTCTCATAGTTAAAATATGTGTTCTTGGTGAGGAGGATTATCATAGTCCTTGAAGTATTGTTTGCAGTATTTTCTAAATATTTATCCTTGATGTATGGAGTTAACATCTAATCCTGCGTGTTAACATGGTGCTCCGTTAAAGTGACCAAGTGGAACCCACCAGTGAGAGTTGGAACAAGAATCCTGTACTGTAGGGCTGTCCATGAATCTGACTCGTACGTGAGTGAACTGAGAGTGGGGGTAACATCTGTGGGGTGTATGTGGGCTCATCGTGTGTCACACACAACAACTGTGGCTAGGGAAAGGCCTGCTTATGGAGCTAAGGGGATGGATACCCTAGCTGGACTCCAATTCGCATTTTTGAGCACAAGTACTGGTGAGCACAAGAACCGATATGGGCTGGTCTGGACATGGCTGCGGTCTACCTTGGTATGGGTGTGGACTGGCTCTGGTGTGTGCCAGACGGAGTTAGGCTGCAGCACCCGTTGTGCTCATGAGAGCCAAGATGTGTGTAAGATGGGCTAGGTTAGGTCTTGGCTCCTGCTCAACCACATAAGACCTGTATCTGGTGTGGAACAGGTATGGCTGGGCTGTAACACCCCATGGTAAGAACCAGGATGGGAGTGGAGCGATTGGGAAAGGCCACTGCTCCTGCCAGGACAGGAGTTGGGTCAAGCCAGGATGGGCCAAGCACCCACTGGTGTGCATGAGATTTGCCACTGGGAGGAGACTCGATATAGCAGCTTGGGGAATTCATATGTCAGGACGCAGTCACCGCAGGTGCGCGCAAGAACTGAGGCATGGAGCAGCCCAGACCAGCCCAGACCAGGTTATAGTACCCACCAGGATATATGAAGGTCAGGCCTAGGGCCAGGCCAGGCCATTTTATGATAGCCACTGGCAGATCTGAGAACCAGGATGGGGTGCAGGAGAAGCCAGGTTGGGCCACCAATACCAACCAGTTCACACTGAAGTCTGGATAAGGGCCTGACGGGGCACGGCTAGGCTGTAGCACCCACCAGCAGCAGCAGATGGAACTGGAGGCAGGCTGGAGCAAGCCAGGTTGAAGCACCTGCTGGTGGGTGTGAGGTGAGATGAACCATGCCAGCCAGTCTGGGGGTAGTAGGAGCCAGGTCTGTGAACCCAGGGGGTGAGGGATCCAGCAAGGGTCAGGTCACCTGTCCTGGGTCCTTCAGCCCATCTCCAAGATGGGTGGTAGATCTGTGAGCCCCAATGATGAGGGGTCTGGATGGGCCTGGGTTGCCTGATCTAGATCCTTTGCCTACATGTATGGGGTGCCGGGGGAGCATCCATTAATTTCATGGGCAGTGGATGCAGTGGGACCCAGTTTGCCTGGCTAGAGTCCTTTGCCCACCTCTAAGAACTCACCCTCCTCAGTGGAGAAGACACAGTAGTGGACAGCTTGCCCAGATCCACATGGAAGATATGGCAGTCCATCAAGCCCTGCAGGGACCATTTGTGAGAACCCTGAGGAATGAGGCAAGAACAAATTAGGCAACTGCTGCGGCCAAGAAAGGACAGCAAGTATCTGGGCAAATAGATTCTGAGGTCGACTATGTCAGCCAATGGACATTGAAAGGGTTCCTTCATCCTTGGATTGATGAGATCAACAATGTTTCGGAACTACTGTGTGGGCCTGACCTGGCAACCTAATGGTGAAAGTCCTTGCCTTGTGTGTGCCGGGATCCCATATAGGTGCATGTTCTAATACTGGCTGCCCCACTTCCCATCCAGCTCCCGGCTTGTGGCCTGGGAAAGCAGTCGAGGACAGCCCAGAGCCTTGGGACCCTGCACCCACATAGCAGACCTGGAAGAAGCTCTGGCCTCCTGGCTTCAGACTGGCTTGGCTCTGACTGTTGTGGCCATTTGGGGAGTGAATCATCGGACAGAGATCTTTCTCTCTGTCTCTGCTCCTCTCTGAATATCTGCCTTTCTAATATCAATAAACACATCTTTAAACAAAATACATCCACCTGGGCAGAACCCTTGGAATAAGTGCCACATTGGGACCCCGGATTGATATTGAGCGGCCGTTCTCCATTCTTGGGTACTGAGTGGTTAGGAGGCTGGCTATGGTTTCTACCCTTATCCACTTCCCTCCTGCCCAAAACAAGAAAGAGAAAGAAAAATTTGGAAGCTTTGATCCCATCCACTTTTTCCTAGGCCTTGATCCATCCTCCTCCTATCAATTGCGCTAATATCATTCAAAATTAAAAACAAATAACAAATTAATCATTTTGCATACTCTTCTTTCACATGCATACAATGTCACAGAAGCAGAAAAAGCATTTTCTGAGAAATATCAGCACCTTTCCTGCTATGTTGCTGTCAGTGCCCTGAGACAAATAAATCTCATCCAGGTGGTTACCGTTTGTGCTTTTAAAACCAGTGTCCACCTAGCATTAGTGTATAGCATCTTGAACTCCTACGTGCAACTTTGGCAGTGCAACTGGAGTGCTGGTTCAAGTTCAGACCATCTGCTGGGATCAAGCTCCCTGCTCAAGCACATGGGAAAAGCAGAGGAACACAGCCCCAGGATGTGGGACCCTGTTCCTGACATGGGAGACTTAGATGCAGTTCCTGGATCCTGGCTGTGCCCTGGACACATTTGTGAGTAAACCACCAGTGGTGTATCAAATCTCTGTTTCTCTTATGCATTTCATAGGAATCAAACAATTGCTTTCAAATACCATGACCATCCAGGAGACGGGCTTCAATCCCCGGGAGCAAGAGAAAGTAATTGCTGTGTTTTTAGAAACTTGCAGTCCATGTCAACAGTTACCAAACGCTAAAGAGGGTGAGAGGCCAAATAAAGTGAAAAGCTCATGCAGGATAACACAAGTGTCGCTGGGCAAAGTAACAGACAGAAGCATGATGCCAAGCAACCATAAAACAGATCAGTCTTTGCACCCTGGGCCAGGGACACAGCCGGCCAAGGTAGCCTAGAGCTAGTCAGAATATTCCTGGCCTTTCCCATGGAACATTCTCTATAGGAGCTCAGGAAGAATAATGGGAGCTCATTATTATCCTGTGAGAAAGGCCTGGCAAGCAACGCAAGCCACTTTGTGTCTCCCATACAGTTTGGGAGATGTGCTGGTGTCACCTAGTGGACAGGATTTAGAGCCTGAAAGTGGCCAGATTGTATCTACCTGGATCTCTAGAGAAGGAACACAGGAGATTCTTTCAGGTCTTTGTGTCCACAAATGCCACCACCACACCCAGAGGCTATCAAAACAGAGTAACCAGTGAGCACGTGACAGAATGTGTATCATAACACTCACAGCCTGACAAGTGGGAATTTAGAATGTCGTGACTCAACAAGATGTGTGGAACTTGGCCACAGAGTGGAGGGTGAGGAGAGAGACTTGTGGGTGACTGAATGCTGAGCGTATAGTGTAGGAGAGAGCCCATAGCTACCTAGGTCCAGAAACCCAAGATGGAGGAGCATAGAGGCACTATGTGCTCCTCAGTCACACTGGCCATCTGAGCGACTTCCTTTCCACATCACTGCACTTCTGCTTGGCGACTACCCAGCAGGTTAGTGGACACTCCCTACCCTTTCTGTTTTTCTGTCAGTGGCAGTAAAACACACTTCAGAAATTGACCGTGTTCACTGTTTAAGTACAGTCCAGTAACCTATTGTTTGGAGTGGGGGATAGCAAACATTCCTCTGCAGAAGTTTTCATCACACCCAAGTGAAATCCTGTCTGCATTATATGTTTCTTGCTCAATTCTCCTGCTCTAAAGTCCTGGCATTCACATCCTTATTTTCCATCTTTATAGTTTGCCAATTCTGGCTACCTCACATAGGTATCATTCTCTTATAGGTGGTTTATTTTATTAGCATAGTGATTTGCATGGTAGCTCATGTTGCACGGTCTGTCCACTTCCTTCATTTTGAAGACAGTACAGAGACATGATTTTCCATTCTTCCTTACTGAGTTCCACAAAATATATCGTTTCAACTTAGATTTTAGAAGTCAGGGCTTTGTATGGAGATAAAAGCAATATGCACTCAGTAGAAACACTACTTTGAATTTTGCATTTTTGGGGAATGGCAGGAATCCTAGAGTCTATAGAACTGCATCACAAAATAAATAATTTAAAAAAAAGAAAATATAAAAAATTTTGCATTTACATCTTTTCCTGGGTTCAAGATTTGTGTGCTGTGCTGTTCAGCTATGGTGCTTGGGAAGGGAGATGTACTTACACATCTGACTAGAAATATGTTCTTCTTTTAAATAGTATTTATTTAAGAAGTCGATGGGAGACAGAGATCTCCCTCCTGTGAGATATCTCCCTAAATACATGCCAATAAACCTAACCTGGGACAAGAAATACGGGGATCGAGGTACTCCATTTTGGTCTCCAAAATAGGTAGCATGGACCCACATTCTTGAACCATCACATGCTATCTCCTAAGGTGCAACACAGGCATTTTGATGGGAGAAGTGGATGTGTAATCACATGACTGGGCCACACACAAACCCAACTCGATTATTTTGACCTGATCAGTCTTCCTTGGGCATCATATCACTTAACAGCATCTGAAGCTATAAGGTGCTTGAAAAAGCCCATGGGAAACATTCTAGAATTGTGACATAAATCAACACCACATAGAGAGTATAGGAGAAACCAGTCACATCAAGAATGTCTCCTTTGTGTTGATAGCTTTAAACACAAGAATGTCTTGAATGCCTGTCTTTGGGCTTGTGTGCTAAGCTGATAGGACTGTCGATGCCAAGTGCATCACACTCTATACCTGGAATGCTAGTACTCAGAATAGGAGAACCACAGTTCTCAGGTCCCAGCTTCAGCCTGGTCCAGGTCGAACTATTCCTGGGCATTGTGGTCATTATGTAATGGATGTAAAATCTGTCTCTCTTTGCCTATGAAGTGATCATTATTTTAATAATTTGGCATATAACATTGCAGCTCACTCATTGCATGTTTTTGGAAAATATTAGAGAGGAAGAGACATGGGTTGACCCAATTCATCACATAACCCAATTATGGATTATATAATATCTATATCATATTGTCTGTAGTTGATGTATTGTGAGGATCTTTTTTGCTCACTTAAAATGGTGATTAAAGTGAATAACATAAAAGACTGAAACTACAAAAATGTGGAAGACCTGGAGAAACTTGAATCTTTTCTGCCTTGCTAGTAGGACTATAAAATGATGTGATAAGTTGGGAAAACAGTTTAGTAGCTGCCAATATATATTTACCATACATCCCATCAATTCTATTCCTAGATAATTGTGCAAGAGTTGTGAAAACATGTCAATGCAGACATACCTGTATCTATAGAAATTTTATAATAGCATTATACATAATAGAGAAAACATACAAGCAATGCAAATGTCCCCAAAATAAAGAATAATAATAGATCAGACCATCATCAGACAAAGAATCCTGTCCCACACTAAATGAACAAAATTTTCAAAATTTTTACCACATGGGTGAATCTATTCCATTTTTTTTAACTTTTTAAAATAAGGAATTTACTTTCTTTTTTAAAAAATAAATAATTTACTTTAAAAAAATGACTACTTTTATTGGAAAGACAGAAATACAGAGAGGAGGAGAGACAGAGAGGAAGATCTTCCATCTGGTGACTCACGCCCCAAGCGACCGCAATACTGGAGCTGAGTTAATCCAAAGCCAGGAGCCAGGAACTTCTTCCAGGTCGCCTACTCCCACCAGCAGAGTCAGTAACATGGACAGGGAGAGGGTCTGGGGATGAAGCATCAACAGGAGACCAGTGATGGTGGAAGTTTCTCTGAAGTCTCTCTTTACTGCCCCTTCACTTCTGCTTATATACTCTTCCCTCACAACTTCATTTAGCAGGATACTGGATACAGACGAGTCCAATTAGTCTAGGTATTTTCGGTCACAAGTCCAGTTCCTGTTCCTGCTCAGGCTAACGAGTACTAATCAACTCCTTAGCTCACAACTGTCTTCCACGCGATTGCAGGGTCCCAAAGCCTTGGACCATCCTCACTGCTTTCCCAGGCCACAAGCAGGGAACTGGATGGGAAGCAGGACTATTGGGATTAGAACCAGTGCCCATAGATCCTGGCACATTCAAGGTGGGGACTTTACTTGCTACGCTATGATGTCAGGCCCATGTGGGTGAATCTTAAAACCATGGTATTAAGTGAAATGTGCCAGGCACACAATATTACACCTTGTTGTCAACTTATTCTTATATGTGAGTATATGTTTCCATTGCATGTAGACTGTATCAGTGGTTTCCTCTGACCTTAGGGTTGTATTCCCATGTGTCTCCATGTTCCATCATCACCAGTGTTCAGTAGTGGGGCCTGTTATTTGCAGTTTTGTGCATGCAAAATTAGCATCTTTTATTTGCACAGTAAATATTTGTAAATGTTTGTATCTGTGCAGCAAATACTCATACTGCCAAATGTTCCTTCCTAAAGCTTCCTTAGAATACCCTCCTTCTGCAGATAGTGGCAAAGGTCTCCATGGTGACTATTGCAGATAGTTAAAACTTTGTGAATCACTGAAATTTAAATTCAGTCCCATGTATATACATACATATATGTACATACAAATGCAAATTTGTATGTGCCAGACCCATATGTGATCCTGGTGCTTGAAATGGGAGAGACCATGCAGTTTAGCCATTGCAATGGGCCCCCTGAAACCTCATATTCACCTGACTCCTGGTCCTCTGCCTGATGAGGACTGTGCCAGACCCCAAGGTCTCCTTGCCTCATAATGCCTTGTATTTATTTGCAGCTTCCCTTGGTGCACTATCATTATGACTTTGCTCTTCAATAGTGCCAATCGCCAAGTAGCAGGTTTTGCTATCGCCACCATAGGATGGATCCTCTTCACCACTTCCATGGGCCTTGTAGAGTGGCGATTGTGGTACATGGAGAATCCCTCTCATTCAACTCATGGCCTTGCCTGTGTGGGAATATGGAGAATCTGCATTTATCACCAACAGTATAACTCCAACCTCAGCCACACCAAATCGTGTCACCAATACACCTATTATGATGCTTTCCTCCCTGTCAGTATTCGAGTTTCTCAACATCTTCTGCTGGCTGCCAATCTTCTAGGGCTCCTGGGGAAGGCTTCAATCACCTTTGCACTTAGGAATGTATACATGAGCCTTGTTTGGAGGAATAGCTTCTTCAACCCACTTGTTTTTTCTGGAATCCTATACATAACTGCTAGTGTCTGTGTCTCAGTGACTGTACTCTGGAATTATTACTCCGTTGTGAATGTAGAGGGGATTGCCTTCCCACCATCTTTCCGTGTGCCCTTCAAGCCAGATGCTCAGGAAGCTGGGAGTGCGATTTTCATGGCAGCCCTAGCTGCCTTCCTGATGTTCTCAAGTGGTATGGTTTTCTGCTTTTACAGTACACCCCTGGACAGAAAAGTGCATCCTAAGGTTTCAACACTGTGAATTTTGTGGTAGTTTTGGCTTTGTAGACACAGAATTTCCATTAGTTTGTGGGGAGGTCAACTTGGATGGATGATCCCATAGTTGCAAAGGACTTGAGAGCATGGGACTGAAAATAGTCGACTTTTCCCTTGGTGGGCGGAATTAAGAACTTTCATTTTCAAACACTATTGCTCATTCTCCAACATATCTCTTGGGATTTACATTTTCAGTCTTGTCCAGCTAAAATAAATGATCAATACCATAAATTCTATGTAAAAACAGTGTCTGACTGTGTTAATCACTCACATTTCTGACTAAAATTTTTGCCTACAAAAAATAATGGCTGTTGCTACCTAAGTCAGAGTTGTATTTTCTAAATCAGCATATGTTGGGCAAAAAAAAAGATGATCTAAATGTGCCAAAATACAGACAATAACATAAAGTACTTTCATGAGGTGATTACATAGCTCTGTAATGATGAAGGTTTTAACACTGCTAAGTATTTGTTTTAAGAATTATGTATCTTTATTTAAAACATGGAGGCTAATTCTGTCAAGTTAAACCACAGAAGCACCAGCTGAGTGCATAATACAGGAGTGGGAGTGGCCTAGCAGGGAAATAATGGGCGCCTCCCTCTTGGGTTACCACTCCCACTGAAGACCATGAAAACCAGGATTGGGGAAGGGCTAGCTGATCAGAACAGCACCTGCCAATATGTGTGTGGGCTGGATAATAGGGCAGGCTGGGTTGAACTAGGCTTCAATGCCCATTGTCATGTATGAGAGCTGCATGGGATGTGGGACAGACTGGACTAGTCTGCGTTACATACTGGCAAACATGGTAACCTGGGTAGGGGGCAGTCCTGGTGGGGTTATAGGAAGTCACCCTGAAAAGGCTGTAGCTCTCACTGGTTTGTGAGAGGAACGAATATGAAATGGGCAAGATTGAACTGGACTGCAACAGCCATCGATTCTCATGGAAGACAGGGCTGGAAACAGAACTGACCCAGCAATTGCAACGACCAGCATATGTATAAGCTGATTGGGATGATGGAATGTGTTGGACCTTGTACTGGCAAGCACACGCAAGAATCAGGTCTGGGATCACCTCAGATGAAGTTTCTTTGGGGATCCCTCCAACTGAACTGCTGACCTCAAAACCTCAACCATGAAGAGACTATGTCAGCTCATGGATTTTGAAGAGATTTCATCGCGCTTGGAGTGCCAAGATTGGCAGCAATTCAGAAATGTTGAACCGTGAAAACTGCTTAAGCAAGACCCTCAGAGCATACCCCATGTTGGGAACCCTGGGATGGGTGGGAGACTGGGTGGGGTTTTTCCCTTTATCTCTTCCCTTACCCCGGATACAGAAAAAATAATATTAATGTGGAAATGATGGTCTTACCCACTTTCCTGTATCCCTTGGCCCTTCGTGCCCTAATCGACTATGTAAAGATTACCAAAATAAAATAAAACAAAGAGAAGCATGGGGTTACAGAAGGTATGTCAGACGAGGTACTCCATGCACTAGATAGCTCAGCAAGTGGCTGTAATGGCTGGAGCCACCGCAAAATCAGAAGGCAAGAAGTTCTCCTGCATTTCCCGCAGGGGTACAGGGATACCCAACACTTGAGCCATCCTCTGCTACTTCCTTGTCACTTGCCAGCAACAATTCCACAAAGCACAAGGCTGAGAGACATGCCCTGAAGGAGTTATAACTAGGAAGCATCAAGAATGATTAACGCTGAAAAAATAAACAGCAGTGATCAGGTTGATTCATGATACATGAGCCCTATATAAAGAGCCTAAAACAACTTCCTGAGTACACATGAACACTGTATAAACAGCCTAAAACAACTTCCTGAGTACGTTTTTCATTCTGTGTGTACAAATCAAGTGTTACATAAAGATGAGGATCTGAGATTATGTGCAAGTTACAGCAATAATCATTAGTGAAAACATTGATTGATATTTTTTTTATTTGCTGTCCTCCTAAGGTGATAGAGCTAAGTGAATGAATCTTCCTTAACACAGGCCTTTGATCCATGGTATATATGGCAACCAACCATGTATATTGTCATTCCAAATATTTGCCCATGTCCATAGCAGTGGGCCTGACTAGAGGGACATATGCCTCTACCATCATCTTGTGCCCAAGAATATTATGAAAGAGTTAAGGACCTGGTCAACATCAGCAACATGAATTCACCTACCTGTGGCCTAATCTGTTAGAGGGCTACTCAAAATGTGTAGGTGGCTCTCTAAGTGGGCCTATAATTGTTCTTATTTGTTAGAATTCAATGGTCCATTTCTCCCAGGCTTTTCTTGTTGGGAGGGATTTAATTACTGATTATATCTCCATCTCGGTTATAGGTTTATTTAGATTTTGTGATGCCTCGTGGCCCAGTTTTGATAGATGATATGTGTCCAGGACCCTACCCATTTCTTGAAAGTCAATTGATTCATTGGCATATAGCTGAATGTGGTAGTATCTGATTGTTCTCCGTTTGATTGTGATATCTGTTGTTATGTTCCCTTTTTCATCTTTGATTCTATCAATTCTTGTCTTCTCCTGCTTCTTTTTCTAATCAGTTGGGCAAGCGGGGTCTCTCTGCTATTCATTTTCTCGAAGAGCCAACTCTGCTTCATTGATTTTTGTATTGTTCTTTTAGCTTCTATTTGGTTTATTTCCATTGTTTTTGATTATTTCTTTGTTACTGTTGACCTTGGGATTGTTTTGCTGTTGTTCTTCTAGCTTTTCCAGGTGTAATCTCAACTCACTTATCTGGTGTCTTTCTTGTTTCCTAATAATTAATAAATAATAAATTAATAATTTTGCCTCTTCACACTGCATTTGCGGTAGGTTTTGGTATATTGTGTTTCAGTCTTCATTGCTTACAAGGAATTCTTAAATTTCCTCTTTGATTTCTTCTATAATCAATTATTCATTCAGTAGTCTGTTGTTAAGCTTCCAAGAATTCCTAAATCTTCAGAGTTATTTGGTTATTGGTGTGTGGTTTCATTTCTATTTCTTCTCTGTGTTTGAAAGATGTTTTTCCATAGCAGCACATCCTGTGTATTCAAAGACAATAAGAATAATTTAAAAACCTGTTAAAATAGAATTAAAGTGGGTTTCTTTTGGTGCACAATTTTTAAATCATATATTTATAAGCTTTGCATAGTTAATAAGAGTGAAAAGGTTCAAGGGCTATACAATAGTGAGTGATTATTATTTCCACATTGTTTCCTTCATGTATCTGAGGTAAAGGGGGATATTGAGGGAGAAGCCCCACCCAGTTACCCACCCACCCCAGTCCCGGATGTGGGGCATGCTCTGAGATTCTTGCCCAACTGGTTTTGATAGTTCACCAGTTGTGAATTGCTACCAATCTCGCCACTCCAAGCACGATGAGGTCGTTGAAGAATACACTGATTGACATAGTCCATCATAGAGTCTCCATTTGCCCAGTATTTCACTGCCAGCATATGGCTGAGGTGGCTGGTTGACTTGTTCTGTCTTATGTCTTTTCTTGGTTAGGGTTCTGAGTCCGGCATTTCAATTGGGGAGATCCCCAAAGAAACTCTCTCTGAGGTGTTCCCAGACCTGATTCTTGTGTGTATTTTGCAAGTACAGGGCCCAACACAGTCCATCGCCCCAATCAACTGGGGTTTGCAATTGCTGGGTTGGTTCTGTTTTCAGCCCTGACTTCCACTGGAACCGATGAGTGTTGCAGTCCAGTCTGGTTCTGCCCAGCACTTGCTCAGCCCTCACATAAACCAGTGGGAGCTGCAGCCTAGCCAGAGCGACCCACAATAACCCCCACCAGGCCCGCCCCCTACCTCGGTTTGCCAGTATGTGTAGCAGACTAGCCCAGTCTGTCCCACATCCCATTCGGCTCTCGTACATGTCAATGGGTATTAAAGCTTAGTTCCATCTAACCAAGTCAACTATCCAGCCCTCACGGATGTTGTCGGGCGCCTCTCTGACTAGCCACCCCAGCCCTTGTCCTAGTTTTTGTGCCCTCCGTGGGCGTGGTAATCCTAGGCGGAGGAGCCCACTATTTCACTCCCAGGCCTCTCCCATTTTTGGATTATGCCCTCTCCAGGTGATTCTGTGGTTCAATTTGACAGAATTAGCCCCTAGTGCCAGCTTCTGCCAGCTGATGCTGTGGCCAAACCCAAACAACCCTCACCCACTCTAATTTTGTTTACACCAGTGGGATTAATCAGCCCAGCCTGGCTTTTCCCTGATCTCGTCCACATGAGGGGCATAGGTGTTGTAGCCCTGCTTAGTCTGGTTGGCCCCATCCCAGCTCATGCTCTCCAGTGGGAGTAGCTGTCCAGCAAGGGAACACCCCTTGTTCCTCCTGCTGGCTCTGCTCCCTCCCTTCCTGGTTCTCACATGTGCTGGTTGGGCGCTGCAGTCACATCCGCTACAAGCAACCTCACCTTGGCATTCTGTATTGTGCACTGGTTTTTGACACATTGGTGCACGATTTTATCTCTAGGCATATAAGGAATCTTTGTAAAAGTTCACCAAAATTTATGGAAAAAACTATGCTTGGATAAAAATGTTTTTCACCAAAATAAACTTGTGTTTTAATTCCTTTCTCCATATACTTTATGAAGTGTGCTCTTCTCAGCTAGATATGCGTTATTTATAAGTCATATATCCGAACTTTTTGATAAACTTCCATTCAGAGTGCAATGACTCGTGCTCATGAATGCGTGCTGGCACTGTATCACCAATATTCTTTGAAGCTGGTCCAGGATCATAAATGAGAGGGTATGTCCACTTCTTGAACTTCAACTCACAGTTCAATGTCAGCATGAACTGTTCACGGATTGGGCAAAGATTCCGCACTAGCCCAATGTATCAAAATAAATAAATAAACAAATAAGTAAAAGGATGGAGAAAATATGAATCAATACAATCAGAAACAAAAAGAACATATAATACCTGGGAACCACCATTGCTCCTCTCAGTGTTGATGATTATTAATAACAAAGGGAAAACAAAGTTGAATAGCCTAAGTTGTCTCCCATAAAGCCAATGTCCAGTTGTATACTGCACTTCCATATTTGATATGGGGTAGAGCTTTCTTGTCACTTGGCTTTCAATAAAGATTGCTTCATAGTTACATTTGTTTCCTAGCTTTTATTTACATAATAATCTGAAGGAAAAAACCCACCAACCTTTGGTGGTAACATTTATCCCTGCACCAGAAGATATCCACAGTGGTTGTATTAGCCTATATTTCCACCAGAAAATAGTGAAGGAGGGTACCTTTTTCAAAGATGCATGCCAGCAGGTGTTGTTATTAGAGTTCTGAATGTAGGTCAACCTTACCGGAGTTAGGTGAAACCTCAATGTGGTTTTCATTTTATCTCCCCGATGGCTAGAGAGCATGAGCCATTTCTCATATGTTTGTTAGCCATTTGAATCTGTTCTTTTAAAAAATGTCTGTTTGCTTCCTTTGCTCACTTATTCACAGGGTTTAATGACAATGAATTTCTTTCTTTTTTATTTTTATTTATTTATTTATTTATTTTGGTATCTTAGGAGGTTTATTCCAATGGGCAGGAACGGGGGTGGAGGAATGGAGAATAGCAGGGAAGAGGGGAAGGGGAAGGGAAGCCAGAAGGAGAAGAGAGAGAAGAGAGAGAGCGCCACACCTGGGGGTCCTTTTGTCTGCAAGGTGTGGGGGCGGGGATTGGGAGGAATTGAGGGTAGGCCCCAGGGGATTGGTGCCTGCAGGTGAATGCCTAGGGATGATTGATGAGTGGGCAGGGTTGGGGAAGGGGCTGGAAATTGGAGGTGGGATTCTCAGGTGAAATGCTGGGTTACATCTGATTGGTGGATGACTAGGCTGGCGCAAATTTCGTGAGCTGTGAGGAAGAAGAAATGGCACCAGGCCAAGGGTGGGATGTTTGAATAGCTCCTTACATTCCTCCCTTTTGTTATATATAAAGCAAGAGAGGCATTGTTTTCTATGACTTCTTGGAGCTGTTTTCTCTTGGCAGTGGTTGCAACCTGGTGGGAGCAATGGGAGATGGAGGAACACTTCTAGTCCTGCAAAAGAAACTGGTTAATGGTTTGACTAAAAAAAAAAAAAAAAAAAAAAAAAAAAAAAAAAAAAACTGTTTCGTGGATGGGAATGGAGGGAAGGGGTATTTAGAGTCCTTTTGAAAAGGCGGCTTGAGTTCATTTTCTCTTAGCCAGGCCTTCTTGTACTCTATTCTTCATTACTCCTGAATGGTCAGTGTAGACAGGGTAGATTCACCAGGAAACAGAGACCATAACTACCTACCATCCTATTTACCTCCTCACATTTCCAAACAGAGGAGTGAACAGGGATAAAGGGACGATGACTGCTTTAGCTTCTTCAAGCTGAAAGGGGGCGTTGTTGAGTAGCTGCAGCAGTAGGGAGTCCTAGAGGTTCCTGGTAGAAGGTAGACGTCATCAGATGTCTGAAGTACTGCCTGGCACTTGAAGGTTTCTCTTTGTTGAAGTCTAGATAACAAAACATATCATAGTTATAATCTTTCCCAACCTAGCAGGTCTTGAGTTCAGTTAGAAACCCAGTTGGGATCCATGGGCTTTCAAGCTTAGGTATAAAATAATTGTCAGGTTCCAACCTTTGTCAGAGTAAAAATTACATTAGATTAAAACAATGGACTAGATTTATATCAGTTCAACTTACCTACTTCAAGTCCCAAATTTTGAAACATACCCAATGAATGCAATGGAACCCATGAAACCTATTGGGTTGTATGAAATTGTTATCTGAAACAATGAAAGGATTAGTGTGTGGCATCAGAATATAACTCATCACAGGACAGGTAAATGCAAGCTGACTTCATGACTAACCTTAACGATTATTGCATTTCATGTTTGAAAATACTATAGTAGTTTTGAATCTAGCTAGGAAGCAGGCAAGTGCTAGACTTTCTAAAAAATTATACTTTACCAATTGTTGCAAGCCCTAAGAGTTTCGGGAAGACATATAGCCTAGAACATAAAGCACAGCACTTAAAACATTCTGTTACAAGACTACTAGTCACACTGTAGGTAGCACAAGATTTAAACCAGTTTTCATTTACAATAACCCAGCAGTTTATATTATTAGAACAAGATTTTATAGAACTTTATACACTGTAAGACAGAGGCAAGCGATCTACTAATTTTTAGGCTAACAAGTCATGTACTGACAAGAATCTTAAGTAGATGAGCTAAGAAATCCCAAATAACTTGGCAACTCATGGGCAAGACATGAAATCTGTCATAGGGCAGTGAGGGTATCCTACCTCAGTAAAGAGGGAGATGACAAACATGTCTATCAGGAGCCTGGTTAACTAACTTTTCCCTAGAAAAGCTTCTTTTCTGAGTTTCTTGATTAGTCTGTCACCTAAGCTAATTTGGGTCTCCTGAGAGACCCTGATGGTCACTGTAAGAGAGGAAAGAAGACAAAGCTAACTAGGACAGAGAAGGCAGTGTCCAGATGGAAACTTACAGTTTTCCCTTCCACTGTGAGAACTACCCAGGGCTCTTGGGTGCTATTCCAAGGTGTCACTGAAGTGCATGGATGGTCTTGAGCCTGTGGAAGTTCCCAGGCAGCTTCTATCCCATGTGGGAGATCCAATGGAAAATGACTGACCTGAAGTACTTGGCCTTCAGGGGCAATCATATCTCCAGCGACCTGCTTGGTAGTTGGGACATGGCCCTGGATGTTCTCTCTGATGATCCTTGGTGAAGCGTCCTTTGCTTCTGCAATGAAGAGCACTTGGGAGCCCTCTGAGGTGGGGAAAGGGGGTTCACTGGAACCAGGAGCACACACCTCCCTTATTCTGCTTCTCAATGGGCTCCCCTCTTGGTCTCTGTGGTAAAAGACCATGGTGACCCCTTTAGGAGGGTATCAGGGTACTTTCAGGTCCCATTTGTAAGTTTCTAAAGCTCTGTCCTAAGGCCCAGGGCAGTTAAGAACCTAGCATCTATATATCACCTATTCTCTAAATAGAATCTAATGGAATATACTCAAAGTCATTCCTCAAGCATTTTAAAAAGCTGGGGGGGGGGGGGGGTGTTTGTGGCCCTAACCTCAGAGATTTATTTAAGTCAAAAGATAAAAAGATTTAGCTTAAAAATCTCATTTATGAACTTTTTTTATCTATAAGTCAATTAAAATAGACTACATAGCTTGCCACGTAAACATGTACATGCATGCCAGGTAACGTACATTATAAAACAAAACAGGTTTTGTAACAGCTTTTTGAAAAAATAGTTTTAAGTTTTAAAAAATGTTTCAAAGTTACCAGTTTAAAGTTACTGGTTATTTAGAATTGCATCTTGCTCTTAGTAACCCGAATTAAAGATGGTTTCAGTTGGAACCTGTCCACACGTTCTTCGACATACTTTAACCTGGAAATATCTTGTAAAACAAGCACTTAGGTTTGTCTTATGCTTTGGAGGAACTTAACAGTGGGTTAGGACAACTTTATACCAGAGTATTTTATATATAACTCCTACATTACATTAAGCTACAGAACAAGTCGCATTTTTTCTTCTTTCTTTTTTTTTTTTTGTTTTCTTTTCTTCTTTTTTTTTTTTTTTAAAGAAAGGTTAAATCACGTATCTCTTACATCACCTCTCTCAGCTAAGGGGTGGGTTTGGGAGAGAAAGCTCAAGAAATTTAGGCCATGACGGTGGCTGGGTGTGGCCAAGTCAAAAGAAACTGGGAGAACAAGTTAGGCTAAGGGTTAAAACAGAAAAAAAAAATTTAAACAGGAAATCTTTGTCTGCTACCCAATGAGAGCAAATGGAGACCTTTACATAGAAGGGGATGGAAGGGAGAGAAATGGCAAGATGGATAGGGTGGGGACTGATTGCAGATGGAGGATAAAATGGGTGTTTGTTATAAAGATGCCAGAAGAGATGGGGAAAGCACGTGGTGCCAGAGCCTTGGAAGAGGGCACTGGAGTTTCCTACTTCATGGCTAGAAAACTATGAAAAAGGCAGACAGAAGGCTGAGAGTGAAGAGGGAATGAGACCTCCCCCATTTTCCAAATGCATACAGTAGTCAGGTAGTCTAAGTTTGCTAGAGGACAGTCCAAGAAGGTGTTGGGAGGAACTGGCGATAAAAAAAGAGCTCCCATGATTGAAACTCAGGACTGATTACCACAGTGGATCCAATGGTCTGTGAAAATGACCCAGCAGTCAGACCCGGTGGTCAGGGAAAAAATGGCTCTTGCAGAAGGTCATCACCCCCTATGTAAGGGACTAGCCAGGTCCCAAAACACCACCTGTATCTGAAGTCATTAACAGCGCAGCAGCCTGACTTGGAGGTACAGGGGGCCCCCGCAGCCCAGTGACTGGGGGACTTCCAGCCCAGTGGCTAAGAGACACGGCACCAAGCTGGGGTTTACAGAACCAGTCTCCCAAAAGCTAAAAGTGGAAATCAGACCTAGTTGGAGGAGCGCAAATGTGCCAAGCCGCACCCAAAACTCCAAGGGCTGAGAGGGAACCCTACTTACAACAGTGTATGCATGCAACAACTTAGCATTCAGAAAGATGGGGTATACCTCATGTGCTCCATGTGAAGATGGAATGCCAGAGAGCACACGTCTGGGCTTTGTCATTGTTGGATGGAGGCAGATGCTAGTACAGTCAGGTCAGATGAACTCAGGAATGGCCACGTGGAGGTAGAGAATTCTAGAACTGTCAGGCGAAGAAGGTGAAATTAGGAACAGGCCAAAGAAGGCAAAATCAGGAACAGACCACTGGAGATGAATTCGTGAGCCAGCGGGCGGATGGAGGCGGATTCTGACGGCTGCTAATGAGTCTCAGTGGCGCAGATGAAGACCGTTAACACAGATCGCAGTTCTTACGGTTTGGGTCCCGGTAATGGCCAAAGGCCTAAAGGCCATAAGGCCGCACGGCCAAGTGTCGGGGGAAATCGACAGTTACGGCACCAAATGTTAGTTATTTTAAAAGGTTGAGTTATAGTTCATACGACATTAATATTATTACACGCGGCTTATTCCCGCAACCTAGTTCTTTATTGTGAGCTAAAAACACCAGACACAACAAGGTATCTTAGAAGGTTTATTCCAGTGGGGCAGGAATGTGTGTGTGTGTGTGTGTATGAGTGTGAATAGCAGGGAAGAGGGGAAGGGAAGCCTGAAGCCAGAAGCCGGAAGGAGAAGAGAGAGAAGAGAGAGCAACATTGAATTTCTGAAGCTCTTTGTAAATCTTGAACATTGGTCACATTCCAAGTATTTGCATATACTCTGGGGTTTTTGCTGATTTGTTTAAAAAAGCTTATTCTGTTTCTGCGGGGTGAAAATTTCAGTGGATATCAATTAAGTCAATTTTCTGTAAGGTCTGTGTGAGTTCTGTTGCTCCTTTGCTGAGTTCCCATCTGATGGATCTCTCCATTGAGGTTAGTCAGATTAAGGGCCTCCATTGTCATTGTCATTGTATTCCAGTCTATTTCTCCCTTTAAATTCATTGCTATCTATTTCGCATGGCTAAGTAACTAGCATTTGGTTTTGTATATATTTATTTATTTTGGTAATCTCTTCTTGATGAATGTGTCTTTTGATCATTTTGTGGTGTCCTTTCTCAACTTCAATGGTTTTCACATCTAAGTCTGTATTATCTGATATATGAAATGGGTGTGCCAGCCTGATTTCTCCTTTCTATTATCCTGGAATATCCTTTTCCATCCTTTTGCTTTCTACTTCTGCCTAATCTTTGTTGGTGAGATGCATCTCCTACAGGCAAGAGATAGATGATTGGCTTTGTAATTTGATCCAGACCACTAATCTATGATATTTGATTGAAGTGTTTAAGCCACTTACAAATTCAGGTAATTTGATCTTGTCATTTTAGCAATATGTTGTTCATTGTTTTAGTATTCTTTTGTTGTTTTACTGAGATCTTCTCCATATTTGCCTGTCTTTGGTTCTAATAGGTGTTATTCCTTTTCTCTGTCAAGAGAACATTTTAAGTATCATTAGGTCATATCTAGTACAGATTGTTTGCTGTGGGAATAGTTTCATTTTCAAAGACAAAGGAAAGCTTTGCTTGGGTACATTATTCTGGGCTGATAGATTTTCCCTTTTAGAATCCGGAATATGTCACTCTGTCACTCCATTCTCTTCTGGCCTGTAGAGTTTTTGAGAGGTAAGCTGTGTTTCTGACTTGGGTTCCTCTATAAGTTAGCTGATTTTTTTTTTCTTCACATACATATTCCAGTATCTTTTCCTCATGTTAAGCCAGTGGAATTTGATTATGATAGATCATGATGAGGATCATTTTTGGTCGATCCTCTTGGAGTTCTGTGCCCCTCCTGTATTTTGCTTTCCAGTTCTTCTTCCATGTTAGGAAAGTTCTCATTTACTAGATCATTGATTACATCTTTGAACCCAGCTTATCTTTCTGCAACTTCAGACACTCCTTTAACTCTTATATTTGGCTCCCAGCTTGATTCAATTTCTTTTCCAGATTTTTGTTTCAGATTGTAAGGTGTGATTTATTTAGGAAACAATGAGAGAAGCTCTGCCTTAGTGACAGGAGAGGGCTCCAAGTGAGGAAAAGCCCAGACCTTCTGCTATAGTGGCAGGAGAAATAAAGAAAAAACCCCAGAATATGTATTAGTCCTTAAGCTTTTCAAAGGCATTTAATCTTCCTCTGAAGAACCTGTAGTCACTTTATAGCGCCGATCACCAACATCAGCTTACTTAAAAGGCAAAATTCCGGCCTTGTCAAGCAGGAGGCCCCATTACCTGATAGGATGAGGGATCAGCAGAGGGGTCACAGAAAGCAGGACTATGACACTGACTGGCATTCAAGAACCATACTCGGGGCTAGAATGTGTGAAGCATGCGTGGACCAATCCCCTGACACTCTGACCCCATTGGACGGTTTAGAAGGGCCGGTGGAGTCTATGCAGGAGGCATGACAGTGTATAGGACGCTCTGGGCTGAGCAGAGCAACCTCTGGCATAGTTAACACTGGCTGGCAACAGGCCTGGTTGGAGAGCGTGGTGGAGGCCTTGGCTGCGTGGAGCCTACCACTAAGGGGCACAGGAACTGGAGGGAGGCTGAGTTCTGGTCGGGTCACAGTTGTAATCCCTTGGCACAAATATCAATTCGGCTTTGACGCACCATGCCAGATTAGACCACAGCACAGTTTGGTGCTCGGGAGGACCAGGATAGACGTTGGACGGGCTCGGCTAGGCCTCAACCCCATCTGAGCCATATATGAGATACGCGTGGGTATGGACGAGCCGTGGCTGGGCTGAAACTCTCAACAGCAGGAACCAGAATGGATTGAAGAGCGGAGCTGGCTGAAGGACCTGCTGGAATGCATGAAGCCCGACACCATGAAGGAGTCGGAGGGAGGAACCTGAACAGTTCCTCTGACAGGACACTGACTCTACAAATAAACGCAAGAAGCATGGAGGTAAATAACCCAGAAGAGGCTTTGGAATGTGACCCACTGGAATACACTTGGCTCGGGTTGGGGCAGACCAGGCTGAGTCGGTTCACGTCATCCACTGGCAAGCCCAAGTGCTGAAACTGTGTGGGGGCCTGGCCGGGTTTGGTTGCGATAAAAAAAAAAAAAAAAAAAAAAAAAAAAACAGTACAAAACACAAAATGCCAAGGTGAAATGGCTTGTGCCAGTAGGGAATGCAACACCCGACCAGCACTCCTCCCACTGGTTTAGGTGAGGGACGAGAGTGTGATGGGCAGAGCCGGGGAGAGATGCGATACTCATTGGTTCCAATAGAGGTCGGGGCTCAGAAGAGAACCAACCCAGGGGTTAAAACCATCAGCTGATCGGAGTGATGGGCGGTGGCGGACACTGTGCTTACTAGTAGTACATGTAGGAGCCTGGACTGGGAATGCCTCAAAGTTTTTTTTTAGGGGGATTCCCCTCAACAAAATGGAGGAATCAAAGCATTAATCAAAAAAAAATGGAAAATGGAGTAGATGAATCAACCACCTCAGCTTTATGCTTCCAGCGGAAAACTGGACAAGGGGAAACCCTAAGACGGACTATGTCAATCAGTGGACTCTGCACCAGCCTCATCATACCTGGACTGTTGCTGATGATATGTTGGAGCTTCTAATTGATCGAGGTGACGCTCTGCTGGCTCTGCCTACAAACCTGAGAGGGCCTCCCTAAGAGGCCGTTGAACTTGAACTGGACAAGTGGGATGCTGGACTCTGTATGATGTAAACTTTTAATTAGGGAATCTCAACGGAACTTGAGCTGTGGTAATGCATCAAGGTGAAGGAATTCATGATGGGGGAAGGGTTTGGGGTGAAGGGGGGGGGATCCCAGTACCTATGAAATTGTGTCATGTAATGCAATGTAATTAACGAATAAATGAATATTAAAGAAAAAAAATAGTGGGGATAGTGTCTTTTACAACTTCACTTCCATAAACAGAGAAAAAATCCTGGTTTCCAAGGTACCTGGTTCTGGGTCAAGAAGCCCAAATAGATGTTACTTTTTAACTTCCTCAGTCTCTTTCTAATGATAAACTGATCATTCAGACACCATCTCTTTGGCAATGGCCTGTTGAGTGGCCACTTTAGGTGGGGAGCTGATATGTCAATTTTACCCTTGTTTCTATGCAGGGGGGTGGAGGTGGTTTTTTTACACTATTTTTTTTCTTTATTTTTGATAATCTTCACATAGTTAATTAGGGCACCAGTGTTCAAGGACTACAGGAAAGTGGGTAAGACTATTATTTCTTAGTTACTTTTTTTTCCTGTAATAGGGGTAATGGGGGAGATAAAGGGAGAAGCCCCACCTAGTTTCCCACACATCCCAGGTCCCTGATGTGGAACATGCCCTGAGATTCTTGTTCAATTGGTTTTGATAGTTCAACAGTTATGAATTGCTGCCCATCTCACCTTTCCAAGCATGAAGAAATCCCTGCAAAATCCACTGGTTAATACAGTCCATCATCGAGTCTCTGTTTGCCCAGTTTTTCACTGCCAACATATGGCTGGAGTAGCTGATCAATTTGTTCTGACCTCTGTCTTTTTAAAAATTTTTATTATTTTTTTTAACTTTCATTTTATGACACAGTTTCATAGGCTCTGGGATTCCCCAAGCCCCTCCCCATGTCCTTCCCCCATGGTGTATTCCTCCAGATTTTTTAGTAGTACAGTTCATATTCAGTCATGATTCCTTCATTGCGACCATGTACCATGCATAGAGTCCAACCTCTTATTGTCCAGATAAATTTAATGGTTTCTTGGGGAGACAATCCCTGGCCTGAAAGTGGAGCTGGCAGAATATTATCCCCTCCAATGAAAAGCCACAACATAGCATCAACAACAATCTACAACATCATGCAGTTAATTGACATGGTATTGAGTGACACATATGTTAGAAAATGCAAGTTCTTAACCACATCCTGTGACTACTTCATTGACATCTCAATTTTAGCTTATACACAATCGGTTGCTGTACATCTTAAAATGATTATAGGGTACTATTCAACTGTCTCATGTCTATTTTCATTTTAGGGTTTAGCAGATTATGGTATTGAGACATGATTTTTATTGAACTTGGCAAATTTTAGGATAGTCCAAACAGGCTTATACGTCAAACAAGCCATATGTTAACAATGGAGGAGCAGAGCAGTTTTAGCAGGGGTGTGCAAAGAAATCTGCAATACCTTAGTGAGGAGTAACTAAATTTTGTGGCCTACATAGTAGGGTATATGGGAGTCCATGCTGATCGTTTCCTGTCAGTTCTAAGCTTTCCTTATTGGTTTCTGTCTACCTGATCTAATTTGGGGGTGGGAGGCTCCAGAGCAACCCTGATGATCATTGCAAGAGAGGGTGGGGATCCAAAGTTGGAACTAAGCAAGGACCAGAGAAAACTCCTCTCCTGAGTTCCAAATGAAGTTTTCTGTTTTTCTATTTCTGAGGACCGCTCAGGGGTCCTGGCTGACATTGTTCTGCTGAAATGGCCAGAGTGTGGGTAAAATGTTATTGTTGGGCAGTGTGAGGTTCCTTTGTACTGAGAAACTGCTACTTTGCTAGGCCAAGAAGTGCCTGGACTTCAGGAGGATTCTTCTTTAGCAATAAATTTGTTCTTTGCTGCCTTGCAATTTGGTGAAAGCAAGGGTGCAATTCTTCTCCCATCCCAGGAGCCAGGAGGAAGATAAGGGTGTGAGAATGGGATGAGCCATACAGATAATGGGTATGGGAACAGAACAGACTACCTGTGCCGGAAGGTCATGCCTAAGGTTGCTACTTTTGATGTATTTTCCAGCCCAAACGGGCCTATATAAGCTTCTGTCTTGGACTAATTCGGGGTCCGACCACCCTACTTGGCTGGCCTGCTAACAGTGCCCCAAGTGTGGTCTGACCCCAGCATACTGGCACAATAAACTCTGTTTGCTGTTTGCATTGCCAGTGAGACTCTTTGTCGTTCTCTGGGGGTTGATCAGCTCACACCCTGACGTCTGGGAGCTTTGGCCTGTACTCTAACAGCATTAGATACTGTGAGGAAGGATCTGGGCTGCTTTCATCCCATGTGGGAGATCCGAAACGGAGTGGATGACCTCAGAGGTCTTGGCCTCTGAAGGCACTCCAGTTCTCCATGGTCTCCTTGGCAGTGGGATATAGCCCTTGGTGCCTACACTGTCACTGCTGAGTATTTGGGAGTCTCCAGGGGTGGGAGTCAAGCCTCCTCCTGTCCTCCTGTTCCACTCTGGGATCCCCCCTGCTCTGTGCATATGACCTCCTGTTAAAAGGCTGTCGGGATCACTTTTGGCTCCCACTGTATTTCTTTATAGTTTTGCTAATGGCTAATGCAGATTCAAGTCTGTTGTCTGTAAGTTACGTGTTATATTCTTGATAGGTTATACTTCACATCTTCCTCACACATTCTAAGAAGGTAGAAGATTTCTCTGCTCTCCCGACCCTTTACAGATTAACATATGGTATTAAAAGCATATTAGCCCCAACATAATATTTCCAACCATTTACAACATTATGGCATTAATTGACATGGTATTGATTAACCAATATGTTAATAGGAAAATGCAGGTTCTGAACCACAACCTGTGACTTCTTCATAGAGAGAGAGAGAGAATTCTTGCACTTGGTGTGTTTCTTGGGCCTTGACAAAAGCATCAATTGCATTGAGCTTACTAAACACTGCTTTTGTGGTGTCCCACAAGTTTTGAAATGTTGTATTTGAGTTTTTGTTGATTTCCATAATTTTTTATCTCATCTTTAGTTTCTTCTCTGACCCATTGTTCATTTAGTACCATATTGTTCAACTTCCAAGAGATTAGATATTTCCTGGGGCATTTTGATTCATTGATATCAAGTTTCCCTCCTTGCTGTTCTGAGAAGGTGCATGGTATAATTCTTATGCATTTTTTGAAGCTAATGAGACTTGCTTTGTGCTCTATCATGTGGTCAATCCTGGAGAAGGTGACACGCCCTGCTGATAGAAATCTATCTTCTGTGTCCGTAGGATGAAAGGTTCTGCAAATATCTACTAAGTCCATTTGTTCTATTGTCTCTGTGAGTTGTAGTATTTCTCTGTTAAGTTTCTGTCTTGTTGATCTGTCTATTGGTGGTAATGGGTTGGTGAGGTCTCCTAGGATTATTGCATTTGCATCTATGTCTCCCCTTAAGTCCATCAGTAATTGCTTCACGTAGCTGGGTGCATTTGGGTTTGGCATGTAGATGGTTATGTTGGTAATCATTTACTGATGGATGGCTCCCTTCAGCAATATAAAGTGCCCTTCCTTGTCCCTTTTGATATTTGTCACGTTGATGTCTATGTCATCTGAAATTAGGACAGTTACACCAGCCTCTTCTTTTTACTCATTCATTGGTGCGCAATACACTTTTCCATCCCTTCACTTTCAGTTTCTTAGCATCTTTTCTGGCTAGATGTGTCTCTTGTAGGCAACAGATAATTGGATCCCGTTTTTTGATCCATTCTGTTAATCTATGTCTTTTGATTAATGAATTTAGGCCATTTGTGTTTAGAGTTATATTGAGAGTTTGCAATTTTGACCTGCCATTCGTGTGTGTATGTGTGCGTGTGTATTTGTGAGTGTCGGTATCTGTCTTTCCCTGTGTGGACTTTACTGGGGAGATCTTCCCATTTGCTGCCTTTGCTTAAGGTTTGCATCCTTTTTTTCTGGGTTAAGCACGTTTCAAAGGAGATTTTCTAGAGCTGGTTGCGTGCTGATATATTCTCCTAGTTTCTCCTTGCTATGGAAGTATCTAATTTCATGCTTGAACACAAATGAGATCTTTGCTGGGTACATTATTCTTGGTTGACAGTTGTTCTGTTTCAGGATTTGAAAGAGCTTACTCCATTCTCTCCTTGCTTGGAAGGTTTCTCCTGAGAAGTCAGCAGTGATTCTGATTGGTTTTCCTCTAAATGTAACCTTGTCTTTTCTTCGTACTTGTCTCAAACTTCTTTCTTTGTATTCATTTGAGAGGAGCTTGATTACCACAGGTCTAGGTGAGGATCTCTTTGGGTCGAATCTGTTGGGGGTTCTCTGCCCTTCCTGGATTTGGGCTGGATTTATGTTCTAAGTGTTTTGGAAGTTTTCCTGTTTAATTTCATTGAGTACGAGTTGCAAATCTTTCCCTCTTTCCACTCCTTTGGGAAGGCCTATAATTCTAATATTTGACTTTTTGAGGTTGTCTTTTATTTCCTATATGGTCTTATTGGCTTTGTTCAGGTTTTTCTCCAGCTGATCGATAATCTGCTTGCTTTCATTTTGGGTGTCTTCCAATTCAGAGATCCTGTCTTCTGCTGTATTAATTCCGTTGGATAAGTCCCAACTTTGTGTTGCAAGTCAAGGATCTCATTTTTGACCAGTTTTGCTTATGCGATCATGTGATTTTTTAATTCCTAGAGCTCCTCCCATCATTTTGATTGCCTCTGAAGAGTTTTATAATTATCCTGAATTCCCTCTATCTCATGTTTCATCAGTTTCTTCATCTGCCATCTCTGTGATTGACCAGGCCTTTTGGTGACTTTTCAGTGTGACACTGGCTCCTTCCTCTGACTCTTTTCCTGTGACCTCGTCCCATGCCTTTCTGTTGTCTTGTTGCTTTGTGGTATTGGTCTCTGCTGCCTTGTTGGGGTACTTGAGATTCCTCACTGGCAGAGCTTATGTCTAACCCTTGTGCTCTGCTGCCACCTTGTGGGTGATGCAAGTTCTTGCTGACCTTGAATTTATTCCCCCTTGTGCTTACTCTGCTGCTGGGAGTGCTTACTCCTCCTCCTCCTTCTTCAGTCCCGCAACTTTGCAAGCCTGTGGGCACCTCAGACCCGGGCGTTATTAACAGTATGTTAGGTCTCCCTTTCATGAAGTTCTTGTGGCCCTCGGATTGGCGCAGCCCAGTGCGGGAGGATTCCAATACCCAGGCTCACCCAGTCTCTTTGTTTCTCTGTGCCAAGGCACTCTCTCCTCTGGCCCGATTGCCTTGCTCCAAGCCTGCCATGTATTCCTCAGTTTAGACACCCTTCACCATGCTTTGTCCCCAAGAGCCACCTGCCTCTCTCCCCCTGCTAAGGGTGGACACTTCCCTGTGTTAGCGACTCACCAAGGTTTGCTCCCCAAATTTCACTCACCAAATTTTGCTTGAGTTTCCATAGCCCGGGCTGCCATCCTTCACCCTTTCAGGTTGTAGATCACAGTCATTCACGTCTATTTCACTGCTGCATGCTGACTTTCTCAGTCCTGGTGACACTTGGGGATTTCCCACAGTGTTCCCTGTGATTCTCTTCCCCTTCCTCTCACTTCTGTCAGCTCCCATCCCCAACTCAGTCACATGAGTCTACCATTGTTGGCCATCTTGACTCCCCCGTCTGTCCTCTGTCTTTTTATGGTTAGGGCTCTGAGTTCAGCAGTTCAACTGTTGAGGTCTCCAAAGAAACTTTGTCTGGGGTGACCAGACCTGATTCTTGTGTGTGTTTTGCAAGTACACAGCATGGTACAGTCCATCTCCCCAGTCAGCTGGTGGTTGCAATTGGTGGGTCAGTTCTGTTTTCAGCCCTGTCTCCTACTGGAGCCAATGGGTGTTGAAGTCCAGGCTGATTCTGCTCAGCACACACTAGGCCCTCCCACAAACCAGTGGGAGCTGCAGCCTAGTCGGGGAGACTCCCCATAACCCCACCAGGCCTGCCCCCTGCCTGGTTTCCATGCTTGCCAGTATGCAATGCAGACTAGTCCAGTCTGTCCCACATGCCATTCAGCTCTCCTAAGTATTAATGGGCATTGAAGCCTAATTCAACCTAACCAGCTCCACTATCTCGCCCACACACATGCTGGTGGATGCTGTTCTGTCTAGCCAAAGTGTGCTCTTGATACGCTTCTTGGGAGAAATGTGCTCTGGTTAATTTAATACATGGAGGAGAAAATACCATTTTTTAAAATTCATTGATTACATTGTATTTTGTGCTACAGTTTCATTGGAACTGGGAATCACCCCCTCCCTCCCCCCGTCCTCCTCATGTGGAATATTCCACCTTGTTGCATATCCACTGATCAAGTACAGTTGAGATTTCCTCTTTGCAAGCATAAACCAAACACAGAGTCCAACATCCCATAGTCCAATCTAGTTCCTCAGCTTCCTGGGAGACCTTGACCGGTCCGAGGGCAGAACCATCAGATTATCAACCCAATCAATTAAAGGCTCAGCAACAATTAACTTCGCTGTGTAACTAATAGTTATAGTATTGAGTAACCAGTATGTTAAAAATAATTGCGATTTCTTAACCATCTCTGTGATCACCTCATTGTCAATTCAGTTTTAGTTTATACACAACATGTAACATAATATACATAAAATAACACGTTTTACATGACATTATATCATCTTAAATTAACGCAAACAGGTGGTATCTGACCTTTTGGGATTGGCTCATTTCCCTTAGCATTATGGTTTCCAGTTTGGCCCATTTGGCCACAAAGAACTGCATTTTTTTTTTTTTAATAGCTGAGTAGTATTCCATGGAGTAGATGAACCATAGCTTTCTTATCCAGTCTTCTACTCTTGGGCATTTCAGTTGCTTCCATGTTTTTGCAATTACTGATTGTGCTGCTATGAGCATGGGGGTGCATGTTGGCTTCTCATAAAACAGGTGTTTTGGGTATATTCCTAGGAGTGCTACTGCTGGATCATATGGCATGTCGATTTTGAGTTGTTTGTTCTCCATACTGATTTCCATAGAGGCTGTACCAACCTGCAGCCCCTCCAGCAGTGGAGTAAGGTTCCCTTTTCCCTGCAACCTCGCCAGCAAGTGCTGTTGGTGCTTTTATTCATGTGGGCCAGTCTTGCTGGCATTAGGTGGTACCTCATTGATGTTTTAATTTGGATTTCCCTTATTGCCAGGGAACTTGAGCATTTTTTCATGTTTATTTGCCATTTGGGTTTGTTCTTTTGTGAAGTGTTTGCCCATTTCCCATGCCCATTTCTTGAGTGGCTTGTTTGTTTTGACATTTTGGTTGTTTTGTAGTTCTTTGTATATTCTGGAAATTAGCCCTCTATCACCTATGTCATGCGCGAAGATCTTCTCCCATTCTGTGGGTTGCTTGTTTGCTTTGTTGATTGTTTCTCTAGCTGTACAGAAGCTTCTTAGTTTGATGAGGTCCTATTTGTTTATTCTGGTTTTGATTGCTAATGCTTTTTAGGAAATCGGGACCTACCCCTAGATCTTGCAGAGTATTTCTGACATTTTCTTCCAAAAGTTTGAAGGTTTCTGGATGTAGGTTTAGATCTTTTATCCATTTAGATTTGATCTTGGTGTATGGTGAGAGATGTGGGTCTATTTTTTTGTTTCTGCAGGCTATCAACCAGTTGTCCCAACAGCATTTGTTGAACAGACCTTCCCATTTGCCTGGATTGTCGTTTGTCTTTTTGTCAAAGATTATTTGGCTGTATCTGTGTGGGTTCCCATTTGGTGTTTCTATTCTGCTCCATTGATCTTCTTCTCTATCTTTTTTTTTTTTTGCCAGTACCAGGCTGTTTTGATAACCACTGCCCTATAGTATGTCCTGAGGTCTGGGACCTGGAATACCATAGCTGCCTACTACCCAGTCTGACTTCTCACACGTTCTACCTCCAGGAAGAAGGAACCATTACTGCTGTTTTAGATGATGGGCCAATGACTGCTATACCTGCTTCATGCTGAAAAGGGGTATTGTTGAATCACAGAGGCAATAGGGACTCTTAAGGGGGTGATCTAGTGGTCCCCAGTAGAATGCACAAGTCATCAGAGGTACCTAGCAGAAGTCATCAGAGGATCCTGGCTGGCTCATCAGAGGTGCTTGTCTAGATTTTTCAAAAAAGACAATTATAATCTCTCCCAACCTAGTATGTGATGGGATCAGTTGGAGCCTGAACTCTTGAGTTTTAGAATTTAATGTGAGAAAAAGTTTGTCAAGGTAAACATTGGACCTGAACACTTTAAGGCTTTGAATTAGATTTATCAGCTTAAATTAATTCTTTTTAAGCTCAAATTTTAAAACAATTAAACTCAAAGATCATAAAAGAACACATGAAACTTTCCAAGTTGTATGAAACTGTTGTCTAGGTCAATTAGAAGGCATGGAAACAATGAAAGGATTAACATGTGACATTAGGATGTAAACCCATGCAGGGCAGGTAAATGTAAGTCAAGTGTCCACAAAGTTACAATCTCGTCTAGCATTTACAAGTCTGATTTTTTTTTTAATAAAAAGAGGTTTTTAGTATTGAATAAAAATTACCGTGGGACTGCCTTACTCATTTTCCCTTGAAAATTCATTCCAGATTTAGTCTTCCAAAATACTGCTCATAAATTTGGAATTGTAAAACAGTTAGAAATACTCAGCTGAAGTGTTTGAGAGCATGAGCTAGGATGGGGATGGACCAGACTGGGCAGGGCTGCAGTACCTGTGCACCTCATGTGGACCAGATCAGGGAAGAGCCAGGATGGGCGGACTATTCCTACTAGTGTTAGCAAAACCAGAGGGGTTGAGAGCTTTCGGGGCTTAACCATAGCAGAAGCTGGCACTAGGGGCTAATACTGTCAAGTTCAACCACAGGGCCACCTGGAGAGAGCATAATCTGGGAGTGAGAGTGACCTTGGAGGGAAATAGTGGGCTCCCCCCTCTTGGGTTAACACTACCATGGGAGGACACAGTAATAACTACGACAGGGGCTGGGATGGCTAGACAGAGAGGCACCCAGCATCACTCGTGAGGGCTGGATGTTTGAGCTGGTTGGATGGAATTAAGCTCCAATACCCTTCAACATTTACAAGAGCCAAATGGGATATGGTGCAGACTGAACTAGTCTGCTACATAAACTGGCAAATCAGGGCAGGGGCAGGCCTGGTAGGGGTTATTGGGGGTCGCTGTGACTAGGCTGCAGCTCCCACTGGTTTGTGTGATGGCTAAGTATATGATGAGAAGAATCAGGATGGACTGCAACACCCAGTGGCTCCAGTGGAAGTCGGGGCTTAAGACGGAACCAACCCAGCAATTGCAACCATCAGCTGATCAGGGAGATGAACTGTGCCAGGTCCTGTACTTGCTAGTACATACAGGAATCAGGTCTGGGAACACCTCAAAGTTAATTTGGGGATCCCCTCAACTGCAATGGCAGACTTAGAAGCTTAACCAAGAAAAGACAGAAGATAGAACAGGTCAATCAACCACCACAGCTATATGTTGGCTGCAAAACACTGGACAAAGGGAGACTCTGTGATGGACTATGTTGATCAGTAGATTATTCAACAGCCTCATCATGTCTGGAGTGGCGAGATTGGCAGCAATGCATAACTGGTGAACTACCGGAACCTGGGGTTGGTGAGAGACTGGGTGGGGCTTCTTTCAATATTCCCTTTAGCTCTTGTAACTTTTTTACCCTAATCACCAATGTAAAGATTGCCAAAATACAATAAAGTAAAAAAAAAGTAACATCAGAGTGCAAATCAAGTAGAAATTGCTTTAATTCTTGAAATAGATAACACTGTACCTCATGAGAAGAAAACCAAGTTTTAATGCTACTTACTTCTTCACACAGCGCTGGATTTGAGTTTTGTTTCTGGTTCCTATCTGGGCCCTTCACTTTCTACAGTAACCAACAATTTCACCACACATAACTCAAGTGTCCACAAATTTACAATCTTGTCTAGCATTTGCAAGTCTGAATATTAAAAAAAAAAGCACCTTGATGGGACTTAGGGCTGTAAATTACTATTTAAACTCACTTGATTTTGAGAATGCTACAATTTTCAAAAAACTCTTGTGTGTTTTTTAAAAAGACAATTATACTTTACCAATCACTGTAAATCCTAAGAGTCTCAGGAAAACATTGAGCCTAGAACATAGAGCACAATACTGAAAACATTTCATTACAAGACTTATTTGGATCATAGCACAAATAGCAAAAGATGTAAACTAGTTGTGAGTTAAAATAACCCAACAGTTTATAGCATTCTAGGAAGAAATTTCCAAACTTTACACCTTAGGGTAAAGGCAAACAATTAACTGGTCCTACAGTTCTAATAAGCCATGTATAGATAATTGGAGAACAGAAGAGTCTTAAGTGGATGAGCAGAAAAATATCCAATTACCTAGTAAATGAGGAAGACATGAACTCTGTCTCAGAGCAGCGACAATGTCCTAGTGCAGTGAAGCCTAACGAGAACTGAAGGGGAGATGGCAAACATGCCCTGTTGGGATCCTGGTCAGCAGTGCAGGCTGAGCAGTTACAGGCCAGCTAACTTTTCCTTAGAAAAGCTTCTTTTCTGAGCTTCTAAATTTTAAGTTGCTATTTCTGTCACCTTAGCTAATTTGGTGCTCCTTAGAGGCCGTGATACTCACTGTAAGAGTGGGAAGAGGTCAAAGATAGCTAGGCTATAGAAGGCTGTGTCCAGATGGAAACTTATAGTCATCCTTTCCATTGTGAGAATCACCTGGGTGATCTTGGGTGCTGTTCTGAGGTGTCACTGAAGCCTGTGGAAGGCCTTGGAGCCAGTAGAAGTTCCTGGTCTGTTTCAGTCTCTTGTGAGAGATTCAATAGGAAATGGCTGACCTGAAGTACTTGGCCTTTGAGGGCTGTCAAGTCTGCAAAGATCTCCTTGGTAGTTGGGACATGGCCTTGAGTGACAATTCTGATAATCCTTGGTTGCGTGCTCATTGCTTCTGCAGTGAAAAGCACGTGGGAGGCTTCTGGGGCACTCACTGGAACTAGGAGCACATCTCTGTTATCCTGTTCTGCCTTGAGATCCCTTCCCACTCTATGTGGTAAAAGATCATGGTGGCCACCTTTTAAGAGGCTGTCAGGGTACCTTGTACAGGTCCCATTGTAAGTTTCTAAAGATTTATCCTAATGTCCAGAGAAGTTTAAGTGTCTGTCATCTGTATATCACCTATTCTTTCTACACAGGATCTAATGGAATATACTCAAAAGCATTTCGTAAGCATTTTAAGATGGTGAGGAATTTCTTATGGTCCTAATCTCAGAGATTTATCTAAATCAAAATGAAAAATATTTAGCTTAGCACTTCTCATTTATGAACATTTTTATCTATAAGCCAATTAAAATAGACCACACAGCTTGCCACATAAACATGTATATGCATACTAAGTAACACACATTATAAAATAAAACAGCTTTTGTAACAACTTTTTGAAAAAAAATCTTAATTTTTTTTTTTTTAGTTACCATTTAGAATAACATCTTGCTCTTACTAACCTGAGTTGGAACCTGTAGCTTACTATTTAACTTTAGCTCTATCTGCAATGGATGCAATAGGTCTGTTGGTTTCTAGAAGATGAAGCATTCATTGTTAGAATCATAAAGTATCAATCAACACATAAAAGCCTTCTATTTACTTTACACTGCACACTGTGAAACCACCTGTAGGACCTTACACATGCTGATACTGTTTAGGTCTCTAGATCTTGTTCATTAGGATAACAATTGTGACTAAGAATGCAATAATATTATTAGACTTTAGTGATGTTTTAGCACTTGTACAAATAACAGTCTATTATGTTAACGTTTCATTATCATACCATAAAGTTTATACCACTTCACATCTTGACAGTATCTTTTAATAGACTCCAAATGGCCTAATCAGTGGTCATCTTTACAAAAGGAGAGACACATTCTTTGACATTCCCATCAGGTCTCACTGGGAATATCAGAATGAGCAAATTTGAAATGCTCGAGGTTTTGAATGACTGTTAAATGGCTGTCTAGGATTCGAAGTAGGATTAAAATATGTGGTAGATCAATTGATTGTTGAAATAATGATCACTCAAATACTTCCAATGAGTACACAACTTTGGCTACTCTTAAACAAAGAGAACTCAATGAGAGACAAAGAACACAAAGATTGCCTCAGTAGAAGAAAAACAACATTTCTGGTATGTTACCAAAACCCATAAATAAAAACACTTGAATAGCTGGCATGTGGTTTGTCTCAAACCTGGAAGCAAATTAAGAGTCAGAACTACAACTTGCTGGAGTTAGCTAGCAGATTTAGTCACCAATAAGATGAAAATAACTTAAAAGGTGATGTTAAAACACTGTTTGGCATACTTTTGTCAGAGGTTCAAATAAGTTGGTCAAAAAGTACATTTAGCATGCTAATAAACACCATAGGCCAGATATGGTTAGTTAGTACAATACTAGAAACTAACAACAAAAAAAGCAGCAGATAGTGTTGCAAGACACTGAGAACTCATCGCTGAAGCCAGTTGCAAATACACAGAAAAACCTAGATTCAGCACAAGAGCCCATCATTTATAACAGTGAGATACATCATGAAACAGACAAACAATAATCATATAATTGCATACCTTTAGTAAGGGGTTTGAGGGAACTGCAGCAAAGGGGGAAAAATCTCACAGGCTGGAAAGAGTTAATGAATTCTAATATCTCCCCAGTGGGGGTGGGGAGTCTAGGGTCTGGCCAGTTGTGAACTAGCAGCATTCCCATTTATTTCAGAGAATGACCAGGGATAAACAAAATGAAATTCCATCTCCTGCTAAATATTTCTAACAAGGCCTGAAGGGTGCAGCCAGTCGACTTAAGTTAAAAGGAAGACAGAAAAGGGAAAGGCCAAGGTGGAAACCAGTTGTGTGCTCCTAGTGGAGGGTGTGGGGGATGTTGGCAGCACAGCAGCATAGTTTTGTAAAGAGGGTTCATCTAGGCTAATTCTCTCCATTCTAAAGCTCAAAGCTGGCAGCCAGGCTGTGGAGTAGAAAAATGAGGCACCTTTTCTCTTTAAATTCTGAGGATAAAAGGAATCCCAATGTTTAAGAATAAGCCAAAAGGGAATGTTTGTGGTGGGTGGCTTGTTTACCTTCTGAAATGAGAATGTTGAATAGTAGTGGAGAAAGTGAACATCCTTGTCTTGTTCCAGATCTCAGTGAGAAGGGTTCCAGTTTTTCTCCATTCAGTATGATGCTGGCGTTGGGTATTTCATATATGGCTTCAATTATGTTGTGGATTTTTCCATCTATGCCTACCTTGGTTAGGGTTTTTAGCAGGAAGTTGTGCTGGATTTTGTCGAAAGCTTTTTCTGCGTCTATTGATACTATCATGTGATTCTTGTTTTTCAGGTTTTGGATGTGGTGTATCACATTGATGGATTTCTTTATGTTGAACTATCCCTGCATTCCAGGGATGAATCCTACTTGATCTGGATGAATGATCTGTCAGATGTGTTTTTGAATTCTGTTGGGTAGGATTTTGTTGAGAATCTTAGCATCAATGTTCATCAAAGAGATAGGTCAGTAGTTTTCCTTCTCTGTTAGTTCTCTGTCTGGTTTGGGGATTAAGGTAATGTTGGCTTCATAGAATGAGTTTGAAAGGGTTGCTTCTTTTTTTATTGTTTTGAAGAGTTTGTAGAGGATTGGGGTTATTTCTGTTAGGAATGTTTTGTAGAATTCTGTAGTGAAGCCGTCTGGGCCTGGGCTTTTCCTTGTTGGGAGGTCTTTAATCACTGATTCAATCTCTGCTTCAGTTATGGGTTTGTTCAGGTTGATTCTTGCCTCTGGGCTAAGTTTTGGCAGGTGGTAGAATCTAAGAACTTTTCCATTTCTTGGTGTTCTTCTGACTTGTTGGAGTACAGTGCTTTGTAGTAATTTCTAATTATGTCCTTAATGGATGCAGTGTCCGTTGTTATGTTGCCTTTTTCATCTTTGATGCTGTTAATTCTTGCCTTGTCTTGTTTTCTCTTTGTCAGTCGGGCCAGTCGGGTGTCTATTTTGTTTATCTTCTTAAAAAAACAGCTTTTTAATTCATTGATTTTGTGTATCATTTTTTTACTTCTATCTGATTAATTTCCTCCATTGTTTTGATGATTTCTTGTTTCCTATTGTGTGTGGGGCTCTTCTGCTGTTGTTTTTCCAATTCCTGGAGGTGTGTTTAGTTCCTGTATTTGGCGCCTCTTTTGGGCCTTGACATGAGCTCCAATTGTGATGAGTTTACCCCGTAGCACTGCTTTGGCAGTGTCCCACAAATTTTGGAAGGTTGTGTCAGAGTTTTCATTGGTTTAAATAAATTTTTGATCTCATCTTTAATTTCTTCTCTGATCCATTGTTTGTTTAATAGCATATTGTTCAACCTCCAAGAGTTTCTGTATTTCCTGGGGCATTTTGAATTGCTGATTTCCAGTTTCATTCCATGGTGGTCTGAGAGGGTACATGGTATGATTCCTGTCTTTTTGAAGTTATTTAGGTTTGCTTTGTGTCCTATCATGTGGTCGATCCTGGAGAAGTTGCCATGCACTGCTGAAAAAAATGTATAATCTGTGGCCTTAGGGTAAAAAATTCTATAAATATCTATGAAGTCCAGTTGTTCTATTGTTTGTATGATCTCTGTTGTTTCTTTGTTGAGTTTTTATTTTGTTGATCTGTCTATTGTTGTTAGTGGGGTGTTAAGATCACCCACTATTATTGTGTGCATATCTATGTCTCCCCTTAAGTTCGTAAGTAATTGCTTCAGGTAGCTAGGTGCGTTTGAATTTGGTGCATATATGTTCACAGTGGTAATTACTTCCTGATGGATCAGTCCCTTCACCAATATATAATGTCCTTCCCTGTCCTTTTTGATGTCTGTCAGATTGAAGTCCACATCATCTGAAATTAAGACAGCTACATCAGCCTTTTTTTCTCGTCCATTGGCATGAAATATTTGTTTCCCACCTTTCACTTTCAGTTTCTCAGAATCTCTTCTGGTTAGATGTGTCTCTTGTAGGCAACAGATAGTTGGGTGCTGTTTGATAATCCATTCTATTAACCTATGCCTTTTGATTGGTGAGTTCAGACCATTTTTGTTAAGAGTTAAAGTTGAGAGGTTGTGATTTTGCCCTGCCATACTTGTTTTTGTGGGTGTTGATATCTGTGTAATTTCCCTTCCTTGTGTGGACTTTAGTGGGGAGACCTTCCTGTTTACCATCTTTGCTTATGATTCACCTCCTTTTTTTCTGGATTTATTGCATTTCTAAGGCGATTTGTAGAGCTGGTTTTGTGCTGGCATATTTTTTTAATTTGTCTTTGCTCTGAAAGTATCTGATTTCATTCTCAAATATGAATGAGATCTTTGCTGGGTACAATATTCTTGGTTGACAGTTGTTCTGATTCAGGATTTGGAAGATCTTTGTCCATTTTCTTCTTGCTTGTAAAGTCTCTTCAGAGAAGTCAGCAGTAATTCTGATTGGTTTTCCCCGGTATGTGATCTTTTATCTGCTTCGTACTTGTCTCATGATTCTATCTTTTTCTTCGTTGGAGTGAACTTGAACACCATATGTCTGGGTGAAGATCGCTTTGGGTCATATCTGCTGGGAGTCCTCTGACTGTCCTAGATTTGAGCTGGGTTCATGTTCCAAGTGTTTTGGAAGTTTTCCTGTATAATTTCATCGAGCACCATTTGCATTCCTGACTCTCTTCCCGCTCCTTCAGGAAGGCCAATAATCCTAATATTCGATTTTCTGAGGTTGTCTTTCATTTCTTGTATGGTCTTATTGGCTTTGTTCAGACTTGTCTCCAGCTGTTTAATGAGCTGTGTATGTTCATTTTGTGTGTCTTCCATTTCAGAGATCCTCTCTTCTGCTGTATTTATTCTGTTGGTTAGGCTCTCAATTTTGTGCTCTAAGTCAAGGATTTTACTTTTCATTTGTTGTATTTCTGCGAGTATGTGGTTCTTGAATTCCTTGAAGTCCTCCCAATTCTTCTCATTGTCTCTGACAGATCTTAACATTATTTTTTTGAATTCCTTGTCTGGTAGATCTTCCATGTCTTCATCTCACATCTCCGAAATAGACATTGGCTTTTGATCCTTTATTGGTGGGGTGTTGGTTCTCTCATCTGGATCATTACATTTTCTGGTATTTCTTCTCATTTTGTTAGTGTTTCTTTTTTGAGAAACCTAGGCACCAGCGTGTTGAGGGGTCTCCAAGCACTATCCCGAAGAGATCGGAGTAAGCAGGCATGGAGTAGCAGGGTGTGGAAATTTTCAAGGCACTTTTGGTGTGTCTCCAGAACACTGGACCTCAGGGCGCCACTTCCAGGGCCCAGTGGATTCAAAGCGCACTCTCAGCTCGTCCCCTACAGGTATGCTACCACAGGGCGTGGGGGAGTGAAGGCACTCTCTGTGCGCGCCCCCTGTGCACAGGATCACAGGGCTCAGAGGATTCTAGGTGCTTTCTCGGTGTGTCCCCAGTGCCAGGGACTGCAGGGCATGGAGGTTCCAGGTGCTCTCTGGGAATGCCTCCTGCACGCGGGTCCACAGTGCCCTCCTGGTGCATCTCCCAAGCACAGGACTATAGGGCGTGGGGTGTTCCAGGTGCTCTCTGGAAGCACCTTCTGTGCAGGCCTGCCCACCCCAGCGCTTGCAGGGACCTGACGGCCCCAGCGCTAGCACGGTACCGCCCAGCCCAGAGGCATGCTCAGTTTCCTGTGGGACAGCACCGCCCAGCTGAGTGCCAGACCGCAAAGGCATGGGGGAGTATCCAGTGTGCCTTTTGCCTTTCTCCTCAGCACACAGGACTACTGTGCATCACCTCCCAGACACAGTTTTGGCAGTTTCAAGGCACTCGTCCTGTGTCTCCAGACGCTGCAATCTCGGGGGGGGAGGGGCGGGGAGATAAGCACCAAGGGTGTTCAGACTCTGTGCATGCCCCTGGGGGGCCAACTCTCGGAGCCTCCGACCCACCACTGTCCCCACCCAACTCACTCAAACCTCAGGTTCTTGCAATCTGCCTCTTCATCTGGTGGGGACCCTCGCCACGGGTGCGTTTCCTGGCGACTGCATCTGGTGCAAGTCCTGGCAGGTCCCAATGGGACCTGGAGACTGCGTCGGGTGCAGGTCCTGACGGGACTTGGCGACTAGGGTGGGCGGGTGCCAGCGGGTCCTGATGACTGCTGGTCCTTATGGCCACAGCATCTGCGGGTCCTGAGGACTGCGGGTCGACTGCGGCTCTCAGCGGCTGCACTCAAAGGTGACTCAGCAGGTCAGGAGCGGAAAGCCATCTTCCCTGCCCTTTGTTTTGTCTTGTTTTGTTTTTCCCTGGTTGCTCTTCCGAGTTGTGTGGGTTTTTTTGGCTCCACACTGTCCAGAGAACTTCAAGTTCTTCTCCCTGTAGCTCTATGCTGCTCCACTTACGCTTTTGTCGTGTATTAGCCCTCTCTGTGTGTGAGCTCCCTCACAGCCTTCCTCCTATGTCAGCCATCTTGCGAGTCTCCGTCCAGGTACAATTTTTAAAAGATTTAATTTTAGTGGGCCTGGCTCCAGCTTTGACCTGCCCCCATGATGTGACAGGTGCCACTCCGGTGACCAAGAGTGTACTGCCTGTGAGAAGTCAGGGGCTTCAGTCTCCTCCTAGGTGGCTGTGTCACTTCCTGGCCGGTCAGGCTGTCGCAGGAGGTTTCAGGTGCTCAGGAGGGGCAAAGCATGGCAGGCGACACCTTGTGTTTCATGTCTTCACCACGACAGTGCCTGCTTCACAGCACACTCTGCCGCCTTCCTGATGATGGTGTCAGTACTGATGGGGCATGCCTGCCAGCCTGGTGGAACATTCGCAGGGGCAGGGCTCCAGCGAGAAGTTGTTCCTGTCACTGTGCTGGGCAGCCTCCAGGCACGAGGTCAGCAAGTTGCACCTGGACGCCACTTCGGATGCGTGTGACCCAGGACCCTGACAACCGCATGCTTCACCTTCCACACTCTTCCTTCAGGACCAGGTAGAAGCCGGAAGTGAAGTTTTAAAAGACACTATCCACACTATTAACTTGGGTTTTTTCTTTATTTCTCCTGCCACTATAGCAGAAGGTCTGGGCTTTTCCTCGCTTGGAGCCCTCTCCTGTCACTAAGGCAGAGCTTCTCTCATTGTTTCCTAAATAAATCACACCTTACAATCTGAAACAAAAATCTGGAAAAGAAATTGAATCAAGCTGGGAGCCAAATATAAGAGTTAAAGGAGTGTCTGAAGTTGCAGAAAGATAAGCTGGGTTCAAAGATGTAATCAATGATCTAGTAAATGAGAACTTTCCTAACATGGAAGAAGAACTGGAAAGCAAAATACAGGAGGGGCACAGAACTCCAAGAGGATCGACCAAAAATGATCCTCATCATGATCTATCATAATCAAATTCCACTGGCTTAACATGAGGAAAAGATACTGGAATATGTATGTGAAGAAAAAAAAAATCAGCTAACTTATAGAGGAACCCAAGTCAGAAACACAGCTTACCTCTCAAAAACTCTACAGGCCAGAAGAGAATGGAGTGACAGAGTGACATATTCCGGATTCTAAAAGGGAAAATCTATCAGCCCAGAATAATGTACCCAAGCAAAGCTTTCCTTTGTCTTTGAAAATGAAACTATTCCCACAGCAAACAATCTGTACTAGATATGACCTAATGATACTTAAAATGTTCTCTTGACAGAGAAAAGGAATAACACCTATTAGAACCAAAGACAGGCAAATATGGAGAAGATCTCAGTAAAACAACAAAAGAATACTAAAACAATGAACAACATATTGCTAAAATGACAAGATCAAATTACCTGAATTTGTAAGTGGCTTAAACACTTCAATCAAATATCATAGATTAGTGGTCTGGATCAAATTACAAAGCCAATCATCTATCTCTTGCCTGTAGGAGATGCATCTCACCAACAAAGATTAGGCAGAAGTAGAAAGCAAAAGGATGGAAAAGGATATTCCAGGATAATAGAAAGGAGAAATCAGGCTGGCACACCCATTTCATATATCAGATAATACAGACTTAGATGTGAAAACCATTGAAGTTGAGAAAGGACACCACAAAATGATCAAAAGACACATTCATCAAGAAGAGATTACCAAAATAAATAAATATATACAAAACCAAATGCTAGTTACTTAGCCATGCGAAATAGATAGCAATGAATTTAAAGGGAGAAATAGACTGGAATACAATGACAATGACAATGGAGGCCCTTAATCTGACTAACCTCAATGGAGAGATCCATCAGATGGGAACTCAGCAAAGGAGCAACAGAACTCACACAGACCTTACAGAAAATTGACTTAATTGATATCCACTGAAATTTTCACCCCGCAGAAACAGAATAAGCTTTTTTAAACAAATCAGCAAAAACCCCAGAGTATATGCAAATACTTGGAATGTGACCAATGTTCAAGATTTACAAAGAGCTTCAGAAATTCAATGTTGCTCTCTCTTCTCTCTCTTCTCCTTCCGGCTTCTGGCTTCAGGCTTCCCTTCCCCTCTTCCCTGCTATTCACACTCATACACACACACACACACACATTCCTGCCCCACTGGAATAAACCTTCTAAGATACCTTGTTGTGTCTGGTGTTTTTAGCTCACAATAAAGAACTAGGTTGCGGGAATAAGCCGCGTGTAATAATATTAATGTCGTATGAACTATAACTCAACCTTTTAAAATAACTAACATTTGGTGCCGTAACTGTCGATTTCCCCCGACACTTGGCCGTGCGGCCTTATGGCCTTTAGGCCTTTGGCCATTACCGGGACCCAAACCGTAAGAACTGCGATCTGTGTTAACGGTCTTCATCTGCGCCACTGAGACTCATTAGCAGCCGTCAGAATCCGCCTCCATCCGCCCGCTGGCTCACGAATTCATCTCCAGTGGTCTGTTCCTGATTTTGCCTTCTTTGGCCTGTTCCTAATTTCACCTTCTTCGCCTGACAGTTCTAGAATTCTCTACCTCCACGTGGCCATTCCTGAGTTCATCTGACCTGACTGTACTAGCATCTGCCTCCATCCAACAATGACAAAGCCCAGACGTGTGCTCTCTGGCATTCCATCTTCACATGGAGCACATGAGGTATACCCCATCTTTCTGAATGCTAAGTTGTTGCATGCATACACTGTTGTAAGTAGGGTTCCCTCTCAGCCCTTGGAGTTTTGGGTGCGGCTTGGCACATTTGCGCTCCTCCAACTAGGTCTGATTTCCACTTTTAGCTTTTGGGAGACTGGTTCTGTAAACCCCAGCTTGGTGCCGTGTCTCTTAGCCACTGGGCTGGAAGTCCCCCAGTCACTGGGCTGCGGGGGCCCCCTGTACCTCCAAGTCAGGCTGCTGCGCTGTTAATGACTTCAGATACAGGTGGTGTTTTGGGACCTGGCTAGTCCCTTACATAGGGGGTGATGACCTTCTGCAAGAGCCATTTTTTCCCTGACCACCGGGTCTGACTGCTGGGTCATTTTCACAGACCATTGGATCCACTGTGGTAATCAGTCCTGAGTTTCAATCATGGGAGCTCTTTTTTTATCGCCAGTTCCTCCCAACACCTTCTTGGACTGTCCTCTAGCAAACTTAGACTACCTGACTACTGTATGCATTTGGAAAATGGGGGAGGTCTCATTCCCTCTTCACTCTCAGCCTTCTGTCTGCCTTTTTCATAGTTTTCTAGCCATGAAGTAGGAAACTCCAGTGCCCTCTTCCAAGGCTCTGGCACCACGTGCTTTCCCCATCTCTTCTGGCATCTTTATAACAAACACCCATTTTATCCTCCATCTGCAATCAGTCCCCACCCTATCCATCTTGCCATTTCTCTCCCTTCCATCCCCTTCTATGTAAAGGTCTCCATTTGCTCTCATTGGGTAGCAGACAAAGATTTCCTGTTTAAATTTTTTTTTTCTGTTTTAACCCTTAGCCTAACTTGTTCTCCCAGTTTCTTTTGACTTGGCCACACCCAGCCACCGTCATGGCCTAAATTTCTTGAGCTTTCTCTCCCAAACCCACCCCTTAGCTGAGAGAGGTGATGTAAGAGATACGTGATTTAACCTTTCTTTAAAAAAAAAAAAAAAGAAGAAAAGAAAACAAAAAAAAAAAAAGAAAGAAGAAAAAATGCGACTTGTTCTGTAGCTTAATGTAATGTAGGAGTTATATATAAAATACTCTGGTATAAAGTTGTCCTAACCCACTGTTAAGTTCCTCCAAAGCATAAGACAAACCTAAGTGCTTGTTTTACAAGATATTTCCAGGTTAAAGTATGTCGAAGAACGTGTGGACAGGTTCCAACTGAAACCATCTTTAATTCGGGTTACTAAGAGCAAGATGCAATTCTAAATAACCAGTAACTTTAAACTGGTAACTTTGAAACATTTTTTAAAACTTAAAACTATTTTTTCAAAAAGCTGTTACAAAACCTGTTTTGTTTTATAATGTACGTTACCTGGCATGCATGTACATGTTTACGTGGCAAGCTATGTAGTCTATTTTAATTGACTTATAGATAAAAAAAGTTCATAAATGAGATTTTTAAGCTAAATCTTTTTATCTTTTGACTTAAATAAATCTCTGAGGTTAGGGCCACAAACACCCCCCCCCCCCAGCTTTTTAAAATGCTTGAGGAATGACTTTGAGTATATTCCATTAGATTCTATTTAGAGAATAGGTGATATATAGATGCTAGGTTCTTAACTGCCCTGGGCCTTAGGACAGAGCTTTAGAAACTTACAAATGGGACCTGAAAGTACCCTGATACCCTCCTAAAGGGGTCACCATGGTCTTTTACCACAGAGACCAAGAGGGGAGCCCATTGAGAAGCAGAATAAGGGAGGTGTGTGCTCCTGGTTCCAGTGAACCCCCTTTCCCCACCTCAGAGGGCTCCCAAGTGCTCTTCATTGCAGAAGCAAAGGACGCTTCACCAAGGATCATCAGAGAGAACATCCAGGGCCATGTCCCAACTACCAAGCAGGTCGCTGGAGATATGATTGCCCCTGAAGGCCAAGTACTTCAGGTCAGTCATTTTCCATTGGATCTCCCACATGGGATAGAAGCTGCCTGGGAACTTCCACAGGCTCAAGACCATCCATGCACTTCAGTGACACCTTGGAATAGCACCCAAGAGCCCTGGGTAGTTCTCACAGTGGAAGGGAAAACTGTAAGTTTCCATCTGGACACTGCCTTCTCTGTCCTAGTTAGCTTTGTCTTCTTTCCTCTCTTACAGTGACCATCAGGGTCTCTCAGGAGACCCAAATTAGCTTAGGTGACAGACTAATCAAGAAACTCAGAAAAGAAGCTTTTCTAGGGAAAAGTTAGTTAACCAGGCTCCTGATAGACATGTTTGTCATCTCCCTCTTTACTGAGGTAGGATACCCTCACTGCCCTATGACAGATTTCATGTCTTGCCCATGAGTTGCCAAGTTATTTGGGATTTCTTAGCTCATCTACTTAAGATTCTTGTCAGTACATGACTTGTTAGCCTAAAAATTAGTAGATCGCTTGCCTCTGTCTTACAGTGTATAAAGTTCTATAAAATCTTGTTCTAATAATATAAACTGCTGGGTTATTGTAAATGAAAACTGGTTTAAATCTTGTGCTACCTACAGTGTGACTAGTAGTCTTGTAACAGAATGTTTTAAGTGCTGTGCTTTATGTTCTAGGCTATATGTCTTCCCGAAACTCTTAGGGCTTGCAACAATTGGTAAAGTATAATTTTTTAGAAAGTCTAGCACTTGCCTGCTTCCTAGCTAGATTCAAAACTACTATAGTATTTTCAAACATGAAATGCAATAATCGTTAAGGTTAGTCATGAAGTCAGCTTGCATTTACCTGTCCTGTGATGAGTTATATTCTGATGCCACACACTAATCCTTTCATTGTTTCAGATAACAATTTCATACAACCCAATAGGTTTCATGGGTTCCATTGCATTCATTGGGTATGTTTCAAAATTTGGGACTTGAAGTAGGTAAGTTGAACTGATATAAATCTAGTCCATTGTTTTAATCTAATGTAATTTTTACTCTGACAAAGGTTGGAACCTGACAATTATTTTATACCTAAGCTTGAAAGCCCATGGATCCCAACTGGGTTTCTAACTGAACTCAAGACCTGCTAGGTTGGGAAAGATTATAACTATGATATGTTTTGTTATCTAGACTTCAACAAAGAGAAACCTTCAAGTGCCAGGCAGTACTTCAGACATCTGATGACGTCTACCTTCTACCAGGAACCTCTAGGACTCCCTACTGCTGCAGCTACTCAACAACGCCCCCTTTCAGCTTGAAGAAGCTAAAGCAGTCATCGTCCCTTTATCCCTGTTCACTCCTCTGTTTGGAAATGTGAGGAGGTAAATAGGATGGTAGGTAGTTATGGTCTCTGTTTCCTGGTGAATCTACCCTGTCTACACTGACCATTCAGGAGTAATGAAGAATAGAGTACAAGAAGGCCTGGCTAAGAGAAAATGAACTCAAGCCGCCTTTTCAAAAGGACTCTAAATACCCCTTCCCTCCATTCCCATCCACGAAACAGTTTTTTTTTTTTTTTTTTTTTTTTTTTTTTTTTTTTTTTAGTCAAACCATTAACCAGTTTCTTTTGCAGGACTAGAAGTGTTCCTCCATCTCCCATTGCTCCCACCAGGTTGCAACCACTGCCAAGAGAAAACAGCTCCAAGAAGTCATAGAAAACAATGCCTCTCTTGCTTTATATATAACAAAAGGGAGGAATGTAAGGAGCTATTCAAACATCCCACCCTTGGCCTGGTGCCATTTCTTCTTCCTCACAGCTCACGAAATTTGCGCCAGCCTAGTCATCCACCAATCAGATGTAACCCAGCATTTCACCTGAGAATCCCACCTCCAATTTCCAGCCCCTTCCCCAACCCTGCCCACTCATCAATCATCCCTAGGCATTCACCTGCAGGCACCAATCCCCTGGGGCCTACCCTCAATTCCTCCCAATCCCCGCCCCCACACCTTGCAGACAAAAGGACCCCCAGGTGTGGCGCTCTCTCTCTTCTCTCTCTTCTCCTTCTGGCTTCCCTTCCCCTTCCCCTCTTCCCTGCTATTCTCCATTCCTCCACCCCCGTTCCTGCCCATTGGAATAAACCTCCTAAGATACCAAAATAAATAAATAAATAAATAAAAATAAAAAAGAAAGAAATTCATTGTCATTAAACCCTGTGAATAAGTGAGCAAAGGAAGCAAACAGACATTTTTTAAAAGAACAGATTCAAATGGCTAACAAACATATGAGAAATGGCTCATGCTCTCTAGCCATCGGGGAGATAAAATGAAAACCACATTGAGGTTTCACCTAACTCCGGTAAGGTTGACCTACATTCAGAACTCTAATAACAACACCTGCTGGCATGCATCTTTGAAAAAGGTACCCTCCTTCACTATTTTCTGGTGGAAATATAGGCTAATACAACCACTGTGGATATCTTCTGGTGCAGGGATAAATGTTACCACCAAAGGTTGGTGGGTTTTTTCCTTCAGATTATTATGTAAATAAAAGCTAGGAAACAAATGTAACTATGAAGCAATCTTTATTGAAAGCCAAGTGACAAGAAAGCTCTACCCCATATCAAATATGGAAGTGCAGTATACAACTGGACATTGGCTTTATGGGAGACAACTTAGGCTATTCAACTTTGTTTTCCCTTTGTTATTAATAATCATCAACACTGAGAGGAGCAATGGTGGTTCCCAGGTATTATATGTTCTTTTTGTTTCTGATTGTATTGATTCATATTTTCTCCATCCTTTTACTTATTTGTTTATTTATTTATTTTGATACATTGGGCTAGTGCGGAATCTTTGCCCAATCCGTGAACAGTTCATGCTGACATTGAACTGTGAGTTGAAGTTCAAGAAGTGGACATACCCTCTCATTTATGATCCTGGACCAGCTTCAAAGAATATTGGTGATACAGTGCCAGCACGCATTCATGAGCACGAGTCATTGCACTCTGAATGGAAGTTTATCAAAAAGTTCGGATATATGACTTATAAATAACGCATATCTAGCTGAGAAGAGCACACTTCATAAAGTATATGGAGAAAGGAATTAAAACACAAGTTTATTTTGGTGAAAAACATTTTTATCCAAGCATAGTTTTTTCCATAAATTTTGGTGAACTTTTACAAAGATTCCTTATATGCCTAGAGATAAAATCGTGCACCAATGTGTCAAAAACCAGTGCACAATACAGAATGCCAAGGTGAGGTTGCTTGTAGCGGATGTGACTGCAGCGCCCAACCAGCACATGTGAGAACCAGGAAGGGAGGGAGCAGAGCCAGCAGGAGGAACAAGGGGTGTTCCCTTGCTGGACAGCTACTCCCACTGGAGAGCGTGAGCTGGGATGGGGCCAACCAGACTAAGCAGGGCTACAACACCTATGCCCCTCATGTGGACGAGATCAGGGAAAAGCCAGGCTGGGCTGATTAATCCCACTGGTGTAAACAAAATTAGAGTGGGTGAGGGTTGTTTGGGTTTGGCCACAGCATCAGCTGGCAGAAGCTGGCACTAGGGGCTAATTCTGTCAAATTGAACCACAGAATCACCTGGAGAGGGCATAATCCAAAAATGGGAGAGGCCTGGGAGTGAAATAGTGGGCTCCTCCGCCTAGGATTACCACGCCCACGGAGGGCACAAAAACTAGGACAAGGGCTGGGGTGGCTAGTCAGAGAGGCGCCCGACAACATCCGTGAGGGCTGGATAGTTGACTTGGTTAGATGGAACTAAGCTTTAATACCCATTGACATGTACGAGAGCCGAATGGGATGTGGGACAGACTGGGCTAGTCTGCTACACATACTGGCAAACCGAGGTAGGGGGCGGGCCTGGTGGGGGTTATTGTGGGTCGCTCTGGCTAGGCTGCAGCTCCCACTGGTTTATGTGAGGGCTGAGCAAGTGCTGGGCAGAACCAGACTGGACTGCAACACTCATCGGTTCCAGTGGAAGTCAGGGCTGAAAACAGAACCAACCCAGCAATTGCAAACCCCAGTTGATTGGGGCGATGGACTGTGTTGGGCCCTGTACTTGCAAAATACACACAAGAATCAGGTCTGGGAACACCTCAGAGAGAGTTTCTTTGGGGATCTCCCCAATTGAAATGCCGGACTCAGAACCCTAACCAAGAAAAGACATAAGACAGAACAAGTCAACCAGCCACCTCAGCCATATGCTGGCAGTGAAATACTGGGCAAATGGAGACTCTATGATGGACTATGTCAATCAGTGTATTCTTCAACGACCTCATCGTGCTTGGAGTGGCGAGATTGGTAGCAATTCACAACTGGTGAACTATCAAAACCAGTTGGGCAAGAATCTCAGAGCATGCCCCACATCCGGGACTGGGGTGGGTGGGTAACTGGGTGGGGCTTCTCCCTCAATATCCCCCTTTACCTCAGATACATGAAGGAAACAATGTGGAAATAATAATCACTCACTATTGTATAGCCCTTGAACCTTTTCACTCTTATTAACTATGCAAAGCTTATAAATATATGATTTAAAAATTGTGCACCAAAAGAAACCCACTTTAATTCTATTTTAACAGGTTTTTAAATTATTCTTATTGTCTTTGAATACACAGGATGTGCTGCTATGGAAAAACATCTTTCAAACACAGAGAAGAAATAGAAATGAAACCACACACCAATAACCAAATAACTCTGAAGATTTAGGAATTCTTGGAAGCTTAACAACAGACTACTGAATGAATAATTGATTATAGAAGAAATCAAAGAGGAAATTTAAGAATTCCTTGTAAGCAATGAAGACTGAAACACAATATACCAAAACCTACCGCAAATGCAGTGTGAAGAGGCAAAATTATTAATTTATTATTTATTAATTATTAGGAAACAAGAAAGACACCAGATAAGTGAGTTGAGATTACACCTGGAAAAGCTAGAAGAACAACAGCAAAACAATCCCAAGGTCAACAGTAACAAAGAAATAATCAAAAACAATGGAAATAAACCAAATAGAAGCTAAAAGAACAATACAAAAATCAATGAAGCAGAGTTGGCTCTTCGAGAAAATGAATAGCAGAGAGACCCCGCTTGCCCAACTGATTAGAAAAAGAAGCAGGAGAAGACAAGAATTGATAGAATCAAAGATGAAAAAGGGAACATAACAACAGATATCACAATCAAACGGAGAACAATCAGATACTACCACATTCAGCTATATGCCAATGAATCAATTGACTTTCAAGAAATGGGTAGGGTCCTGGACACATATCATCTATCAAAACTGGGCCACGAGGCATCACAAAATCTAAATAAACCTATAACCGAGATGGAGATATAATCAGTAATTAAATCCCTCCCAACAAGAAAAGCCTGGGAGAAATGGACCATTGAATTCTAACAAATAAGAACAATTATAGGCCCACTTAGAGAGCCACCTACACATTTTGAGTAGCCCTCTAACAGATTAGGCCACAGGTAGGTGAATTCATGTTGCTGATGTTGACCAGGTCCTTAACTCTTTCATAATATTCTTGGGCACAAGATGATGGTAGAGGCATATGTCCCTCTAGTCAGGCCCACTGCTATGGACATGGGCAAATATTTGGAATGACAATATACATGGTTGGTTGCCATATATACCATGGATCAAAGGCCTGTGTTAAGGAAGATTCATTCACTTAGCTCTATCACCTTAGGAGGACAGCAAATAAAAAAAATATCAATCAATGTTTTCACTAATGATTATTGCTGTAACTTGCACATAATCTCAGATCCTCATCTTTATGTAACACTTGATTTGTACACACAGAATGAAAAACGTACTCAGGAAGTTGTTTTAGGCTGTTTATACAGTGTTCATGTGTACTCAGGAAGTTGTTTTAGGCTCTTTATATAGGGCTCATGTATCATGAATCAACCTGATCACTGCTGTTTATTTTTTCAGCGTTAATCATTCTTGATGCTTCCTAGTTATAACTCCTTCAGGGCATGTCTCTCAGCCTTGTGCTTTGTGGAATTGTTGCTGGCAAGTGACAAGGAAGTAGCAGAGGATGGCTCAAGTGTTGGGTATCCCTGTACCCCTGCGGGAAATGCAGGAGAACTTCTTGCCTTCTGATTTTGCGGTGGCTCCAGCCATTACAGCCACTTGCTGAGCTATCTAGTGCATGGAGTACCTCGTCTGACATACCTTCTGTAACCCCATGCTTCTCTTTGTTTTATTTTATTTTGGTAATCTTTACATAGTCGATTAGGGCACGAAGGGCCAAGGGATACAGGAAAGTGGGTAAGACCATCATTTCCACATTAATATTATTTTTTCTGTATCCGGGGTAAGGGAAGAGATAAAGGGAAAAACCCCACCCAGTCTCCCACCCATCCCAGGGTTCCCAACATGGGGTATGCTCTGAGGGTCTTGCTTAAGCAGTTTTCACGGTTCAACATTTCTGAATTGCTGCCAATCTTGGCACTCCAAGCGCGATGAAATCTCTTCAAAATCCATGAGCTGACATAGTCTCTTCATGGTTGAGGTTTTGAGGTCAGCAGTTCAGTTGGAGGGATCCCCAAAGAAACTTCATCTGAGGTGATCCCAGACCTGATTCTTGCGTGTGCTTGCCAGTACAAGGTCCAACACATTCCATCATCCCAATCAGCTTATACATATGCTGGTCGTTGCAATTGCTGGGTCAGTTCTGTTTCCAGCCCTGTCTTCCATGAGAATCGATGGCTGTTGCAGTCCAGTTCAATCTTGCCCATTTCATATTCGTTCCTCTCACAAACCAGTGAGAGCTACAGCCTTTTCAGGGTGACTTCCTATAACCCCACCAGGACTGCCCCCTACCCAGGTTACCATGTTTGCCAGTATGTAACGCAGACTAGTCCAGTCTGTCCCACATCCCATGCAGCTCTCATACATGACAATGGGCATTGAAGCCTAGTTCAACCCAGCCTGCCCTATTATCCAGCCCACACACATATTGGCAGGTGCTGTTCTGATCAGCTAGCCCTTCCCCAATCCTGGTTTTCATGGTCTTCAGTGGGAGTGGTAACCCAAGAGGGAGGCGCCCATTATTTCCCTGCTAGGCCACTCCCACTCCTGTATTATGCACTCAGCTGGTGCTTCTGTGGTTTAACTTGACAGAATTAGCCTCCATGTTTTAAATAAAGATACATAATTCTTAAAACAAATACTTAGCAGTGTTAAAACCTTCATCATTACAGAGCTATGTAATCACCTCATGAAAGTACTTTATGTTATTGTCTGTATTTTGGCACATTTAGATCATCTTTTTTTTTGCCCAACATATGCTGATTTAGAAAATACAACTCTGACTTAGGTAGCAACAGCCATTATTTTTTGTAGGCAAAAATTTTAGTCAGAAATGTGAGTGATTAACACAGTCAGACACTGTTTTTACATAGAATTTATGGTATTGATCATTTATTTTAGCTGGACAAGACTGAAAATGTAAATCCCAAGAGATATGTTGGAGAATGAGCAATAGTGTTTGAAAATGAAAGTTCTTAATTCCGCCCACCAAGGGAAAAGTCGACTATTTTCAGTCCCATGCTCTCAAGTCCTTTGCAACTATGGGATCATCCATCCAAGTTGACCTCCCCACAAACTAATGGAAATTCTGTGTCTACAAAGCCAAAACTACCATAAAATTCACAGTGTTGAAACCTTAGGATGCACTTTTCTGTCCAGGGGTGTACTGTAAAAGCAGAAAACCATACCACTTGAGAACATCAGGAAGGCAGCTAGGGCTGCCATGAAAATCGCACTCCCAGCTTCCTGAGCATCTGGCTTGAAGGGCACACGGAAAGATGGTGGGAAGGCAATCCCCTCTACATTCACAACGGAGTAATAATTCCAGAGTACAGTCACTGAGACACAGACACTAGCAGTTATGTATAGGATTCCAGAAAAAACAAGTGGGTTGAAGAAGCTATTCCTCCAAACAAGGCTCATGTATACATTCCTAAGTGCAAAGGTGATTGAAGCCTTCCCCAGGAGCCCTAGAAGATTGGCAGCCAGCAGAAGATGTTGAGAAACTCGAATACTGACAGGGAGGAAAGCATCATAATAGGTGTATTGGTGACACGATTTGGTGTGGCTGAGGTTGGAGTTATACTGTTGGTGATAAATGCAGATTCTCCATATTCCCACACAGGCAAGGCCATGAGTTGAATGAGAGGGATTCTCCATGTACCACAATCGCCACTCTACAAGGCCCATGGAAGTGGTGAAGAGGATCCATCCTATGGTGGCGATAGCAAAACCTGCTACTTGGCGATTGGCACTATTGAAGAGCAAAGTCATAATGATAGTGCACCAAGGGAAGCTGCAAATAAATACAAGGCATTATGAGGCAAGGAGACCTTGGGGTCTGGCACAGTCCTCATCAGGCAGAGGACCAGGAGTCAGGTGAATATGAGGTTTCAGGGGGCCCATTGCAATGGCTAAACTGCATGGTCTCTCCCATTTCAAGCACCAGGATCACATATGGGTCTGGCACATACAAATTTGCATTTGTATGTACATATATGTATGTATATACATGGGACTGAATTTAAATTTCAGTGATTCACAAAGTTTTAACTATCTGCAATAGTCACCATGGAGACCTTTGCCACTATCTGCAGAAGGAGGGTATTCTAAGGAAGCTTTAGGAAGGAACATTTGGCAGTATGAGTATTTGCTGCACAGATACAAACATTTACAAATATTTACTGTGCAAATAAAAGATGCTAATTTTGCATGCACAAAACTGCAAATAACAGGCCCCACTACTGAACACTGGTGATGATGGAACATGGAGACACATGGGAATACAACCCTAAGGTCAGAGGAAACCACTGATACAGTCTACATGCAATGGAAACATATACTCACATATAAGAATAAGTTGACAACAAGGTGTAATATTGTGTGCCTGGCACATTTCACTTAATACCATGGTTTTAAGATTCACCCACATGGGCCTGACATCATAGCGTAGCAAGTAAAGTCCCCACCTTGAATGTGCCAGGATCTATGGGCACTGGTTCTAATCCCAATAGTCCTGCTTCCCATCCAGTTCCCTGCTTGTGGCCTGGGAAAGCAGTGAGGATGGTCCAAGGCTTTGGGACCCTGCAATCGCGTGGAAGACAGTTGTGAGCTAAGGAGTTGATTAGTACTCGTTAGCCTGAGCAGGAACAGGAACTGGACTTGTGACCGAAAATACCTAGACTAATTGGACTCGTCTGTATCCAGTATCCTGCTAAATGAAGTTGTGAGGGAAGAGTATATAAGCAGAAGTGAAGGGGCAGTAAAGAGAGACTTCAGAGAAACTTCCACCATCACTGGTCTCCTGTTGATGCTTCATCCCCAGACCCTCTCCCTGTCCATGTTACTGACTCTGCTGGTGGGAGTAGGCGACCTGGAAGAAGTTCCTGGCTCCTGGCTTTGGATTAACTCAGCTCCAGTATTGCGGTCGCTTGGGGCGTGAGTCACCAGATGGAAGATCTTCCTCTCTGTCTCTCCTCCTCTCTGTATTTCTGTCTTTCCAATAAAAGTAGTCATTTTTTTAAAGTAAATTATTTATTTTTTAAAAAAGAAAGTAAATTCCTTATTTTAAAAAGTTAAAAAAAATGGAATAGATTCACCCATGTGGTAAAAATTTTGAAAATTTTGTTCATTTAGTGTGGGACAGGATTCTTTGTCTGATGATGGTCTGATCTATTATTATTCTTTATTTTGGGGACATTTGCATTGCTTGTATGTTTTCTCTATTATGTATAATGCTATTATAAAATTTCTATAGATACAGGTATGTCTGCATTGACATGTTTTCACAACTCTTGCACAATTATCTAGGAATAGAATTGATGGGATGTATGGTAAATATATATTGGCAGCTACTAAACTGTTTTCCCAACTTATCACATCATTTTATAGTCCTACTAGCAAGGCAGAAAAGATTCAAGTTTCTCCAGGTCTTCCACATTTTTGTAGTTTCAGTCTTTTATGTTATTCACTTTAATCACCATTTTAAGTGAGCAAAAAAGATCCTCACAATACATCAACTACAGACAATATGATATAGATATTATATAATCCATAATTGGGTTATGTGATGAATTGGGTCAACCCATGTCTCTTCCTCTCTAATATTTTCCAAAAACATGCAATGAGTGAGCTGCAATGTTATATGCCAAATTATTAAAATAATGATCACTTCATAGGCAAAGAGAGACAGATTTTACATCCATTACATAATGACCACAATGCCCAGGAATAGTTCGACCTGGACCAGGCTGAAGCTGGGACCTGAGAACTGTGGTTCTCCTATTCTGAGTACTAGCATTCCAGGTATAGAGTGTGATGCACTTGGCATCGACAGTCCTATCAGCTTAGCACACAAGCCCAAAGACAGGCATTCAAGACATTCTTGTGTTTAAAGCTATCAACACAAAGGAGACATTCTTGATGTGACTGGTTTCTCCTATACTCTCTATGTGGTGTTGATTTATGTCACAATTCTAGAATGTTTCCCATGGGCTTTTTCAAGCACCTTATAGCTTCAGATGCTGTTAAGTGATATGATGCCCAAGGAAGACTGATCAGGTCAAAATAATCGAGTTGGGTTTGTGTGTGGCCCAGTCATGTGATTACACATCCACTTCTCCCATCAAAATGCCTGTGTTGCACCTTAGGAGATAGCATGTGATGGTTCAAGAATGTGGGTCCATGCTACCTATTTTGGAGACCAAAATGGAGTACCTCGATCCCCGTATTTCTTGTCCCAGGTTAGGTTTATTGGCATGTATTTAGGGAGATATCTCACAGGAGGGAGATCTCTGTCTCCCATCGACTTCTTAAATAAATACTATTTAAAAGAAGAACATATTTCTAGTCAGATGTGTAAGTACATCTCCCTTCCCAAGCACCATAGCTGAACAGCACAGCACACAAATCTTGAACCCAGGAAAAGATGTAAATGCAAAATTTTTTATATTTTCTTTTTTTTAAATTATTTATTTTGTGATGCAGTTCTATAGACTCTAGGATTCCTGCCATTCCCCAAAAATGCAAAATTCAAAGTAGTGTTTCTACTGAGTGCATATTGCTTTTATCTCCATACAAAGCCCTGACTTCTAAAATCTAAGTTGAAACGATATATTTTGTGGAACTCAGTAAGGAAGAATGGAAAATCATGTCTCTGTACTGTCTTCAAAATGAAGGAAGTGGACAGACCGTGCAACATGAGCTACCATGCAAATCACTATGCTAATAAAATAAACCACCTATAAGAGAATGATACCTATGTGAGGTAGCCAGAATTGGCAAACTATAAAGATGGAAAATAAGGATGTGAATGCCAGGACTTTAGAGCAGGAGAATTGAGCAAGAAACATATAATGCAGACAGGATTTCACTTGGGTGTGATGAAAACTTCTGCAGAGGAATGTTTGCTATCCCCCACTCCAAACAATAGGTTACTGGACTGTACTTAAACAGTGAACACGGTCAATTTCTGAAGTGTGTTTTACTGCCACTGACAGAAAAACAGAAAGGGTAGGGAGTGTCCACTAACCTGCTGGGTAGTCGCCAAGCAGAAGTGCAGTGATGTGGAAAGGAAGTCGCTCAGATGGCCAGTGTGACTGAGGAGCACATAGTGCCTCTATGCTCCTCCATCTTGGGTTTCTGGACCTAGGTAGCTATGGGCTCTCTCCTACACTATACGCTCAGCATTCAGTCACCCACAAGTCTCTCTCCTCACCCTCCACTCTGTGGCCAAGTTCCACACATCTTGTTGAGTCACGACATTCTAAATTCCCACTTGTCAGGCTGTGAGTGTTATGATACACATTCTGTCACGTGCTCACTGGTTACTCTGTTTTGATAGCCTCTGGGTGTGGTGGTGGCATTTGTGGACACAAAGACCTGAAAGAATCTCCTGTGTTCCTTCTCTAGAGATCCAGGTAGATACAATCTGGCCACTTTCAGGCTCTAAATCCTGTCCACTAGGTGACACCAGCACATCTCCCAAACTGTATGGGAGACACAAAGTGGCTTGCGTTGCTTGCCAGGCCTTTCTCACAGGATAATAATGAGCTCCCATTATTCTTCCTGAGCTCCTATAGAGAATGTTCCATGGGAAAGGCCAGGAATATTCTGACTAGCTCTAGGCTACCTTGGCCGGCTGTGTCCCTGGCCCAGGGTGCAAAGACTGATCTGTTTTATGGTTGCTTGGCATCATGCTTCTGTCTGTTACTTTGCCCAGCGACACTTGTGTTATCCTGCATGAGCTTTTCACTTTATTTGGCCTCTCACCCTCTTTAGCGTTTGGTAACTGTTGACATGGACTGCAAGTTTCTAAAAACACAGCAATTACTTTCTCTTGCTCCCGGGGATTGAAGCCCGTCTCCTGGATGGTCATGGTATTTGAAAGCAATTGTTTGATTCCTATGAAATGCATAAGAGAAACAGAGATTTGATACACCACTGGTGGTTTACTCACAAATGTGTCCAGGGCACAGCCAGGATCCAGGAACTGCATCTAAGTCTCCCATGTCAGGAACAGGGTCCCACATCCTGGGGCTGTGTTCCTCTGCTTTTCCCATGTGCTTGAGCAGGGAGCTTGATCCCAGCAGATGGTCTGAACTTGAACCAGCACTCCAGTTGCACTGCCAAAGTTGCACGTAGGAGTTCAAGATGCTATACACTAATGCTAGGTGGACACTGGTTTTAAAAGCACAAACGGTAACCACCTGGATGAGATTTATTTGTCTCAGGGCACTGACAGCAACATAGCAGGAAAGGTGCTGATATTTCTCAGAAAATGCTTTTTCTGCTTCTGTGACATTGTATGCATGTGAAAGAAGAGTATGCAAAATGATTAATTTGTTATTTGTTTTTAATTTTGAATGATATTAGCGCAATTGATAGGAGGAGGATGGATCAAGGCCTAGGAAAAAGTGGATGGGATCAAAGCTTCCAAATTTTTCTTTCTCTTTCTTGTTTTGGGCAGGAGGGAAGTGGATAAGGGTAGAAACCATAGCCAGCCTCCTAACCACTCAGTACCCAAGAATGGAGAACGGCCGCTCAATATCAATCCGGGGTCCCAATGTGGCACTTATTCCAAGGGTTCTGCCCAGGTGGATGTATTTTGTTTAAAGATGTGTTTATTGATATTAGAAAGGCAGATATTCAGAGAGGAGCAGAGACAGAGAGAAAGATCTCTGTCCGATGATTCACTCCCCAAATGGCCACAACAGTCAGAGCCAAGCCAGTCTGAAGCCAGGAGGCCAGAGCTTCTTCCAGGTCTGCTATGTGGGTGCAGGGTCCCAAGGCTCTGGGCTGTCCTCGACTGCTTTCCCAGGCCACAAGCCGGGAGCTGGATGGGAAGTGGGGCAGCCAGTATTAGAACATGCACCTATATGGGATCCCGGCACACACAAGGCAAGGACTTTCACCATTAGGTTGCCAGGTCAGGCCCACACAGTAGTTCCGAAACATTGTTGATCTCATCAATCCAAGGATGAAGGAACCCTTTCAATGTCCATTGGCTGACATAGTCGACCTCAGAATCTATTTGCCCAGATACTTGCTGTCCTTTCTTGGCCGCAGCAGTTGCCTAATTTGTTCTTGCCTCATTCCTCAGGGTTCTCACAAATGGTCCCTGCAGGGCTTGATGGACTGCCATATCTTCCATGTGGATCTGGGCAAGCTGTCCACTACTGTGTCTTCTCCACTGAGGAGGGTGAGTTCTTAGAGGTGGGCAAAGGACTCTAGCCAGGCAAACTGGGTCCCACTGCATCCACTGCCCATGAAATTAATGGATGCTCCCCCGGCACCCCATACATGTAGGCAAAGGATCTAGATCAGGCAACCCAGGCCCATCCAGACCCCTCATCATTGGGGCTCACAGATCTACCACCCATCTTGGAGATGGGCTGAAGGACCCAGGACAGGTGACCTGACCCTTGCTGGATCCCTCACCCCCTGGGTTCACAGACCTGGCTCCTACTACCCCCAGACTGGCTGGCATGGTTCATCTCACCTCACACCCACCAGCAGGTGCTTCAACCTGGCTTGCTCCAGCCTGCCTCCAGTTCCATCTGCTGCTGCTGGTGGGTGCTACAGCCTAGCCGTGCCCCGTCAGGCCCTTATCCAGACTTCAGTGTGAACTGGTTGGTATTGGTGGCCCAACCTGGCTTCTCCTGCACCCCATCCTGGTTCTCAGATCTGCCAGTGGCTATCATAAAATGGCCTGGCCTGGCCCTAGGCCTGACCTTCATATATCCTGGTGGGTACTATAACCTGGTCTGGGCTGGTCTGGGCTGCTCCATGCCTCAGTTCTTGCGCGCACCTGCGGTGACTGCGTCCTGACATATGAATTCCCCAAGCTGCTATATCGAGTCTCCTCCCAGTGGCAAATCTCATGCACACCAGTGGGTGCTTGGCCCATCCTGGCTTGACCCAACTCCTGTCCTGGCAGGAGCAGTGGCCTTTCCCAATCGCTCCACTCCCATCCTGGTTCTTACCATGGGGTGTTACAGCCCAGCCATACCTGTTCCACACCAGATACAGGTCTTATGTGGTTGAGCAGGAGCCAAGACCTAACCTAGCCCATCTTACACACATCTTGGCTCTCATGAGCACAACGGGTGCTGCAGCCTAACTCCGTCTGGCACACACCAGAGCCAGTCCACACCCATACCAAGGTAGACCGCAGCCATGTCCAGACCAGCCCATATCGGTTCTTGTGCTCACCAGTACTTGTGCTCAAAAATGCGAATTGGAGTCCAGCTAGGGTATCCATCCCCTTAGCTCCATAAGCAGGCCTTTCCCTAGCCACAGTTGTTGTGTGTGACACACGATGAGCCCACATACACCCCACAGATGTTACCCCCACTCTCAGTTCACTCACGTACGAGTCAGATTCATGGACAGCCCTACAGTACAGGATTCTTGTTCCAACTCTCACTGGTGGGTTCCACTTGGTCACTTTAACGGAGCACCATGTTAACACGCAGGATTAGATGTTAACTCCATACATCAAGGATAAATATTTAGAAAATACTGCAAACAATACTTCAAGGACTATGATAATCCTCCTCACCAAGAACACATATTTTAACTATGAGAGACAAAGAACAAAAAGATTATCTCAATAGAATATGAAATCTGTGTCTCTTGGCTGTCACTAAAATAGAAGCACAAAAATGTGAATAGCTAGCACATGGGTTTATCTCATAACTTGGAACAATTTAACAGAGAAATCAATTTGAACTCTGTGTTTTTGTGTTTGATATTAACATAACATTTTCAGAGAATGCAGTAACCATACCTTAAGAATAGCATTTATTCTGACATAAATGTTCATAGGATATACGAGGCTAAGTACTTAAGTTTGCATTTAGAAAATATTTATCTTATTTAAATAAAAATCTCTCCCTCTTAGGAGCCACAGACTTATGGACCTTAGACTTGGCCTACCTGACAGCCTGCTGCATTGCAAAGCCTGCCTTGGGCAAGAAGTGCCACAGCAAGCAGGATATTAGGCCAGAACATGCTGTGTAAGTCAAGCAGAATAGAACCTCCACCCTTGTTCCTGTTCAAATAATTAGTTATGAAAGGGAACATTTGGGATTGGAAGGACAGTGAAACATTTCGTGATAGAGCCTGGGGGCCTGAGAGATAAGGGGCACCTGCAACTAGCCTCCGCCCCTAATGGCATGGCCCCTCCCTGCTTATGTTAATGATTCCCCCTCCCTGTTTATGTTTAGGGTTCCCCTCCCTGTTTAGGGCTCCACTCCCCCCCCGTTCATGGTTATGGTTTTATGGTTTTATGATTTCAGACTTGGTTTAGCCTTTAAAAAGGTTGCTATACCATGACTGGGTCGATGCCTAGCCTCCTGTGTGAGGAACTGGCCTCGGCCCCAGCGCGCTGATGATCGAATAAAGCCTCTTGCTTTTGCATCAAGTCTCGTCTTCGGTGGTCATTGGGGAAACTCACTCTCTCGAGACAATTGGTAAGGTTTTTCCCTGTTGGGGGGGCTTACAGTTCCTCCCCTGTTTCAACATAGATGATTAGTTCCTTCCCTGTTTCAGTGAAGATAATTACTCCCAAGACACCCCTCCCTTTCCCATCCTCCCCTAGAGAAGAAAGTATATATAAATAAAATAAATAAAGAGCGCGAGACACTCTTTTTCACCAAGTATGTGTGTCCGTATGTTGCTTGGGCCAGCAGCCCGGGGGCTAGCAGCCCGGAATTCCCAGTCCACCCTCAGGGTTTGAGCATTGTGCCCTGCAGGACAGGGCATTTCACTGCAAAAACCACCTAATATAGTGGAGTCTATAACAAGAGCTGAATATTCATTGTGCTCAGTGGGTTCTTTTAAATTAAGTTACAAAACAAGCATGGTAAGTAACAGAAATGTTCAAAGCAATATTAACTTGTGGGGCTCAGGGACAAAAAGGCCACTAAGTCAATAAGATGGGAACTCACAGTCCAGGTCACTGGCGGGCAAGATGGCGGCCAAGGACAGAGCCCTGGGCATGAACCAGGGCAGGAGTCACGTAGCTCCAAGGAAATACTGATTGACCAGGGCCATCTTGCTCATCTACCCCGGGTCTATGGGTGGTGGCTTCTGCAGTCATTCTCCTGGTAATTGGCTCCTAGTTTCTCCCTTCCTGGAATTCCCAAAATTCCTGGCCTGAGGCTATCCTTTACCATATATAAGAAATTGAATTTCCCCAATAAATCAGAACTGCTTAGGCAGAACCCCTGTCCATCTGTTTGTCTCTCACAGGCCAGGAGGCTGGGTGGCGGGTAGCAGGCTCTTCCCCTCCGGCAACGGGGTACTAAAAGAATCTGTGGGGAAGATCCTGCATTAGCAGGCCTACCTCTACCCTCCTCCCTTCCTCTCTCCACTTCTCTTGGCTAAGGGACAGACAGATTAGGTTGACATACCACACTCCAGAGAGACGGAAAAAAAAATGTCTAAGCTGCTCTTTAGGGGAAACTGTAGCCACAGGGAGTGGCTGGCTTAAAACAGAGCAAGTGCAGAATGTGTGAGGGAAGAGGGCAAGAAAAACAACTGTGGCTGCTGCTGGGGGAGAGGGAAGGAAGCCTGGGAGAGTTTCATCCTTGAAGTGGCTGGGAAGGAAGAGGGGACAAGTGACAGTGGTTCAGTGTAAGGAGAAGGTTGAATAAAATATGTACACATGTAGCATGTATTACAGCTTCCTAAAATCTTTAGCTGCTTTTTAGAATTACTGTCAAATGGCTAGAATTATCTCCTGCTCTTAGTAACCTGAATTAACAATATTTTCTCAGATGGTTTGTGAGCATGATAACTGTTTCTAAAGGAGAAGACAAAACTGTGAGTACCATGGTTGATAAGCTCACTGGAGACTGTTGTTATTCTACATGCAGGAGACATACAAGTGTCTCCACCCTGAACTGAGATAACTAGCCTACATCCTACCCCCACTTGCCCTTTTGGAGAATGGGGGGAGGGGCAGTTAATCTTTTAGGCACTGGTTCTGTGACCTACAGCAAGAGAGAATGATCACAATGTGTAGACATGTTTGCCTTTTCTTTGTCCATGGCCCTGGGTTGTCTTGACCCCTGAAATATCTTGAGTACTAGAGACTACCCCAGAGGATGGAGGGGTCCCCATGGGGCTGCACATTCACCCTTGTGGCCCTCACCTCCTGTTTGTAGCTAAAAGAAGAAGAGATCAAATGAGGGGATCAGGGCTTTTAAGGGAAGTAGGTGTGTCTAGCTTGAGCAAGAGGCTGACTGCTCAAACTCCTCTCAGGTTTTGGCACCACTGTCTGAGGAAGCAGACAGAACAGAGAAAGAGGCACACAGTAGGCATTCACAGCCAAAACTGAAGTTATTAGAAAGAATAGGATGGTGGCCAACAAGTAGCATGTGCTGGGACTACAGCGGCTCAGCTTTCCTAGGGTTGAATCTTTTATAGTTTTGGGGTCTTGGCTGTTTGTAGCAATGGGGCAATTCAGAGACATGGGAAGTCGGTGAGACAAGTTGGCTTTTAGGAGGTGTATTTCAGCCTGGGCACGCCAGGGCTTGGTGGCTGCAAGAGATGAAAAGGTAGGGCAAGGAAAAGCAAAAAGCACAAATAAGAACCCAGCACAGTAGCCTAGCAGCTAGGGTCCTCGCCTTGAACATTCTGGGATCCCACATGGGCACTGGTTCTAATCCCGGCAGCCCTGCTTCCAATCCAGCCCCCTGCTTGTGGCTGGGAAAGCAGTGGAGGACGGCCCAAAGTCTTGGGACCCTGCAATCACATGGGAGACCCAGAAGAAGATTCCGGCTCCTGGTTTCAGACTGGCTCAGCTCCAGCAATGAGGCCACCTGGGGAGTAAGCCATTGGACGGAAGATCTTCCTCTCTGTCTCTCCTCCTCTCTGTGTATCAGACTTTGCAATAAAAATAAAATGAATCATTTTTTCTCATTTTTAATTTTATTATTGACAATCTATACATAGGTAATTAGGGCACAAAGGGTCAAGAGCTACAGCAAAGCAGGTAAAACTATCATTTCCACCTTTTTTTCTGTATCTGGGGTAAAGGTGGAGGAAAAGGGAGAAGCCCCACCTAGTCTCCCCCCCATCCCAGGTCCCCAACATGGGGCATGCTCCAAGGGTCTTGCTCAAGTGGTCTTCATAGTTGAACTGGTATGAATTGCTGCCTGTCTCACCATTCCAAGCACAATGAGGTTGTTGAGGAATCCACTGGTTGACATAGTCCATCTTTGAGTCTCTGTTTGCTCTGTTTTCCACTAAGGTCATGAGGTGAAGTTTACATCCTTGCTCCCTCACTCTCATTTAAGCACTGAAAACTCGCAAAGATCATGCATTTTTAAATGTTCCCAATGCATTTTTGCAGAGCGAATACACCTGCCAGCGTAATTTAAGCATTCAAAAATGTATACATGGACATAGAATAACTTTTGGAAAGAATCTGAATGTCCACAAAATTACGTTGAACAGAGGAGTCTCACACATATTGTGTATTTTTACTTACTTGAGGTTTTGATAATTTACTGACACCTCAAAAAGCATCTAAAAAGATGAATGGACCACGGCAATGGATCTTGCAGGAGAGCTATGAGCTATAGTCCGAAGGAATACATCTGGGACAAGTGGAAATGTATTTTCAAGAAGATATGGAGTCAGTATATGAACGATCCTTGAGAAGAAACACAGGGAGATCGGAGGTTTTAATGGGGATTTTGGAGATTCTTGCAAACATGAAATAGGAGATGGTGGGGAGTTTGATTAGAGAATGCTGTTAGGGAGGATTTGTAGTATCTCTTGCCTTAGTATATGCTTTGTAAAACCCAAGTATTAAAGAGGAAATGTGAGCCTAAGAAATGTGAGTTATGTTGTCCAAGTAAATAGACAAATAACAAAGAGTAGAGCTTGGAATCTGACAGGAAAGAGCTGGCGTGGATTGGCTCATGCCTCGCTGGGTGGGACACAAAGATTAGTCACTCCTCACCATGGTGTTGAGAATTTTCCTGCACCCCCCCAAAAAAATGTTCTGCACCTTAATTGTCGACAAATATCTTGTTAGAGTTACAAACCAGTCTAGATTATTCCAAAATCTGCCAAGATCAGCAAAATTATACTTCAACACAACAAATGGCTAAATACTAAAATGCAGAGTTTGGAAATTTATTTCATCACTCAAAACCTGCTTATCGGGGAGTGGTCTTTTTCATCTTGGCTTGAGTAATGAAACGCTCATTTTTCCTCCCACGACCCCACACCTGGTAGTCCCACCCCAAGCAGCTGTCGGGGTCTTCTGTCCGCAGAAGGATTCACCCGATACTCCAGGTTCTATATCTTGAGTCACTTTATTCTTCCAACCAGTCCGTTTTCCAGCCAGTCGACTCAACTTCTTCCTTTTCCTCCTGTTTTTCTCTGCTTCATTCCCCAACCTCCTTGTCACCCCTAGTCTTCTGTCCGTCCATCCGTCCATCCGTCCATCCCAGTCGTACACTGTCCTCCGTCTCAGTCCATCCATCCGTCTTCGTCTCCGTCTTCCTGTCCTGGCCCCCTTCTTCCTGAAACCCCCACCGCTAAATACAATCCTAGTCCAATCAGCTTAAAGGTCACCGATGCACGCGGCAGGCATGCCAGTCATGGCTCTGATCACGCTTAGCACACGCGCTAAGCATGCAGCTACGGGCCAATCAGAAGGCACTTCCTGAAACCTGTGCACCGCCAAGCTCTGGAGGGAGGAGAGGTCTCAGCGCCATCTTAGGGCACACGTGCAGTGCTCCCAACATCTCCCCCTTTTTGTTTTAATAAGCAAAGGACCGTGCCTGTCTTAGGTGTTCTGAGTTAGGGCTCTGCTTACCCGTCATGGGCTAACCGCGTGGCTGTGAAAGAGGCGCCTGTCTTAGGTTGGTAAAGCCTTATCGGATACTTACCGTCTTTGACTACCGGTCCAGCATGTTCGGCCATACTTCCGGGGATTCTCTGTTGAGAAGCACTAGCACTGCCCGAACAAGCAATTACTGCTGATGTAGTTGGCGTCCTGAGTAAATTAGGAGAATGCGGGTACCCAGATCAATAATAATAACCAACCATAAACTAAGACCTGCTAGGCCTGCCCACTTGCGTGCAAACGATAAACCCTGAAAAATCCAACCGATCCAAAACCGTAGAAACAATCAACATAAATGGCGATTTCACACATACATAAACAGGAACATGAATAACATTAGCACTACAATTAACTGATACACCCTATTCCCAAACTCCCAAAGCATTACTGCTACATAGATACAGTTTCTTATCACAACCTTATCAATAAATGCAAAAGCTGATATAGCAGAGCATCCACCCCTACTGGTGTACAATACCCAAGCATTCCAGGGCTGGGCAGATACAGATTGAACAGGATTATCATCCTGAGAAAGTGGAGTTTGTATAAGTGGAAAACAAATTGGTCACGGCAAAGCCAGGCGCCACCCTCCTGGGAGTCACAGTACTCTAGCAGTCTGTCCACTCAGGAGGCTACTTCCAAGGGTCCATACACCTTAGTAATGTCTGCCACACTTCCTTCACAGTGTTGTTGCATCACTCCATGGGCACAGTCAGGGGACTGATGTGGTCATGACCATAGTGGTCCTGGAGGTTTGATCGCCTCTGAATCTCCCTATAGTCTGATTTGCCAATAGGATGCAGGGTGGAGTTTCATTGTCCGCTGGTGAGGTGTGAGTCTGAAAACAAATTGCACCTGACAGGTCAATGTTCATGTTCTTAAACCTGGCAGTGGTGTTATCCAGAGGGAGTGCAGGCAGTCCAACGCCGACATTGCTGGTAAAAAAAAATGGAGGCAAAATGGAAGAACTATTGGTCACCGGCAGGACTGGGGTTGGCCACGCCTTCACTATCATCCATAATTCAAGGTTCTGGCTGTGCCCCTTCTGCATCTGGACAATCGTCAGGGTTAGCAGCGTCCACCACATCCAAAGATTCATTTTGATGTGGCTTCTTCACTGCTAGCGTCAGGTGTTCAAGCACCCACACTGGTCCGTCCAAATCCTGTGGAAAAACACAAACTGTGCCTCACGTCCACGTAAGAACCGGATGTGGGCCCAACCACTGTTTTGTTATTACATCTTTCCACATAACCCAATCTTTATAGGGACCTGCACTGGTAGCATAATGTTCAGCAGCAGAACGGCCATCCAAATCCAAAACCAAAAAATTAAAAATATATAGGGCAAGAGCCAATTGATGCTTAGGGCTATTGGGATATAGGGAGGCCCCTACTCTCCCTTTTTTTTTTAATAACAAGGCTTTAAGAGTCGCATGTGCGCGCTCTACAATGGCCTGGCCTGTAGGATTATATGGAATACCTGTGGAATGATTAATGCCAAATTCTGAACAGAACTTGGAGAAGGCCTTAGCTGTGTAGGCAGGTCCATTGTCTGTTTTATAGCAGCGGGGAACACCCCAGGCTGCAAAGGCTTGCAGACAATGAGAGATCACATCCTGGATCTTTTCTCCTGTATGAGCTGAGGCAAAAATTACACCTGAATAGGTATCAACTGAAACATGTACATACGAAAAGCGACCAAAGCTGGAAACATGGATGACATCCATTTGCCATAGTTTTGATTATGATTTTTTTTTACCCCCCCCTTTTTTTTTCTATCCTTCTGTGGCTTTATTGCCTCTAGGCATAATTTCCTATTCATATTCTAACTGCTTTACCAAAGGCATTGCTGACTCCACCTCCCCAAAAATTCTTGAAGTAGTTTGAATAAGTTAGCCACAAAATTGGTCCCTAGAATAACTTTGGAGAGGCATCTCTGTAGATCTCCAGTGCCTGTCTCTAAATTCTACTGGGGGTTTCCTGCAGCAACATTACGCCGCACAGTGTTTGAACAAAACTCTTGGTATGCCACCTTCCAAGAAAAAGCATGGGCAGAAATTGAGCTATTTGTAGAAAAAGTTGCAGACCCCCAACAGCTGGGGTCGCACACCAGACAGTCTGATAGTCTGGTTTAAGAAGAAACTGGCAGGAAATATCAGGACCAAGTGCTCACAGGAAAGAGAGGGGTGCTTAACAAAGGTCCAATATACTTGTTTGTCCCGTTGATCTTCCGATTCAAATGCCATCATCTTGGCCAGTACCCGAGCTTTCACAAGACTCAGCAGCAGGAGCTTGCTGGACAAGCCTCTCAGGAATCCATTGTGGACCATTTTTGTTTTCTGGGAAAATACAGACTGATCCTCGCCTTCAAATGAGGATGGGATCTGGGAGTGTCAGGGCTCAAGGCAACCTGTTTTTGCTGTTGATATGCAAATTATGTGTCCTGCCTTTGCAGCTGAGGATTCAGATAGCTGATGGGACAGATGCATTAATTTACCTGCTTTTTAAAATATTTCCTACAGTAAGTTTAAACTTAATTCACAAAAGCTAGAACATTTTCTGACCAACAGACAATAACACATTATAACAATTTTAAACACCTTATACAGAAGACAAACATCAAGACACACATGTGTGCACGTGCACACACACACACACACACACACACACACACACTTTTGAAATTTAAAAAATTATTCTCAATCAAACTTAATAGTAGTGATATTCTTCAGAAACCAGTAGCTGAAAAGCCATCAAAGAATCTTGAACAAAGATCTTGAGAAAGAAAAATCACCGTTATGAAATCTTTTCATCATTGCAAAAATGTGAATTTCAATCTTCCCAATAATATAGCCATCCTAAAAATACTTGATGAACAACCAGATACAACTGTAAAGCTATATCATTAAAAATGTGCATTGGCAATAATCTTAATCCAGTCACCCTGATTAACAGTGTCCACAAAATGGGAGATAAATCCGTTGGCATTCTTGAGGCCTCGTAAGAATACCAAGAGCAATCCTAGAATTGGAAACTTTTGAATTCTTGGATATCTTTTTAAGGATGGCTAAAAATATCTGGAAAAATATTTTTGCTATTATTAATATAACACAATATAGATTAAACATCATTATTGACATGAAATTATCACTCAAATACCTTTAAAACAAAAAAAAATCTTTACCAATTTAAAGCAGTGAGAAATTTGCTAACCAACCAAAAACACAAGGTTTTAAACTATAAAAATGCTTTATATACAATAAATACCACGTGAATTTAACTTATACCTAAGAATAATCTAATAATAAGTTAAAATTTACTTCTATAACAAATTATTTGCGATAAAATTTCACATTTTTTAAAACATCACAATTGAAACCCCCAAAATCTCAAGAGACTTGTCTTGTATTACGGCTTGAACTCCAAATTTCCAAAATTGCCAAGGGCCATGGATATGCAGATGAAGCTAGCCTGCACAACAAAAGACCTTCCAAAGTACAATCTGCAAGCCCAGAGGACACATTCTGCAATTTTTTTTTTCTTGACCTTTTCTTTCTGATCATACTATAAAGATATTTAAAAGGTGGAAAACCAGGCAACAGAAAACTTAGATCTGAATTAATCAAAAAGCGACCACCTGTCAGCAATATAAGGCCTAACAAAATCAGCATCCCAAGGACTGCTATCAGAGCAAAGCATTTAGCCAAGCTTTGAATGGGTGGAGGATCCTCAGAAGACTCACTTCCAGAGGCCTCTTCTGACTCACTTAACAATCTCTGCCGCAGGTGCTGCATGTGCACAGTGGAGGACAAATTCCCCATGGTTCTAACTATTTTCTAGTCACTAAACGTGAACCTTCTTGGCGCATAACTGCCAGCTTTCTCTCTTGTCGCACACCACGAGCTTTACGTGCACGTTCCCGCTTTTGCAGCTCCCTGAGAAAAAAATCTCAGTTGAAAATTAATTCCCGCTGTTCAGAGGCTCCCTGAGTATTCTGCTCAGCTTCTTACCTTTTTTCCGCTTTTGTGGCTTACCGGCTAAATTGGGTCCGAGTCACGGCACCAGTTTATCGCGGCTAGCTGAGCCGGCATAGTAGGCATGGCGAATGTCCGAGCGAAAAGCACCGACACATGGAGACCATGATGGTGTTACAAGTGCTGGGAGCTGTCTCTCCGAGCCATCTCTCCACAAGCCTCTTTATTACCATATTATCTCCTCTTTCCCCCAAGCCCATCAACAGAACAATAGGACGCCAATGAGTCTGCAAAGGCTAGGTGCTACTGCCCTAGGCCTGATTCCTGAGTGCTCAGCTTGAGGAATGTAAATCAACTCCTCAGCCCACAACATATTCCCCCTTCTGTATTAAAGCAGACTTGAATGCGCCTGTCTTAGGTTGTGGACTCTCAGGTTATCAGCCTTACCCATCATCGGGAACCTCCGTAGCATGACGGAGACCCTGTCCTAGGTTGGTCAATTCCCGGTCCATCTCACCCGTCACTGGCTGCCATTCAACGCCTTGTCTGCTGCAGCTGCTCAAACCGTACTTGGGGAAGCTGGTAACCCTGTTCCAAGGCCAGGAGTGAGTATCAGCTCAGTAGCAAAGAGCAAACAGCAATTCCCGGGCTTGGGAAAACAAAGCACTTCACAGGTGAAACATACATAAAAGGCACAATGGGAGGCAAGAGGCCATGATCTTAGGAGTAACTTAGCTCGTAACAATGAGCAGACAGCATTTCCCAGGCTTGGGCAAACAATTTGCACTTGCACAGATGATAAAACAGAAATGCATACAATACAACAGAAAGGTATACGATGGGATACAGGAGGCCAATACTAAATCTAACAGCATTTGCTATTCCTTTTCTAACAAATCAACCCATGGTGTAGCATAATCATGCCCACCTGCTCATGTTCATCAGTAAAGTCCTGTTGTTCCATAACTCTGGCAGTCTGTACTGCGACCTTGTTCACTGTCACCACGGTAGCTGGTGGTAGTGGCTGTTGACGTACTGGCTATGATGGACGCCGTTATGCCAAAGTCTCTTTTATTCGTATCAGTACAACATAGGCCTCTCCTTCAGTCCCAACAGGCACAGGCGGGATTCAGGGCAGCTGCAGGATAACAGCAGAATTGCAGTAGCCATTCCAGCATGCTGTCAGGGTGCACTGGAACTTGGTGTCATTCCTTTCAGAGGCATCTCCTGTACTTAAGAAAGAAGCATAGGGATAACACAAGCAAACACAAGCTTCAAATTCAAGAGCTAAGGTTCACTCATATGAGCGAGTCCTCAGGTTCAGAGTAAAGAAGGAACTAATCCTCTGCCATAGTGGCAGGAGGAAAAACAAGAGAGAAAAACCTGTGAAGTTTCCTCTCAAAGATGTTTCTCCAAAAACAAAGAAAATTCCTGGTATCCAAGGTACCTGGCCTAGGGACAAAAGGCCAGAAAGGTGTCATTGACCCACTTCCTTGGTCCCTTTCAAATGATAAAGAGGCCAGTCTGAAGCCCTCCTCCTTGGCAATACCTGGAGAAATGGGCTGAGGCTTCAGGTGGGGAATAGAAATGCAAATGTTACCCTTGTCTGTTGGGGAATTAAGTACCTGTTAAGATAAGCATTTGTCCTGGGAGAGACATGCTCAGGTGAATCCAAGACAAGGTGGGGAAAATATAAACAAAACAAAAGGAGTTTCAAATCAAAGCACGGATGGGTAATAGCAAGGCTCAATACTTCCTCCCCCATCCCACATGGCTCTCAGAGAACAAAGTCCAAAGCCACTGATAAACTTCGGCTTTGCCATCAGTCAGGGAACACGCTGCAGAACAGCGACAAAATACTGATATACTTATGTTAAATATAAAGGCCTAATATACTTGCTTGTCCCGTTGATCTTCTGACTCAAATGCCATCATCTTGTCCAGTATCCGAGCTCTCATAAGACTCTGCAGCAGAAGCTTGCCGGACAAGCCTCTCAGGAATCCACCTCAGACCATTTTCATTTTCTGGGAAAACACAAACTGATCCTCTCCCCCAAATGAGGACGGGATCTGGGCCTAGCCACTTACCAGTCAAGGGGTCTTTCCACATAACATAACCTTTCTGCTTCTGAGACGGATTCCAATGACGATCTGGAGCAGACCATCCTTCAGCATCCAATGTTAGAAAATTTAAAATAAGTAATACAAGATTCAAATGATCTCGGGGAGTGCTATATTCCCCCATTTTGGTTTTAATAAGGTAATCCTTAATAGTACGGTTGGCACGTTCCACAATACCTTGTCCTTGAGGATTATAAGGAATACCTGTAATTAGTTGTATGTGGTGGGAGGCAGCAAAATCACGAAACTTGATGCTAGTATAGCAAGGACCATTATCAGTTTTGATAACTTTAGGAGTTCCCAAGATGGAAAAACATGCATAGCAATGGGCTAGAGTATGTCTGACTTGTTCTCCTGTCTGAGGAGTAGCTAAAATAAATCCAGAACAAGTATCGATAGTGACATGTACATACTTTGGTGTCCCAAACTCTGGGATGTGTGTCACGTCCATTTGCCAGACATGATTGGGCAACAGTCCTCTGGGATTTACACCATAACGAGGAACAGGTAAAAATTGAGGGCACACTGAACATTGCTTCACGATGGTTCTGGCTTGTTCCTTAGTCAGACTAAAGCGCAAACGAAGTGTGTTAGAATTCAAGTGAAATCTAGCATGTGCCTTTTGAGCTTCTTCAAGAGCTGAGGCCACCAATTTGGTGGCTGAATCTGCAGCCGCATTTCCTGATGTCAAGGGCCCAAGTAAACCTGTATGGGCTCGAATATGAGTCACAAAGAATTTATCTTTGCGGGCCCAAATACAGGCCTGAATTTTAGCAAATAGAGATGCTGCTGTAGAGTGGGAAGAAATTTGGCCCGCAGTTTCCAGCACAGGAAGGGAATGGGCAACATATTCACTATCAGAATACAAATTAAAGGGCTGCATGGAAAATGTTTGAAAGACGACAAGAACGGCCACCAATTCTACAACCTGTGCAGAGACAAAAGATGTGGGGATGGTGGTAACCTGGCCATCTACTACAAAAGCTGCATGACCGTTTGACGACCCATCAGTGAAAACAGTTACAGCTTCCGGCAATGGTTGAAGAGAGGTTACAAGTGGAAAAACAACAGGATGCAAAATAAAAAAAAAACCTGTACAATGGGGTCCTTGGGATAGTGGTTGTCAAAATTAACATTTAAAGTACTCAAAAGTATTGACCAGGTCTCTTCCATATTCTGCAACCACAAAAGCTGCTTCTGAGTGTATGGAATGATAATGATATCTGGGACCTTCCCAAAATGTCTTAGGTTGCTTTTAGTGGCCTTTAGTATCAACTCTGCTATGGCCAAATAGTAAGGCACAATTGTCTTAGCAGGAGAAACATGCAAATGTTCCCACAAAATAGGTCCCTGCTGATAAAATACCCCTGTAGGTGTATATGAGGATGCTATAACAATAAATAAAAGTGGGGTACTGTAATCAATCCTGGTCAAATGGGATTGTTCAATAGCTATCTCAACTTTGCGTAGGGCGTGATGTCCCTCCATAGTCATTACCCTAGGGGATGTTGGAGAGGAGTCACCTTTTAAGATATCAAACAAATGTTTCAAATCTGCATTAGTAAGTTTCAAACTGGGTCTCATCCAATTTATATCCCCTAACAATTTCTGAAAATCATTAAGAGTTCGCAACTTTTCTGTGGCTATGGAAATTTTTTGGGGTTTGACACAATTCTGAAAAAGTTGAAATCCCAAATAATTAAATGGAGAAACAAGTTGTATTTTGTCTGGGGCTATAGCTAATCCTGCTTTTTCTAACTCTTGCTGTAACTTACACAAACAGGATTGCAACACCTGAGTAGATAGAGCTGCCAGCAAAATATCATCCATATAATGAACGATCAAAACAGAGGGAAAGCAGGCGCGCACTGGTTTTAAGGCAGCAGCCACATAAATCTGACACATAGTAGGACTATTAGCCATTCCTTGGGGTAAAAATTTCCATTGGTACCGTTCAAATGGTTCCTGCAAATTAACAGAAGGCACACTGAAAGCAAAACGAGGCGAATCTTCTGGATGAAGAGGAATGGAAAGAAAACAATCCTTTAAATTGATCACAACAATATTAAAATCTTTTGGAATGGCAGAAGGCAGCGGTAATCCTGGCTGCTGTGATCCCATTATCTCCATGGTAGCATTCACTGCTCTGAGATCCTGTAAAAGTCTCCACTTCCCTGATTTCTTTTTAATCACAAAAATAGGTGTATTCCAAGGTGAAGTGGAAGGGACAATATGTCCAGCAGCTAGCTGTTCTTGAACTATTTCCTTAACGGCAGCTATTTTTTTCTGTAGAATGGGGCCATTAGTCAATCCAAATGGGTTGAGAACTTTTCCATGTAATCTTCAGTGGAGTAACCTCAGCCGCCATCACAATGGCCCCTAGGAAAATGCCCTAGCCCTTTCTTTATCCTTCTTATGTTCCGCGGAGATTGGTTGAGTAATTCCTTGCAGCTTTCCTCCTATACCTTTTCCAGGAATGTAGCCGTACCTCTCCATCTGCTGCATAGCTAATTCCTGACCAGATACTAATACTGCCCCCATTTGTTGCAAAACATCTCTCCCCCACAAATTAACTGGCAGACCTGGTACTACATAGGGGGTAACATGGCCACCATTTTCTTCCTTATCCCTCCAGGCTAGAGGCCTGGAGCTAGCAAGGGGGCTTTGGGTAATCCCCAATCCTTGCAGAGTGGTCATGGTGGGTGTAACAGGCCAACCTGGGGGCCAATATTTCTGTGAAATAAGAGTGGTGTCGGCACCCGTGTCTAGAAGCCCAGTAAATTTCTTTCCTTCTATACTCAACTCCAAAGTAGGGCGGCCTGCCATATCAGCGACCCAATAAACAGAGGCTTCACCACTGGAACCAAACCCTGCTTTCTTCTGTCCAAGCCTGCAAGCATTATCTGACTTCACTGCGGGGAGCAGCACGAACTGTGCTATTTGTGCCCCCTGGGGCAAAACTGCAACTCCAGCATGAACACTGGCTAAAACTTTAATTTCCCCTGTATAGTCTGCATCAATCACTCCTGGGGTAATATGAACTCCTTTCAAGGCCGTGCTGCTACATCCCAGCCCTACAGTGTCAGGGGGTAGTGGCCCATAAATTCCTGTAGGAATAGCCTGTACTCCCATTTGGGGTGTCAATACTATGTAGGAAGTGGTGTGGAGGTCCCATCCTCCACTGCCTGTGCTCCCTCGGGCAAGATCATGAATGGCCTTTGTCCCTGAGGAACAAACTGAATCGCTGCCCTGTACATTGGTGCTTGCGGGGCCCGGGGCTGGCCCCTGCTCCCATTTCCTGGCACAGATGGCTGCCTGGAGATGTCTGTTTGGACCTGCATTCATTTGCCCAATGTTTCCCACACTGGCATCGAGGGCAAACTCCTGGGGACTGCCTGTCCATATTAGCAGCCTGTGCACAACCTTGGAGTGGGCAGTTCCGGCGGATATGTCCTAGCCGGCCACATTTAAAACATCCTTGTTTTGGGCGAGCTCCCGAACCCACGGTTGTGCCACCACGCAATGCCTCTGCAATGGCTGTACCCATTATCTGTCCTTCCCCAATGTCCTTACAAAGTTTAAGATACGTGTTAAGGGGCTCATACTTCCAAGGTCTAATTGCTTCCTGGCACCACTTGTTGGCATTTCATATGCTAGTTGCTTTACAAAAGGCATGGCTTGATCTGCATCACCAAATACCCTATCTGCAGTTACCAGTAGGCGATCTACAAATGCCTGGTAAGGCTCGTCTGGGCCTTGGACAATTTTAGAGAGATGTAAATGTAGCGAGCCCTTTGGTGATAAAGACTTCCAGGCCCTCACTGCAGCAGCAGCGGTCTGTGCATAAACTCCTGGGTCATAATTAATCTGATCCTGTACATTAGCAAAATTCCCCTCTCCTGTCAACATATCATGATTTCTCTCAGGAAAGCCTGCCTGGGTATTTTGCCGTGCTGTGTCAAGGCAAAGCTCAAAGAACTCAGATTTCCACATTAGAAAATCACCCCTATCCAGAGTAGCCTTACAGAGCTGTTTCTAATCGGCCGGAGTCAAATTGTTAGGTGCTAAGGCTTCAATCATGGAAACAGTAAAGGGGGCCGATGGACCATATGTGGCAACAGCGTCCCTCAGACTCTTTATGTCCTTAAAGGACAGTGCCAGGTGCTGTCTGATTCTCTGCCTCTGCTGATTCTCTACCTCAACTACTGGGAAGGTAAAGCGCCTAGCAAGGGTAGCTGCCTCAGGGTCTCCCTGCTCCTGTGCTTGCTTTACCGCACGTTCCACAGCTGAAAGAGAAGTTGAAAGCGGGGGTCCAGCGTGAGCCCTAACAGTGCATCCACTCTGTTCCTACCTCAACTGAAGGGAGAGGTGCTGAAGTTGGTCTTGTAAACCTTTTACAACTGTGCTCAGACATGATGGTGCCAATGGCTCAGGCGGCACAGAGAGCTCTGTGCCTGTCCAAGAGGGACTTTTGTTTGGCACACGCTCTACAGGTGGAGGATCCTCAACAAACTCACTTTCATCCTTTTCCTCCTCAGCCTCCTCAGAAGAGGACCGTGAATCTCCTTCGCGCACTTTCTCCAGACTTTGTCTTGTCTGGGGTTCCTTCTCCTTATTTACCCTGGTTTGTAGCTGTCTCCTACTTATAACAGACAATTTCTTACAGCGGGCTTCCACCACTGCATGACGTGATGACCAAGCAATATTTAGCAAGCGCCAGAGAAAAAGGATGACTACAATGAAAGCAAACCATGGGAATACGTCGCAGACAGTTTCAAAAAAACTCTGTGAGGCCTTAAGCGTAGTGTCGGTGCCTAGTGACTGGAGCAGATCTTGGATTCCCTTAATTACCTGCATTTTAGAGAGTTCTTGCCCCATGATAAATTTTACTTATGCCCCTGCAAAAATTTTAAAACCTGCCTCTAGATTTCCGGGGTCCCTCAGATTGTCCCTCGTGCCCCAAGATGGGGAGAAGGTCTGGGGATGAAATTAATTATGCCCCTCTAGAGTTAAATCCTAAACCTGCCTCTGGATTTCCGGGGACCCTCAGATTGTCCCTCGTGCCCCTGAATAGGGAGAAGGTTGGGGGATGAGATTAATTTGCCCCTCCAGAGTTCCAGGGGTCCCTCAGATTGTCCCTCGTGCGCTAGCACAGGGAGAGGGTCTGGGGATTAAATCAGTTATGCCCCTGCAAAATTCCCAAATTCCAAATTCTTAATTCAAAATCCCTTAATTCCTAATTCCTTAATTCCTTACCTTCGTAGTTCCAGGGGTCCCTCAGACTTCCTTTGCGCTGTGCCCTACGTTACGGCGCCATTTGTCGCGGCTAGCTGAGCCGGCATAGTAGGCATGGCGAATGTCCGAGCGAAAAGCACCGACACACGGAGACCATGATGGTGTTACAAGTGCTGGGAGCTGTCTCTCTGAGCCATCTCTCCACAAGCCTCTTTATTACCATATTATCTCCTCTTTCCCCCAAGCCCATCAACAGAACAATAGGACGCCAATGAGTCTGCAAAGGCTAGGTGCTACTGCCCTAGGCCTGATTCCTGAGTGCTCAGCTTGAGGAATGTAAATCAACTCCTCAGCCCACAACACCAGTTGTTGGGGTCTTCCATCCCACAGAAGAATTCACCCGACACTCCAGGTTCTATATCTTGAGGCACTTTATTCTTCCAACCAGTCCGTTTCCAAGCCAGTCGACTTGACTTCTCCCTTTTCCTCCTGTTTTTCTCTGCTTCATTCCTCAACCTCCTCGTCACCCCTAGTCTTTTGTCCGTCCATCCGTCCATCCGTCCGTCCCAGTCGTACACTGTCCTCCGTCTCAGTCTGTCCGTCCGTCTCCGTCTTCCTGTCCTGGCCCCCTTCTTCCTGAAACCCCCACCGCTAAATACAATCCTAATCCAATCAGCTTAAAGGTCACCGATGCACGCGGCAGGCATGCCAATCATGGCTCTGATCACGCTTAGCACACGCGCTAAGCATGCAGCTACGGGCCAATCAGAAGGCACTTCCTGAAACCTGTGCACCGCCAAGCTCTGGAGGGAGGAGAGGTCTCAGCGCCATGTTAGGGCACACGTGCAGTGCTCCCGACAAGCAGCCTACTGGCACCCTATCAACCTAACCCTTTTCAAGGAAAACATGATTAGGTATCACACTGTTATTCTAATCCATGGCCTTGGAGTGCTAAAGATGGCAAAAAGGTCTTTACTACTTGTTTTCCAATTTGCTTCAAAGGATGCTAGACACTGCACACATGGCTTATCTTTCCCTGAGGAAGTGCATTTTGTCTTTGAAAATCAAAGCTTCATTTTTTTGTGTGGGGGGGTGTGGGGTCTTCCGGGGTAACCCTGATGGTCGTTGCAAGAGAGGGTGGGGATCCAAAGTTGGAACTAAGCCAGGACCAGAGAAAGCTCCTCTCCCGTGTCCCGAAGGAAGTTTACTGTTCTTCTGTTTCTGCAGACTGCTCAGGGCTCCTGGCTGTTGTTTTCATGACCTTGGATCCCGTGAGGAAAGATTTGGGCTTCTTCATCCCGTGTGGAAGATTCAAATGGGAGTGGGTGACCTCGGAGTTCTCGGCCTCCGAGGGCACTCCAATTCCCTGTGGTCTCCTTGGCAGTTGGGATGGAGTCCTTGGTGTCCATGCTGATAGTCCTTGGTGAGGATTCAGGAGTCTTCAGGGTTGGGAGTCAAGCCTCCTCCTGTCCCCCTGCTCTGCTCTGGGGTCCCCTCCTCCTCTGTGCATATGACCTCCTGTTAAGAGGCTGTCAGGATCACTCTTGATTCCCCCTGTATATCTTTGTAGTTTTACTATTGTCTAATGCTGACTCAAGGCCATTGTCTTTACGTTACCTGTTATGTTCTTGACATATGCCTTGTTGAAGTTGTAAGCCAGTTTGGACTATCCTAAAATCTGACAAGAGCTCCGCATGGGTTTACATCTAGATAGCAGATGTTCTGGGCACTGACTCCATGATCTGTTGTCTCCAAGAATGAATTATCAGGAAACTGGATTGAAAGCATTACAACCAGGACATAAATAGGCACTATCATGGTTTATCAGTTGGTTAAATGTGCTAAATTAACGTTTTACATGATCAATTATGACATTACTATATTGCATACACATTTTTCAGGTTTTTTTAATAGATTATAGAGTTCGAGTTTCATCATAATCTTAACATTGTGTATTCTTGAAATTTCATTACTGCAATAGAAGAGACAGTTTTTTTTTCCCAAAAACTAACAGGAAATAATTTAATAATTTAACTAGAAAAGTCTAAATCTGGTCTGGCATGATGGTTCAGCGTCTAATATCTTACCTTTCAAGTGCTTAGATCCCATATGCTTGCCAGTTTATGTCTCTGGCTGTTCCACCTCCCTTTCAGCTGGCTGGATCCAAGAACAACCTTGACTCCAACCAATTCTGTATGGGATGCTAGCGCTACACATGGAAGCTTAGTCTACTAAGCCAGTGCACCTCTCTAGTTTTTGTTTTTTGGTTTCATTTATTTTACCTCTGAATTTTCCTATTCTCAGTGCACATTTATTCTCACCTTGTTTGCTTATTTTTTGCTTGATTAATTTGTAAACAAAGTATTTGGGGCTTATCTTCCCCATTTCCACTCAGAACATTTTGATTTCACTTATGCTTTGTGGCCTCATTTTCCAGTTAAGCTTAATAAAAATCACTTGGTTGTTAATGCTTCAAGGGGTATTTCTAATTGGCTATACCTGTTGCAAGGGGCTGCTTAAAGTGCAATTGAGATTTTCTTAACACTGTGTTAAAATGGGCGTTGAGAGAGCTTAAAGCCCACCAATGAAAACTTTGATAAAGATATGGTTCAATGGTAACTCTTATTCTTCTGAATCAAATGTGAATCATGTGGAAAATTTCTAAGGTGCTGATTTTTTTAACATACTTGGAACATCATGTGGACTACAATGATTTCAGAAGAAAAATCTTTTGCAAATGTAAGAATGCAAATAGAAACATAGGGAGGGTTTTGGATATTATACGATAAGATTAAAAGATTAATTCACCTTAGGAAGGCAAATTTATTTTTGCATAAAGAAAGACTGTTACATTCTAGATATTTTCTGAATATTTGCCTGCAATCCTCGCATCCTAATGTGAGTGCCAACTCAAATCCTGCCTCCGAGCCCGGTGGCGTGGCCTAGCGGCGAAAGTCCTGGCCTTGAACACGCAGGGATCCCCTACGGGCACCGGTTCTAATCCTGGCAGCCCCACTTCCCATGCAGCTCCCTGCTTGTGGCCTGGGAAAGCTGTTGAGGATGGCCCAAAGCCTTGGGACCCTGCACCTGTGTGGGAGGCCTGGAAGAGGTTCCAGTTTCCTGGCTTCGGATCGGCGCAGCACCGGCCATTGTGCTCACTTGGGGAGTGAATCATCGGAAGGAAGATCTTCCTCTCTGCCTCTCCTCCTCTCTGTGTATCTGCCTGTCCAGTAAAATTTGATAAATCTTAAAAAAAATGCTTAGATGTTAAAGTTAACGTAGAGTTTTACTTACTTTCTTAAGATCTATTGGCTGGCTACTGCAGTTTAATCTGAAGCTGGCTTCCTTCTATGATTACATTTTTTTATTAAAAATATCCAAAATTTTCTTTGTATCATGTTCAAATTTATATACATACTCAGTTTTAAAATCATTTAGTGTCTGCTTAAACTTACTTTATCTGAATTTAAAAGGTATTATTTAGTTGTGTAATATGCATTATAAAATTGAATGTTATGTAATTTATTTTTAATCAGTGGTCATAAATGCACTGCAGAATAATAATGCTTTTGGTGTTTCTTTCAGACTACTCCTCAAACTATAAAGGAAATAATGTTACTGATCTTCTAAAGAATGTGAAACTGAAATATAGCTCCTGATCTTAATTTATCTGTGGAATGAAAGATCCTGCTTTTTGCTTCATTTTTAATACACGGTTTATGGCATTTTTACATATGTCTGGCAAGATTTTTATTGCTTCCCTCATTTGAGTGTAGCATAAACTTATTATGCAGCTTTTAGTGCTCTTCTCTTCCAGCACTCTGCTTCTTACCACCCAGTAACACTTGCCAACTGTGTTGTTAGCATTTATGGTGACTCCAGAGCTTGTTTCTGTTTTCTGCTAACATCTTAGCCTAAGAAGTTTTCATGTTGCATTAGCCTGCGGTTTGGCCTTCTCACAAGCTCATGAAGTTTCCATGAAGAATGGAGTCACTGGTTTAAGTATAATGCACACTTCACCCATGAGAAATTTGAATTTTAAGTGCCTCATATAATCTCTCATATTATGTGGTGTCGGATTTGCATTTCAGTTCCATCTGTGGCATTATTAACTTAAGGCAAATGTATTTGTGCCCTCATGTATATATAGCCTCTATATAGTTCCCAGGCATGATTAATGTTATAGGATTCTAATTAATTAGCCTCTAGTTACAGATGGCTAATAACAGATATTAAAGTAAAAATCTTTTAAATGCATTAAAGAAAAGAGGCAGATATTGTTTTTTTTTTTCTGAATGGCTATTTGAAAAGAATATCATTCTCGCTTATCAAAAAGTCTCAAAGGTTTTGTCTTTATTTTTCTTAGCAATACTGGTGACATTTTCTCTGCTATCAGTCACTTATGGTGCCATTCTCTGCAACATAGTGACCAAGCAGATCAAGTACAGCAGTGCTAAGTTACACTCCACACAATACCAGTACATTGTGATATGGTAGAGCTTCAAGATCATGAGTTGTGACTGTGGCACTTTTCATTATTGTCTAAAGCTAAAGAGCATGTGCGTCTTAGTAGTCACATTTTTCATATCATTTATTGGCACCATACCTGGAGTTTTGGAGAAGTGGGGCAGATCATTTCCACAGTAAGAGGAAGAGATCGCATCCAAAAATGTGCAGTTAATGGTGATCACTCTACATTATGCAGCCATTGACTTCTGCTGGTCAGTCAATTATGGGGACGTAATTGACAAGTGACAGAAAGGGGTTCATAGAGCCACACAGCACATCTTTTAATTTCTAGAAAATCTGATAATGGTGTTGGTATTCAGATACAATGGCAGGAAACTTTATTGAATTGTGACTCTTTACTTGCTGTGCAACTCATCTTAACTTACCAATCTCTTTTGGATTTATGCTCCTGTTCTAGGAGTATTTGTGCCTAGGCTCCTCTGAATTATCACATTAACGTTGTGAAAATCAGCCTCAGGCACTGTGATTTTAAGCACAAGATGAGTAAAATTGATTAAAGAAACTATTGGAAAGGCAGCAGAGAATTTGTCTTCTTTGAAAAAGGAGTACACATTTTTAAACCAATCAAGTGCAATTATTTACAATCAAAGATTAAAATGGAGTACTTCTGTGAAACCATAAGAGCTGGACAGGATTTTACCGACACTCTTAGCTGTAAGAAAAGCTATTATTTATTTATTTATTTACATCTGCTGGAAAGGCAGATTTACAGAGAGGAGGAGAGACAGAAAAAAGTTTTCCACCCAGGGTTCACTCCACACATGGCTACAACAGGTGGAGCTGGAGCTGGAGCTGAGCTGATCTGAAGCCAGGAGCCAGGAACTTCCTCTGGGTCTCCCATGTGGGTGCAGGGTCCCAAGGCGATGGGCCGTCCTCCACTGCTGTCCCAGGCCACAGGCAGGGAGCTGGAAGGGAAGTGGGACAGCTGGGATACAAACTGGCACCCACTATTGGATCCCGATGCATGCAAGTCGAAGACTTTAGTCACTAGGCTACTGTGCTGGGCTTGAAAGCTACTCCTCTTTACATACTGCAAAACGTGACAAGTAAGCTTGTTTATTTACTTGTTTGCTTAAATGTTAGCAATGACCTATTTTCAACACACTTCTAAGTCACAGGCTTAATACAATGGTTAAGGAATCTACCAAGAGATTAGTAGGAACAAAAGAACTACCATAACTCAAGACTTTACATATGAACTGTAAGCAATAATCAGCATAAAATCTTTACTTCTGGGCCTGGCATGGTAGCCTAGGGGATACATTTAGCCATTTTATTGGAGGCCTGCTTTGATTCAGAACTAGAAACCCATGCTGCATTTCTTCTTCTTCGTTTCCCAGCATGCCAGTCTTCAGTACATCCTTCATTTGTGAGATTACAAGATTAGTTACTTACCTTTATATCTTTTTACTTTTTACTTTTTTATTTTGTCTTACATCAGAGAGTGTAGCATATTAATTCTTTTGGGATTGGCGTATTTCTCTGAGCACAATGGTTTCCCATATGGGAGATGTCAATTAGGCTCCTGGCTCCTGATTAAACTTGGCACAGGTGCAATTAGTTTTGGCTTTAGGTGAGTGAGTTGGTAAAGATTAACTTTAAATGTGTATCTATATGTAGCATACAGGAAGATGTTCTTTTTGCTCAGAACAAAAACAAAAATCAGGCTAGTCAGTAATCTTACCATTTCTGAGGAATGTTGGAGTTCAGCCTTACTCTTTTTTTTTCTTGAAAGATTTATCTGATTTATTTGAAAGACAGAGCCACAACACACGTACATGCGTGCGCATGCACACACATATACACACACGCAGAGGTCTTCTTGGCATGCTATAGAGGCAAAGAATTGTTTCAAGAGATGAGAGATTCTGGTGCTTAATTAACCATAATGAGGCTTACTTGCTTTTGATCTATGACTAGTGAGGTTTATTGCTATTAAGCACATGAGCTGCTTTATATCCTGTATTTCCCACTATGAATATAACCTCTCTTCATAGGAGCAAGGAGAAATAAATTATCTAGCTGCTTTCAAGCTGGGCTGATACAGAGTGGCCTTGTAAGATTTGGACCTGATTTGCCATGATTGCTTCTGGTTTTCTAACACTTTTGAAGTGAATTCACACAGTGCAGAAATGTAAAGACCACTCATCAGAACAGGATGTAGGACGCTACCATCCGATATGATTGAAAGGGCAAAATGGTGCTCGCTTTGGCAGCACATACACTAAAACTGGAAAGGGCAAAATGAAGAATGCTAGAAAAGAAGGACCCTATTCCCCTGGGTGCTCAAGAGAGACAGAGAGAAGAGACACAGAGTTCCTTTTACATCTGCTAATTCATTCTCCAAACAGCTTACATGGTTGGGGATGAGCCAGGTTGAAGACAGAGTCCTGAAACTCCAGTCTAGGCATCCTGTATCTGTGAAGCAGGCTAAGAACTTGGGCCATTTTCTAATTCTTTCCCAGGTGCATTAGCACAGACGTGAATCTGAAATGAGCTTCCTAGGTGGCAGTCTAACTTGCTGAGCCACAAACCTAGGCTAGTTTTAACCTGGAAGGAGTTGTTGAAACAATTACAGCAGGACATATAAGCACAGAAGGAACGCCCTAACTCTCGCCAGTTATACAGGAATTTAATTCAAGGTCCTGTGGTCTCCTAACACCACTCTAGTAAGACAACCTAAAGGATTCTTTTGGATTTACAGTAATTCATCAAGTCATATTTGAAATTGTAGCATGGTCTCAAGACAAGCCTCAAAGGATATGCTATGTAGACACTCCCCCTTCAGCTGTCAGCAAAGAAGTATTATTTATCTGTGCTGGAAATCCCTCCAAAGAGTTAGTTTGAAAGCTTTCCAGTTCTTGGACTCACTTACAAAATGTAGAGAGAAGAGAATTAGGTTGGTGCCAGTTAGACACCAAGTGGGTCATGTTATGTTCCTCAGCCCATTGCTCAAGGGAGGAGCATATCCTGAAGGAGCACAAAAGACTCCAAGAATGCATGGTCTTTGGTTGCACTGAGATAATCTCCATCTACCAAGTACTCAACGGTTTTAGTCTACAAAGTCCCAATTCGGAATTAAGCTGCAAACTCCAGTGAAGTTTCTTGAGAAACTTGCTGAAGGAGAACTGGTGGCTTGAGTATAGTACACATGAACCCAACAACTCTTTCTTCATGTCTAAATCCCACAAAACATATTTGGCTGACATCCAAAGGATGCAAAGCATTGTTAAGAGATCCTAGTGCTTCACTGACCATGTGAGGTCCACTTCCAGTAAAGTCTATGACTAATAAAATTATGTGCTCTTTTTCTCCTAGGTCTCATTTACACCTGTGATGGGTTATTCTAATATTCAGTAGCAAAACACAAAACTTGTATCTTCTGTTGACCAGGTACTCCTAAGATCAGCCTAATAATGATGATGATAATAATCAGTGATTTTGATAGGCAACTTAAGTTAATACGTGCCCACTGATGCGACCTTGTGAACCTAAGTATGGAATGGTAAGTACAGAGGGCTGACTCAACTAGAATGTGTAAATGTAGCACAACCTCTTCACATATTATTAGGCCCATAATCATTACCAGCTACTGTTTTTACGTTCTCACAACTCTTTGGCTCATTATTTTGAGAAACAGAAGGAAAAAGAGACATGGATGCACAGGAAGAGAAAGCTCTCATCTGCTAATTCACTGTCCACATGTCCACAGCAACTGGAGGTTTGGCTAAAGACAGGAGCCAGGGACTTTATCCAGCTCTTTCATATTACAGTCAAGGGCCAAACTACTTGACTCATCTCCTGCTGCCTTCTAAGCATAAAAAACAGTAAGCTGCACACAGAAACTACTGTCAGCTTTCAATCAGTACTTTGGTACGGGGTCAAACTCAACTGCTATACTGTCACTTTCCTTAGACTTTTCAAACATGTTCATGATTTTGGTACAATTTAGATCTGATTTGATGTACATAGTCAGAAGAGACTTCTAGCTGCTTCTAAGGTTCAAGTCTTCAATTTGGCTTTATTATTTTACTTATTATCATCGTATTGCTCCCTCCACCTCGTGTGTGTGTGTGCGTACTATTACTCTTCCTATCTCATTATCTGGTACTTTACTGATATTTTATTAACAGAGGTTTTGAGTATCTTATTTGTGCTCAATCCTTAGAATTTGAGGAAGATTCTGAGAAGAGTTAGCAGCCTACTTGAACAAAAGGGGAGTCTAAACTAACTTACTTTACAAATATGATCATGAAGACTATCTGTTCTTTATACTTAATTAAGTGTGAAAATTTCCCAGTTTATTGACATTGAGCAAATAACCAAAAGACTGTTTAACTCAACACTGTGTGTTTCAGATAAAACTGAATGTACTAGCTTATTTACATACTTCAAAAAGTACCACCCACATGGGATTTTGATGCATGCAAAGCGAGAATTTTGACACTATTCTTTTATACTGTACCCACTTATTTTATCTTATTATTATCTTTTACAGATTTATTTTATTTTTATTGGAAAGTCAGACATACACAGAGGAGGAGAGAGCTAGAAAAAGATCCTCTGTCTGCTAGTTCACTCCCCAAGTGGTCATAACGGCCAGAGCTGAGCTGATCCAAAGTCAGGATCCAGAAGCCTCTTCCAGGCCTCCCATGTGGGTGCAGCGTCCAAAGGCTTTGAGTTGCCCTCGACTGCTTTCCCAGGCCACAAGCAGGGGGCTGCATGGGAAATGGAGCAGCTGGGAATAGAACCAGCATCCATCTGGGATCCTGATGCCTGTGGGGCAGCGAATTTAGTTACTGGGCCACCGCATTGGTCCCAGGCATATCTAATATTTAAAAATTGCTTTAGCAATCCTCAACTAAGAACTCAGAATACAGGACTCAGAATGCAGAACTCAGTGTTCAGAACTCAGAACTTTCAACCCTGAAATCAGAACTCTGATTTCAGAACTGAGAATTCATAATCAGAACTTAGGACTTAAATTTAAGTTCTCCAAATTTGGAACTCAGAATTCAGAGCCCAGGATTCAGAACTTAAATTTCAGAATTCAGAGCTAAGAACTCAGAACTCCCAAATCCAAATGAAGATTTCCAAACCCAGTATTCAGAATCCAGACTTCGCAACACTGAGTTTAGAACTCTGATTTTGCATCTCAGAACTCAGAACTCAAAACTCAGAATTCAGAAATCATAGATTCAATCTTTGAATTCAGCACTCAGGACTCAAACTCAGGACTCCAATTTCAGAAATCAGAATTCAGAAATCCGGATTGAGAACTGAGAAATCAGAATTCAGAATTCAGAACTCAGAACTCAGACTAAGGACTCACAAATCGGAACTGAGATGTCAGAACACAGAAATCAGAACCAAGGATTCAGAACTCAGAATTCAGACCAAAAACTCAGAATTAAAAACTGAGAACTCAGAATTCAGAAATAAGAGATTCAAACTTTGAATTCAGCACTCGCAACTCACTACTTAGCACTCAGAACTGATGTCAAAATTCAGAATTACGAATTGCGTTTCATTTCAGAATTCAGAACTCAGATTGCACAACCGAATCTGTTCAAAACTCAGAGTTACCAATCCTGAAATCAGAACTCAGATTCAGAATTCAGAAATTGGGACTCAGAAGTCAAAATACGGGACTCAGAATGCAGAACTCAGTGTTCAGAACTCAGAATTTCCAACCCTGAAATCACAACTCTGATTTCAGAAGTGAAAATCCATAACTCAGAACTAAGCCCTGAAATTTCAGAACTCACAATTCAGAACTCAGAATTCAGAGCTCAGATTTCTGGACTCAAAATTCAGAATTCAAAACTCAGAACTCAGAACTCAGAATTCACAATTCAGTTTCATTTCAGAATTCAGAATTCAGACTGCAGAACTGAATATGTTCAAAAGTCATAGTTACCAATCACTAATTCAGCACTCAGATTCAGATTTCGCAATTTTGAACTCATTGCTCAGAATACAGGACTCAGAATGCAGAACACAGAATGCAGAACTCAGAGCTCAGAACTCAAAGTCAGACTTCACATTTCAGCATTCAGAACTCAGAAATCAGAGTTCAAAATTCAGAACTGTGAACTCAGAACATAAATGTCAGCATTCACCACTAAGAACTCAGCTTTCGAAATCGGAATTCACAACTTGGAATTTGCAATTCAGAATTCAGAACTCGGAATTCAGAACTCACATGTCAGAAAACATACTTAAGATCTCAGAATTCAGAACTCAGAATTTAGAACTCACATCTCAGATCTCAGAATTCAGAACCCAGAACTCAGAAATTAGAGCTTCAAACTATGAATTCAGATCTCAGAATGCAGAACTCAGAACTCACAATTCAGAACTCAGATGTCAGATCTCAGAATTCAGAATTCAGAGCTCAGAATGCTGAAATCCGAGATTCAAATTTTGAATACAGCACTCAGAGCTCAGAACTCAGAACTCAGAATTCTGAACTCAGAATTCAGATGTCAGAATTCTGAATTCAATTCCATTTAAGAATTCAGCACTCAGATTGCCGAACTGAATATATTCAAAACTCAGAATTCGTAATCCTAAACTCAGAACTCAGAATTCAGAATTCAGAACTCAGAATTAAGAACTCACAATTTTGAACTCAGAACTAAGAATACAGAACTCAGAATGCAGAACTCAGTGTTCAGAACTCAGAATTTCCAACCCTGAAATCAGAACTTTGATTTCACAACTGAAAATTCGTAATCAGAACTTAGGACTTAAATTTAAGTTCTACCAATTCAGAACTCAGAATTCAGAGCCAAGGATTCAGAATTCAAATTTCAGAATTCAGAACTAAGAATGCAGAACTCCCAAATCCGAATGAAGATTTCCAAACTCAGTATTCAGAATTCAGACTTTGCAACGCTGACTTTAGAACTCTGATTTCGCATTTTGAAACTCAGAACTAAGAACTCAGAATTCAGAAATCATAGATTAAATCTTTGAATTCAGCACTCAGTACTCAAACTCAGGATTCAAATTTTAGAATTCAGAACTCTGAATTCCTGATTGAGAATTGAGCACTCAGAACTCAGAATTCAGAATTCAGAACTCAGGATACGGACTCATAAATTGGAACTAAGATGTCAGAACTCAGAAATAAGAGATTCAAATTTTGAATTCAGCACTCACAACTCACTACTTAGCACTCAGAACTGTTCTCAAAATTCAGAATTCCGAATTGCGTTTCACTTCAGTATTCAGAACTCAGATTGCACAAGTGAATACATTCAAAACTCAGAGTTACCAATCCTGAAATCAGAACTCAGATTCAGAATTCAGAAATTGGGACTCAGAAGTCAGAATATGGGACTCAGAATGCAGAACTCAGTGTTCAGAACTCAGAATTTCCAACCCTTTAATCAGAACTCTGATTTCAGAACAGAAAATTCATAACTCAGAACTAAGGACTGAAATTTCAGAACTCACAATTCAGAACTCAGAATTCAGAGCTCAGATTTCTGGACTCAAAATTCAGAATTCAGAACTCAGAACTCAGAATTCAGATCTCAAAATGCAGAATACAGGACTACCGAATCGGAACTCAGATTTCACAACTCAGAAATAAGAGATTCAAACTTTGAATTCAGCACTCGCAACTCACTACTTAGCACTCAGAACTGATGTCAAAATTCAGAATTCCGAATTGCGTTTCATTTCAGAATTCAGAACTCAGATTGCACAACCGAATCTATTCAAAACTCAGAGTTACCAATCCTGAAATCAGAACTCAGATTCAGAATTCAGAACTTGGAACCCAGAAGTCAGAATACGGGACTCAGAATGCAGAACTCAGTGTTCAGAACTCAGAATTTCCAACCCTGAAATCAGAACTCAGAACTGATAATTCATAACTCAGAAGTAAGAACTGAAATTTCAGAACTCACAATTCAGAACTCAGAATTCAGAGCTCAGATTCCTGGACTCAAAATTCAGAATTCAGAATTCAGAACTCAGAACTCAGAATTCAGAATTCAGTTTCATTTCAGAATTCAGAACTCAGATTGCAAAACTGAATATGTTCAAAAGTCATAGTTACCAATCACTAATTCAGCACTCAGATTCAGATTTCAGAAATTTGAACTCAGAACTCGCAATTTTGAACTCAGAATTCAGAAATTTGAACTTAGAACTCAGAATGCAGAGCGCAGTATACAGAACTCAGAGCTCAGAACTCAACGTCTGACTTCACATTTCAGCATTCAGAACTCGGGAATCAGAGCTCAAAATACAGAACTGTGAACTCAGAACATAAACGTCAGCATTCACCACTCAGAACTCAGCTTTTCGAAATCGGAATTCACAACGCGGAATTCACAATTCAGAATACAGAACTCGGATTCAGAACTCAGAAATCAGGAAACGTACATAAGAACTCAGAATTCAAACTCAGAATTCAGATGTCAGAATGAAGAACTCAGAAATCCGATTTCAATTTCATTTCAGAATTCAGCACTCAGATTGCAGAACTGAATATATTCAGATGTCAGAATTCGCAATCCCGAGCTCAGAATTCAGAATTCAGAAATTGGAACTCAGAACTCACAATTTTGAACTCAGAACTCACAATACAGGACTCAGAATGCAGAACTCTGTTTTTAGAACTCAGAATTTCCAACCCTGAAATCAGAACTCTGATTTCACACCTGAGAATTCATAATCAGAACTTAGGACTTAAATTTAAGTTCTCTCAATTCAGAACTCAGAATTCAGAGCCCAGGATTCAGAACTCAAAATTCAGAATTCAGAACTAAGAACGCAGAACTCCCAAATCCAAATGAAGATTTCCAAACTCAGTATTCAGAATTCAGACTTCGCAACACTGAATTTAGCACTCAGAATTGCATCTCAAAACTGAGAACTCAGAAATCATAGATTCGGAAGACAGAATTTTGAACTCAGAATTCAGAAATCATAGATTCAATCTTTGAATTCAGCACTCAGAACTCAATCTCAGGACTCCAATTTCAGAACTCAGAATTCACAAATCTGGATTGAGAACTGAGCATTCAGAATTCAGAACTTAGAACTCAGATTTCAAAACTCAGAACTCAGAATTCAGAAATCATAGATTCAATCTTTGAATTCAGCACTCAGAAATCAAACTCAGGATTCCAATTTCAGGATTCAGAATTCAAAGATCCGGATTGAGATGAGCATTCAGAACTCAGAATTCAGAACTCAGAACTCAGAACTCAGGACTCACAAATCGGAACTCAGCATTCAGAACCAAGAAATCAGAACTCAGAATTCAGAACTCAGTACTCAGATTTCAATACTCAGAACTCAGAATTCAGAAATAAAGGATTCAAAGTTTGAATTCAGCGCTCGCAACTCACTACTTAGCATTCAGAACTGATCTAAAATTGAAAATTCCTAATTGCGTTTCATTTCAGAATTCAGAGCTCAGATTGCACAACCGAATGTATTCAAAACTCAGAGTTACCAATACTGAAATCAGAACTCAAATTCTGAATTCAGAAATTGGGACTCAGAAGTCAGAATACGGGACTCAGAATGCAGAACTCAGTGTTCAGAACTCAGAATTTCCAACCCTGAAGTTAGAACTCTGATTTCAGAACTGAAAATTCATAACTCAGAACTAAGGACTGAAATTTCAGAACTCACAATTCAGAACTCAGAATTCAGAGATCAGACTTCTAGACTCAAAATTCAGAATTCAGAATTCAGAACTCAGATTGCAAAATTGAATATGTTCAAACGTCATAGTTACCAATCACTAATTCAGAACTCAGATTCAGATTTCAGAAATTGGAACTCAGAACTCGCAATTTTGAACTCAGAACTCAGAATTTTGAACTCAGAACTCAGAATGCAGAACACAGTGCACAGAACTCAGAGCTCAGAACTCAAAGTCAGATTTCAGATTTCAGCATTCAGAACTCGGGAATCAGAGCTCAAAGTACAGAACTGTGAACTCAGAACATAAATGTCAGCATTCACCACTCAGAACTCAGCTTTTCGAAATCGGAATTCACAACTCGGAATTCACAATTTCAGAATTCAGAACTCGGAATTCAGAACTCAGAAATCAGGAAACATAGTTAAAACCCAGAATTCGAACTCAGAAGTCTTATCTCAGAACTCAGAAATCAGAACTTAGATCTCAGAATGCAGAACTCAGAACTCAGAATTGAGAATTCAGATGTCAGAACTCAGAATTCTGAATTCAATCTCATTTCAGAATTCAGCACTCAGATTGCAGAACTGAATATATTTAGATGTCAGAATTCGCAATCCCGAACTCAGAACTCAGAATTCAGAATTCAGAAATTGGGACTCAGAACTCAGAATACAGGACTCAGAATACAGAACTCAGAATGCAGAACTCAGTGTTCAGAACTCAGAATTTCCAACCCTGAAGTCAGAACTCTGATTTCAGAACTGAGAGTTCATAATCACAACTTAGGACTTAAATTTAAGTTCTCCCAATGCAGAACTCAGAATTCAGAGCCCAGGATTCAGAACTCCAAGTTCAGAATTCATAACTCAGAACTCAGAACTCAGGACTCACAAATCATACTCAGATGTCAGAACTCTGAAATCAAAGTTCAAAATACAGAACTGTGAACTCAGATTTCACAACTCAGATCTCAGAATTCAGAAATAAGAGATTCAAATTTTGAATTCAGCACTCGCAACTCACTACTTAGCACTCAGAACTGATGTCAAAATTCAGAATTCCGAATTGCGTTTCATTTCAGAATTCAGAACTCAGATTGCACAACCGAATCTATTCAAAACTCAGAGTTACCAATCCTGAAATCAGAACTCAGATTCAGAATTCAGAACTTGGAACCCAGAAGTCAGAATACGGGACTCAGATTGCAGAACTCAGTGTTCAGAACTCAGAATTTCCAACCCTGAAATCAGAACTCAGAACTGATAATTCATAACTCAGAAGTAAACTGAAATTTCAGAACTCACAATTCAGAACTCAGAATTCAGAGCTCAGATTCCTGGACTCAGAATTCAGAATTCAGAACTCAGATCTCAGAACTCAGAATTCAGTTTCATTTCAGAATTCAGAACTCAGATTGCAAAACTGAATATGTTCAATAGGCATAGTTACCAATCACTAATTCAGAACTCAGATTCAGATTTCAGAAATTGGAACTCAGAACTCGCAATTTTGAACTCAGAACATAGAATTTTGAACTCAGAACTCAGAATGCAGAACGCAGTGTACAGAACTCAGAGCTGAGAACTCAAAGTCAAATTTCAGATTTCAGCATTCAGAACTCGGAAATCAGAGCTCAAAATACAGAACTGTAAACTCAGAACATAAATGTCAGCATTCACCACTCAGAACTCAGCTTTTCCAATTCGGAATTCACAACTCGGAATTCACAATTAAGAATTCAGAACTCAGAATTCAGAAATCAGGAAACATATTTAAGATCTCAGAATTCTGAACGCAGAACTCAGATTTCAGTTCTCAGAATGCAGAACTCAGAACTCAGAACTCAGGATTCCCAAATCATACTCAGATGTCAGAACTCTGAAATCAGAACAAAGAATTCAGCACTCAGATTGCAGAACTGAATATATTCAGATGTCGGAATTCGCAATCCTGAACTCAGAACTCAGAATTCAGAATTCAGAAATTGGGACTCATAACTCACAATTTTGAATTCAGAACTCAGAATACAGGACTCACAATGCAGAACTCAGTATGCAGAACTCAGTGTTCAGAACTCAGAATTTCCAACCCTGAAATCAGAACTCTCATTTCAGTACTGAATGAATTCAGAATCAGAACTTAGGACTTAAGTTTAAGTTCTCCCAATGCAGAACTCAGAATTCAGAGCTCAGGATTCAGAACTCAAAATTCAGAATTCAGAACTAAGAACTCAGAACTCCCAAATCCGATTGAAGATTTCCAAACCCAGTATTCAGAATTCAGACTTTGCAACACTGAGTTTAGAACTCTGATTGGGCATCTCAAAACTCAGAACTCAGAACTCAGAAGACAGATCTAACAACTCAGAATTCAGAAATCATAGATTCAATCTTTGAATTCAGCACTCAGAACTCAAACTCAGGACTCCAATTTCAGAATTCAGAATTCAAAGATCCGGACTGAGAACTGAAAACTCGAATTTCAGAACTCAGAACTCGGGACTCACAAATCATACAGAGATGTCAGAACTCTGAAATCAGAACAAAGAATTCAGAACTCAGAATTCAGAACTCAGAACTCAGATTTCACGACTCAGAACTCAGAAATAAGAGATTCAAACTTTGAACTCAGCACTCGCAACTCACTACTTAGCACTCAGAACTGATGTCAAAATTCAGAATTCCGAATTGCGTTTCATTTCAGAATTCAGAACTCAGATTGCACAACCGAATCTATTCAAAACTCAGAGTTACCAATCCTGAAATCAGAACTCAGATTCAGAATTCAGAACTTGGAACCCAGAAGTCAGAATACGGGACTCAGAATGCAGAACTCAGTGTTCAGGACTCAGAATTTCCAACCCTGAAATCAGAACTGATATTTCAGAACTGAAAATTCATAACTCAGAACTAAGCCCTGAAATTTCAGAACTCACAATTCAGAACTCAGAATTCAAAGCTCAGATTTCTGGACTCAAAATTCAGAATTCAGAATTCAGAACTCAGATCTCAGTTCTCAGAATGCAGAACGCAGAACTCGGAATCTTGAACTCAGATTTCAGAAGTCAGAATTCAGATGTCAGAATTCTGAATTCAATTTCATTTCAGAATTCACCACTCAGATTGCACAACTGAATATATTCAGATGTCAGAATTCGCAATCCTAAACTCAGAACTCAGAATTCAGAATTCAGAAATTGGGACTCAGAACTCAGAATTTTGAACACAGAACTCAGAATACAGGACTCAGAATGCAGAACTCAGTGTTCAGAACTCAAAATTTCCAACCCTGAAATCAGAACTCTGATTTCAGAACTGAGAATTCATAATCAGAACTTAGGACTTAAATTTACATCCCATGCTCCCGGATAGGCAAAATTAATATCATCAAAATGTCTATACTACCACAAGCAATATATACATTCAATGCAATCCCAATCAAATTACCCACAGCATTCTCCATCGAACTGGAAAAAATGATACACAGATTCATCTGGAAACACAAAAAACCACGAATAGCCAGAAACACTCTCAAGAACAGGCACTTAACTGGGGGAATCACAGTACCGGATCTATGGACATACTATAGGGCAGTGGTCATCAAAACAGCCTGGTACTGGCACAAAGATAGAGAGGAAGATCAGTGGAGCAGAATAGAAACAACAGATGGAAACCCACACAGATACAGTCAATTAATCTTCGACAAAAAGACAGACAACAACCCAAGCAAATGGAAAGGTCTGTTCAATAAATGCTGTTGGGACAACTGGTTAATAGCCTGCAGAAACAAAAAGATAGACCCACATCTCTCACCATACACCAAGATCGAATCTAAATGGATAAAAGACCTAAACCTACATCCAGAAACCTTCAAACTTTTGGAAGAAAATGTTGGAAACACACTGGAACACTTAGGGGTAGGCCCTCACTTCCTAAAAAAGACTCCAAATGCAGTAGAAATCGAGACCAAAATAAACAATTGGGACCTCATCAAACTAAAAAGCTTCTGTACAGCTAGAGAAACAATCAATAAAGTAAAAAGGCAACCCACAGAATGGGAGAAGATCTTCGCACACGACATACGTGATAGAGGGCTAATCTCCAGAATATACAAAGATCTCCAGAGAAACCAAAACACCAGAACAAACAAACTGCTCAAGAAATGGGCACGGGAAATGGGCAAACACTTCACAAAAGAACAAACCCAAATGGCAAACAAGCATATGAAAAAATGCTCAAGTTCCCTGGCAATAAGGGAAATCCAAATGAAGACAACAATGAGGTACCACCTAACTCCAGTAAGGATGGCACGCATACATAATACCACCAACACTTGCTGGTGAGGATGTGGGGAAAAGGGAACCCTGCTCCACTGCTGGTGGGAGTGCAGACTTGTACAGCCTCTATGGGAATCAGTTTGGCGAATACTCAAACAACTGAAAATCAACATACCATATGATCCAGCAATAGCACTCCTTGGGATATATCCAAAACATCTTCTACTCAAGAAACCAACATGCACGCCTATGTTCATAGCAGCACAATCTACGATCACAAAAACCTGGAAGCAGCCAAAATGCCCATCAGTGGAAGACTGGCTAAGAAAGCTATGGTTCATCTACTCCATGGAATACTACTCAGCTACTAAAAAAAACGAAATGCAATTCTTTTTTGGACAAATGGGCCCGACTGGAATCCATCATGCTAAGAGAAATGAACCAATCCCAAAAGGTTAAATACCACATGTTTGCCTTAATCTGAGATGAAAAGAGAACAACTTGGAAACTAGTACCTGTATATTGTAATATTAGTGCAATCTCTTATAACCTGTATCCAATGCAATAAGATAAGGCGATATAATCTATAAACCAACAATTAATGTCAGAATACTTAAGATCTACATCGAAAAACTGTAAAACCTACTATACCCTCAATACGCTATGTTAACCTGTAATGTGGGGGAGTGCAGGGAAATCTTTCAGGACCATAAAAAGAGTGAGAGAAAAGTACAATATAGCCTATCAAGATCAAATCTGGTAATTCATAGATAACAGACTCAAAGCGGCACTAAACAACACTAAAACTACTATACCAATGCATGAGGGGGGAATCGGGTGCGATCCTGACAACCTCTTAACAGGAGGTCATGTGCGTGGAGCAGGGGAGCACTCCAGAGTGGAGCAGGTGGTAAAGAGGAAGCTTGGATCCCAACCATGAAGACCCCCAGACCTTCACCACAAACTATTAATACGAGCAACAAGGACTATATCCCAACTGCCAAGGAGGCCACAGGGAATTGGATGCCCTCGGAGGCCGAGTACTCTGAGGTCACCCACCCCCAACCGGAGCTTCCACAGGGGATGGAAGAAGTCCAAACACTACCATGCAGAAACCAACGTCATCGGAAAGACAACCAGAAGCCCTGAGTGGTCTGCAGAAACAGAAGAACAATAAACGTCCTTCGGGACCAGGGAGGAGAGCTTTCTCTGGTCCGAGCCTGGCTCCACCTCTGGACACCCCCTCCCTCGCAATGACCATCGGGATCGCTTCAAAAACCCCTCACAGCAAACAAACCATCATACAAACTAAAAAAAAAAAAAAAAAAAAAAAAAAAAAAAAAAAAAAAAAAAAAAAAAAAAAAACCAACCAACCAAACAAACAAACAAAAAACCTAAAATAAATAAACAACAGAAAGTAGAACTTGAAATCTGACAGGAAAGAGCTGGCATGGATTGGCTCATGCCTCGCTGGGTGGGTCACAAAGATTAGTTTTACTCCTCACCATGGTGTTGAGGATTTTCCTGCACACCCTCTCCCAAAAAAAAAAAAAAAAAATGTTCTGCACCTAAAATGTTGACATATATCTTGTTAGAGTTACAAGCCAGTCTGGATTATCCTAAAATCTGCCAAGATCAGCAAAATTTTACTTCAACACAACAACTGGCTAAATACTAAGATGAAATGGACACGAAACAGCTGAATGGTGCCTTATGGCCATTTTAAGGTATAGAGCAGCCGGTCCTGTATATGAACTAAAATTGAAATGTCAATGAGCTAATCATAGGTTGTGGCTAGGATTTGTTTTCCTTTTTTTTTTTTTTTTTTTTTTATTTATTTATTTATTTTTTTTCTTTTTAATACACTGGTTACTCAAAGCCATGTCAACTCCATAACATTGCAAATTGCTGTTGATGTTATATTGGGACTCTTAATTGACTGTGATGATATTCTGCCAGCTCAAACTTCAGACCAGAAAAGGTCTCCCCAAGAAACTGTTCAACCAATCTGGACAATAAGTAGCTGGACTCTATGCCTGGTATATGTTTGCAATGAAAGAATCTTGATTGAATTTGAACTGTAATACTGCATCAAGGTGGAGGAATCCACTGGGGGAGTGAGAGCGGGATAGAGGGGGTATTCCTAGAGCCTATGAAACTGTCACATAATGCAAAATAATTAACAATAAAAAAAAATAAAGATCACAATAAAAATGGACTTTGGTAAAACGCTAAAAAAAAAAAAAAAATTAAGTTCTCCCAATGCAGAACTCAGAATTCAGAGCCCAGGATTCAGAACTCAAAATTCAGAATTCAGAACTAAGAACGCAGGACTCCCAAATCTGAATGAAGATTTCCAAACTCAGTATTCAGAATTCAGACTTTGCAACACTGAGTTTAGAACTCTGATTTGGCATCTCAGAACTCAGAAGACAGATCTAACAACTCAGAATTCAGAAATCACAGATTCAATCTTTGAATTCAGCACTCAGAACTCAAACTCAGGACTCCAATTTCAGAATTCAGAATTCAGAGATTCGGACTGAGAACTGAGAATTCCAATTTCAAAATTCAGAACTCAGAACTCAGAACTCAGGACTCACAAATCATACTCAGATGTCAGAACTCTGAAATCAGAGTTCAAAATACAGAACTGTGAACTCAGATTTCACAACTCAGATCTCAGAATTCAGAAATAAGAGATTCAAATTTTGAATTCAGCACTCGCAACTCACTACTTAGCACTCAGAACTGATGTCAAAATTCAGAATTCCGAATTGCGTTTCATTTCAGAATTCAGAACTCAGATTGCACAACCGAATCTATTCAAAACTCAGAGTTACCAATCCTGAAATCAGAACTCAGATTCAGAATTCAGAACTTGGAACTCAGAAGTCAGAATACGGGACTCAGAATGCAGAACTCAGTGTTCAGAACTCAGAATTTCCAACCCTGAAATCAGAACTCAGAACTGAAAATTCATAACTCAGAAGTAAGAACTGAAATTTCAGAACTCACAATTCAGAACTCAGAATTCAGAGCTCAGATTCCTGGACTCAAAATTCAGAATTCAGAACTCAGATTGCAAAACTGAGTATGTTCAATAGTCATAGTTACCAATCACTAATTCAGAACTCAGATTCAGATTTCAGAAATTGGAACTCAGAACTCGCAATTTTGAACTCAGAACTCAGAATGCAGAACACAGTGTACAGAACTCAGAGCTCAGAACGCAAAGTCAGATTTCAGATTTCAGCATTCAGAACTCGGGAATCAGAGCTCAAAATACAGAACTGTGAACTCAGAACATAAATGTCAGCATTCACCACTCAGAACTCAGCTTTTCGAAATCGGAATTCACAACTCGGAATTCACAATTTCAGAATTGAAAACTCGGAATTCAGAACTCAGAAGTCAGGAAACATATTTAAGTTCTCAGAATTCTGAACTGAGAACTCAGATTTCAGTTCTCAGAACTCAGAATTCTGAACTCGGATTTCAGAAGTCAGAATTCAGATGTCAGGATTCTGAATTCAATTTCATTTCAGAATTCAGCACTCAGATTGCAGAACTGAATATATTCAGATGTCAGAATTCGCAATCCCGAACTCAGAACTCAGAATTCAGAATTCAGAAATTGGGACTCAGAACTCAGAATACAGGACTCAGAATGCAGAACTCAGTGTTCAGAACTCAGAATTTCCAACCCTGAAATCAGAACTCTGATTTCAGAACTGAGAATTCATAATCAGAACTTAGGACTTAAATTTACATCCCATGCTCCCGGATAGGCAAAATTAATATCATCAAAATGTCTATACTATCACAAGCAATATATACATTCAATGCAATCCCAATCAAATTACCCACAGCATTCTCCATCGAACTGGAAAAAATGATACACAGATTCATCTGGAAACACAAAAAACCACGAATAGCCAGAAACACTCTCAAGAACAGGCACTTAACTGGGGGAATCACAGTACCGGATCTATGGACATACTATAGGGCAGTGGTCATCAAAACAGCCTGGTACTGGCACAAAGATAGAGAGGAAGATCAGTGGAGCAGAATAGAAACAACAGATGGAAACCCACACAGATACAGTCAATTAATCTTCAACAAAACGACAGACAACAACCCAAGCAAATGGAAAGGTCTGTTCAATAAATGCTGTTGGGACAACTGGTTAATAACCTGCAGAAACAAAAAGATAGACCCACATCTCTCACCATACACCAAGATCGAATCTAAATGGATAAAAGACCTAAACCTACATCCAGAAACCTTCAAACTTTTGGAAGAAAATGTTGGAAACACACTGGAACACTTAGGGGTAGGCCCTCACTTCCTAAAAAAGACTCCAAATGCAGTAGAAATCGAGACCAAAATAAACAATTGGGACCTCATCAAACTAAAAAGCTTCTGTACAGCTAGAGAAACAATCAATAAAGTAAAAAGGCAACCCACAGAATGGGAGAAGATCTTCGCACACGACATACGTGATAGAGGGCTAATCTCCAGAATATACAAAGATCTCCAGAGAAACCAAAACACCAGAACAAACAAACTGCTCAAGAAATGGGCACGGGAAATGGGCAAACACTTCACAAAAGAACAAACCCAAATGGCAAACAAGCATATGAAAAAATGCTCAAGTTCCCTGGCAATAAGGGAAATCCAAATGAAGACAACAATGAGGTACCACCTAACTCCAGTAAGGATGGCACGCATACATAATACCACCAACACTTGCTGGTGAGGATGTGGGGAAAAGGGAACCCTGCTCCACTGCTGGTGGGAGTGCAGACTTGTACAGCCTCTATGGGAATCAGTTTGGCGAATACTCAAACAACTGAAAATCAACATACCATATGATCCAGCAATAGCACTCCCTGGGATATATCCAAAACATCTTCTACTCAAGAAACCAACATGCACGCCTATATTCATAGCAGCACAATCTACGATCGCAAAAACCTGGAAGCAGCCAAAATGCCCATCAGTGGAAGACTGGCTAAGAAAGCTATGGTTCATCTACTCCATGGAATACTACTCAGCTACTAAAAAAAACGAAATGCAATTCTTTTTTGGACAAATGGGCCCGACTGGAATCCATCATGCTAAGAGAAATGAACCAATCTCAAAAGGTTAAATACCACATGTTTGCCTTAATCTGAGATGAAAAGAGAACAACTTGGAAACTAGTACCTGTATATTGTAATATTAGTGCAATCTCTTATAACCTGTATCCAATGCAATAAGATAAGGCGATATAATCTATAAACCAACAATTAATGTCAGAATACTTAAGATCTACATCGAAAAACTGTAAAACCTACTATACCCTCAATACGCTATGTTAACCTGTAATGTGGGGGAGTGCAGGGAAATCTTTCAGGACCATAAAAAGAGTGAGAGAAAAGTACAATATAGCCTATCAAGATCAAATCTGGTAATTCATAGATAACAGACTCAAAGCGGCACTAAACAACACTAAAACTACTATACCAATGCATGAGGGGGGAATCGGGTGCGATCCTGACAACCTCTTAACAGGAGGTCATGTGCGTGGAGCAGGGGAGCACTCCAGAGTGGAGCAGGTGGTAAGGAGGAAGCTTGGATCCCAACCATGAAGACCCCCAGACCTTCACCACAAACTATTAATACGAGCAACAAGGACTATATCCCAACTGCCAAGGAGGCCACAGGGAATTGGATGCCCTCGGAGGCCGAGTACTCTGAGGTCACCCACCCCCAACCGGAGCTTCCACAGGGGATGGAAGAAGTCCAAACACTACCATGCAGAAACCAACGTCATCGGAAAGACAACCAGAAGCCCTGAGTGGTCTGCAGAAACAGAAGAACAATAAACGTCCTTCGGGACCAGGGAGGAGAGCTTTCTCTGGTCCGAGCCTGGCTCCACCTCTGGACACCCCCTCCCTCGCAATGACCATCGGGATCGCTTCGAAAACCCCTCACAGCAAACAAACCATCATACAAACTAAAAAAACAAAAACAAAAACAAAAACAAAACAAAACAAACAAACAAACAAAAAAAAACCTAAAATAAATAAACAATAGAAAGTAGAACTTGAAATCTGACAGGAAAGAGCTGGCATGGATTGGCTCATGCCTCGCTGGGTGGGTCACAAAGATTAGTTTTACTCCTCACCATGATGTTGAGGATTTTCCTGCACACCCTCTCCCAAAAAAAAAAAAAATGTTCTGCACCTAAAATGTTGACATATATCTTGTTAGAGTTACAAGCCAGTCTGGATTATCCTAAAATCTGCCAAGATCAGCAAAATTTTACTTCAACACAACAACTGGCTAAATACTAAGATGAAATGGACACGAAACAGCTGAATGGTGCCTTATGGCCATTTTAAGGTATAGAGCAGCCGGTCCTGTATGTGAACTAAAATTGAAATGTCAATGAGCTAATCCTAGGTTGTGGCTAGGACTTGTTTCCTCTTTTTGTTTATTTATTTATTTATTTATTTATTTATTTGTTTTTTTTTTTTAATACACTGGTTACTCAAAACCATGTCAACTCCATAACATTGCAAATTGCTGTTGATGTTATATTGGGACTCTTAATTGACTGTGATGATATTCTGCCAGCTCAAACTTCAGACCAGAAAAGTTCTCCCCAAGAAACTGTTCAACCAATCTGGACAATAAGTAGCTGGACTCTATGCCTGGTATATGTTGGCAATGAAAGAATCTTGATTGAATTTGAACTGCAATACTGCTTCAAGGTGGAGGAATCCACCAGGAGGGAAGGGAGTGGGAGGGGAGGGGGATTCCCAGAGCCTATGAAACTGTCACATAATGCAAAATAATTAACAATAAAAAAAAAATAAAGATCACAATAAAAATGGACTTTAGTAAAACGCTAAAAAAAAAAAAAAAAAAAAAAAAATTAAGTTCTCCCAATGCAGAACTCAGAATTCAGAGCCCAGGATTCAGAACTCAAAATTCAGAATTCAGAACTAAGAACTCAGAACTCCCAAATCCGAATGAAGATTTCCAAACTCAGTATTCAGAATTCAGACTTTGCAACACTGAGTTTAGAACTCTGATTTGGCATCTCAGAACTCAGAAGACAGATCTAACAACTCCGAATTCAGAAATCACAGATTCAATCTTTGAATTCAGCACTCAGAACTCAAACTCAGGACTCCAATTTCAGAATTCAGAATTCAGAGATTCGGACTGAGAACTGAGAATTCCAATTTCAGAATTCAGAACTCAGAACTCAGAACTCAGGACTCACAAATCATACTCAGATGTCAGAACTCTGAAATCAGAGTTCAAAATACAGAACTGTGAACTCAGATTTCACAACTCAGATCTCAGAATTCAGAAATAAGAGATTCAAATTTTGAATTCAGCACTCGCAACTCACTACTTAGCACTCAGAACTGATGTCAAAATTCAGAATTCCGAATTGCGTTTCATTTCAGAATTCAGAACTCAGATTGCACAACCGAATCTATTCAAAACTCAGAGTTACCAATCCTGAAATCAGAACTCAGATTCAGAATTCAGAACTTGGAACCCAGAAGTCAGAATATGGGACTCAGATTGCAGAACTCAGTGTTCAGAACTCAGAATTTCCAACCCTGAAATCAGAACTCAGAACTGATAATTCATAACTCAGAAGTAAGAACTGGAATTTCAGAACTCACAATTCAGAACTCAGAATTCAGAGCTCAGATTCCTGGACTCAAAATTCAGAATTCAGAACTCAGATCTCAGAACTCAGAATTCAGTTTCATTTCAGAATTCAGAACTCAGATTGCAAAACTGAATATGTTCAATAGTCATAGTTACCAATCACTAATTCAGAACTCAGATTCAGATTTCAGAAATTGGAACTCAGAACTCGCAATTTTGAACTCAGAACTCAGAATTTTGAACTCAGAACTCAGAATGCAGAACGCAGTGTACAGAACTCAGAGCTCAGAACTCAAAGTCAGATTTCAGATTTCAGCATTCAGAACTCGGGAATCAGAGCTCAAAATACAGAACTGTAAACTCAGAACATAAATGTCAGCATTCACCACTCAGAACTCAGCTTTTCGAAATAGGAATTCACAACTCGGAATTCACAATTTCAGAATTCAGAACTCGGAATTCAGAACTCAGAAATCAGGAAACATATTTAAGATCTCAGAATTCTGAACGCAGAACTCAGATTTCCGTTCTCAGAATGCAGAACGCAGAACTCAGAATTCTGAACTCAGAATTCAGAAGTCAGAATTCAGATGTCAGAATTCTGAATTCAATTTCATTTCAGAATTCAGCACTCAGATTGCAGAACTGAATATATTCAGATGTCAGAATTCGCAATCCCGAACTCAGAACTCAGAATTCAGAATTCAGAAATTGGGACTCAGAACTCACAATTTTGAACTCAGAACTCAGAATACAGGACTCACAATGCAGAACTCAGAATGCAGAACTCAGTGTTCAGAACTCAGAATTTCCAACCCTGAAATCAGAACTCTGTGTTCAGAACTGAATGAATTCATAATCAGAACTTAGGACTTAAATTTAAGTTCTCCCAATGCAGAACTCAGAATTCAGAGCCCAGGATTCAGAACTCAAAATTCAGAATTCAGAACTAAGAACGCAGGACTCCCAAATCTGAATGAAGATTTCCAAACTCAGTATTCAGAATTCAGACTTTGCAACACTGAGTTTAGAACTCTGATTTGGCATCTCAGAACTCAGAAGACAGATCTAACAACTCAGAATTCAGAAAACATAGATTCAATCTTTGAATTCAGCACTCAGGACTCAAACTCAGGACTCCAATTTCAGAATTCAGAATTCAAAGATCCGGACTGAGAACTGAAAACTCGAATTTCAGAATTCAGAACTCAGAACTTAGAACTCAGGACTCACAAATCATACTCAGATGTCAGAACTCTGAAATCAGAACAAAAATTCCAATTTCAGAATTCAGAACTCAGAACTCAGATTTCAGAACTCAGATCTCAGAATTCAGAAATAAGAGATTCAAATTTTGAATTCAGCACTCGCAACTCACTACTTAGCACTCAGAACTGATGTCATAATTCAGAATTCCGAATTGCGTTTCATTTCAGAATTCAGAACTCAGATTGCACAACCGAATCTATTCAAAACTCAGAGTTACCAATCCTGAAATCAGAACTCAGATTCAGAATTCAGAAATTGGGACTCAAAAGTCAGAATACGGGACTCAGAATGCCGAACTCAGTGTTCAGGACTCAGAATTTCCAACCCTGAAATCAGAACTCAGAACTGATAATTCAAAACTAAGAACTAAGCCCTGAAATTTCAGAACTCACAATTCAGAACTCAGAATTCAAAGCTCAGATATCTGGACTCAAAATTCAGAATTCAGAACTCAGAACTCAGATCTCAGTTCTCAGAATGCAGAACGCAGAACTCGGAATCCTGAACTCAGATTTCAGAAGTCAGAATTCAGATGTCAGAATTCTGAATTCAATTTCATTTCAGAATTCAGCACTCAGATTGCAGAACTGAATATATTCAGAATTCAGAATTCGCAATCCTAAACTCAGAACTCAGAATTCAGAATTCAGAAACTGGGACTCAGAACTCAGAATTTTGAACTCAGAACTCATACATAATATGGGACTCAGAATGCAGAACTCAGTGTTCAGAACTCAAACTTTCCAACCCTGAAATCAGAACTCTGATTTCAGAACTGAGAATTCATAATCAGAACTTAGGACTTAAATTTACATCCCATGCTCCCGGATAGGCAAAATTAATATCATCAAAATGTCTATACTACCACAAGCAATATATACATTCAATGCAATCCCAATCAAATTACCCACAGCATTCTCCATCGAACTGGAAAAAATGATACACAGATTCATCTGGAAACACAAAAAACCACGAATAGCCAGAAACACTCTCAAGAACAGGCACTTAACTGGGGGAATCACAGTACCGGATCTATGGACATACTATAGGGCAGTGGTCATCAAAACAGCCTGGTACTGGCACAAAGATAGAGAGGAAGATCAGTGGAGCAGAATAGAAACAACAGATGGAAACCCACACAGATACAGTCAATTAATCTTCAACAAAAAGACAGACAACAACCCAAGCAAATGGAAAGGTCTGTTCAATAAATGCTGTTGGGACAACTGGTTAATAGCCTGCAGAAACAAAAAGATAGACCCACATCTCTCACCATACACCAAGATCGAATCTAAATGGATAAAAGACCTAAACCTACATCCAGAAACCTTCAAACTTTTGGAAGAAAATGTTGGAAACACACTGGAACACTAAGGGGTAGGCCCTCACTTCTTAAAAAAGACTCCAAATGCAGTAGAAATCGAGACCAAAATAAACAATTGGGACCTCATCAAACTAAAAAGCTTCTGTACAGCTAGAGAAACAATCAATAAAGTAAAAAGGCAACCCACAGAATGGGAGAAGATCTTTGCACACGACATACGTGATAGAGGGCTAATCTCCAGAATATACAAAGATCTCCAGAGAAACCAAAACACCAGAACAAACAAACTGCTCAAGAAATGGGCACGGGAAATGGGCAAACACTTCACAAAAGAACAAACCCAAATGGCAAACAAGCATATGAAAAAATGCTCAAGTTCCCTGGCAATAAGGGAAATCCAAATGAAGACAACAATGAGGTACCATCTAACTCCAGTAAGGATGGCACACATACATATTACCACCAACACTTGCTGGCGAGGATGTGGGGAAAGGGAACCCTGCTCCACTGCTGGTGGGAGTGCAGACTTGTACAGCCTCTATGGGAATCAGTTTGGCGAATACTCAAACAACTGAAAATCAACATACCATATGATCCAGCAATAGCACTCCCTGGGATATATCCAAAACATCTTCTACTCAAGAAACCAACATGCACGCCTATATTCATAGCAGCACAATCTACGATCGCAAAAACCTGGAAGCAGCCAAAATGCCCATCAGTGGAAGACTGGCTAAGAAAGCTATGGTTCATCTACTCCATGGAATACTACTCAGCTACTAAAAAAAACGAAATGCAATTCTTTTTTGGACAAATGGGCCCGACTGGAATCCATCATGCTAAGAGAAATGAACCAATCCCAAAAGGTTAAATACCACATGTTTGCCTTAATCTGAGATGAAAAGAGAACAACTTGGAAACTAGTACCTGTATATTGTAATATTAGTGCAATCTCTTATAACCTGTATCCAATGCAATAAGATAAGGCGATATAATCTATAAACCAACAATTAATGTCAGAATACTTAAGATCTACATCGAAAAACTGTAAAACCTACTATACCCTCAATACGCTATGTTAACCTGTAATGTGGGGGAGTGCAGGGAAATCTTTCAGGACCATAAAAAGAGTGAGAGAAAAGTACAATATAGCCTATCAAGATCAAATCTGGTAATTCATAGATAACAGACTCAAAGCGGCACTAAACAACACTAAAACTACTATACCAATGCATGAGGGGGGAATCGGGTGCGATCCTGACAACCTCTTAACAGGAGGTCATATGCATGGAGCAGGGGAGCACTCCAGAGTGGAGCAGGTGGTAAGGAGGAAGCTTGGATCCCAACCATGAAGACCCCCAGACCTTCACCACAAACTATTAATACGAGCAACAAGGACTATATCCCAACTGCCAAGGAGGCCACAGGGAATTGGATGCCCTCGGAGGCCGAGTACTCTGAGGTCACCCACCCCCAACCGGAGCTTCCACAGGGGATGGAAGAAGTCCAAACACTACTGTGCAGAAACCAACGTCATCGGAAAGACAACCAGAAGCCCTGAGTGGTCTGCAGAAACAGAAGAACAATAAACGTCCTTCGGGACCAGGGAGGAGAGCTTTCTCTGGTCCGAGCCTGGCTCCACCTCTGGACACCCCCTCCCTCGCAATGACCATTGGGATCGCTTCAAAAACCCCTCACAGCAAACAAACCATCATACAAACTAAAAAAAAAAAAAAAAAAAAAACCAACCAACCAACCAAACAAACAAAAAACCTAAAATAAATAAACAATAGAAAGTAGAACTTGAAATCTGACAGGAAAGAGCTGGCATGGATTGGCTCATGCCTCGCTGGATGGGTCACAAAGATTAGTTTTACTCCTCACCATGGTGTTGAGGATTTTCCTGCACACCCTCTCCCAAAAAAAAAAAAAAAAAAATGTTCTGCACCTAAAATGTTGACATATATCTTGTTAGAGTTACAAGCCAGTCTGGATTATCCTAAAATCTGCCAAGATCAGCAAAATTTTACTTCAACACAACAACTGGCTAAATACTAAGATGAAATGGACACGAAACAGCTGAATGGTGCCTTATGGCCATTTTAAGGTATAGAGCAGCCGGTCCTGTATATGAACTAAAATTGAAATGTCAATGAGCTAATCCTAGGTTGTGGCTAGGACTTGTTTTCCTTTATTTTTTTTTAATTTTTTTTAATTATTTATTTGTTTTTCTTTTTAATACACTGGTTACTCAGAACCATGTCAACTCCATAACATTGCAAATTGCTGTTGATGTTATATTGGGACTCTTAATTGACTGTGATGATATTCTGCCAGCTCAAACTTCAGACCAGAAAAGTTCTCCCCAAGAAACTGTTCAACCAATCTGGACAATAAGTAGCTGGACTCTAAGCCTGGTATATGTTTGCAATGAAAGAATCTTGATTGAATTTGAACTGCAATACTGCATCAATGTGGAGGAATCCACCGGGGGTGGGGAGGAGGAGCGAGGGGGGATTCCCAGAGCCTATGAAACTGTCACATAATGCAAAATAATTAACAATAAAAAAAAAATAAAGATCACAATAAAAATGGACTTTGGTAAAACGCTAAAAAAAAAAAAAAAAAAAAAAAATTAAGTTCTCCCAATGCAGAACTCAGAATTCAGAGCCCAGGATTCAGAACTCAAAATTCAGAATTCAGAACTAAGAACTCAGAACTCCCAAATCCAAATGAAGATTTCCAAACTCAGTATTCAGAATTCAGACTTTGCAACACTGAGTTTAGAACTCTGATTTTGCATCTCAGAACTCAGAAGATAGATCTAACAACTCCGAATTCAGAAATCACAGATTCAATCTTTGAATTCAGCACTCAGAACTCAAACTCAGGACTCCAATTTCAGGATTCAGAATTCAGAGATTCGGACTGAGAACTGAGAATTCAAATTTCAGAATTCAGAACTCAGAATTCAGAACTCAGGACTCACAAATCATACTCAGATGTCAGAACTCTGAAATCAGAGTTCAAAATACAGAACTGTGAACTCAGATTTCACAACTCAGATCTCAGAATTCAGAAATAAGAGATTCAAATTTTGAATTCAACACTCGCAACTCACTACTTAGCACTCAGAACTGATGTCAAAATTCAGAATTCTGAATCGCGTTTCATTTCAGAATTCAGAACTCAGATTGCACAACCGAATCTATTCAAAACTCAGAGTTACCAATCCTGAAATCAGAACTCAGATTCAGAATTCAGAACTTGGAACCCAGAAGTCAGAATACGGGACTCAGATTGCAGAACTCAGTGTTCAAAACTCAGAATTTCCAACCCTGAAATCAGAACTCAGAACTGATAATTCATAACTCAGAAGTAAGAACTGAAATTTCAGAACTCACAATTCAGAACTCAGAATTCAGAGCTCAGATTCCTGGACTCAGAATTCAGAATTCAGAACTCAGATCTCAGAACTCAGAATTCAGTTTCATTTCAGAATTCAGAACTCAGATTGCAAAACTGAATATGTTCAATAGTCATAGTTACCAATCACTAATTCAGAACTCAGATTCAGATTTCAGAAATTGGAACTCAGAACTCGCAATTTTGAACTCAGAACTCAGAATTTTGAACTCAGAACTCAGAATGCAGAACGCAGTGTACAGAACTCAGAGCTCAGAACTCAAAGTCAGATTTCAGATTTCAGCATTCAGAACTCGGGAATCAGAGCTCAAAATACAGAACTGTAAACTCAGAACATAAATGTCAGCATTCACCACTCAGAACTCAGCTTTTCGAAATCGGAATTCACAACTCGGAATTCACAATTTCAGAATTCAAAACTCAGAATTCAGAACTCAGAAGTCAGGAAACATATTTAAGTTCTCAGAATTCTGAACGCAGAACTCAGATTTCCGTTCTCAGAATGCAGAACGCAGAACTCGGAATTCTGAACTCAGAATTCAGAAGTCAGAATTCAGATGTCAGAATTCTGAATTCAATTTCATTTCAGAATTCAGCACTCAGATTGCAGAACTGAATATATTCAGATGTCAGAATTCGCAATCCTGAACTCAGAACTCAGATTTCAGAATTCAGAAATTGGGACTCAGAACTCAGAATTTTGAACTCAGAACTCAGAATACAGGACTCACAATGCAGAACTCAGAATGCAGAACTCAGTGTTCAGAACTCAGAATTTCCAACCCTGAAATCAGAACTCTGATTTCAGAACTGAGAATTCATAATCAGAACTTAGAACTTAAATTTAAGTTCTCCCAATGCAGAACTCAGAATTCAGAGCCCAGGATTCAGAACTCAAAATTCAGAATTCAGAACTAAGAACGCAGAACTCCCAAATCCAAATGAAGATTTCCAAACTCAGTATTCAGAATTCAGACTTTGCAACACTGAGTTTAGAACTCTGATTTTGCATCTCAGAACTCAGAACTCAGAATTCAGAAATCATAGATTAAATCTTTGAATTCAGCACTCAGAACTCAAACTCAGGACTCCAATTTCAGAATTCAGAATTCAAAGATCCGGACTGAGAACTGAAAACTCGAATTTCAGAATTCAGAACTCAGAACTCAGAACTCAGGACTCAGATTTCACAACTCAGATCTCAGAATTCAGAAATAAGAGATTCAAATTTTGAATTCAGCACTCGCAACTCACTACTTAGCACTCAGAACTGATGTCAAAATTCAGAATTCCGAATTGCGTTTCATTTCAGAATTCAGAACTCAGATTGCACAACTGAATCTATTCAAAACTCAGAGTTACCAATCCTGAAATCAGAACTCAGATTCAGAATTCAGAACTTGGAACCCAGAAGTCAGAATACGGGACTCAGATTGCAGAACTCAGTGTTCAAAACTCAGAATTTCCAACCCTGAAATCAGAACTCTGATTTCAGAACTGATAATTCATAACTCAGAACTAAGCCCTGAAATTTCAGAACACACAATTCAGAACTCAGAATTCAAAGCTCAGATTTCTGGAGTCAAAATTCAGAATTCAGAACTCAGAACTCAGATCTCAGTTCTCAGAATGCAGAACGCAGAACTCGGAATCCTGAACTCAGAATTCAGAAGTCAGAATTCAGATGTCAGAATTCTGAATTCAATTTCATTTCAGAATTCAGCACTCAGATTGCAGAACTGAATATATTCAGATGTCAGAATTCGCAATCCTGAACTCAGAACTCAGAACTCAGAATTCAGAAATTGGGACTCAGAACTCAGAATTTTGAACTCAGAACTCAGAATACAGGACTCACAATGCAGAACTCAGAATGCAGAACTCAGTGTTCAGAACTCAGAATTTCCAACCCTGAAATCAGAACTCTGATTTCAGAACTGAGAATTCATAATCAGAACTTAGGACTTAAATTTAAGTTCTCCCAATGCAGAACTCAGAATTCAGAGCCCAGGATTCAGAACTCAAAATTCAGAATTCAGAACTAAGAACTCAGAACTCCCAAATCCAAAAGAAGATTTCCAAACTCAGTATTCAGAATTCAGACTTTGCAACACTGAGTTTAGAACTCTGATTTTGCATCTCAGAACTCAGAACTCAGAACTCAGAAGATAGATCTAACAACTCCGAATTCAGAAATCATAGATTCAATCTTTGAATTTAGCACTCAGAATTCAAACTCAGGACTCCAATTTCAGAATTCAGAATTCAGAGATTCGGACTGAGAACTGAGAATTCCAATTTCAGAATTCAGAACTCAGAACTCAGAACTCAGGACTCACAAATCATACAGAGATGTCAGAACTCTGAAATCAGAGTTCAAAATACAGAACTGTGAACTCAGATTTCACAACTCAGATCTCAGAATTCAGAAATAAGAGATTCAAATTTTGAATTTAGCCTCGCAACTCACTACTTAGCACTCAGAACTGATGTCAAAATTCAGAATTCCGAATTGCGTTTCATTTCAGAATTCAGAACTCAGATTGCACAACCGAATCTATTCAAAACTCAGAGTTACCAATCCTGAAATCAGAACTCAGATTCAGAATTCAGAACTTGGAACCCAGAAGTCAGAATACGGGACTCAGATTGCAGAACTCAGTGTTCAAAACTCAGAATTTCCAACCCTGAAATCAGAACTCAGAACTGATAATTCATAACTCAGAAGTAAGAACTGAAATTTCAGAACTCACAATTCAGAACTCAGAATTCAGAGCTCAGATTCCTGGACTCAGAATTCAGAATTCAGAACTCAGATCTCAGAACTCAGAATTCAGTTTCATTTCAGAATTCAGAACTCAGATTGCAAAACTGAATATGTTCAATAGTCATAGTTACCAATCACTAATTCAGAACTCAGATTCAGATTTCAGAAATTGGAACTCAGAACTCGCAATTTTGAACTCAGAACTCAGAATTTTGAACTCAGAACTCAGAATGCAGAACGCAGTGTACAGAACTCAGAGCTCAGAACTCAAAGTCAGATTTCAGATTTCAGCATTCAGAACTCGGGAATCAGAGCTCAAAATACAGAACTGTAAACTCAGAACATAAATGTCAGCATTCACCACTCAGAACTCAGCTTTTCGAAATCGGAATTCACAACTCGGAATTCACAATTTCAGAATTCAGAACTCGGAATTCAGAAATCAGAAGTCAGGAAACATATCTAAGATCTCAGAATTCTGAACGCAGAACTCAGATTTCCGTTCTCAGAATGCAGAGCGCAGAACTCAGAATTCTGAACTCAGAATTCAGAAGTCAGAATTCAGATGTCAGAATTCTGAATTCAATTTCATTTCAGAATTCAGCACTCAGATTGCAGAACTGAATATATTCAGAAGTCAGAATTCGCAACCCTGAACTCAGAACTCAGAACTCAGAATTCAGAAATTGGGACTCAGAACTCAGAATTTTGAACTCAGAACTCAGAATACAGGACTCACAATGCAGAACTCAGAATGCAGAACTCAGTGTTCAGAACTCATAATTTCCAACCCTGAAATCAGAACTCTGATTTCAGAACTGAGAATTCATAATCAGAACTTAGGACTTAAATTTAAGTTCTCCCAATGCAGAACTCAGAATTCAGAGCCCAGGATTCAGAACTCAAAATTCAGAATTCAGAACTAAGAACTCAGAACTCCCAAATCCAAATGAAGATTTCCAAACTCAGTATTCAGAATTCAGACTTTGCAACACTGAGTTTAGAACTCTGATTTGGCCTCTCGGAACTCAGAACTCAGAACTCAGAAGATAGATCTAACAACTCCGAATTCAGAAATCACAGATTCAATCTTTGAATTCAGCACTCAGAACTCAAACTCAGGACTCCAATTTCAGAATTCAGAATTCAGAGATTCGGACTGAGAACTGAGAATTCCAATTTCAGAATTCAGAACTCAGAACTCAGAACTCAGGACTCACAAATCATACAGAGATGTCAGAACTCTGAAATCAGAGTTCAAAATACAGAACTGTGAACTCAGATTTCACAACTCAGATCTCAGAATTCAGAAATAAGAGATTCAAATTTTGAATTCAGCACTCGCAACTCACTACTTAGCACTCAGAACTGATGTCAAAATTCAGAATTCCGAATTGCGTTTCATTTCAGAATTCAGAACTCAGATTGCACAACCGAATCTATTCAAAACTCAGAGTTACCAATCCTGAAATCAGAACTCAGATTCAGAATTCAGAACTTGGAACCCAGAAGTCAGAATACGGGACTCAGATTGCAGAACTCAGTGTTCAAAACTCAGAATTTCCAACCCTGAAATCAGAACTCAGGACTGATAATTCATAACTCAGAAGTAAGAACTGAAATTTCAGAACTCACAATTCAGAACTCAGAATTCAGAGCTCAGATTCCTGGACTCAGAATTCAGAATTCAGAACTCAGATCTCAGAACTCAGAATTCAGTTTCATTTCAGAATTCAGAACTCAGATTGCAAAACTGAATATGTTCAATAGTCATAGTTACCAATCACTAATTCAGAACTCAGATTCAGATTTCAGAAATTGGAACTCAGAACTCGCAATTTTGAACTCAGAACTCAGAATTTTGAACTCAGAACTCAGAATGCAGAACGCAGTGTACAGAACTCAGAGCTCAGAACTCAAAGTCAGATTTCAGATTTCAGCATTCAGAACTCGGGAATCAGAGCTCAAAATACAGAACTGTAAACTCAGAACATAAATGTCAGCATTCACCACTCAGAACTCAGCTTTTCGAAATCGGAATTCACAACTCGGAATTCACAATTTCAGAATTCAGAACTCGGAATTCAGAAATCAGAAGTCAGGAAACATATCTAAGATCTCAGAATTCAGAACTCAGAACTCAGATCTCAGTTCAAAGAATGCAGAACGCAGAACTCAGAATTCTGAACTCAGAATTCAGAAGTCAGAATTCAGATGTCAGAATTCTGAATTCAATTTCATTTCAGAATTCAGCACTCAGATTGCAGAACTGAATATATTCAGATGTCAGAATTCGCAATCCTGAACTCAGAACTCAGAATTCAGAATTCAGAAATTGGGACTCAGAACTCAGAATTTTGAACTCAGAACTCAGAATACAGGACTCACAATGCAGAACTCAGAATGCAGAACTCAGTGTTCAGAACTCAGAATTTCCAACCCTGAAATCAGAACTCTGATTTCAGAACTGAGAATTCATAATCAGAACTTAGGACTTAAATTTAAGTTCTCCCAATGCAGAACTCAGAATTCAGAGCCCAGGATTCAGAACTCAAAATTCAGAATTCAGGACTAAGAACTCAGAACTCCCAAATCCAAATGAAGATTTCCAAACTCAGTATTCAGAATTCAGACTTTGCAACACTGAGTTTAGAACTCTGATTTTGCATCTGAGAACTCAGAACTCAGAACTCAGAAGATAGATCTAACAACTCCGAATTCAGAAATCACAGATTCAATCTTTGAATTCAGCACTCAGAACTCAAACTCAGGACTCCAATTTCAGAATTCAGAATTCAGAGATTCGGACTGAGAACTGAGAATTCCAATTTCAGAATTCAGAACTCAGAACTCAGAACTCAGGACTCACAAATCATACAGAGATGTCAGAACTCTGAAATCAGAGTTCAAAATACAGAACTGTGAACTCAGATTTCACAACTCAGATCTCAGAATTCAGAAATAAGAGATTCAAATTTTGAATTCAGCACTCGCAACTCACTACTTAGCACTCAGAACTGATGTCAAAATTCAGAATTCCGAATTGCGTTTCATTTCAGAATTCAGAACTCAGATTGCACAACCGAATCTATTCAAAACTCAGAGTTACCAATCCTGAAATCAGAACTCAGATTCAGAATTCAGAACTTGGAACCCAGAAGTCAGAATACGGGACTCAGATTGCAGAACTCAGTGTTCAAAACTCAGAATTTCCAACCCTGAAATCAGAACTCAGGACTGATAATTCATAACTCAGAAGTAAGAACTGAAATTTCAGAACTCACAATTCAGAACTCAGAATTCAGAGCTCAGATTCCTGGACTCAGAATTCAGAATTCAGAACTCAGATCTCAGAACTCAGAATTCAGTTTCATTTCAGAATTCAGAACTCAGATTGCAAAACTGAATATGTTCAATAGTCATAGTTACCAATCACTAATTCAGAACTCAGATTCAGATTTCAGAAATTGGAACTCAGAACTCGCAATTTTGAACTCAGAACTCAGAATTTTGAACTCAGAACTCAGAATGCAGAACGCAGTGTACAGAACTCAGAGCTCAGAACTCAAAGTCAGATTTCAGATTTCAGCATTCAGAACTCGGGAATCAGAGCTCAAAATACAGAACTGTAAACTCAGAACATAAATGTCAGCATTCACCACTCAGAACTCAGCTTTTCGAAATCGGAATTCACAACTCGGAATTCACAATTTCAGAATTCAGAACTCGGAATTCAGAAATCAGAAGTCAGGAAACATATCTAAGATCTCAGAATTCAGAACTCAGAACTCAGATCTCAGTTCAAAGAATGCAGAACGCAGAACTCAGAATTCTGAACTCAGATTTCAGAAGTCAGAATTCAGATGTCAGAATTCTGAATTCAATTTCATTTCAGAATTCAGCACTCAGATTGCAGAACTGAATATATTCAGATGTCAGAATTCGCAATCCTGAACTCAGAACTCAGAATTCAGAATTCAGAAATTGGGACTCAGAACTCAGAATTTTGAACTCAGAACTCAGAATACAGGACTCACAATGCAGAACTCAGAATGCAGAACTCAGTGTTCAGAACTCAGAATTTCCAACCCTGAAATCAGAACTCTGATTTCAGAACTGAGAATTCATAATCAGAACTTAGGACTTAAATTTAAGTTCTCCCAATGCAGAACTCAGAATTCAGAGCCCAGGATTCAGAACTCAAAATTCAGAATTCAGGACTAAGAACTCAGAACTCCCAAATCCAAATGAAGATTTCCAAACTCAGTATTCAGAATTCAGACTTTGCAACACTGAGTTTAGAACTCTGATTTTGCATCTCAGAACTCAGAACTCAGAACTCAGAAGATAGATCTAACAACTCCGAATTCAGAAATCACAGATTCAATCTTTGAATTCAGCACTCAGAACTCAAACTCAGGACTCCAATTTCAGAATTCAGAATTCAGAGATTCGGACTGAGAACTGAGAATTCCAATTTCAGAATTCAGAACTCAGAACTCAGAACTCAGGACTCACAAATCATACAGAGATGTCAGAACTCTGAAATCAGAGTTCAAAATACAGAACTGTGAACTCAGATTTCACAACTCAGATCTCAGAATTCAGAAATAAGAGATTCAAATTTTGAATTCAGCACTCGCAACTCACTACTTAGCACTCAGAACTGATGTCAAAATTCAGAATTCCGAATTGCGTTTCATTTCAGAATTCAGAACTCAGATTGCACAACCGAATCTATTCAAAACTCAGAGTTACCAATCCTGAAATCAGAACTCAGATTCAGAATTCAGAACTTGGAACCCAGAAGTCAGAATACGGGACTCAGATTGCAGAACTCAGTGTTCAAAACTCAGAATTTCCAACCCTGAAATCAGAACTCAGAACTGATAATTCATAACTCAGAAGTAAGAACTGAAATTTCAGAACTCACAATTCAGAACTCAGAATTCAGAGCTCAGATTCCTGGACTCAGAATTCAGAATTCAGAACTCAGATCTCAGAACTCAGAATTCAGTTTCATTTCAGAATTCAGAACTCAGATTGCAAAACTGAATATGTTCAATAGTCATAGTTACCAATCACTAATTCAGAACTCAGATTCAGATTTCAGAAATTGGAACTCAGAACTCGCAATTTTGAACTCAGAACTCAGAATTTTGAACTCAGAACTCAGAATGCAGAACGCAGTGTACAGAACTCAGAGCTCAGAACTCAAAGTCAGATTTCAGATTTCAGCATTCAGAACTCGGGAATCAGAGCTCAAAATACAGAACTGTAAACTCAGAACATAAATGTCAGCATTCACCACTCAGAACTCAGCTTTTCGAAATCGGAATTCACAACTCGGAATTCACAATTTCAGAATTCAGAACTCGGAATTCAGAAATCAGAAGTCAGGAAACATATCTAAGATCTCAGAATTCTGAACGCAGAACTCAGATTTCAGTTCTCAGAATGCAGAACGCAGAACTCAGAATTCTGAACTCAGATTTCAGAAGTCAGAATTCAGATGTCAGAATTCTGAATTCAATTTCATTTCAGAATTCAGCACTCAGATTGCAGAACTGAATATATTCAGATGTCAGAATTCGCAATCCTGAACTCAGAACTCAGAATTCAGAATTCAGAATTCAGAAATTGGGACTCAGAACTCAGAATTTTGAACTCAGAACTCAGAATACAGGACTCACAATGCAGAACTCAGAATGCAGAACTCAGTGTTCAGAACTCAGAATTTCCAACCCTGAAATCAGAACTCTGATTTCAGAACTGAGAATTCATAATCAGAACTTAGGACTTAAATTTAAGTTCTCCCAATGCAGAACTCAGAATTCAGAGCCCAGGATTCAGAACTCAAAATTCAGAATTCAGAACTAAGAACTCAGAACTCCCAAATCCAAAAGAAGATTTCCAAACTCAGTATTCAGAATTCAGACTTTGCAACACTGAGTTTAGAACTCTGATTTTGCATCTGAGAACTCAGAACTCAGAACTCAGAAGATAGATCTAACAACTCCGAATTCAGAAATCACAGATTCAATCTTTGAATTCAGCACTCAGAACTCAAACTCAGGACTCCAATTTCAGAATTCAGAATTCAGAGATTCGGACTGAGAACTGAGAATTCCAATTTCAGAATTCAGAACTCAGAACTCAGAACTCAGGACTCACAAATCATACAGAGATGTCAGAACTCTGAAATCAGAGTTCAAAATACAGAACTGTGAACTCAGATTTCACAACTCAGATCTCAGAATTCAGAAATAAGAGATTCAAATTTTGAATTCAGCACTCGCAACTCACTACTTAGCACTCAGAACTGATGTCAAAATTCAGAATTCCGAATTGCGTTTCATTTCAGAATTCAGAACTCAGATTGCACAACCGAATCTATTCAAAACTCAGAGTTACCAATCCTGAAATCAGAACTCAGATTCAGAATTCAGAACTTGGAACCCAGAAGTCAGAATACGGGACTCAGATTGCAGAACTCAGTGTTCAAAACTCAGAATTTCCAACCCTGAAATCAGAACTCAGAACTGATAATTCATAACTCAGAAGTAAGAACTGAAATTTCAGAACTCACAATTCAGAACTCAGAATTCAGAGCTCAGATTCCTGGACTCAGAATTCAGAATTCAGAACTCAGATCTCAGAACTCAGAATTCAGTTTCATTTCAGAATTCAGAACTCAGATTGCAAAACTGAATATGTTCAATAGTCATAGTTACCAATCACTAATTCAGAACTCAGATTCAGATTTCAGAAATTGGAACTCAGAACTCGCAATTTTGAACTCAGAACTCAGAATTTTGAACTCAGAACTCAGAATGCAGAACGCAGTGTACAGAACTCAGAGCTCAGAACTCAAAGTCAGATTTCAGATTTCAGCATTCAGAACTCGGGAATCAGAGCTCAAAATACAGAACTGTAAACTCAGAACATAAATGTCAGCATTCACCACTCAGAACTCAGCTTTTCGAAATCGGAATTCACAACTCGGAATTCACAATTTCAGAATTCAGAACTCGGAATTCAGAAATCAGAAGTCAGGAAACATATCTAAGATCTCAGAATTCAGAACTCAGAACTCAGATCTCAGTTCAAAGAATGCAGAACGCAGAACTCGGAATTCTGAACTCAGAATTCAGAAGTCAGAATTCAGATGTCAGAATTCTGAATTCAATTTCATTTCAGAATTCAGCACTCAGATTGCAGAACTGAATATATTCAGATGTCAGAATTCGCAATCCTGAACTCAGAACTCAGAATTCAGAATTCAGAAATTGGGACTCAGAACTCAGAATTTTGAACTCAGAACTCAGAATACAGGACTCACAATGCAGAACTCAGAATGCAGAACTCAGTGTTCAGAACTCAGAATTTCCAACCCTGAAATCAGAACTCTGATTTCAGAACTGAGAATTCATAATCAGAACTTAGGACTTAAATTTAAGTTCTCCCAATGCAGAACTCAGAATTCAGAGCCCAGGATTCAGAACTCAAAATTCAGAATTCAGAACTAAGAACTCAGAACTCCCAAATCCAAATGAAGATTTCCAAACTCAGTATTCAGAATTCAGACTTTGCAACACTGAGTTTAGAACTCTGATTTTGCATCTCAGAACTCAGAACTCAGAACTCAGAAGATAGATCTAACAACTCCGAATTTAGAAATCACAGATTCAATCTTTGAATTCAGCACTCAGAACTCAAACTCAGGACTCCAATTTCAGAATTCAGAATTCAGAGATTCGGACTGAGAACTGAGAATTCCAATTTCAGAATTCAGAACTCAGAACTCAGAACTCAGGACTCACAAATCATACAGAGATGTCAGAACTCTGAAATCAGAGTTCAAAATACAGAACTGTGAACTCAGATTTCACAACTCAGATCTCAGAATTCAGAAATAAGAGATTCAAATTTTGAATTCAGCACTCGCAACTCACTACTTAGCACTCAGAACTGATGTCAAAATTCAGAATTCCGAATTGCGTTTCATTTCAGAATTCAGAACTCAGATTGCACAACCGAATCTATTCAAAACTCAGAGTTACCAATCCTGAAATCAGAACTCAGATTCAGAATTCAGAACTTGGAACCCAGAAGTCAGAATACGGGACTCAGATTGCAGAACTCAGTGTTCAAAACTCAGAATTTCCAACCCTGAAATCAGAACTCAGAACTGATAATTCATAACTCAGAAGTAAGAACTGAAATTTCAGAACTCACAATTCAGAACTCAGAATTCAGAGCTCAGATTCCTGGACTCAGAATTCAGAATTCAGAACTCAGATCTCAGAACTCAGAATTCAGTTTCATTTCAGAATTCAGAACTCAGATTGCAAAACTGAATATGTTCAATAGTCATAGTTACCAATCACTAATTCAGAACTCAGATTCAGATTTCAGAAATTGGAACTCAGAACTCGCAATTTTGAACTCAGAACTCAGAATTTTGAACTCAGAACTCAGAATGCAGAACGCAGTGTACAGAACTCAGAGCTCAGAACTCAAAGTCAGATTTCAGATTTCAGCATTCAGAACTCGGGAATCAGAGCTCAAAATACAGAACTGTAAACTCAGAACATAAATGTCAGCATTCACCACTCAGAACTCAGCTTTTCGAAATCGGAATTCACAACTCGGAATTCACAATTTCAGAATTCAGAACTCGGAATTCAGAAATCAGAAGTCAGGAAACATATCTAAGATCTCAGAATTCTGAACGCAGAACTCAGATTTCAGTTCTCAGAATGCAGAACGCAGAACTCAGAATTCTGAACTCAGATTTCAGAAGTCAGAATTCAGATGTCAGAATTCTGAATTCAATTTCATTTCAGAATTCAGCACTCAGATTGCAGAACTGAATATATTCAGATGTCAGAATTCGCAATCCTGAACTCAGAACTCAGAATTTAGAATTCAGAATTCAGAAATTGGGACTCAGAACTCAGAATTTTGAACTCAGAACTCAGAATACAGGACTCACAATGCAGAACTCAGAATGCAGAACTCAGTGTTCAGAACTCAGAATTTCCAACCCTGAAATCAGAACTCTGATTTCAGAACTGAGAATTCATAATCAGAACTTAGGACTTAAATTTAAGTTCTCCCAATGCAGAACTCAGAATTCAGAGCCCAGGATTCAGAACTCAAAATTCAGAATTCAGAACTAAGAACTCAGAACTCCCAAATCCAAAAGAAGATTTCCAAACTCAGTATTCAGAATTCAGACTTTGCAACACTGAGTTTAGAACTCTGATTTGGCCTCTCGGAACTCAGAACTCAGAACTCAGAAGATAGATCTAACAACTCCGAATTCAGAAATCACAGATTCAATCTTTGAATTCAGCACTCAGAACTCAAACTCAGGACTCCAATTTCAGAATTCAGAATTCAGAGATTCGGACTGAGAACTGAGAATTCCAATTTCAGAATTCAGAACTCAGAACTCAGAACTCAGGACTCACAAATCATACAGAGATGTCAGAACTCTGAAATCAGAGTTCAAAATACAGAACTGTGAACTCAGATTTCACAACTCAGATCTCAGAATTCAGAAATAAGAAATTCAAATTTTGAATTCAGCACTCGCAACTCACTACTTAGCACTCAGAACTGATGTCAAAATTCAGAATTCCGAATTGCGTTTCATTTCAGAATTCAGAACTCAGATTGCACAACCGAATCTATTCAAAACTCAGAGTTACCAATCCTGAAATCAGAACTCAGATTCAGAATTCAGAACTTGGAACCCAGAAGTCAGAATACGGGACTCAGATTGCAGAACTCAGTGTTCAAAACTCAGAATTTCCAACCCTGAAATCAGAACTCAGAACTGATAATTCATAACTCAGAAGTAAGAACTGAAATTTCAGAACTCACAATTCAGAACTCAGAATTCAGAGCTCAGATTCCTGGACTCAGAATTCAGAATTCAGAACTCAGATCTCAGAACTCAGAATTCAGTTTCATTTCAGAATTCAGAACTCAGATTGCAAAACTGAATATGTTCAATAGTCATAGTTACCAATCACTAATTCAGAACTCAGATTCAGATTTCAGAAATTGGAACTCAGAACTCGCAATTTTGAACTCAGAACTCAGAATTTTGAACTCAGAACTCAGAATGCAGAACGCAGTGTACAGAACTCAGAGCTCAGAACTCAAAGTCAGATTTCAGATTTCAGCATTCAGAACTCGGGAATCAGAGCTCAAAATACAGAACTGTAAACTCAGAACATAAATGTCAGCATTCACCACTCAGAACTCAGCTTTTCGAAATCGGAATTCACAACTCGGAATTCACAATTTCAGAATTCAGAACTCGGAATTCAGAAATCAGAAGTCAGGAAACATATCTAAGATCTCAGAATTCAGAACTCAGAACTCAGATTTCAGTTCTCAGAATGCAGAACGCAGAACTCAGAATTCTGAACTCAGAATTCAGAAGTCAGAATTCAGATGTCAGAATTCTGAATTCAATTTCATTTCAGAATTCAGCACTCAGATTGCAGAACTGAATATATTCAGATGTCAGAATTCGCAATCCTGAACTCAGAACTCAGAATTCAGAATTCAGAAATTGGGACTCAGAACTCAGAATTTTGAACTCAGAACTCAGAATACAGGACTCACAATGCAGAACTCAGAATGCAGAACTCAGTGTTCAGAACTCAGAATTTCCAACCCTGAAATCAGAACTCTGATTTCAGAACTGAGAATTCATAATCAGAACTTAGGACTTAAATTTAAGTTCTCCCAATGCAGAACTCAGAATTCAGAGCCCAGGATTCAGAACTCAAAATTCAGAATTCAGAACTAAGAACTCAGAACTCCCAAATCCAAAAGAAGATTTCCAAACTCAGTATTCAGAATTCAGACTTTGCAACACTGAGTTTAGAACTCTGATTTTGCATCTGAGAACTCAGAACTCAGAACTCAGAAGATAGATCTAACAACTCCGAATTCAGAAATCACAGATTCAATCTTTGAATTCAGCACTCAGAACTCAAACTCAGGACTCCAATTTCAGAATTCAGAATTCAGAGATTCGGACTGAGAACTGAGAATTCCAATTTCAGAATTCAGAACTCAGAACTCAGAACTCAGGACTCACAAATCATACAGAGATGTCAGAACTCTGAAATCAGAGTTCAAAATACAGAACTGTGAACTCAGATTTCACAACTCAGATCTCAGAATTCAGAAATAAGAGATTCAAATTTTGAATTCAGCACTCGCAACTCACTACTTAGCACTCAGAACTGATGTCAAAATTCAGAATTCCGAATTGCGTTTCATTTCAGAATTCAGAACTCAGATTGCACAACCGAATCTATTCAAAACTCAGAGTTACCAATCCTGAAATCAGAACTCAGATTCAGAATTCAGAACTTGGAACCCAGAAGTCAGAATACGGGACTCAGATTGCAGAACTCAGTGTTCAAAACTCAGAATTTCCAACCCTGAAATCAGAACTCAGAACTGATAATTCATAACTCAGAAGTAAGAACTGAAATTTCAGAACTCACAATTCAGAACTCAGAATTCAGAGCTCAGATTCCTGGACTCAGAATTCAGAATTCAGAACTCAGATCTCAGAACTCAGAATTCAGTTTCATTTCAGAATTCAGAACTCAGATTGCAAAACTGAATATGTTCAATAGTCATAGTTACCAATCACTAATTCAGAACTCAGATTCAGATTTCAGAAATTGGAACTCAGAACTCGCAATTTTGAACTCAGAACTCAGAATTTTGAACTCAGAACTCAGAATGCAGAACGCAGTGTACAGAACTCAGAGCTCAGAACTCAAAGTCAGATTTCAGATTTCAGCATTCAGAACTCGGGAATCAGAGCTCAAAATACAGAACTGTAAACTCAGAACATAAATGTCAGCATTCACCACTCAGAACTCAGCTTTTCGAAATCGGAATTCACAACTCGGAATTCACAATTTCAGAATTCAGAACTCGGAATTCAGAAATCAGAAGTCAGGAAACATATCTAAGATCTCAGAATTCAGAACTCAGAACTCAGATCTCAGTTCAAAGAATGCAGAACGCAGAACTCGGAATTCTGAACTCAGAATTCAGAAGTCAGAATTCAGATGTCAGAATTCTGAATTCAATTTCATTTCAGAATTCAGCACTCAGATTGCAGAACTGAATATATTCAGATGTCAGAATTCGCAATCCTGAACTCAGAACTCAGAATTCAGAATTCAGAAATTGGGACTCAGAACTCAGAATTTTGAACTCAGAACTCAGAATACAGGACTCACAATGCAGAACTCAGAATGCAGAACTCAGTGTTCAGAACTCAGAATTTCCAACCCTGAAATCAGAACTCTGATTTCAGAACTGAGAATTCATAATCAGAACTTAGGACTTAAATTTAAGTTCTCCCAATGCAGAACTCAGAATTCAGAGCCCAGGATTCAGAACTCAAAATTCAGAATTCAGAACTAAGAACTCAGAACTCCCAAATCCAAATGAAGATTTCCAAACTCAGTATTCAGAATTCAGACTTTGCAACACTGAGTTTAGAACTCTGATTTTGCATCTCAGAACTCAGAACTCAGAACTCAGAAGATAGATCTAACAACTCCGAATTTAGAAATCACAGATTCAATCTTTGAATTCAGCACTCAGAACTCAAACTCAGGACTCCAATTTCGGAATTCAGAATTCAGAGATTCGGACTGAGAACTGAGAATTCCAATTTCAGAATTCAGAACTCAGAACTCAGAACTCAGGACTCACAAATCATACAGAGATGTCAGAACTCTGAAATCAGAGTTCAAAATACAGAACTGTGAACTCAGATTTCACAACTCAGATCTCAGAATTCAGAAATAAGAGATTCAAATTTTGAATTCAGCACTCGCAACTCACTACTTAGCACTCAGAACTGATGTCAAAATTCAGAATTCCGAATTGCGTTTCATTTCAGAATTCAGAACTCAGATTGCACAACCGAATCTATTCAAAACTCAGAGTTACCAATCCTGAAATCAGAACTCAGATTCAGAATTCAGAACTTGGAACCCAGAAGTCAGAATACGGGACTCAGATTGCAGAACTCAGTGTTCAAAACTCAGAATTTCCAACCCTGAAATCAGAACTCAGAACTGATAATTCATAACTCAGAAGTAAGAACTGAAATTTCAGAACTCACAATTCAGAACTCAGAATTCAGAGCTCAGATTCCTGGACTCAGAATTCAGAATTCAGAACTCAGATCTCAGAACTCAGAATTCAGTTTCATTTCAGAATTCAGAACTCAGATTGCAAAACTGAATATGTTCAATAGTCATAGTTACCAATCACTAATTCAGAACTCAGATTCAGATTTCAGAAATTGGAACTCAGAACTCGCAATTTTGAACTCAGAACTCAGAATTTTGAACTCAGAACTCAGAATGCAGAACGCAGTGTACAGAACTCAGAGCTCAGAACTCAAAGTCAGATTTCAGATTTCAGCATTCAGAACTCGGGAATCAGAGCTCAAAATACAGAACTGTAAACTCAGAACATAAATGTCAGCATTCACCACTCAGAACTCAGCTTTTCGAAATCGGAATTCACAACTCGGAATTCACAATTTCAGAATTCAGAACTCGGAATTCAGAAATCAGAAGTCAGGAAACATATCTAAGATCTCAGAATTCTGAACGCAGAACTCAGATTTCAGTTCTCAGAATGCAGAACGCAGAACTCAGAATTCTGAACTCAGATTTCAGAAGTCAGAATTCAGATGTCAGAATTCTGAATTCAATTTCATTTCAGAATTCAGCACTCAGATTGCAGAACTGAATATATTCAGATGTCAGAATTCGCAATCCTGAACTCAGAACTCAGAATTCAGAATTCAGAATTCAGAAATTGGGACTCAGAACTCAGAATTTTGAACTCAGAACTCAGAATACAGGACTCACAATGCAGAACTCAGAATGCAGAACTCAGTGTTCAGAACTCAGAATTTCCAACCCTGAAATCAGAACTCTGATTTCAGAACTGAGAATTCATAATCAGAACTTAGGACTTAAATTTAAGTTCTCCCAATGCAGAACTCAGAATTCAGAGCCCAGGATTCAGAACTCAAAATTCAGAATTCAGAACTAAGAACTCAGAACTCCCAAATCCAAAAGAAGATTTCCAAACTCAGTATTCAGAATTCAGACTTTGCAACACTGAGTTTAGAACTCTGATTTGGCCTCTCGGAACTCAGAACTCAGAACTCAGAAGATAGATCTAACAACTCCGAATTCAGAAATCACAGATTCAATCTTTGAATTCAGCACTCAGAACTCAAACTCAGGACTCCAATTTCAGAATTCAGAATTCAGAGATTCGGACTGAGAACTGAGAATTCCAATTTCAGAATTCAGAACTCAGAACTCAGAACTCAGGACTCACAAATCATACAGAGATGTCAGAACTCTGAAATCAGAGTTCAAAATACAGAACTGTGAACTCAGATTTCACAACTCAGATCTCAGAATTCAGAAATAAGAAATTCAAATTTTGAATTCAGCACTCGCAACTCACTACTTAGCACTCAGAACTGATGTCAAAATTCAGAATTCCGAATTGCGTTTCATTTCAGAATTCAGAACTCAGATTGCACAACCGAATCTATTCAAAACTCAGAGTTACCAATCCTGAAATCAGAACTCAGATTCAGAATTCAGAACTTGGAACCCAGAAGTCAGAATACGGGACTCAGATTGCAGAACTCAGTGTTCAAAACTCAGAATTTCCAACCCTGAAATCAGAACTCAGAACTGATAATTCATAACTCAGAAGTAAGAACTGAAATTTCAGAACTCACAATTCAGAACTCAGAATTCAGAGCTCAGATTCCTGGACTCAGAATTCAGAATTCAGAACTCAGATCTCAGAACTCAGAATTCAGTTTCATTTCAGAATTCAGAACTCAGATTGCAAAACTGAATATGTTCAATAGTCATAGTTACCAATCACTAATTCAGAACTCAGATTCAGATTTCAGAAATTGGAACTCAGAACTCGCAATTTTGAACTCAGAACTCAGAATTTTGAACTCAGAACTCAGAATGCAGAACGCAGTGTACAGAACTCAGAGCTCAGAACTCAAAGTCAGATTTCAGATTTCAGCATTCAGAACTCGGGAATCAGAGCTCAAAATACAGAACTGTAAACTCAGAACATAAATGTCAGCATTCACCACTCAGAACTCAGCTTTTCGAAATCGGAATTCACAACTCGGAATTCACAATTTCAGAATTCAGAACTCGGAATTCAGAAATCAGAAGTCAGGAAACATATCTAAGATCTCAGAATTCTGAACGCAGAACTCAGATTTCAGTTCTCAGAATGCAGAACGCAGAACTCAGAATTCTGAACTCAGAATTCAGAAGTCAGAATTCAGATGTCAGAATTCTGAATTCAATTTCATTTCAGAATTCAGCACTCAGATTGCAGAACTGAATATATTCAGATGTCAGAATTCGCAATCCTGAACTCAGAACTCAGAATTCAGAATTCAGAAATTGGGACTCAGAACTCAGAATTTTGAACTCAGAACTCAGAATACAGGACTCACAATGCAGAACTCAGAATGCAGAACTCAGTGTTCAGAACTCAGAATTTCCAACCCTGAAATCAGAACTCTGATTTCAGAACTGAGAATTCATAATCAGAACTTAGGACTTAAATTTAAGTTCTCCCAATGCAGAACTCAGAATTCAGAGCCCAGGATTCAGAACTCAAAATTCAGAATTCAGAACTAAGAACTCAGAACTCCCAAATCCAAATGAAGATTTCCAAACTCAGTATTCAGAATTCAGACTTTGCAACACTGAGTTTAGAACTCTGATTTTGCATCTGAGAACTCAGAACTCAGAACTCAGAAGATAGATCTAACAACTCCGAATTCAGAAATCACAGATTCAATCTTTGAATTCAGCACTCAGAACTCAAACTCAGGACTCCAATTTCAGAATTCAGAATTCAGAGATTCGGACTGAGAACTGAGAATTCCAATTTCAGAATTCAGAACTCAGAACTCAGAACTCAGGACTCACAAATCATACAGAGATGTCAGAACTCTGAAATCAGAGTTCAAAATACAGAACTGTGAACTCAGATTTCACAACTCAGATCTCAGAATTCAGAAATAAGAGATTCAAATTTTGAATTCAGCACTCGCAACTCACTACTTAGCACTCAGAACTGATGTCAAAATTCAGAATTCCGAATTGCGTTTCATTTCAGAATTCAGAACTCAGATTGCACAACCGAATCTATTCAAAACTCAGAGTTACCAATCCTGAAATCAGAACTCAGATTCAGAATTCAGAACTTGGAACCCAGAAGTCAGAATACGGGACTCAGATTGCAGAACTCAGTGTTCAAAACTCAGAATTTCCAACCCTGAAATCAGAACTCAGAACTGATAATTCATAACTCAGAAGTAAGAACTGAAATTTCAGAACTCACAATTCAGAACTCAGAATTCAGAGCTCAGATTCCTGGACTCAGAATTCAGAATTCAGAACTCAGATCTCAGAACTCAGAATTCAGTTTCATTTCAGAATTCAGAACTCAGATTGCAAAACTGAATATGTTCAATAGTCATAGTTACCAATCACTAATTCAGAACTCAGATTCAGATTTCAGAAATTGGAACTCAGAACTCGCAATTTTGAACTCAGAACTCAGAATTTTGAACTCAGAACTCAGAATGCAGAACGCAGTGTACAGAACTCAGAGCTCAGAACTCAAAGTCAGATTTCAGATTTCAGCATTCAGAACTCGGGAATCAGAGCTCAAAATACAGAACTGTAAACTCAGAACATAAATGTCAGCATTCACCACTCAGAACTCAGCTTTTCGAAATCGGAATTCACAACTCGGAATTCACAATTTCAGAATTCAGAACTCGGAATTCAGAAATCAGAAGTCAGGAAACATATCTAAGATCTCAGAATTCTGAACGCAGAACTCAGATTTCAGTTCTCAGAATGCAGAACGCAGAACTCAGAATTCTGAACTCAGATTTCAGAAGTCAGAATTCAGATGTCAGAATTCTGAATTCAATTTCATTTCAGAATTCAGCACTCAGATTGCAGAACTGAATATATTCAGATGTCAGAATTCGCAATCCTGAACTCAGAACTCAGAATTCAGAATTCAGAATTCAGAAATTGGGACTCAGAACTCAGAATTTTGAACTCAGAACTCAGAATACAGGACTCACAATGCAGAACTCAGAATGCAGAACTCAGTGTTCAGAACTCAGAATTTCCAACCCTGAAATCAGAACTCTGATTTCAGAACTGAGAATTCATAATCAGAACTTAGGACTTAAATTTAAGTTCTCCCAATGCAGAACTCAGAATTCAGAGCCCAGGATTCAGAACTCAAAATTCAGAATTCAGAACTAAGAACTCAGAACTCCCAAATCCAAAAGAAGATTTCCAAACTCAGTATTCAGAATTCAGACTTTGCAACACTGAGTTTAGAACTCTGATTTGGCCTCTCGGAACTCAGAACTCAGAACTCAGAAGATAGATCTAACAACTCCGAATTCAGAAATCACAGATTCAATCTTTGAATTCAGCACTCAGAACTCAAACTCAGGACTCCAATTTCAGAATTCAGAATTCAGAGATTCGGACTGAGAACTGAGAATTCCAATTTCAGAATTCAGAACTCAGAACTCAGAACTCAGGACTCACAAATCATACAGAGATGTCAGAACTCTGAAATCAGAGTTCAAAATACAGAACTGTGAACTCAGATTTCACAACTCAGATCTCAGAATTCAGAAATAAGAAATTCAAATTTTGAATTCAGCACTCGCAACTCACTACTTAGCACTCAGAACTGATGTCAAAATTCAGAATTCCGAATTGCGTTTCATTTCAGAATTCAGAACTCAGATTGCACAACCGAATCTATTCAAAACTCAGAGTTACCAATCCTGAAATCAGAACTCAGATTCAGAATTCAGAACTTGGAACCCAGAAGTCAGAATACGGGACTCAGATTGCAGAACTCAGTGTTCAAAACTCAGAATTTCCAACCCTGAAATCAGAACTCAGAACTGATAATTCATAACTCAGAAGTAAGAACTGAAATTTCAGAACTCACAATTCAGAACTCAGAATTCAGAGCTCAGATTCCTGGACTCAGAATTCAGAATTCAGAACTCAGATCTCAGAACTCAGAATTCAGTTTCATTTCAGAATTCAGAACTCAGATTGCAAAACTGAATATGTTCAATAGTCATAGTTACCAATCACTAATTCAGAACTCAGATTCAGATTTCAGAAATTGGAACTCAGAACTCGCAATTTTGAACTCAGAACTCAGAATTTTGAACTCAGAACTCAGAATGCAGAACGCAGTGTACAGAACTCAGAGCTCAGAACTCAAAGTCAGATTTCAGATTTCAGCATTCAGAACTCGGGAATCAGAGCTCAAAATACAGAACTGTAAACTCAGAACATAAATGTCAGCATTCACCACTCAGAACTCAGCTTTTCGAAATCGGAATTCACAACTCGGAATTCACAATTTCAGAATTCAGAACTCGGAATTCAGAAATCAGAAGTCAGGAAACATACCTAAGATCTCAGAATTCAGAACTCAGAACTCAGATCTCAGTTCAAAGAATGCAGAACGCAGAACTCAGAATTCTGAACCCAGAATTCAGAAGTCAGAATTCAGATGTCAGAATTCTGAATTCAATTTCATTTCAGAATTCAGCACTCAGATTGCAGAACTGAATATATTCAGATGTCAGAATTCGCAATCCTGAACTCAGAACTCAGAATTCAGAATTCAGAAATTGGGACTCAGAACTCAGAATTTTGAACTCAGAACTCAGAATACAGGACTCACAATGCAGAACTCAGAATGCAGAACTCAGTGTTCAGAACTCAGAATTTCCAACCCTGAAATCAGAACTCTGATTTCAGAACTGAGAATTCATAATCAGAACTTAGGACTTAAATTTAAGTTCTCCCAATGCAGAACTCAGAATTCAGAGCCCAGGATTCAGAACTCAAAATTCAGAATTCAGAACTAAGAACTCAGAACTCCCAAATCCAAATGAAGATTTCCAAACTCAGTATTCAGAATTCAGACTTTGCAACACTGAGTTTAGAACTCTGATTTTGCATCTCAGAACTCAGAACTCAGAACTCAGAAGATAGATCTAACAACTCCGAATTCAGAAATCACAGATTCAATCTTTGAATTCAGCACTCAGAACTCAAACTCAGGACTCCAATTTCAGAATTCAGAATTCAGAGATTCGGACTGAGAACTGAGAATTCCAATTTCAGAATTCAGAACTCAGAACTCAGAACTCAGGACTCACAAATCATACAGAGATGTCAGAACTCTGAAATCAGAGTTCAAAATACAGAACTGTGAACTCAGATTTCACAACTCAGATCTCAGAATTCAGAAATAAGAGATTCAAATTTTGAATTCAGCACTCGCAACTCACTACTTAGCACTCAGAACTGATGTCAAAATTCAGAATTCCGAATTGCGTTTCATTTCAGAATTCAGAACTCAGATTGCACAACCGAATCTATTCAAAACTCAGAGTTACCAATCCTGAAATCAGAACTCAGATTCAGAATTCAGAACTTGGAACCCAGAAGTCAGAATACGGGACTCAGATTGCAGAACTCAGTGTTCAAAACTCAGAATTTCCAACCCTGAAATCAGAACTCAGAACTGATAATTCATAACTCAGAAGTAAGAACTGAAATTTCAGAACTCACAATTCAGAACTCAGAATTCAGAGCTCAGATTCCTGGGCTCAGAATTCAGAATTCAGAACTCAGATCTCAGAACTCAGAATTCAGTTTCATTTCAGAATTCAGAACTCAGATTGCAAAACTGAATATGTTCAATAGTCATAGTTACCAATCACTAATTCAGAACTCAGATTCAGATTTCAGAAATTGGAACTCAGAACTCGCAATTTTGAACTCAGAACTCAGAATTTTGAACTCAGAACTCAGAATGCAGAACGCAGTGTACAGAACTCAGAGCTCAGAACTCAAAGTCAGATTTCAGATTTCAGCATTCAGAACTCGGGAATCAGAGCTCAAAATACAGAACTGTAAACTCAGAACATAAATGTCAGCATTCACCACTCAGAACTCAGCTTTTCGAAATCGGAATTCACAACTCGGAATTCACAATTTCAGAATTCAGAACTCGGAATTCAGAAATCAGAAGTCAGGAAACATATCTAAGATCTCAGAATTCTGAACGCAGAACTCAGATTTCAGTTCTCAGAATGCAGAACGCAGAACTCAGAATTCTGAACTCAGATTTCAGAAGTCAGAATTCAGATGTCAGAATTCTGAATTCAATTTCATTTCAGAATTCAGCACTCAGATTGCAGAACTGAATATATTCAGATGTCAGAATTCGCAATCCTGAACTCAGAACTCAGAATTCAGAATTCAGAATTCAGAAATTGGGACTCAGAACTCAGAATTTTGAACTCAGAACTCAGAATACAGGACTCACAATGCAGAACTCAGAATGCAGAACTCAGTGTTCAGAACTCAGAATTTCCAACCCTGAAATCAGAACTCTGATTTCAGAACTGAGAATTCATAATCAGAACTTAGGACTTAAATTTAAGTTCTCCCAATGCAGAACTCAGAATTCAGAGCCCAGGATTCAGAACTCAAAATTCAGAATTCAGAACTAAGAACTCAGAACTCCCAAATCCAAATGAAGATTTCCAAACTCAGTATTCAGAATTCAGACTTTGCAACACTGAGTTTAGAACTCTGATTTTGCATCTGAGAACTCAGAACTCAGAACTCAGAAGATAGATCTAACAACTCCGAATTCAGAAATCACAGATTCAATCTTTGAATTCAGCACTCAGAACTCAAACTCAGGACTCCAATTTCAGAATTCAGAATTCAGAGATTCGGACTGAGAACTGAGAATTCCAATTTCAGAATTCAGAACTCAGAACTCAGAACTCAGGACTCACAAATCATACAGAGATGTCAGAACTCTGAAATCAGAGTTCAAAATACAGAACTGTGAACTCAGATTTCACAACTCAGATCTCAGAATTCAGAAATAAGAGATTCAAATTTTGAATTCAGCACTCGCAACTCACTACTTAGCACTCAGAACTGATGTCAAAATTCAGAATTCCGAATTGCGTTTCATTTCAGAATTCAGAACTCAGATTGCACAACCGAATCTATTCAAAACTCAGAGTTACCAATCCTGAAATCAGAACTCAGATTCAGAATTCAGAACTTGGAACCCAGAAGTCAGAATACGGGACTCAGATTGCAGAACTCAGTGTTCAAAACTCAGAATTTCCAACCCTGAAATCAGAACTCAGAACTGATAATTCATAACTCAGAAGTAAGAACTGAAATTTCAGAACTCACAATTCAGAACTCAGAATTCAGAGCTCAGATTCCTGGACTCAGAATTCAGAATTCAGAACTCAGATCTCAGAACTCAGAATTCAGTTTCATTTCAGAATTCAGAACTCAGATTGCAAAACTGAATATGTTCAATAGTCATAGTTACCAATCACTAATTCAGAACTCAGATTCAGATTTCAGAAATTGGAACTCAGAACTCGCAATTTTGAACTCAGAACTCAGAATTTTGAACTCAGAACTCAGAATGCAGAACGCAGTGTACAGAACTCAGAGCTCAGAACTCAAAGTCAGATTTCAGATTTCAGCATTCAGAACTCGGGAATCAGAGCTCAAAATACAGAACTGTAAACTCAGAACATAAATGTCAGCATTCACCACTCAGAACTCAGCTTTTCGAAATCGGAATTCACAACTCGGAATTCACAATTTCAGAATTCAGAACTCGGAATTCAGAAATCAGAAGTCAGGAAACATATCTAAGATCTCAGAATTCTGAACGCAGAACTCAGATTTCAGTTCTCAGAATGCAGAACGCAGAACTCAGAATTCTGAACTCAGATTTCAGAAGTCAGAATTCAGATGTCAGAATTCTGAATTCAATTTCATTTCAGAATTCAGCACTCAGATTGCAGAACTGAATATATTCAGATGTCAGAATTCGCAATCCTGAACTCAGAACTCAGAATTCAGAATTCAGAATTCAGAAATTGGGACTCAGAACTCAGAATTTTGAACTCAGAACTCAGAATACAGGACTCACAATGCAGAACTCAGAATGCAGAACTCAGTGTTCAGAACTCAGAATTTCCAACCCTGAAATCAGAACTCTGATTTCAGAACTGAGAATTCATAATCAGAACTTAGGACTTAAATTTAAGTTCTCCCAATGCAGAACTCAGAATTCAGAGCCCAGGATTCAGAACTCAAAATTCAGAATTCAGAACTAAGAACTCAGAACTCCCAAATCCAAATGAAGATTTCCAAACTCAGTATTCAGAATTCAGACTTTGCAACACTGAGTTTAGAACTCTGATTTTGCATCTCAGAACTCAGAACTCAGAACTCAGAAGATAGATCTAACAACTCCGAATTCAGAAATCACAGATTCAATCTTTGAATTCAGCACTCAGAACTCAAACTCAGGACTCCAATTTCAGAATTCAGAATTCAGAGATTCGGACTGAGAACTGAGAATTCCAATTTCAGAATTCAGAACTCAGAACTCAGAACTCAGGACTCACAAATCATACAGAGATGTCAGAACTCTGAAATCAGAGTTCAAAATACAGAACTGTGAACTCAGATTTCACAACTCAGATCTCAGAATTCAGAAATAAGAGATTCAAATTTTGAATTCAGCACTCGCAACTCACTACTTAGCACTCAGAACTGATGTCAAAATTCAGAATTCCGAATTGCGTTTCATTTCAGAATTCAGAACTCAGATTGCACAACCGAATCTATTCAAAACTCAGAGTTACCAATCCTGAAATCAGAACTCAGATTCAGAATTCAGAACTTGGAACCCAGAAGTCAGAATACGGGACTCAGATTGCAGAACTCAGTGTTCAAAACTCAGAATTTCCAACCCTGAAATCAGAACTCAGAACTGATAATTCATAACTCAGAAGTAAGAACTGAAATTTCAGAACTCACAATTCAGAACTCAGAATTCAGAGCTCAGATTCCTGGACTCAGAATTCAGAATTCAGAACTCAGATCTCAGAACTCAGAATTCAGTTTCATTTCAGAATTCAGAACTCAGATTGCAAAACTGAATATGTTCAATAGTCATAGTTACCAATCACTAATTCAGAACTCAGATTCAGATTTCAGAAATTGGAACTCAGAACTCGCAATTTTGAACTCAGAACTCAGAATTTTGAACTCAGAACTCAGAATGCAGAACGCAGTGTACAGAACTCAGAGCTCAGAACTCAAAGTCAGATTTCAGATTTCAGCATTCAGAACTCGGGAATCAGAGCTCAAAATACAGAACTGTAAACTCAGAACATAAATGTCAGCATTCACCACTCAGAACTCAGCTTTTCGAAATCGGAATTCACAACTCGGAATTCACAATTTCAGAATTCAGAACTCGGAATTCAGAAATCAGAAGTCAGGAAACATATCTAAGATCTCAGAATTCTGAACGCAGAACTCAGATTTCAGTTCTCAGAATGCAGAATGCAGAACTCAGAATTCTGAACTCAGATTTCAGAAGTCAGAATTCAGATGTCAGAATTCTGAATTCAATTTCATTTCAGAATTCAGCACTCAGATTGCAGAACTGAATATATTCAGATGTCAGAATTCGCAATCCTGAACTCAGAACTCAGAATTCAGAATTCAGAATTCAGAAATTGGGACTCAGAACTCAGAATTTTGAACTCAGAACTCAGAATACAGGACTCACAATGCAGAACTCAGAATGCAGAACTCAGTGTTCAGAACTCAGAATTTCCAACCCTGAAATCAGAACTCTGATTTCAGAACTGAGAATTCATAATCAGAACTTAGGACTTAAATTTAAGTTCTCCCAATGCAGAACTCAGAATTCAGAGCCCAGGATTCAGAACTCAAAATTCAGAATTCAGAACTAAGAACTCAGAACTCCCAAATCCAAATGAAGATTTCCAAACTCAGTATTCAGAATTCAGACTTTGCAACACTGAGTTTAGAACTCTGATTTTGCATCTGAGAACTCAGAACTCAGAACTCAGAAGATAGATCTAACAACTCCGAATTCAGAAATCACAGATTCAATCTTTGAATTCAGCACTCAGAACTCAAACTCAGGACTCCAATTTCAGAATTCAGAATTCAGAGATTCGGACTGAGAACTGAGAATTCCAATTTCAGAATTCAGAACTCAGAACTCAGAACTCAGGACTCACAAATCATACAGAGATGTCAGAACTCTGAAATCAGAGTTCAAAATACAGAACTGTGAACTCAGATTTCACAACTCAGATCTCAGAATTCAGAAATAAGAGATTCAAATTTTGAATTCAGCACTCGCAACTCACTACTTAGCACTCAGAACTGATGTCAAAATTCAGAATTCCGAATTGCATTTCATTTCAGAATTCAGAACTCAGATTGCACAACCGAATCTATTCAAAACTCAGAGTTACCAATCCTGAAATCAGAACTCAGATTCAGAATTCAGAACTTGGAACCCAGAAGTCAGAATACGGGACTCAGATTGCAGAACTCAGTGTTCAGAACTCAGAATTTCCAACCCTGAAATCAGAACTCAGAACTGATAATTCATAACTCAGAAGTAAGAACTGAAATTTCAGAACTCACAATTCAGAACTCAGAATTCAGAGCTCAGATTCCTGGACTCAGAATTCAGAATTCAGAACTCAGATCTCAGAACTCAGAATTCAGTTTCATTTCAGAATTCAGAACTCAGATTGCAAAACTGAATATGTTCAATAGTCATAGTTACCAATCACTAATTCAGAACTCAGATTCAGATTTCAGAAATTGGAACTCAGAACTCGCAATTTTGAACTCAGAACTCAGAATTTTGAACTCAGAACTCAGAATGCAGAACGCAGTGTACAGAACTCAGAGCTCAGAACTCAAAGTCAGATTTCAGATTTCAGCATTCAGAACTCGGGAATCAGAGCTCAAAATACAGAACTGTAAACTCAGAACATAAATGTCAGCATTCACCACTCAGAACTCAGCTTTTCGAAATCGGAATTCACAACTCGGAATTCACAATTTCAGAATTCAGAACTCGGAATTCAGAAATCAGAAGTCAGGAAACATATCTAAGATCTCAGAATTCTGAACGCAGAACTCAGATTTCAGTTCTCAGAATGCAGAACGCAGAACTCAGAATTCTGAACTCAGATTTCAGAAGTCAGAATTCAGATGTCAGAATTCTGAATTCAATTTCATTTCAGAATTCAGCACTCAGATTGCAGAACTGAATATATTCAGATGTCAGAATTCGCAATCCTGAACTCAGAACTCAGAATTCAGAATTCAGAAATTGGGACTCAGAACTCAGAATTTTGAACTCAGAACTCAGAATACAGGACTCACAATGCAGAACTCAGAATGCAGAACTCAGTGTTCAGAACTCAGAATTTCCAACCCTGAAATCAGAACTCTGATTTCAGAACTGAGAATTCATAATCAGAACTTAGGACTTAAATTTAAGTTCTCCCAATGCAGAACTCAGAATTCAGAGCCCAGGATTCAGAACTCAAAATTCAGAATTCAGAACTAAGAACTCAGAACTCCCAAATCCAAATGAAGATTTCCAAACTCAGTATTCAGAATTCAGACTTTGCAACACTGAGTTTAGAACTCTGATTTTGCATCTGAGAACTCAGAACTCAGAACTCAGAAGATAGATCTAACAACTCCGAATTCAGAAATCACAGATTCAATCTTTGAATTCAGCACTCAGAACTCAAACTCAGGACTCCAATTTCAGAATTCAGAATTCAGAGATTCGGACTGAGAACTGAGAATTCCAATTTCAGAATTCAGAACTCAGAACTCAGAACTCAGGACTCACAAATCATACAGAGATGTCAGAACTCTGAAATCAGAGTTCAAAATACAGAACTGTGAACTCAGATTTCACAACTCAGATCTCAGAATTCAGAAATAAGAGATTCAAATTTTGAATTCAGCACTCGCAACTCACTACTTAGCACTCAGAACTGATGTCAAAATTCAGAATTCCGAATTGCGTTTCATTTCAGAATTCAGAACTCAGATTGCACAACCGAATCTATTCAAAACTCAGAGTTACCAATCCTGAAATCAGAACTCAGATTCAGAATTCAGAACTTGGAACCCAGAAGTCAGAATACGGGACTCAGATTGCAGAACTCAGTGTTCAAAACTCAGAATTTCCAACCCTGAAATCAGAACTCAGAACTGATAATTCATAACTCAGAAGTAAGAACTGAAATTTCAGAACTCACAATTCAGAACTCAGAATTCAGAGCTCAGATTCCTGGACTCAGAATTCAGAATTCAGAACTCAGATCTCAGAACTCAGAATTCAGTTTTATTTCAGAATTCAGAACTCAGATTGCAAAACTGAATATGTTCAATAGTCATAGTTACCAATCACTAATTCAGAACTCAGATTCAGATTTCAGAAATTGGAACTCAGAACTCGCAATTTTGAACTCAGAACTCAGAATTTTGAACTCAGAACTCAGAATGCAGAACGCAGTGTACAGAACTCAGAGCTCAGAACTCAAAGTCAGATTTCAGATTTCAGCATTCAGAACTCGGGAATCAGAGCTCAAAATACAGAACTGTAAACTCAGAACATAAATGTCAGCATTCACCACTCAGAACTCAGCTTTTCGAAATCGGAATTCACAACTCGGAATTCACAATTTCAGAATTCAGAACTCGGAATTCAGAAATCAGAAGTCAGGAAACATATCTAAGATCTCAGAATTCTGAACGCAGAACTCAGATTTCAGTTCTCAGAATGCAGAACGCAGAACTCAGAATTCTGAACTCAGATTTCAGAAGTCAGAATTCAGATGTCAGAATTCTGAATTCAATTTCATTTCAGAATTCAGCACTCAGATTGCAGAACTGAATATATTCAGATGTCAGAATTCGCAATCCTGAACTCAGAACTCAGAATTCAGAATTCAGAATTCAGAAATTGGGACTCAGAACTCAGAATTTTGAACTCAGAACTCAGAATACAGGACTCACAATGCAGAACTCAGAATGCAGAACTCAGTGTTCAGAACTCAGAATTTCCAACCCTGAAATCAGAACTCTGATTTCAGAACTGAGAATTCATAATCAGAACTTAGGACTTAAATTTAAGTTCTCCCAATGCAGAACTCAGAATTCAGAGCCCAGGATTCAGAACTCAAAATTCAGAATTCAGAACTAAGAACTCAGAACGCCCAAATCCAAATGAAGATTTCCAAACTCAGTATTCAGAATTCAGACTTTGCAACACTGAGTTTAGAACTCTGATTTTGCATCTGAGAACTCAGAACTCAGAACTCAGAAGATAGATCTAACAACTCCGAATTCAGAAATCACAGATTCAATCTTTGAATTCAGCACTCAGAACTCAAACTCAGGACTCCAATTTCAGAATTCAGAATTCAGAGATTCGGACTGAGAACTGAGAATTCCAATTTCAGAATTCAGAACTCAGAACTCAGAACTCAGGACTCACAAATCATACAGAGATGTCAGAACTCTGAAATCAGAGTTCAAAATACAGAACTGTGAACTCAGATTTCACAACTCAGATCTCAGAATTCAGAAATAAGAGATTCAAATTTTGAATTCAGCACTCGCAACTCACTACTTAGCACTCAGAACTGATGTCAAAATTCAGAATTCCGAATTGCGTTTCATTTCAGAATTCAGAACTCAGATTGCACAACCGAATCTATTCAAAACTCAGAGTTACCAATCCTGAAATCAGAACTCAGATTCAGAATTCAGAACTTGGAACCCAGAAGTCAGAATACGGGACTCAGATTGCAGAACTCAGTGTTCAAAACTCAGAATTTCCAACCCTGAAATCAGAACTCAGAACTGATAATTCATAACTCAGAAGTAAGAACTGAAATTTCAGAACTCACAATTCAGAACTCAGAATTCAGAGCTCAGATTCCTGGACTCAGAATTCAGAATTCAGAACTCAGATCTCAGAACTCAGAATTCAGTTTCATTTCAGAATTCAGAACTCAGATTGCAAAACTGAATATGTTCAATAGTCATAGTTACCAATCACTAATTCAGAACTCAGATTCAGATTTCAGAAATTGGAACTCAGAACTCGCAATTTTGAACTCAGAACTCAGAATTTTGAACTCAGAACTCAGAATGCAGAACGCAGTGTACAGAACTCAGAGCTCAGAACTCAAAGTCAGATTTCAGATTTCAGCATTCAGAACTCGGGAATCAGAGCTCAAAATACAGAACTGTAAACTCAGAACATAAATGTCAGCATTCACCACTCAGAACTCAGCTTTTCGAAATCGGAATTCACAACTCGGAATTCACAATTTCAGAATTCAGAACTCGGAATTCAGAAATCAGAAGTCAGGAAACATATCTAAGATCTCAGAATTCTGAACGCAGAACTCAGATTTCAGTTCTCAGAATGCAGAACGCAGAACTCAGAATTCTGAACTCAGATTTCAGAAGTCAGAATTCAGATGTCAGAATTCTGAATTCAATTTCATTTCAGAATTCAGCACTCAGATTGCAGAACTGAATATATTCAGATGTCAGAATTCGCAATCCTGAACTCAGAACTCAGAATTCAGAATTCAGAAATTGGGACTCAGAACTCAGAATTTTGAACTCAGAACTCAGAATACAGGACTCACAATGCAGAACTCAGAATGCAGAACTCAGTGTTCAGAACTCAGAATTTCCAACCCTGAAATCAGAACTCTGATTTCAGAACTGAGAATTCATAATCAGAACTTAGGACTTAAATTTAAGTTCTCCCAATGCAGAACTCAGAATTCAGAGCCCAGGATTCAGAACTCAAAATTCAGAATTCAGAACTAAGAACTCAGAACTCCCAAATCCAAATGAAGATTTCCAAACTCAGTATTCAGAATTCAGACTTTGCAACACTGAGTTTAGAACTCTGATTTTGCATCTGAGAACTCAGAACTCAGAACTCAGAAGATAGATCTAACAACTCCGAATTCAGAAATCACAGATTCAATCTTTGAATTCAGCACTCAGAACTCAAACTCAGGACTCCAATTTCAGAATTCAGAATTCAGAGATTCGGACTGAGAACTGAGAATTCCAATTTCAGAATTCAGAACTCAGAACTCAGAACTCAGGACTCACAAATCATACAGAGATGTCAGAACTCTGAAATCAGAGTTCAAAATACAGAACTGTGAACTCAGATTTCACAACTCAGATCTCAGAATTCAGAAATAAGAGATTCAAATTTTGAATTCAGCACTCGCAACTCACTACTTAGCACTCAGAACTGATGTCAAAATTCAGAATTCCGAATTGCGTTTCATTTCAGAATTCAGAACTCAGATTGCACAACCGAATCTATTCAAAACTCAGAGTTACCAATCCTGAAATCAGAACTCAGATTCAGAATTCAGAACTTGGAACCCAGAAGTCAGAATACGGGACTCAGATTGCAGAACTCAGTGTTCAAAACTCAGAATTTCCAACCCTGAAATCAGAACTCAGAACTGATAATTCATAACTCAGAAGTAAGAACTGAAATTTCAGAACTCACAATTCAGAACTCAGAATTCAGAGCTCAGATTCCTGGACTCAGAATTCAGAATTCAGAACTCAGATCTCAGAACTCAGAATTCAGTTTTATTTCAGAATTCAGAACTCAGATTGCAAAACTGAATATGTTCAATAGTCATAGTTACCAATCACTAATTCAGAACTCAGATTCAGATTTCAGAAATTGGAACTCAGAACTCGCAATTTTGAACTCAGAACTCAGAATTTTGAACTCAGAACTCAGAATGCAGAACGCAGTGTACAGAACTCAGAGCTCAGAACTCAAAGTCAGATTTCAGATTTCAGCATTCAGAACTCGGGAATCAGAGCTCAAAATACAGAACTGTAAACTCAGAACATAAATGTCAGCATTCACCACTCAGAACTCAGCTTTTCGAAATCGGAATTCACAACTCGGAATTCACAATTTCAGAATTCAGAACTCGGAATTCAGAAATCAGAAGTCAGGAAACATATCTAAGATCTCAGAATTCTGAACGCAGAACTCAGATTTCAGTTCTCAGAATGCAGAACGCAGAACTCAGAATTCTGAACTCAGATTTCAGAAGTCAGAATTCAGATGTCAGAATTCTGAATTCAATTTCATTTCAGAATTCAGCACTCAGATTGCAGAACTGAATATATTCAGATGTCAGAATTCGCAATCCTGAACTCAGAACTCAGAATTCAGAATTCAGAATTCAGAAATTGGGACTCAGAACTCAGAATTTTGAACTCAGAACTCAGAATACAGGACTCACAATGCAGAACTCAGAATGCAGAACTCAGTGTTCAGAACTCAGAATTTCCAACCCTGAAATCAGAACTCTGATTTCAGAACTGAGAATTCATAATCAGAACTTAGGACTTAAATTTAAGTTCTCCCAATGCAGAACTCAGAATTCAGAGCCCAGGATTCAGAACTCAAAATTCAGAATTCAGAACTAAGAACTCAGAACGCCCAAATCCAAATGAAGATTTCCAAACTCAGTATTCAGAATTCAGACTTTGCAACACTGAGTTTAGAACTCTGATTTTGCATCTGAGAACTCAGAACTCAGAACTCAGAAGATAGATCTAACAACTCCGAATTCAGAAATCACAGATTCAATCTTTGAATTCAGCACTCAGAACTCAAACTCAGGACTCCAATTTCAGAATTCAGAATTCAGAGATTCGGACTGAGAACTGAGAATTCCAATTTCAGAATTCAGAACTCAGAACTCAGAACTCAGGACTCACAAATCATACAGAGATGTCAGAACTCTGAAATCAGAGTTCAAAATACAGAACTGTGAACTCAGATTTCACAACTCAGATCTCAGAATTCAGAAATAAGAGATTCAAATTTTGAATTCAGCACTCGCAACTCACTACTTAGCACTCAGAACTGATGTCAAAATTCAGAATTCCGAATTGCGTTTCATTTCAGAATTCAGAACTCAGATTGCACAACCGAATCTATTCAAAACTCAGAGTTACCAATCCTGAAATCAGAATTCAGATTCAAAATTCAGAACTTGGAACCCAGAAGTCAGAATACGGGACTCAGATTGCAGAACTCAGTGTTCAAAACTCAGAATTTCCAACCCTGAAATCAGAACTCAGAACTGATAATTCATAACTCAGAAGTAAGAACTGAAATTTCAGAACTCACAATTCAGAACTCAGAATTCAGAGCTCAGATTCCTGGACTCAGAATTCAGAATTCAGAACTCAGATCTCAGAACTCAGAATTCAGTTTCATTTCAGAATTCAGAACTCAGATTGCAAAACTGAATATGTTCAATAGTCATAGTTACCAATCACTAATTCAGAACTCAGATTCAGATTTCAGAAATTGGAACTCAGAACTCGCAATTTTGAACTCAGAACTCAGAATTTTGAACTCAGAACTCAGAATGCAGAACGCAGTGTACAGAACTCAGAGCTCAGAACTCAAAGTCAGATTTCAGATTTCAGCATTCAGAACTCGGGAATCAGAGCTCAAAATACAGAACTGTAAACTCAGAACATAAATGTCAGCATTCACCACTCAGAACTCAGCTTTTCGAAATCGGAATTCACAACTCGGAATTCACAATTTCAGAATTCAGAACTCGGAATTCAGAAATCAGAAGTCAGGAAACATATCTAAGATCTCAGAATTCTGAACGCAGAACTCAGATTTCAGTTCTCAGAATGCAGAACGCAGAACTCAGAATTCTGAACTCAGATTTCAGAAGTCAGAATTCAGATGTCAGAATTCTGAATTCAATTTCATTTCAGAATTCAGCACTCAGATTGCAGAACTGAATATATTCAGATGTCAGAATTCGCAATCCTGAACTCAGAACTCAGAATTCAGAATTCAGAATTCAGAAATTGGGACTCAGAACTCAGAATTTTGAACTCAGAACTCAGAATACAGGACTCACAATGCAGAACTCAGAATGCAGAACTCAGTGTTCAGAACTCAGAATTTCCAACCCTGAAATCAGAACTCTGATTTCAGAACTGAGAATTCATAATCAGAACTTAGGACTTAAATTTAAGTTCTCCCAATGCAGAACTCAGAATTCAGAGCCCAGGATTCAGAACTCAAAATTCAGAATTCAGAACTAAGAACTCAGAACTCCCAAATCCAAATGAAGATTCCCAAACTCAGTATTCAGAATTCAGACTTTGCAACACTGAGTTTAGAACTCTGATTTTGCATCTGAGAACTCAGAACTCAGAACTCAGAAGATAGATCTAACAACTCCGAATTCAGAAATCACAGATTCAATCTTTGAATTCAGCACTCAGAACTCAAACTCAGGACTCCAATTTCAGAATTCAGAATTCAGAGATTCGGACTGAGAACTGAGAATTCCAATTTCAGAATTCAGAACTCAGAACTCAGAACTCAGGACTCACAAATCATACAGAGATGTCAGAACTCTGAAATCAGAGTTCAAAATACAGAACTGTGAACTCAGATTTCACAACTCAGATCTCAGAATTCAGAAATAAGAGATTCAAATTTTGAATTCAGCACTCGCAACTCACTACTTAGCACTCAGAACTGATGTCAAAATTCAGAATTCCGAATTGCGTTTCATTTCAGAATTCAGAACTCAGATTGCACAACCGAATCTATTCAAAACTCAGAGTTACCAATCCTGAAATCAGAACTCAGATTCAGAATTCAGAACTTGGAACCCAGAAGTCAGAATACGGGACTCAGATTGCAGAACTCAGTGTTCAAAACTCAGAATTTCCAACCCTGAAATCAGAACTCAGAACTGATAATTCATAACTCAGAAGTAAGAACTGAAATTTCAGAACTCACAATTCAGAACTCAGAATTCAGAGCTCAGATTCCTGGACTCAGAATTCAGAATTCAGAACTCAGATCTCAGAACTCAGAATTCAGTTTCATTTCAGAATTCAGAACTCAGATTGCAAAACTGAATATGTTCAATAGTCATAGTTACCAATCACTAATTCAGAACTCAGATTCAGATTTCAGAAATTGGAACTCAGAACTCGCAATTTTGAACTCAGAACTCAGAATTTTGAACTCAGAACTCAGAATGCAGAACGCAGTGTACAGAACTCAGAGCTCAGAACTCAAAGTCAGATTTCAGATTTCAGCATTCAGAACTCGGGAATCAGAGCTCAAAATACAGAACTGTAAACTCAGAACATAAATGTCAGCATTCACCACTCAGAACTCAGCTTTTCGAAATCGGAATTCACAACTCGGAATTCACAATTTCAGAATTCAGAACTCGGAATTCAGAAATCAGAAGTCAGGAAACATATCTAAGATCTCAGAATTCTGAACGCAGAACTCAGATTTCAGTTCTCAGAATGCAGAACGCAGAACTCAGAATTCTGAACTCAGATTTCAGAAGTCAGAATTCAGATGTCAGAATTCTGAATTCAATTTCATTTCAGAATTCAGCACTCAGATTGCAGAACTGAATATATTCAGATGTCAGAATTCGCAATCCTGAACTCAGAACTCAGAATTCAGAATTCAGAATTCAGAAATTGGGACTCAGAACTCAGAATTTTGAACTCAGAACTCAGAATACAGGACTCACAATGCAGAACTCAGAATGCAGAACTCAGTGTTCAGAACTCAGAATTTCCAACCCTGAAATCAGAACTCTGATTTCAGAACTGAGAATTCATAATCAGAACTTAGGACTTAAATTTAAGTTCTCCCAATGCAGAACTCAGAATTCAGAGCCCAGGATTCAGAACTCAAAATTCAGAATTCAGAACTAAGAACTCAGAACTCCCAAATCCAAATGAAGATTTCCAAACTCAGTATTCAGAATTCAGACTTTGCAACACTGAGTTTAGAACTCTGATTTTGCATCTGAGAACTCAGAACTCAGAACTCAGAAGATAGATCTAACAACTCCGAATTCAGAAATCACAGATTCAATCTTTGAATTCAGCACTCAGAACTCAAACTCAGGACTCCAATTTCAGAATTCAGAATTCAGAGATTCGGACTGAGAACTGAGAATTCCAATTTCAGAATTCAGAACTCAGAACTCAGAACTCAGGACTCACAAATCATACAGAGATGTCAGAACTCTGAAATCAGAGTTCAAAATACAGAACTGTGAACTCAGATTTCACAACTCAGATCTCAGAATTCAGAAATAAGAGATTCAAATTTTGAATTCAGCACTCGCAACTCACTACTTAGCACTCAGAACTGATGTCAAAATTCAGAATTCCGAATTGCGTTTCATTTCAGAATTCAGAACTCAGATTGCACAACCGAATCTATTCAAAACTCAGAGTTACCAATCCTGAAATCAGAACTCAGATTCAGAATTCAGAACTTGGAACCCAGAAGTCAGAATACGGGACTCAGATTGCAGAACTCAGTGTTCAAAACTCAGAATTTCCAACCCTGAAATCAGAACTCAGAACTGATAATTCATAACTCAGAAGTAAGAACTGAAATTTCAGAACTCACAATTCAGAACTCAGAATTCAGAGCTCAGATTCCTGGACTCAGAATTCAGAATTCAGAACTCAGATCTCAGAACTCAGAATTCAGTTTCATTTCAGAATTCAGAACTCAGATTGCAAAACTGAATATGTTCAATAGTCATAGTTACCAATCACTAATTCAGAACTCAGATTCAGATTTCAGAAATTGGAACTCAGAACTCGCAATTTTGAACTCAGAACTCAGAATTTTGAACTCAGAACTCAGAATGCAGAACGCAGTGTACAGAACTCAGAGCTCAGAACTCAAAGTCAGATTTCAGATTTCAGCATTCAGAACTCGGGAATCAGAGCTCAAAATACAGAACTGTAAACTCAGAACATAAATGTCAGCATTCACCACTCAGAACTCAGCTTTTCGAAATCGGAATTCACAACTCGGAATTCACAATTTCAGAATTCAGAACTCGGAATTCAGAAATCAGAAGTCAGGAAACATATCTAAGATCTCAGAATTCTGAACGCAGAACTCAGATTTCAGTTCTCAGAATGCAGAACGCAGAACTCAGAATTCTGAACTCAGATTTCAGAAGTCAGAATTCAGATGTCAGAATTCTGAATTCAATTTCATTTCAGAATTCAGCACTCAGATTGCAGAACTGAATATATTCAGATGTCAGAATTCGCAATCCTGAACTCAGAACTCAGAATTCAGAATTCAGAATTCAGAAATTGGGACTCAGAACTCAGAATTTTGAACTCAGAACTCAGAATACAGGACTCACAATGCAGAACTCAGAATGCAGAACTCAGTGTTCAGAACTCAGAATTTCCAACCCTGAAATCAGAACTCTGATTTCAGAACTGAGAATTCATAATCAGAACTTAGGACTTAAATTTAAGTTCTCCCAATGCAGAACTCAGAATTCAGAGCCCAGGATTCAGAACTCAAAATTCAGAATTCAGAACTAAGAACTCAGAACGCCCAAATCCAAATGAAGATTTCCAAACTCAGTATTCAGAATTCAGACTTTGCAACACTGAGTTTAAAACTCTGATTTTGCATCTGAGAACTCAGAACTCAGAACTCAGAAGATAGATCTAACAACTCCGAATTCAGAAATCACAGATTCAATCTTTGAATTCAGCACTCAGAACTCAAACTCAGGACTCCAATTTCAGAATTCAGAATTCAGAGATTCGGACTGAGAACTGAGAATTCCAATTTCAGAATTCAGAACTCAGAACTCAGAACTCAGGACTCACAAATCATACAGAGATGTCAGAACTCTGAAATCAGAGTTCAAAATACAGAACTGTGAACTCAGATTTCACAACTCAGATCTCAGAATTCAGAAATAAGAGATTCAAATTTTGAATTCAGCACTCGCAACTCACTACTTAGCACTCAGAACTGATGTCAAAATTCAGAATTCCGAATTGCGTTTCATTTCAGAATTCAGAACTCAGATTGCACAACCGAATCTATTCAAAACTCAGAGTTACCAATCCTGAAATCAGAACTCAGATTCAGAATTCAGAACTTGGAACCCAGAAGTCAGAATACGGGACTCAGATTGCAGAACTCAGTGTTCAAAACTCAGAATTTCCAACCCTGAAATCAGAACTCAGAACTGATAATTCATAACTCAGAAGTAAGAACTGAAATTTCAGAACTCACAATTCAGAACTCAGAATTCAGAGCTCAGATTCCTGGACTCAGAATTCAGAATTCAGAACTCAGATCTCAGAACTCAGAATTCAGTTTCATTTCAGAATTCAGAACTCAGATTGCAAAACTGAATATGTTCAATAGTCATAGTTACCAATCACTAATTCAGAACTCAGATTCAGATTTCAGAAATTGGAACTCAGAACTCGCAATTTTGAACTCAGAACTCAGAATTTTGAACTCAGAACTCAGAATGCAGAACGCAGTGTACAGAACTCAGAGCTCAGAACTCAAAGTCAGATTTCAGATTTCAGCATTCAGAACTCGGGAATCAGAGCTCAAAATACAGAACTGTAAACTCAGAACATAAATGTCAGCATTCACCACTCAGAACTCAGCTTTTCGAAATCGGAATTCACAACTCGGAATTCACAATTTCAGAATTCAGAACTCGGAATTCAGAAATCAGAAGTCAGGAAACATATCTAAGATCTCAGAATTCTGAACGCAGAACTCAGATTTCAGTTCTCAGAATGCAGAACGCAGAACTCAGAATTCTGAACTCAGATTTCAGAAGTCAGAATTCAGATGTCAGAATTCTGAATTCAATTTCATTTCAGAATTCAGCACTCAGATTGCAGAACTGAATATATTCAGATGTCAGAATTCGCAATCCTGAACTCAGAACTCAGAATTCAGAATTCAGAATTCAGAAATTGGGACTCAGAACTCAGAATTTTGAACTCAGAACTCAGAATACAGGACTCACAATGCAGAACTCAGAATGCAGAACTCAGTGTTCAGAACTCAGAATTTCCAACCCTGAAATCAGAACTCTGATTTCAGAACTGAGAATTCATAATCAGAACTTAGGACTTAAATTTAAGTTCTCCCAATGCAGAACTCAGAATTCAGAGCCCAGGATTCAGAACTCAAAATTCAGAATTCAGAACTAAGAACTCAGAACTCCCAAATCCAAATGAAGATTCCCAAACTCAGTATTCAGAATTCAGACTTTGCAACACTGAGTTTAGAACTCTGATTTTGCATCTGAGAACTCAGAACTCAGAACTCAGAAGATAGATCTAACAACTCCGAATTCAGAAATCACAGATTCAATCTTTGAATTCAGCACTCAGAACTCAAACTCAGGACTCCAATTTCAGAATTCAGAATTCAGAGATTCGGACTGAGAACTGAGAATTCCAATTTCAGAATTCAGAACTCAGAACTCAGAACTCAGGACTCACAAATCATACAGAGATGTCAGAACTCTGAAATCAGAGTTCAAAATACAGAACTGTGAACTCAGATTTCACAACTCAGATCTCAGAATTCAGAAATAAGAGATTCAAATTTTGAATTCAGCACTCGCAACTCACTACTTAGCACTCAGAACTGATGTCAAAATTCAGAATTCCGAATTGCGTTTCATTTCAGAATTCAGAACTCAGATTGCACAACCGAATCTATTCAAAACTCAGAGTTACCAATCCTGCAATCAGAACTCAGATTCAGAATTCAGAACTTGGAACCCAGAAGTCAGAATACGGGACTCAGATTGCAGAACTCAGTGTTCAAAACTCAGAATTTCCAACCCTGAAATCAGAACTCAGAACTGATAATTCATAACTCAGAAGTAAGAACTGAAATTTCAGAACTCACAATTCAGAACTCAGAATTCAGAGCTCAGATTCCTGGACTCAGAATTCAGAATTCAGAACTCAGATCTCAGAACTCAGAATTCAGTTTCATTTCAGAATTCAGAACTCAGATTGCAAAACTGAATATGTTCAATAGTCATAGTTACCAATCACTAATTCAGAACTCAGATTCAGATTTCAGAAATTGGAACTCAGAACTCGCAATTTTGAACTCAGAACTCAGAATTTTGAACTCAGAACTCAGAATGCAGAACGCAGTGTACAGAACTCAGAGCTCAGAACTCAAAGTCAGATTTCAGATTTCAGCATTCAGAACTCGGGAATCAGAGCTCAAAATACAGAACTGTAAACTCAGAACATAAATGTCAGCATTCACCACTCAGAACTCAGCTTTTCGAAATCGGAATTCACAACTCGGAATTCACAATTTCAGAATTCAGAACTCGGAATTCAGAAATCAGAAGTCAGGAAACATATCTAAGATCTCAGAATTCTGAACGCAGAACTCAGATTTCAGTTCTCAGAATGCAGAACGCAGAACTCAGAATTCTGAACTCAGATTTCAGAAGTCAGAATTCAGATGTCAGAATTCTGAATTCAATTTCATTTCAGAATTCAGCACTCAGATTGCAGAACTGAATATATTCAGATGTCAGAATTCGCAATCCTGAACTCAGAACTCAGAATTCAGAATTCAGAATTCAGAAATTGGGACTCAGAACTCAGAATTTTGAACTCAGAACTCAGAATACAGGACTCACAATGCAGAACTCAGAATGCAGAACTCAGTGTTCAGAACTCAGAATTTCCAACCCTGAAATCAGAACTCTGATTTCAGAACTGAGAATTCATAATCAGAACTTAGGACTTAAATTTAAGTTCTCCCAATGCAGAACTCAGAATTCAGAGCCCAGGATTCTGAACTCAAAATTCAGAATTCAGAACTAAGAACTCAGAACTCCCAAATCCAAATGAAGATTTCCAAACTCAGTATTCAGAATTCAGACTTTGCAACACTGAGTTTAGAACTCTGATTTTGCATCTGAGAACTCAGAACTCAGAACTCAGAAGATAGATCTAACAACTCCGAATTCAGAAATCACAGATTCAATCTTTGAATTCAGCACTCAGAACTCAAACTCAGGACTCCAATTTCAGAATTCAGAATTCAGAGATTCGGACTGAGAACTGAGAATTCCAATTTCAGAATTCAGAACTCAGAACTCAGAACTCAGGACTCACAAATCATACAGAGATGTCAGAACTCTGAAATCAGAGTTCAAAATACAGAACTGTGAACTCAGATTTCACAACTCAGATCTCAGAATTCAGAAATAAGAGATTCAAATTTTGAATTCAGCACTCGCAACTCACTACTTAGCACTCAGAACTGATGTCAAAATTCAGAATTCCGAATTGCGTTTCATTTCAGAATTCAGAACTCAGATTGCACAACCGAATCTATTCAAAACTCAGAGTTACCAATCCTGAAATCAGAACTCAGATTCAGAATTCAGAACTTGGAACCCAGAAGTCAGAATACGGGACTCAGATTGCAGAACTCAGTGTTCAAAACTCAGAATTTCCAACCCTGAAATCAGAACTCAGGACTGATAATTCATAACTCAGAAGTAAGAACTGAAATTTCAGAACTCACAATTCAGAACTCAGAATTCAGAGCTCAGATTCCTGGACTCAGAATTCAGAATTCAGAACTCAGATCTCAGAACTCAGAATTCAGTTTCATTTCAGAATTCAGAACTCAGATTGCAAAACTGAATATGTTCAATAGTCATAGTTACCAATCACTAATTCAGAACTCAGATTCAGATTTCAGAAATTGGAACTCAGAACTCGCAATTTTGAACTCAGAACTCAGAATTTTGAACTCAGAACTCAGAATGCAGAACGCAGTGTACAGAACTCAGAGCTCAGAACTCAAAGTCAGATTTCAGATTTCAGCATTCAGAACTCGGGAATCAGAGCTCAAAATACAGAACTGTAAACTCAGAACATAAATGTCAGCATTCACCACTCAGAACTCAGCTTTTCGAAATCGGAATTCACAACTCGGAATTCACAATTTCAGAATTCAGAACTCGGAATTCAGAAATCAGAAGTCAGGAAACATATCTAAGATCTCAGAATTCAGAACTCAGAACTCAGATCTCAGTTCAAAGAATGCAGAACGCAGAACTCAGAATTCTGAACTCAGAATTCAGAAGTCAGAATTCAGATGTCAGAATTCTGAATTCAATTTCATTTCAGAATTCAGCACTCAGATTGCAGAACTGAATATATTCAGATGTCAGAATTCGCAATCCTGAACTCAGAACTCAGAATTCAGAATTCAGAAATTGGGACTCAGAACTCAGAATTTTGAACTCAGAACTCAGAATACAGGACTCACAATGCAGAACTCAGAATGCAGAACTCAGTGTTCAGAACTCAGAATTTCCAACCCTGAAATCAGAACTCTGATTTCAGAACTGAGAATTCATAATCAGAACTTAGGACTTAAATTTAAGTTCTCCCAATGCAGAACTCAGAATTCAGAGCCCAGGATTCAGAACTCAAAATTCAGAATTCAGGACTAAGAACTCAGAACTCCCAAATCCAAATGAAGATTTCCAAACTCAGTATTCAGAATTCAGACTTTGCAACACTGAGTTTAGAACTCTGATTTTGCATCTCAGAACTCAGAACTCAGAACTCAGAAGATAGATCTAACAACTCCGAATTCAGAAATCACAGATTCAATCTTTGAATTCAGCACTCAGAACTCAAACTCAGGACTCCAATTTCAGAATTCAGAATTCAGAGATTCGGACTGAGAACTGAGAATTCCAATTTCAGAATTCAGAACTCAGAACTCAGAACTCAGGACTCACAAATCATACAGAGATGTCAGAACTCTGAAATCAGAGTTCAAAATACAGAACTGTGAACTCAGATTTCACAACTCAGATCTCAGAATTCAGAAATAAGAGATTCAAATTTTGAATTCAGCACTCGCAACTCACTACTTAGCACTCAGAACTGATGTCAAAATTCAGAATTCCGAATTGCGTTTCATTTCAGAATTCAGAACTCAGATTGCACAACCGAATCTATTCAAAACTCAGAGTTACCAATCCTGAAATCAGAACTCAGATTCAGAATTCAGAACTTGGAACCCAGAAGTCAGAATACGGGACTCAGATTGCAGAACTCAGTGTTCAAAACTCAGAATTTCCAACCCTGAAATCAGAACTCAGAACTGATAATTCATAACTCAGAAGTAAGAACTGAAATTTCAGAACTCACAATTCAGAACTCAGAATTCAGAGCTCAGATTCCTGGACTCAGAATTCAGAATTCAGAACTCAGATCTCAGAACTCAGAATTCAGTTTCATTTCAGAATTCAGAACTCAGATTGCAAAACTGAATATGTTCAATAGTCATAGTTACCAATCACTAATTCAGAACTCAGATTCAGATTTCAGAAATTGGAACTCAGAACTCGCAATTTTGAACTCAGAACTCAGAATGCAGAACGCAGTGTACAGAACTCAGAGCTCAGAACTCAAAGTCAGATTTCAGATTTCAGCATTCAGAACTCGGGAATCAGAGCTCAAAATACAGAACTGTAAACTCAGAACATAAATGTCAGCATTCACCACTCAGAACTCAGCTTTTCGAAATCGGAATTCACAACTCGGAATTCACAATTTCAGAATTCAGAACTCGGAATTCAGAAATCAGAAGTCAGGAAACATATCTAAGATCTCAGAATTCTGAACGCAGAACTCAGATTTCAGTTCTCAGAATGCAGAATGCAGAACTCAGAATTCTGAACTCAGATTTCAGAAGTCAGAATTCAGATGTCAGAATTCTGAATTCAATTTCATTTCAGAATTCAGCACTCAGATTGCAGAACTGAATATATTCAGATGTCAGAATTCGCAATCCTGAACTCAGAACTCAGAATTCAGAATTCAGAATTCAGAAATTGGGACTCAGAACTCAGAATTTTGAACTCAGAACTCAGAATACAGGACTCACAATGCAGAACTCAGAATGCAGAACTCAGTGTTCAGAACTCAGAATTTCCAACCCTGAAATCAGAACTCTGATTTCAGAACTGAGAATTCATAATCAGAACTTAGGACTTAAATTTAAGTTCTCCCAATGCAGAACTCAGAATTCAGAGCCCAGGATTCAGAACTCAAAATTCAGAATTCAGAACTAAGAACTAAGAACTCCCAAATTCAAATGAAGATTTCCAAACTCAGTATTCAGAATTCAGACTTTGCAACACTGAGTTTAGAACTCTGATTTTGCATCTGAGAACTCAGAACTCAGAACTCAGAAGATAGATCTAACAACTCCGAATTCAGAAATCACAGATTCAATCTTTGAATTCAGCACTCAGAACTCAAACTCAGGACTCCAATTTCAGAATTCAGAATTCAGAGATTCGGACTGAGAACTGAGAATTCCAATTTCAGAATTCAGAACTCAGAACTCAGAACTCAGGACTCACAAATCATACAGAGATGTCAGAACTCTGAAATCAGAGTTCAAAATACAGAACTGTGAACTCAGATTTCACAACTCAGATCTCAGAATTCAGAAATAAGAGATTCAAATTTTGAATTCAGCACTCGCAACTCACTACTTAGCACTCAGAACTGATGTCAAAATTCAGAATTCCGAATTGCGTTTCATTTCAGAATTCAGAACTCAGATTGCACAACCGAATCTATTCAAAACTCAGAGTTACCAATCCTGAAATCAGAACTCAGATTCAGAATTCAGAACTTGGAACCCAGAAGTCAGAATACGGGACTCAGATTGCAGAACTCAGTGTTCAAAACTCAGAATTTCCAACCCTGAAATCAGAACTCAGAACTGATAATTCATAACTCAGAAGTAAGAACTGAAATTTCAGAACTCACAATTCAGAACTCAGAATTCAGAGCTCAGATTCCTGGACTCAGAATTCAGAATTCAGAACTCAGATCTCAGAACTCAGAATTCAGTTTCATTTCAGAATTCAGAACTCAGATTGCAAAACTGAATGTGTTCAATAGTCATAGTTACCAATCACTAATTCAGAACTCAGATTCAGATTTCAGAAATTGGAACTCAGAACTCGCAATTTTGAACTCAGAACTCAGAATTTTGAACTCAGAACTCAGAATGCAGAACGCAGTGTACAGAACTCAGAGCTCAGAACTCAAAGTCAGATTTCAGATTTCAGCATTCAGAACTCGGGAATCAGAGCTCAAAATACAGAACTGTAAACTCAGAACATAAATGTCAGCATTCACCACTCAGAACTCAGCTTTTCGAAATCAGAATTCACAACTCGGAATTCACAATTTCAGAATTCAGAACTCGGAATTCAGAAATCAGAAGTCAGGAAACATATCTAAGATCTCAGAATTCTGAACGCAGAACTCAGATTTCAGTTCTCAGAATGCAGAACGCAGAACTCAGAATTCTGAACTCAGATTTCAGAAGTCAGAATTCAGATGTCAGAATTCTGAATTCAATTTCATTTCAGAATTCAGCACTCAGATTGCAGAACTGAATATATTCAGATGTCAGAATTCGCAATCCTGAACTAAGAACTCAAAATTCAGAATTCAGAAATTGGGACTCAGAACTCAGAATTTTGAACTCAGAACTCAGAATACAGGACTCACAATGCAGAACTCAGAATGCAGAACTCAGTGTTCAGAACTCAGAATTTCCAACCCTGAAATCAGAACTCTGATTTCAGAACTGAGAATTCATAATCAGAACTTAGGACTTAAATTTAATTTCTCCCAATGCAGAACTCAGAATTCAGAGCCCAGGATTCAGAACTCAAAATTCAGAATTCAGAACTAAGAACTCAGAACTCCCAAATCCAAATGAAGATTTCCAAACTCAGTATTAGAATTCAGACCTTGCAACACTGAGTTTAGAACTCTGATTTTGCATCTCAGAACTCAGAACTCAGAATTCAGAAATCATAGATTCAATCTTTGAATTCAGCACTCAGGACTCAAACTCAGGACTCCAATTTCAGAATTCAGAATTCAAAGATCCGGACTGAGAACTGAAAACTCGAATTTCAGAACTCTGAACTCAGAACTCACAACTCAGGACTCACAAATCATATTCAGATGTCAGAACTCTTAAATCAGAACAAAGAATTCAGAACTCAGAACTCAGAATTCAGAACTCAGAACTCAGATTTCACAACTCAGATCTCAGAATTCAGAAATAAGAGATTCAAATTTTGAATTCAGCACTCGTAACTCACTACTTACACTCAGAACTGATGTCAAAATTCAGAATTCCGAATTGCGTTTCATTTCAGAATTCAGAACTCAGATTGCACAACCGAATCTACTCAAAACTCAGAGTTACCAATCCTGAAATCAGAACTCAGATTCAGAATTCAGAACTTGGAACCCAGAAGTCAGAATACGGGACTCAGATTGCAGAACTCAGTGTTCAAAACTCAGAATTTCCAACCCTGAAATCAGAACTCAGAACTGATAATTCATAACTCAGAAGTAAGAACTGAAATTTCAGAACTCACAATTCAGAACTCAGAATTCAGAGCTCAGATTTCTGGACTCAAAATTCAGAATTCAGAACTCAGAACTCAGATCTCAGTTCAAAGAATGCAGAACGCAGAACTCAGAATCCTGAACTCAGATTTCAGAAGTCAGTATTCAGATATCAGAATTCTGAATTCAATTTCATTTCAGATGTCAGCACTCAGATTGCAGAACTGAATATATTCAGATGTCAGAATTCGCAATCCTGAACTCAGAACTCAGAACTCAGAATTCAGAATTCAGAAATTGGGAATCAGAACTCAGAATTTTGAACTCAGAACTCAGAATACAGGACTCACAATGCAGAACTCAGAATGCAGAACTCAGTGTTCAGAACTCAGAATTTCCAACCCTGAAATCAGAACTCTGATTTCAGAACTGAGAATTCATAATCAGAACTTAGGACTTAAATTTAAGTTCTCCCAAATGCAGAACTCAGAATTCAGAGCCCAGGATTCAGAACTCAAAATTCAGAATTCAGAACTAAGAACTCAGAACTCCCAAATCCAAATGAAGATTCCCAAACTCAGTATTCAGAATTCAGACTTTGCAACACTGAGTTTAGAACTCTGATTTGGCATCTGAGAACTCAGAACTCAGAACTCAGAAGATAGATCTAACAACTCCGAATTCAGAAATCACAGATTCAATCTTTGAATTCAGCACTCAGAACTCAAACTCAGGACTCCAATTTCAGAATTCAGAATTCAGAGATTCGGACTGAGAACTGAGAATTCCAATTTCAGAATTCAGAACTCAGAACTCAGAACTCAGGACTCACAAATCATACAGAGATGTCAGAACTCTGAAATCAGAGTTCAAAATACAGAACTGTGAACTCAGATTTCACAACTCAGATCTCAGAATTCAGAAATAAGAGATTCAAATTTTGAATTCAGCACTCGCAACTCACTACTTAGCACTCAGAACTGATGTCAAAATTCAGAATTCCGAATTGCGTTTCATTTCAGAATTCAGAACTCAGATTGCACAACCGAATCTATTCAAAACTCAGAGTTACCAATCCTGAAATCAGAACTCAGATTCAGAATTCAGAACTTGGAACCCAGAAGTCAGAATACGGGACTCAGATTGCAGAACTCAGTGTTCAAAACTCAGAATTTCCAACCCTGAAATCAGAACTCAGAACTGATAATTCATAACTCAGAAGTAAGAACTGAAATTTCAGAACTCACAATTCAGAACTCAGAATTCAGAGCTCAGATTCCTGGACTCAGAATTCAGAATTCAGAACTCAGATCTCAGAACTCAGAATTCAGTTTCATTTCAGAATTCAGAACTCAGATTGCAAAACTGAATATGTTCAATAGTCATAGTTACCAATCACTAATTCAGAACTCAGATTCAGATTTCAGAAATTGGAACTCAGAACTCGCAATTTTGAACTCAGAACTCAGAATTTTGAACTCAGAACTCAGAATGCAGAACGCAGTGTACAGAACTCAGAGCTCAGAACTCAAAGTCAGATTTCAGATTTCAGCATTCAGAACTCGGGAATCAGAGCTCAAAATACAGAACTGTAAACTCAGAACATAAATGTCAGCATTCACCACTCAGAACTCAGCTTTTCGAAATCGGAATTCACAACTCGGAATTCACAATTTCAGAATTCAGAACTCGGAATTCAGAAATCAGAAGTCAGGAAACATATCTAAGATCTCAGAATTCTGAACGCAGAACTCAGATTTCCGTTCTCAGAATGCAGAACGCAGAACTCAGAATTCTGAACTCAGAATTCAGAAGTCAGAATTCAGATGTCAGAATTCTGAATTCAATTTCATTTCAGAATTCAGCACTCAGATTGCAGAACTGAATATATTCAGATGTCAGAATTCGCAATCCTGAACTCAGAACTCAGAATTCAGAATTCAGAAATTGGGAATCAGAACTCAGAATTTTGAACTCAGAACTCAGAATACAGGACTCACAATGCAGAACTCAGAATGCAGAACTCAGTGTTCAGAACTCAGAATTTCCAACCCTGAAATCAGAACTCTGATTTCAGAACTGAGAATTCATAATCAGAAATTAGGACTTAAATTTAAGTTCTCCCAAATGCAGAACTCAGAATTCAGAGCCCAGGATTCTGAACTCAAAATTCAGAATTCAGAACTAAGAACTCAGAACTCCCAAATCCAAATGAAGATTCCCAAACTCAGTATTCAGAATTCAGACTTTGCAACACTGAGTTTAGAACTCTGATTTGGCATCTCAGAACTCAGAACTCAGAAGATAGATCTAACAACTCCGAATTCAGAAATCACAGATTCAATCTTTGAATTCAGCACTCAGAACTCAAACTCAGGACTCCAATTTCAGAATTCAGAATTCAGAGATTCGGACTGAGAACTGAGAATTCCAATTTCAGAATTCAGAACTCAGAACTCAGAACTCAGGACTCACAAATCATACAGAGATGTCAGAACTCTGAAATCAGAGTTCAAAATACAGAACTGTGAACTCAGATTTCACAACTCAGATCTCAGAATTCAGAAATAAGAGATTCAAATTTTGAATTCAGCACTCGCAACTCACTACTTAGCACTCAGAACTGATGTCAAAATTCAGAATTCCGAATTGCGTTTCATTTCAGAATTCAGAACTCAGATTGCACAACCGAATCTATTCAAAACCCAGAGTTACCAATCCTGAAATCAGAACTCAGATTCAGAATTCAGAACTTGGAACCCAGAAGTCAGAATACGGGACTCAGATTGCAGAACTCAGTGTTCAAAACTCAGAATTTCCAACCCTGAAATCAGAACTCAGAACTGATAATTCATAACTCAGAAGTAAGAACTGAAATTTCAGAACTCACAATTCAGAACTCAGAATTCAGAGCTCAGATTCCTGGACTCAGAATTCAGAATTCAGAACTCAGATCTCAGAACTCAGAATTCAGTTTCATTTCAGAATTCAGAACTCAGATTGTAAAACTGAATATGTTCAATACTCATAGTTACCAATCACTAATTCAGAACTCAGATTCAGATTTCAGAAATTGGAACTCAGAACTCGCAATTTTGAACTCAGAACTCAGAATTTTGAACTCAGAACTCAGAATGCAGAACGCAGTGTACAGAACTCAGAGCTCAGAACTCAAAGTCAGATTTCAGATTTCAGCATTCAGAACTCGGGAATCAGAGCTCAAAATACAGAACTGTAAACTCAGAACATAAATGTCAGCATTCACCACTCAGAACTCAGCTTTTCGAAATCGGAATTCACAACTCGGAATTCACAATTTCAGAATTCAGAACTCGGAATTCAGAAATCAGAAGTCAGGAAACATACCTAAGATCTCAGAATTCTGAACGCAGAACTCAGATTTCCGTTCTCAGAATGCAGAACGCAGAACTCAGAATTCTGAACTCAGAATTCAGAAGTCAGAATTCAGATGTCAGAATTCTGAATTCAATTTCATTTCAGAATTCAGCACTCAGATTGCAGAACTGAATATATTCAGATGTCAGAATTCGCAATCCTGAACTCAGAACTCAGAATTCAGAATTCAGAAATTGGGACTCAGAACTCAGAATTTTGAACTCAGAACTCAGAATACAGGACTCACAATGCAGAACTCAGAATGCAGAACTCAGTGTTCAGAACTCAGAATTTCCAACCCTGAAATCAGAACTCTGATTTCAGAACTGAGAATTCATAATCAGAAATTAGGACTTAAATTTAAGTTCTCCCAAATGCAGAACTCAGAATTCAGAGCCCAGGATTCTGAACTCAAAATTCAGAATTCAGAACTAAGAACTCAGAACTCCCAAATCCAAATGAAGATTCCCAAACTCAGTATTCAGAATTCAGACTTTGCAACACTGAGTTTAGAACTCTGATTTGGCATCTCAGAACTCAGAACTCAGAAGATAGATCTAACAACTCCGAATTCAGAAATCACAGATTCAATCTTTGAATTCAGCACTCAGAACTCAAACTCAGGACTCCAATTTCAGAATTCAGAATTCAGAGATTCGGACTGAGAACTGAGAATTCCAATTTCAGAATTCAGAACTCAGAACTCAGAACTCAGGACTCACAAATCATACAGAGATGTCAGAACTCTGAAATCAGAGTTCAAAATACAGAACTGTGAACTCAGATTTCACAACTCAGATCTCAGAATTCAGAAATAAGAGATTCAAATTTTGAATTCAGCACTCGCAACTCACTACTTAGCACTCAGAACTGATGTCAAAATTCAGAATTCCGAATTGCGTTTCATTTCAGAATTCAGAACTCAGATTGCACAACCGAATCTATTCAAAACCCAGAGTTACCAATCCTGAAATCAGAACTCAGATTCAGAATTCAGAACTTGGAACCCAGAAGTCAGAATACGGGACTCAGATTGCAGAACTCAGTGTTCAAAACTCAGAATTTCCAACCCTGAAATCAGAACTCAGAACTGATAATTCATAACTCAGAAGTAAGAACTGAAATTTCAGAACTCACAATTCAGAACTCAGAATTCAGAGCTCAGATTCCTGGACTCAGAATTCAGAATTCAGAACTCAGATCTCAGAACTCAGAATTCAGTTTCATTTCAGAATTCAGAACTCAGATTGCAAAACTGAATATGTTCAATAGTCATAGTTACCAATCACTAATTCAGAACTCAGATTCAGATTTCAGAAATTGGAACTCAGAACTCGCAATTTTGAACTCAGAACTCAGAATTTTGAACTCAGAACTCAGAATGCAGAACGCAGTGTACAGAACTCAGAGCTCAGAACTCAAAGTCAGATTTCAGATTTCAGCATTCAGAACTCGGGAATCAGAGCTCAAAATACAGAACTGTAAACTCAGAACATAAATGTCAGCATTCACCACTCAGAACTCAGCTTTTCGAAATCGGAATTCACAACTCGGAATTCACAATTTCAGAATTCAGAACTCGGAATTCAGAAATCAGAAGTCAGGAAACATACCTAAGATCTCAGAATTCTGAACGCAGAACTCAGATTTCCGTTCTCAGAATGCAGAACGCAGAACTCAGAATTCTGAACTCAGAATTCAGAAGTCAGAATTCAGATGTCAGAATTCTGAATTCAATTTCATTTCAGAATTCAGCACTCAGATTGCAGAACTGAATATATTCAGATGTCAGAATTCGCAATCCTGAACTCAGAACTCAGAATTCAGAATTCAGAAATTGGGACTCAGAACTCAGAATTTTGAACTCAGAACTCAGAATACAGGACTCACAATGCAGAACTCAGAATGCAGAACTCAGTGTTCAGAACTCAGAATTTCCAACCCTGAAATCAGAACTCTGATTTCAGAACTGAGAATTCATAATCAGAAATTAGGACTTAAATTTAAGTTCTCCCAATGCAGAACTCAGAATTCAGAGCCCAGGATTCTGAACTCAAAATTCAGAATTCAGAACTAAGAACTCAGAACTCCCAAATCCAAATGAAGATTCCCAAACTCAGTAGTCAGAATTCAGACTTTGCAACACTGAGTTTAGAACTCTGATTTGGCATCTCAGAACTCAGAACTCAGAAGATAGATCTAACAACTCCGAATTCAGAAATCACAGATTCAATCTTTGAATTCAGCACTCAGAACTCAAACTCAGGACTCCAATTTCAGAATTCAGAATTCAGAGATTCGGACTGAGAACTGAGAATTCCAATTTCAGAATTCAGAACTCAGAACTCAGAACTCAGGACTCACAAATCATACAGAGATGTCAGAACTCTGAAATCAGAGTTCAAAATACAGAACTGTGAACTCAGATTTCACAACTCAGATCTCAGAATTCAGAAATAAGAGATTCAAATTTTGAATTCAGCACTCGCAACTCACTACTTAGCACTCAGAACTGATGTCAAAATTCAGAATTCCGAATTGCGTTTCATTTCAGAATTCAGAACTCAGATTGCACAACCGAATCTATTCAAAACTCAGAGTTACCAATCCTGAAATCAGAACTCAGATTCAGAATTCAGAACTTGGAACCCAGAAGTCAGAATACGGGACTCAGATTGCAGAACTCAGTGTTCAAAACTCAGAATTTCCAACCCTGAAATCAGAACTCAGAACTGATAATTCATAACTCAGAAGTAAGAACTGAAATTTCAGAACTCACAATTCAGAACTCAGAATTCAGAGCTCAGATTCCTGGACTCAGAATTCAGAATTCAGAACTCAGATCTCAGAACTCAGAATTCAGTTTCATTTCAGAATTCAGAACTCAGATTGCAAAACTGAATATGTTCAATAGTCATAGTTACCAATCACTAATTCAGAACTCAGATTCAGATTTCAGAAATTGGAACTCAGAACTCGCAATTTTGAACTCAGAACTCAGAATTTTGAACTCAGAACTCAGAATGCAGAACGCAGTGTACAGAACTCAGAGCTCAGAACTCAAAGTCAGATTTCAGATTTCAGCATTCAGAACTCGGGAATCAGAGCTCACAATACAGAACTGTAAACTCAGAACATAAATGTCAGCATTCACCACTCAGAACTCAGCTTTTCGAAATCGGAATTCACAACTCGGAATTCACAATTTCAGAATTCAGAACTCGGAATTCAGAAATCAGAAGTCAGGAAACATACCTAAGATCTCAGAATTCTGAACGCAGAACTCAGATTTCCGTTCTCAGAATGCAGAACGCAGAACTCAGAATTCTGAACTCAGAATTCAGAAGTCAGAATTCAGATGTCAGAATTCTGAATTCAATTTCATTTCAGAATTCAGCACTCAGATTGCAGAACTGAATATATTCAGATGTCAGAATTCGCAATCCTGAACTCAGAACTCAGAATTCAGAATTCAGAAATTGGGACTCAGAACTCAGAATTTTGAACTCAGAACTCAGAATACAGGACTCACAATGCAGAACTCAGAATGCAGAACTCAGTGTTCAGAACTCAGAATTTCCAACCCTGAAATCAGAACTCTGATTTCAGAACTGAGAATTCATAATCAGAACTTAGGACTTAAATTTAAGTTCTCCCAATGCAGAACTCAGAATTCAGAGCCCAGGATTCTGAACTCAAAATTCAGAATTCAGAACTAAGAACTCAGAACTCCCAAATCCAAATGAAGATTTCCAAACTCAGTATTCAGAATTCAGACTTTGCAACACTGAGTTTAGAACTCTGATTTGGCATCTCAGAACTCAGAACTCAGAAGATAGATCTAACAACTCCGAATTCAGAAATCACAGATTCAATCTTTGAATTCAGCACTCAGAACTCAAACTCAGGACTCCAATTTCAGAATTCAGAATTCAGAGATTCGGACTGAGAACTGAGAATTCCAATTTCAGAATTCAGAACTCAGAACTCAGAACTCAGGACTCACAAATCAAACAGAGATGTCAGAACTCTGAAATCAGAGTTCAAAATACAGAACTGTGAACTCAGATTTCACAACTCAGATCTCAGAATTCAGAAATAAGAGATTCAAATTTTGAATTCAGCACTCGCAACTCACTACTTAGCACTCAGAACTGATGTCAAAATTCAGAATTCCGAATTGCGTTTCATTTCAGAATTCAGAACTCAGATTGCACAACCGAATCTATTCAAAACTCAGAGTTACCAATCCTGAAATCAGAACTCAGATTCAGAATTCAGAACTTGGAACCCAGAAGTCAGAATACGGGACTCAGATTGCAGAACTCAGTGTTCAAAACTCAGAATTTCCAACCCTGAAATCAGAACTCAGAACTGATAATTCATAACTCAGAAGTAAGAACTGAAATTTCAGAACTCACAATTCAGAACTCAGAATTCAGAGCTCAGATTCCTGGACTCAGAATTCAGAATTCAGAACTCAGATCTCAGAACTCAGAATTCAGTTTCATTTCAGAATTCAGAACTCAGATTGCAAAACTGAATATGTTCAATAGTCATAGTTACCAATCACTAATTCAGAACTCAGATTCAGATTTCAGAAATTGGAACTCAGAACTCGCAATTTTGAACTCAGAACTCAGAATTTTGAACTCAGAACTCAGAATGCAGAACGCAGTGTACAGAACTCAGAGCTCAGAACTCAAAGTCAGATTTCAGATTTCAGCATTCAGAACTCGGGAATCAGAGCTCAAAATACAGAACTGTAAACTCAGAACATAAATGTCAGCATTCACCACTCAGAACTCAGCTTTTCGAAATCGGAATTCACAACTCGGAATTCACAATTTCAGAATTCAGAACTCGGAATTCAGAAATCAGAAGTCAGGAAACATACCTAAGATCTCAGAATTCTGAACGCAGAACTCAGATTTCCGTTCTCAGAATGCAGAACGCAGAACTCAGAATTCTGAACTCAGAATTCAGAAGTCAGAATTCAGATGTCAGAATTCTGAATTCAATTTCATTTCAGAATTCAGCACTCAGATTGCAGAACTGAATATATTCAGATGTCAGAATTCGCAATCCTGAACTCAGAACTCAGAATTCAGAATTCAGAAATTGGGACTCAGAACTCAGAATTTTGAACTCAGAACTCAGAATACAGGACTCACAATGCAGAACTCAGAATGCAGAACTCAGTGTTCAGAACTCAGAATTTCCAACCCTGAAATCAGAACTCTGATTTCAGAACTGAGAATTCATAATCAGAACTTAGGACTTAAATTTAAGTTCTCCCAATGCAGAACTCAGAATTCAGAGCCCAGGATTCTGAACTCAAAATTCAGAATTCAGAACTCAGAACTCAGAACTCCCAAATCCAAATGAAGATTTCCAAACTCAGTATTCAGAATTCAGACTTTGCAACACTGAGTTTAGAACTCTGATTTGGCATCTCAGAACTCAGAACTCAGAAGATAGATCTAACAACTCCGAATTCAGAAATCACAGATTCAATCTTTGAATTCAGCACTCAGAACTCAAACTCAGGACTCCAATTTCAGAATTCAGAATTCAGAGATTCGGACTGAGAACTGAGAATTCCAATTTCAGAATTCAGAACTCAGAACTCAGAACTCAGGACTCACAAATCAAACAGAGATGTCAGAACTCTGAAATCAGAGTTCAAAATACAGAACTGTGAACTCAGATTTCACAACTCAGATCTCAGAATTCAGAAATAAGAGATTCAAATTTTGAATTCAGCACTCGCAACTCACTACTTAGCACTCAGAACTGATGTCAAAATTCAGAATTCCGAATTGCGTTTCATTTCAGAATTCAGAACTCAGATTGCACAACCGAATCTATTCAAAACTCAGAGTTACCAATCCTGAAATCAGAACTCAGATTCAGAATTCAGAACTTGGAACCCAGAAGTCAGAATACGGGACTCAGATTGCAGAACTCAGTGTTCAAAACTCAGAATTTCCAACCCTGAAATCAGAACTCAGAACTGATAATTCATAACTCAGAAGTAAGAACTGAAATTTCAGAACTCACAATTCAGAACTCAGAATTCAGAGCTCAGATTCCTGGACTCAGAATTCAGAATTCAGAACTCAGATCTCAGAACTCAGAATTCAGTTTCATTTCAGAATTCAGAACTCAGATTGCAAAACTGAATATGTTCAATAGTCATAGTTACCAATCACTAATTCAGAACTCAGATTCAGATTTCAGAAATTGGAACTCAGAACTCGCAATTTTGAACTCAGAACTCAGAATGCAGAACGCAGTGTACAGAACTCAGAGCTCAGAACTCAAAGTCAGATTTCAGATTTCAGCATTCAGAACTCGGGAATCAGAGCTCAAAATACAGAACTGTAAACTCAGAACATAAATGTCAGCATTCACCACTCAGAACTCAGCTTTTCGAAATCGGAATTCACAACTCGGAATTCACAATTTCAGAATTCAGAACTCGGAATTCAGAAATCAGAAGTCAGGAAACATACCTAAGATCTCAGAATTCTGAACGCAGAACTCAGATTTCAGTTCTCAGAATGCAGAACGCAGAACTCAGAATTCTGAACTCAGAATTCAGAAGTCAGAATTCAGATGTCAGAATTCTGAATTCAATTTCATTTCAGAATTCAGCACTCAGATTGCAGAACTGAATATATTCAGATGTCAGAATTCGCAATCCTGAACTCAGAACTCAGAATTCAGAATTCAGAAATTGGGACTCAGAACTCAGAATTTTGAACTCAGAACTCAGAATACAGGACTCACAATGCAGAACTCAGAATGCAGAACTCAGTGTTCAGAACTCAGAATTTCCAACCCTGAAATCAGAACTCTGATTTCAGAACTGAGAATTCATAATCAGAACTTAGGACTTAAATTTAAGTTCTCCCAATGCAGAACTCAGAATTCAGAGCCCAGGATTCAGAACTCAAAATTCAGAATTCAGAACTAAGAACTCAGAACTCCCAAATCCAAATGAAGATTCCCAAACTCAGTATTCAGAATTCAGACTTTGCAACACTGAGTTTAGAACTCTGATTTGGCATCTCAGAACTCAGAACTCAGAACTCAGAAGATAGATCTAACAACTCCGAATTCAGAAATCACAGATTCAATCTTTGAATTCAGCACTCAGAACTCAAACTCAGGACTCCAATTTCAGAATTCAGAATTCAGAGATTCGGACTGAGAACTGAGAATTCCAATTTCAGAATTCAGAACTCAGAACTCAGGACTCACAAATCATACAGAGATGTCAGAACTCTGAAATCAGAGTTCAAAATACAGAACTGTGAACTCAGATTTCACAACTCAGATCTCAGAATTCAGAAATAAGAGATTCAAATTTTGAATTCAGCACTCGCAACTCACTACTTAGCACTCAGAACTGATGTCAAAATTCAGAATTCCGAATTGCGTTTCATTTCAGAATTCAGAACTCAGATTGCACAACCGAATCTATTCAAAACTCAGAGTTACCAATCCTGAAATCAGAACTCAGATTCAGAATTCAGAACTTGGAACCCAGAAGTCAGAATACGGGACTCAGATTGCAGAACTCAGTGTTCAGAACTCAGAATTTCCAGCCCTGAAATCAGAACTCAGAACTGATAATTCATAACTCAGAAGTAAGAACTGAAATTTCAGAACTCACAATTCAGAACTCAGAATTCAGAGCTCAGATTCCTGGACTCAGAATTCAGAATTCAGAACTCAGATCTCAGAACTCAGAATTCAGTTTCATTTCAGAATTCAGAACTCAGATTGCAAAACTGAATATGTTCAATAGTCATAGTTACCAATCACTAATTCAGAACTCAGATTCAGATTTCAGAAATTGGAACTCAGAACTCAGAATTTTGAACTCAGAACTCAGAATTTTGAACTCAGAACTCAGAATGCAGAACGCAGTGTACAGAACTCAGAGCTCAGAACTCAAAGTCAGATTTCAGATTTCAGCATTCAGAACTCGGGAATCAGAGCTCAAAATACAGAACTGTAAACTCAGAACATAAATGTCAGCATTCACCACTCAGAACTCAGCTTTTCGAAATCGGAATTCACAACTCGGAATTCACAATTTCAGAATTCAGAACTCGGAATTCAGAAATCAGAAGTCAGGAAACATACCTAAGATCTCAGAATTCTGAACGCAGAACTCAGATTTCAGTTCTCAGAATGCAGAACGCAGAACTCAGAATTCTGAACTCAGAATTCAGAAGTCAGAATTCAGATGTCAGAATTCTGAATTCAATTTCATTTCAGAATTCAGCACTCAGATTGCAGAACTGAATATATTCAGATGTCAGAATTCGCAATCCTGAACTCAGAACTCAGAATTCAGAATTCAGAAATTGGGACTCAGAACTCAGAATTTTGAACTCAGAACTCAGAATACAGGACTCACAATGCAGAACTCAGAATGCAGAACTCAGTGTTCAGAACTCAGAATTTCCAACCCTGAAATCAGAACTCTGATTTCAGAACTGAGAATTCATAATCAGAACTTAGGACTTAAATTTAAGTTCTCCCAATGCAGAACTCAGAATTCAGAGCCCAGGATTCAGAACTCAAAATTCAGAATTCAGAACTAAGAACTCAGAACTCCCAAATCCAAATGAAGATTCCCAAACTCAGTATTCAGAATTCAGACTTTGCAACACTGAGTTTAGAACTCTGATTTGGCATCTCAGAACTGAGAACTCAGAACTCAGAAGATAGATCTAACAACTCCGAATTCAGAAATCACAGATTCAATCTTTGAATTCAGCACTCAGAACTCAAACTCAGGACTCCAATTTCAGAATTCAGAATTCAGAGATTCGGACTGAGAACTGAGAATTCCAATTTCAGAATTCAGAACTCAGAACTCAGGACTCACAAATCATACAGAGATGTCAGAACTCTGAAATCAGAGTTCAAAATACAGAACTGTGAACTCAGATTTCACAACTCAGATCTCAGAATTCAGAAATAAGAGATTCAAATTTTGAATTCAGCACTCGCAACTCACTACTTAGCACTCAGAACTGATGTCAAAATTCAGAATTCCGAATTGCGTTTCATTTCAGAATTCAGAACTCAGATTGCACAACCGAATCTATTCAAAACTCAGAGTTACCAATCCTGAAATCAGAACTCAGATTCAGAATTCAGAACTTGGAACCCAGAAGTCAGAATACGGGACTCAGATTGCAGAACTCAGTGTTCAAAACTCAGAATTTCCAACCCTGAAATCAGAACTCAGAACTGATAATTCATAACTCAGAAGTAAGAACTGAAATTTCAGAACTCACAATTCAGAACTCAGAATTCAGAGCTCAGATTCCTGGACTCAGAATTCAGAATTCAGAACTCAGATCTCAGAACTCAGAATTCAGTTTCATTTCAGAATTCAGAACTCAGATTGCAAAACTGAATATGTTCAATAGTCATAGTTACCAATCACTAATTCAGAACTCAGATTCAGATTTCAGAAATTGGAACTCAGAACTCAGAATTTTGAACTCAGAACTCAGAATTTTGAACTCAGAACTCAGAATGCAGAACGCAGTGTACAGAACTCAGAGCTCAGAACTCAAAGTCAGATTTCAGATTTCAGCATTCAGAACTCGGGAATCAGAGCTCAAAATACAGAACTGTAAACTCAGAACATAAATGTCAGCATTCACCACTCAGAACTCAGCTTTTCGAAATCGGAATTCACAACTCGGAATTCACAATTTCAGAATTCAGAACTCGGAATTCAGAAATCAGAAGTCAGGAAACATACCTAAGATCTCAGAATTCTGAACGCAGAACTCAGATTTCCGTTCTCAGAATGCAGAACGCAGAACTCAGAATTCTGAACTCAGAATTCAGAAGTCAGAATTCAGATGTCAGAATTCTGAATTCAATTTCATTTCAGAATTCAGCACTCAGATTGCAGAACTGAATATATTCAGATGTCAGAATTCGCAATCCTGAACTCAGAACTCAGAATTCAGAATTCAGAAATTGGGACTCAGAACTCAGAATTTTGAACTCAGAACTCAGAATACAGGACTCACAATGCAGAACTCAGAATGCAGAACTCAGTGCTCAGAACTCAGAATTTCCAACCCTGAAATCAGAACTCTGATTTCAGAACTGAGAATTCATAATCAGAACTTAGGACTTAAATTTAAGTTCTCCCAATGCAGAACTCAGAATTCTGAGCCCAGGATTCTGAACTCAAAATTCAGAATTCAGAACTAAGAACTCAGAACTCCCAAATCCAAATGAAGATTCCCAAACTCAGTATTCAGAATTCAGACTTTGCAACACTGAGTTTAGAACTCTGATTTGGCATCTCAGAACTCAGAACTCAGAAGATAGATCTAACAACTCCGAATTCAGAAATCACAGATTCAATCTTTGAATTCAGCACTCAGAACTCAAACTCAGGACTCCAATTTCAGAATTCAGAATTCAGAGATTCGGACTGAGAACTGAGAATTCCAATTTCAGAATTCAGAACTCAGAACTCAGAACTCAGGACTCACAAATCATACAGAGATGTCAGAACTCTGAAATCAGAGTTCAAAATACAGAACTGTGAACTCAGATTTCACAACTCAGATCTCAGAATTCAGAAATAAGAGATTCAAATTTTGAATTCAGCACTCGCAACTCACTACTTAGCACTCAGAACTGATGTCAAAATTCAGAATTCCGAATTGCGTTTCATTTCAGAATTCAGAACTCAGATTGCACAACCGAATCTATTCAAAACTCAGAGTTACCAATCCTGAAATCAGAACTCAGATTCAGAATTCAGAACTTGGAACCCAGAAGTCAGAATACGGGACTCAGATTGCAGAACTCAGTGTTCAAAACTCAGAATTTCCAACCCTGAAATCAGAACTCAGAACTGATAATTCATAACTCAGAAGTAAGAACTGAAATTTCAGAACTCACAATTCAGAACTCAGAATTCAGAGCTCAGATTCCTGGACTCAGAATTCAGAATTCAGAACTCAGATCTCAGAACTCAGAATTCAGTTTCATTTCAGAATTCAGAACTCAGATTGCAAAACTGAATATGTTCAATAGTCATAGTTACCAATCACTAATTCAGAACTCAGATTCAGATTTCAGAAATTGGAACTCAGAACTCGCAATTTTGAACTCAGAACTCAGAATGCAGAACGCAGTGTACAGAACTCAGAGCTCAGAACTCAAAGTCAGATTTCAGATTTCAGCATTCAGAACTCGGGAATCAGAGCTCACAATACAGAACTGTAAACTCAGAACATAAATGTCAGCATTCACCACTCAGAACTCAGCTTTTCGAAATCGGAATTCACAACTCGGAATTCACAATTTCAGAATTCAGAACTCGGAATTCAGAAATCAGAAGTCAGGAAACATACCTAAGATCTCAGAATTCTGAACGCAGAACTCAGATTTCCGTTCTCAGAATGCAGAACGCAGAACTCAGAATTCTGAACTCAGAATTCAGAAGTCAGAATTCAGATGTCAGAATTCTGAATTCAATTTCATTTCAGAATTCAGCACTCAGATTGCAGAACTGAATATATTCAGATGTCAGAATTCGCAATCCTGAACTCAGAACTCAGAATTCAGAATTCAGAAATTGGGACTCAGAACTCAGAATTTTGAACTCAGAACTCAGAATACAGGACTCACAATGCAGAACTCAGAATGCAGAACTCAGTGCTCAGAACTCAGAATTTCCAACCCTGAAATCAGAACTCTGATTTCAGAACTGAGAATTCATAATCAGAAATTAGGACTTAAATTTAAGTTCTCCCAATGCAGAACTCAGAATTCTGAGCCCAGGATTCTGAACTCAAAATTCAGAATTCAGAACTAAGAACTCAGAACTCCCAAATCCAAATGAAGATTCCCAAACTCAGTATTCAGAATTCAGACTTTGCAACACTGAGTTTAGAACTCTGATTTGGCATCTCAGAACTCAGAACTCAGAAGATAGATCTAAGAACTCCGAATTCAGAAATCACAGATTCAATCTTTGAATTCAGCACTCAGAACTCAAACTCAGGACTCCAATTTCAGAATTCAGAATTCAGAGATTCGGACTGAGAACTGAGAATTCCAATTTCAGAATTCAGAACTCAGAACTCAGAACTCAGGACTCACAAATCATACAGAGATGTCAGAACTCTGAAATCAGAGTTCAAAATACAGAACTGTGAACTCAGATTTCACAACTCAGATCTCAGAATTCAGAAATAAGAGATTCAAATTTTGAATTCAGCACTCGCAACTCACTACTTAGCACTCAGAACTGATGTCAAAATTCAGAATTCCGAATTGCGTTTCATTTCAGAATTCAGAACTCAGATTGCACAACCGAATCTATTCAAAACTCAGAGTTACCAATCCTGAAATCAGAACTCAGATTCAGAATTCAGAACTTGGAACCCAGAAGTCAGAATACGGGACTCAGATTGCAGAACTCAGTGTTCAAAACTCAGAATTTCCAACCCTGAAATCAGAACTCAGAACTGATAATTCATAACTCAGAAGTAAGAACTGAAATTTCAGAACTCACAATTCAGAACTCAGAATTCAGAGCTCAGATTCCTGGACTCAGAATTCAGAATTCAGAACTCAGATCTCAGAACTCAGAATTCAGTTTCATTTCAGAATTCAGAACTCAGATTGCAAAACTGAATATGTTCAATAGTCATAGTTACCAATCACTAATTCAGAACTCAGATTCAGATTTCAGAAATTGGAACTCAGAACTCGCAATTTTGAACTCAGAACTCAGAATGCAGAACGCAGTGTACAGAACTCAGAGCTCAGAACTCAAAGTCAGATTTCAGATTTCAGCATTCAGAACTCGGGAATCAGAGCTCACAATACAGAACTGTAAACTCAGAACATAAATGTCAGCATTCACCACTCAGAACTCAGCTTTTCGAAATCGGAATTCACAACTCGGAATTCACAATTTCAGAATTCAGAACTCGGAATTCAGAAATCAGAAGTCAGGAAACATACCTAAGATCTCAGAATTCTGAACGCAGAACTCAGATTTCCGTTCTCAGAATGCAGAACGCAGAACTCAGAATTCTGAACTCAGAATTCAGAAGTCAGAATTCAGATGTCAGAATTCTGAATTCAATTTCATTTCAGAATTCAGCACTCAGATTGCAGAACTGAATATATTCAGATGTCAGAATTCGCAATCCTGAACTCAGAACTCAGAATTCAGAATTCAGAAATTGGGACTCAGAACTCAGAATTTTGAACTCAGAACTCAGAATACAGGACTCACAATGCAGAACTCAGAATGCAGAACTCAGTGTTCAGAACTCAGAATTTCCAACCCTGAAATCAGAACTCTGATTTCAGAACTGAGAATTCATAATCAGAAATTAGGACTTAAATTTAAGTTCTCCCAATGCAGAACTCAGAATTCAGAGCCCAGGATTCTGAACTCAAAATTCAGAATTCAGAACTAAGAACTCAGAACTCCCAAATCCAAATGAAGATTCCCAAACTCAGTATTCAGAATTCAGACTTTGCAACACTGAGTTTAGAACTCTGATTTGGCATCTCAGAACTCAGAACTCAGAAGATAGATCTAACAACTCCGAATTCAGAAATCACAGATTCAATCTTTGAATTCAGCACTCAGAACTCAAACTCAGGACTCCAATTTCAGAATTCAGAATTCAGAGATTCGGACTGAGAACTGAGAATTCCAATTTCAGAATTCAGAACTCAGAACTCAGAACTCAGGACTCACAAATCATACAGAGATGTCAGAACTCTGAAATCAGAGTTCAAAATACAGAACTGTGAACTCAGATTTCACAACTCAGATCTCAGAATTCAGAAATAAGAGATTCAAATTTTGAATTCAGCACTCGCAACTCACTACTTAGCACTCAGAACTGATGTCAAAATTCAGAATTCCGAATTGCGTTTCATTTCAGAATTCAGAACTCAGATTGCACAACCGAATCTATTCAAAACTCAGAGTTACCAATCCTGAAATCAGAACTCAGATTCAGAATTCAGAACTTGGAACCCAGAAGTCAGAATACGGGACTCAGATTGCAGAACTCAGTGTTCAAAACTCAGAATTTCCAACCCTGAAATCAGAACTCAGAACTGATAATTCATAACTCAGAAGTAAGAACTGAAATTTCAGAACTCACAATTCAGAACTCAGAATTCAGAGCTCAGATTTCTGGACTCAAAATTCAGAATTCAGAATTCAGAACTCAGATCTCAGAACTCAGAATTCAGTTTCATTTCAGAATTCAGAACTCAGATTGCAAAACTGAATATGTTCAATAGTCATAGTTACCAATCACTAATTCAGAACTCAGATTCAGATTTCAGAAATTGGAACTCAGAACTCGCAATTTTGAACTCAGAACTCAGAATGCAGAACGCAGTGTACAGAACTCAGAGCTCAGAACTCAAAGTCAGATTTCAGATTTCAGCATTCAGAACTCGGGAATCAGAGCTCACAATACAGAACTGTAAACTCAGAACATAAATGTCAGCATTCACCACTCAGAACTCAGCTTTTCGAAATCGGAATTCACAACTCGGAATTCACAATTTCAGAATTCAGAACTCGGAATTCAGAAATCAGAAGTCAGGAAACATACCTAAGATCTCAGAATTCTGAACGCAGAACTCAGATTTCCGTTCTCAGAATGCAGAACGCAGAACTCAGAATTCTGAACTCAGAATTCAGAAGTCAGAATTCAGATGTCAGAATTCTGAATTCAATTTCATTTCAGAATTCAGCACTCAGATTGCAGAACTGAATATATTCAGATGTCAGAATTCGCAATCCTGAACTCAGAACTCAGAATTCAGAATTCAGAAATTGGGACTCAGAACTCAGAATTTTGAACTCAGAACTCAGAATACAGGACTCACAATGCAGAACTCAGAATGCAGAACTCAGTGTTCAGAACTCAGAATTTCCAACCCTGAAATCAGAACTCTGATTTCAGAACTGAGAATTCATAATCAGAAATTAGGACTTAAATTTAAGTTCTCCCAATGCAGAACTCAGAATTCAGAGCCCAGGATTCTGAACTCAAAATTCAGAATTCAGAACTAAGAACTCAGAACTCCCAAATCCAAATGAAGATTCCCAAACTCAGTATTCAGAATTCAGACTTTGCAACACTGAGTTTAGAACTCTGATTTGGCATCTCAGAACTCAGAACTCAGAAGATAGATCTAACAACTCCGAATTCAGAAATCACAGATTCAATCTTTGAATTCAGCACTCAGAACTCAAACTCAGGACTCCAATTTCAGAATTCAGAATTCAGAGATTCGGACTGAGAACTGAGAATTCCAATTTCAGAATTCAGAACTCAGAACTCAGAACTCAGGACTCACAAATCATACAGAGATGTCAGAACTCTGAAATCAGAGTTCAAAATACAGAACTGTGAACTCAGATTTCACAACTCAGATCTCAGAATTCAGAAATAAGAGATTCAAATTTTGAATTCAGCACTCGCAACTCACTACTTAGCACTCAGAACTGATGTCAAAATTCAGAATTCCGAATTGCGTTTCATTTCAGAATTCAGAACTCAGATTGCACAACCGAATCTATTCAAAACTCAGAGTTACCAATCCTGAAATCAGAACTCAGATTCAGAATTCAGAACTTGGAACCCAGAAGTCAGAATACGGGACTCAGATTGCAGAACTCAGTGTTCAAAACTCAGAATTTCCAACCCTGAAATCAGAACTCAGAACTGAAAATTCATAACTCAGAAGTAAGAACTGAAATTTCAGAACTCACAATTCAGAACTCAGAATTCAGAGCTCAGATTGCAGGACTCAGAATTCAGAATTCAGAACTCAGATCTCAGAACTCAGAATTCAGTTTCATTTCAGAATTCAGAACTCAGATTGCAAAACTGAATATGTTCAATAGTCATAGTTACCAATCACTAATTCAGAACTCAGATTCAGATTTCAGAAATTGGAACTCAGAACTCGCAATTTTGAACTCAGAACTCAGAATTTTGAACTCAGAACTCAGAATGCAGAACGCAGTGTACAGAACTCAGAGCTCAGAACTCAAAGTCAGATTTCAGATTTCAGCATTCAGAACTCGGGAATCAGAGCTCAAAATACAGAACTGTAAACTCAGAACATAAATGTCAGCATTCACCACTCAGAACTCAGCTTTTCGAAATCGGAATTCACAACTCGGAATTCACAATTTCAGAATTCAGAACTCGGAATTCAGAAATCAGAAGTCAGGAAACATACCTAAGATCTCAGAATTCTGAACGCAGAACTCAGATTTCCGTTCTCAGAATGCAGAACGCAGAACTCAGAATTCTGAACTCAGAATTCAGAAGTCAGAATTCAGATGTCAGAATTCTGAATTCAATTTCATTTCAGAATTCAGCACTCAGATTGCAGAACTGAATATATTCAGATGTCAGAATTCGCAATCCTGAACTCAGAACTCAGAATTCAGAATTCAGAAATTGGGACTCAGAACTCAGAATTTTGAACTCAGAACTCAGAATACAGGACTCACAATGCAGAACTCAGAATGCAGAACTCAGTGTTCAGAACTCAGAATTTCCAACCCTGAAATCAGAACTCTGATTTCAGAACTGAGAATTCATAATCAGAACTTAGGACTTAAATTTAAGTTCTCCCAATGCAGAACTCAGAATTCAGAGCCCAGGATTCAGAACTCAAAATTCAGAATTCAGAACTAAGAACTCAGAACTCCCAAATCCAAATGAAGATTCCCAAACTCAGTAGTCAGAATTCAGACTTTGCAACACTGAGTTTAGAACTCTGATTTGGCATCTCAGAACTCAGAACTCAGAACTCAGAAGATAGATCTAACAACTCCGAATTCAGAAATCACAGATTCAATCTTTGAATTCAGCACTCAGAACTCAAACTCAGGACTCCAATTTCAGAATTCAGAATTCAGAGATTCGGACTGAGAACTGAGAATTCCAATTTCAGAATTCAGAACTCAGAACTCAGAACTCAGGACTCACAAATCATACAGAGATGTCAGAACTCTGAAATCAGAGTTCAAAATACAGAACTGTGAACTCAGATTTCACAACTCAGATCTCAGAATTCAGAAATAAGAGATTCAAATTTTGAATTCAGCACTCGCAACTCACTACTTAGCACTCAGAACTGATGTCAAAATTCAGAATTTCGAATTGCGTTTCATTTCAGAATTCAGAACTCAGATTGCACAACTGAATCTATTCAAAACTCAGAGTTACCAATCCTGAAATCAGAACTCAGATTCAGAATTCAGAACTTGGAACCCAGAAGTCAGAATACGGGACTCAGATTGCAGAACTCAGTGTTCAAAACTCAGAATTTCCAACCCTGAAATCAGAACTCAGAACTGATAATTCATAACTCAGAAGTAAGAACTGAAATTTCAGAACTCACAATTCAGAACTCAGAATTCAGAGCTCAGATTCCTGGACTCAGAATTCAGAATTCAGAACTCAGATCTCAGAACTCAGAATTCAGTTTCATTTCAGAATTCAGAACTCAGATTGCAAAACTGAATATGTTCAATAGTCATAGTTACCAATCACTAATTCAGAACTCAGATTCAGATTTCAGAAATTGGAACTCAGAACTCGCAATTTTGAACTCAGAACTCAGAATTTTGAACTCAGAACTCAGAATGCAGAACGCAGTGTACAGAACTCAGAGCTCAGAACTCAAAGTCAGATTTCAGATTTCAGCATTCAGAACTCGGGAATCAGAGCTCAAAATACAGAACTGTAAACTCAGAACATAAATGTCAGCATTCACCACTCAGAACTCAGCTTTTCGAAATCGGAATTCACAACTTGGAATTCACAATTTCAGAATTCAGAACTCGGAATTCAGAAATCAGAAGTCAGGAAACATACCTAAGATCTCAGAATTCTGAACGCAGAACTCAGATTTCCGTTCTCAGAATGCAGAACGCAGAACTCAGAATTCTGAACTCAGAATTCAGAAGTCAGAATTCAGATGTCAGAATTCTGAATTCAATTTCATTTCAGAATTCAGCACTCAGATTGCAGAACTGAATATATTCAGATGTCAGAATTCGCAATCCTGAACTCAGAACTCAGAATTCAGAATTCAGAAATTGGGACTCAGAACTCAGAATTTTGAACTCAGAACTCAGAATACAGGACTCACAATGCAGAACTCAGAATGCAGAACTCAGTGTTCAGAACTCAGAATTTCCAACCCTGAAATCAGAACTCTGATTTCAGAACTGAGAATTCATAATCAGAACTTAGGACTTAAATTTAAGTTCTCCCAATGCAGAACTCAGAATTCAGAGCCCAGGATTCTGAACTCAAAATTCAGAATTCAGAACTAAGAACTCAGAACTCCCAAATCCAAATGAAGATTCCCAAACTCAGTATTCAGAATTCAGACTTTGCAACACTGAGTTTAGAACTCTGATTTGGCATCTCAGAACTCAGAACTCAGAAGATAGATCTAACAACTCCGAATTCAGAAATCACAGATTCAATCTTTGAATTCAGCACTCAGAACTCAAACTCAGGACTCCAATTTCAGAATTCAGAATTCAGAGATTCGGACTGAGAACTGAGAATTCCAATTTCAGAATTCAGAACTCAGAACTCAGAACTCAGGACTCACAAATCATACAGAGATGTCAGAACTCTGAAATCAGAGTTCAAAATACAGAACTGTGAACTCAGATTTCACAACTCAGATCTCAGAATTCAGAAATAAGAGATTCAAATTTTGAATTCAGCACTCGCAACTCACTACTTAGCACTCAGAACTGATGTCAAAATTCAGAATTCCGAATTGCGTTTCATTTCAGAATTCAGAACTCAGATTGCACAACCGAATCTATTCAAAACTCAGAGTTACCAATCCTGAAATCAGAACTCAGATTCAGAATTCAGAACTTGGAACCCAGAAGTCAGAATACGGGACTCAGATTGCAGAACTCAGTGTTCAAAACTCAGAATTTCCAACCCTGAAATCAGAACTCAGAACTGATAATTCATAACTCAGAAGTAAGAACTGAAATTTCAGAACTCACAATTCAGAACTCAGAATTCAGAGCTCAGATTCCTGGACTCAGAATTCAGAATTCAGAACTCAGATCTCAGAACTCAGAATTCAGTTTCATTTCAGAATTCAGAACTCAGATTGCAAAACTGAATATGTTCAATAGTCATAGTTACCAATCACTAATTCAGAACTCAGATTCAGATTTCAGAAATTGGAACTCAGAACTCGCAATTTTGAACTCAGAACTCAGAATTTTGAACTCAGAACTCAGAATGCAGAACGCAGTGTACAGAACTCAGAGCTCAGAACTCAAAGTCAGATTTCAGATTTCAGCATTCAGAACTCGGGAATCAGAGCTCAAAATACAGAACTGTAAACTCAGAACATAAATGTCAGCATTCACCACTCAGAACTCAGCTTTTCGAAATCGGAATTCACAACTCGGAATTCACAATTTCAGAATTCAGAACTCGGAATTCAGAAATCAGAAGTCAGGAAACATACCTAAGATCTCAGAATTCTGAACGCAGAACTCAGATTTCAGTTCTCAGAATGCAGAACGCAGAACTCAGAATTCTGAACTCAGAATTCAGAAGTCAGAATTCAGATGTCAGAATTCTGAATTCAATTTCATTTCAGAATTCAGCACTCAGATTGCAGAACTGAATATATTCAGATGTCAGAATTCGCAATCCTGAACTCAGAACTCAGAATTCAGAATTCAGAAATTGGGACTCAGAACTCAGAATTTTGAACTCAGAACTCAGAATACAGGACTCACAATGCAGAACTCAGAATGCAGAACTCAGTGTTCAGAACTCAGAATTTCCAACCCTGAAATCAGAACTCTGATTTCAGAACTGAGAATTCATAATCAGAACTTAGGACTTAAATTTAAGTTCTCCCAATGCAGAACTCAGAATTCAGAGCCCAGGATTCTGAACTCAAAATTCAGAATTCAGAACTAAGAACTCAGAACTCCCAAATCCAAATGAAGATTCCCAAACTCAGTATTCAGAATTCAGACTTTGCAACACTGAGTTTAGAACTCTGATTTGGCATCTCAGAACTCAGAACTCAGAAGATAGATCTAACAACTCCGAATTCAGAAATCACAGATTCAATCTTTGAATTCAGCACTCAGAACTCAAACTCAGGACTCCAATTTCAGAATTCAGAATTCAGAGATTCGGACTGAGAACTGAGAATTCCAATTTCAGAATTCAGAACTCAGAACTCAGAACTCAGGACTCACAAATCATACAGAGATGTCAGAACTCTGAAATCAGAGTTCAAAATACAGAACTGTGAACTCAGATTTCACAACTCAGATCTCAGAATTCAGAAATAAGAGATTCAAATTTTGAATTCAGCACTCGCAACTCACTACTTAGCACTCAGAACTGATGTCAAAATTCAGAATTCCGAATTGCGTTTCATTTCAGAATTCAGAACTCAGATTGCACAACCGAATCTATTCAAAACTCAGAGTTACCAATCCTGAAATCAGAACTCAGATTCAGAATTCAGAACTTGGAACCCAGAAGTCAGAATACGGGACTCAGATTGCAGAACTCAGTGTTCAAAACTCAGAATTTCCAACCCTGAAATCAGAACTCAGAACTGATAATTCATAACTCAGAAGTAAGAACTGAAATTTCAGAACTCACAATTCAGAACTCAGAATTCAGAGCTCAGATTTCTGGACTCAAAATTCAGAATTCAGAACTCAGAACTCAGATCTCAGTTCAAAGAATGCAGAACGCAGAACTCAGAATCCTGAACTTAGATTTCAGAAGTCAGAATTCAGATATCATAATTCTGATTTCAATTTCATTTCAGAATTCAGCACTCAGATTGCGGAACTGAATATATTTAGATGTCAGAATTCGCAATCCTAAACTCAGAACTCAGACTTCAGAATTCAGAAACTGGGACTCAGAACTCAGAATTTTGAACTCAGAACTCATAATATGGGACTCAGAATGCAGAACTCAGTGTTCAGAACTCAGAATTTCCAACCCTGAAATCAGAACTCTGATTTCAGAACTGAGAATTCATAATCAGAACTTAGGACTTAAATTTAAGTTCTCCCAAATGCAGAACTCAGAATTCAGAGCCCAGGATTCAGAACTCAAAATTCAGAATTCAGAACTAAGAACTCAGAACTCCCAAATCCAAATGAAGATTCCCAAACTCAGTATTCAGAATTCAGACTTTGCAACACTGAGTTTAGAACTCTGATTTTGCATCTCAGAACTCAGAACTCAGAACTCAGAAGATAGATCTAACAACTCCGAATTCAGAAATCACAGATTCAATCTTTGAATTCAGCACTCAGAACTCAAACTCAGGACTCCAATTTCAGAATTCAGAATTCAGAGATTCGGACTGAGAACTGAGAATTCCAATTTCAGAATTCAGAACTCAGAACTCAGAACTCAGGACTCACAAATCATACAGAGATGTCAGAACTCTGAAATCAGGTTCAAAATACAGAACTGTGAACTCAGATTTCACAACTCAGATCTCAGAATTCAGAAATAAGAGATTCAAATTTTGAATTCAGCACTCGCAACTCACTACTTAGCACTCAGAACTGATGTCAAAATTCAGAATTCCGAATTGCGTTTCATTTCAGAATTCAGAACTCAGATTGCACAACCGAATCTATTCAAAACTCAGAGTTACCAATCCTGAAATCAGAACTCAGATTCAGAATTCAGAACTTGGAACCCAGAAGTCAGAATACGGGACTCAGATTGCAGAACTCAGTGTTCAAAACTCAGAATTTCCAACCCTGAAATCAGAACTCAGAACTGATAATTCATAACTCAGAAGTAAGAACTGAAATTTCAGAACTCACAATTCAGAACTCAGAATTCAGAGCTCAGATTCCTGGACTCATAATTCAGAATTCAGAACTCAGATCTCAGAACTCAGAATTCAGTTTCATTTCAGAATTCAGAACTCAGATTGCAAAACTGAATATGTTCAATAGTCATAGTTACCAATCAGAATTCAGAACTCAGATTCAGATTTCAGAAATTGGAACTCAGAACTCGCAATTTTGAACTCAGAACTCAGAATTTTGAACTCAGAACTCAGAATGCAGAACGCAGTGTACAGAACTCAGAGCTCAGAACTCAAAGTCAGATTTCAGATTTCAGCATTCAGAACTCGGGAATCAGAGCTCAAAATACAGAACTGTAAACTCAGAACATAAATGTCAGCATTCACCACTCAGAACTCAGCTTTTCGAAATCGGAATTCACAACTCGGAATTCACAATTTCAGAATTCAGAACTCGGAATTCAGAAATCAGAAGTCAGGAAACATACCTAAGATCTCAGAATTCTGAACGCAGAACTCAGATTTCCGTTCTCAGAATGCAGAACGCAGAACTCAGAATTCTGAACTCAGAATTCAGAAGTCAGAATTCTGAATTCAATTTCATTTCAGAATTCAGCACTCAGATTGCAGAACTGAATATATTCAGATGTCAGAATTCGCAATCCTGAACTCAGAACTCAGAATTCAGAATTCAGAAATTGGGACTCAGAACTCAGAATTTTGAACTCAGAACTCAGAATACAGGACTCACAATGCAGAACTCAGAATGCAGAACTCAGTGTTCAGAACTCAGAATTTCCAACCCTGAAATCAGAACTCTGATTTCAGAACTGAGAATTCATAATCAGAAATTAGGACTTAAATTTAAGTTCTCCCAATGCAGAACTCAGAATTCAGAGCCCAGGATTCTGAACTCAAAATTCAGAATTCAGAACTAAGAACTCAGAACTCCCAAATCCAAATGAAGATTCCCAAACTCAGTATTCAGAATTCAGACTTTGCAACACTGAGTTTAGAACTCTGATTTGGCATCTCAGAACTCAGAACTCAGAAGATAGATCTAACAACTCCGAATTCAGAAATCACAGATTCAATCTTTGAATTCAGCACTCAGAACTCAAACTCAGGACTCCAATTTCAGAATTCAGAATTCAGAGATTCGGACTGAGAACTGAGAATTCCAATTTCAGAATTCAGAACTCAGAACTCAGAACTCAGGACTCACAAATCATACAGAGATGTCAGAACTCTGAAATCAGAGTTCAAAATACAGAACTGTGAACTCAGATTTCACAACTCAGATCTCAGAATTCAGAAATAAGAGATTCAAATTTTGAATTCAGCACTCGCAACTCACTACTTAGCACTCAGAACTGATGTCAAAATTCAGAATTCCGAATTGCGTTTCATTTCAGAATTCAGAACTCAGATTGCACAACCGAATCTATTCAAAACTCAGAGTTACCAATCCTGAAATCAGAACTCAGATTCAGAATTCAGAACTTGGAACCCAGAAGTCAGAATACGGGACTCAGATTGCAGAACTCAGTGTTCAAAACTCAGAATTTCCAACCCTGAAATCAGAACTCAGAACTGATAATTCATAACTCAGAAGTAAGAACTGAAATTTCAGAACTCACAATTCAGAACTCAGAATTCAGAGCTCAGATTTCTGGACTCAAAATTCAGAATTCAGAACTCAGAGCTCAGATCTCAGTTCAAAGAATGCAGAACGCAGAACTCAGAATCCTGAACTTAGATTTCAGAAGTCAGATTTCAGATATCATAATTCTGATTTCAATTTCATTTCAGAATTCAGCACTCAGATTGCAGAACTGAATATATTTAGATGTCAGAATTCGCAATCCTAAACTCAGAACTCAGAATTCAGAATTCAGAAACTGGGACTCAGAACTCAGAATTTTGAACTCAGAACTCATAATATGGGACTCAGAATGCAGAACTCAGTGTTCAGAACTCAGAATTTCCAACCCTGAAATCAGAACTCTGATTTCAGAACTGAGAATTCATAATCAGAACTTAGGACTTAAATTTAAGTTCTCCCAAATGCAGAACTCAGAATTCAGAGCCCAGGATTCTGAACTCAAAATTCAGAATTCAGAACTAAGAACTCAGAACTCCCAAATCCAAATGAAGATTTCCAAACTCAGTATTCAGAATTCAGACTTTGCAACACTGAGTTTAGAACTCTGATTTGGCATCTCAGAACTCAGAACTCAGAACTCAGAACTCAGAAGATAGATCTAACAACTCCGAATTCAGAAATCACAGATTCAATCTTTGAATTCAGCACTCAGAACTCAAACTCAGGACTCCAATTTCAGAATTCAGAATTCAGAGATTCGGACTGAGAACTGAGAATTCCAATTTCAGAATTCAGAACTCAGAACTCAGGACTCACAAATCATACAGAGATGTCAGAACTCTGAAATCAGAGTTCAAAATACAGAACTGTGAACTCAGATTTCACAACTCAGATCTCAGAATTCAGAAATAAGAGATTCAAATTTTGAATTCAGCACTCGCAACTCACTACTTAGCACTCAGAACTGATGTCAAAATTCAGAATTCCGAATTGCGTTTCATTTCAGAATTCAGAACTCAGATTGCACAACCGAATCTATTCAAAACTCAGAGTTACCAATCCTGAAATCAGAACTCAGATTCAGAATTCAGAACTTGGAACCCAGAAGTCAGAATACGGGACTCAGATTGCAGAACTCAGTGTTCAAAACTCAGAATTTCCAACCCTGAAATCAGAACTCAGAACTGATAATTCATAACTCAGAAGTAAGAACTGAAATTTCAGAACTCACAATTCAGAACTCAGAATTCAGAGCTCAGATTCCTGGACTCAAAATTCAGAATTCAGAACTCAGATCTCAGAACTCAGAATTCAGTTTCATTTCAGAATTCAGAACTCAGATTGCAAAACTGAATATGTTCAATAGTCATAGTTACCAATCAGAATTCAGAACTCAGATTCAGATTTCAGAAATTGGAACTCAGAACTCGCAATTTTGAACTCAGAACTCAGAATTTTGAACTCAGAACTCAGAATACAGAACGCAGTGTACAGAACTCAGAGCTCAGAACTCAAAGTCAGATTTCAGATTTCAGCATTCAGAACTCGGGAATCAGAGCTCAAAATACAGAACTGTAAACTCAGAACATAAATGTCAGCATTCACCACTCAGAACTCAGCTTTTCGAAATCGGAATTCACAACTCGGAATTCACAATTTCAGAATTCAGAACTCGGAATTCAGAAATCAGAAGTCAGGAAACATACCTAAGATCTCAGAATTCTGAACGCAGAACTCAGATTTCCGTTCTCAGAATGCAGAACGCAGAACTCAGAATTCTGAACTCAGAATTCAGAAGTCAGAATTCAGATGTCAGAATTCTGAATTCAATTTCATTTCAGAATTCAGCACTCAGATTGCAGAACTGAATATATTCAGATGTCAGAATTCGCAATCCTGAACTCAGAACTCAGAATTCAGAATTCAGAAATTGGGACTCAGAACTCAGAATTTTGAACTCAGAACTCAGAATACAGGACTCACAATGCAGAACTCAGAATGCAGAACTCAGTGTTCAGAACTCAGAATTTCCAACCCTGAAATCAGAACTCTGATTTCAGAACTGAGAATTCATAATCAGAAATTAGGACTTAAATTTAAGTTCTCCCAATGCAGAACTCAGAATTCAGAGCCCAGGATTCTGAACTCAAAATTCAGAATTCAGAACTAAGAACTCAGAACTCCCAAATCCAAATGAAGATTCCCAAACTCAGTATTCAGAATTCAGACTTTGCAACACTGAGTTTAGAACTCTGATTTGGCATCTCAGAACTCAGAACTCAGAAGATAGATCTAACAACTCCGAATTCAGAAATCACAGATTCAATCTTTGAATTCAGCACTCAGAACTCAAACTCAGGACTCCAATTTCAGAATTCAGAATTCAGAGATTCGGACTGAGAACTGAGAATTCCAATTTCAGAATTCAGAACTCAGAACTCAGAACTCAGGACTCACAAATCATACAGAGATGTCAGAACTCTGAAATCAGAGTTCAAAATACAGAACTGTGAACTCAGATTTCACAACTCAGATCTCAGAATTCAGAAATAAGAGATTCAAATTTTGAATTCAGCACTCGCAACTCACTACTTAGCACTCAGAACTGATGTCAAAATTCAGAATTCCGAATTGCGTTTCATTTCAGAATTCAGAACTCAGATTGCACAAACGAATCTATTCAAAACTCAGAGTTACCAATCCTGAAATCAGAACTCAGATTCAGAATTCAGAACTTGGAACCCAGAAGTCAGAATACGGGACTCAGATTGCAGAACTCAGTGTTCAAAACTCAGAATTTCCAACCCTGAAATCAGAACTCAGAACTGATAATTCATAACTCAGAAGTAAGAACTGAAATTTCAGAACTCACAATTCAGAACTCAGAATTCAGAGCTCAGATTTCTGGACTCAAAATTCAGAATTCAGAACTCAGAGCTCAGATCTCAGTTCAAAGAATGCAGAACGCAGAACTCAGAATCCTGAACTTAGATTTCAGAAGTCAGATTTCAGATATCATAATTCTGATTTCAATTTCATTTCAGAATTCAGCACTCAGATTGCAGAACTGAATATATTTAGATGTCAGAATTCGCAATCCTAAACTCAGAACTCAGAATTCAGAATTCAGAAACTGGGACTCAGAACTCAGAATTTTGAACTCAGAACTCATAATATGGGACTCAGAATGCAGAACTCAGTGTTCAGAACTCAGAATTTCCAACCCTGAAATCAGAACTCTGATTTCAGAACTGAGAATTCATAATCAGAACTTAGGACTTAAATTTAAGTTCTCCCAAATGCAGAACTCAGAATTCAGAGCCCAGGATTCTGAACTCAAAATTCAGAATTCAGAACTAAGAACTCAGAACTCCCAAATCCAAATGAAGATTCCCAAACTCAGTATTCAGAATTCAGACTTTGCAACACTGAGTTTAGAACTCTGATTTGGCATCTCAGAACTCAGAACTCAGAACTCAGAACTCAGAAGATAGATCTAACAACTCCGAATTCAGAAATCACAGATTCAATCTTTGAATTCAGCACTCAGAACTCAAACTCAGGACTCCAATTTCAGAATTCAGAATTCAGAGATTCGGACTGAGAACTGAGAATTCCAATTTCAGAATTCAGAACTCAGAACTCAGGACTCACAAATCATACAGAGATGTCAGAACTCTGAAATCAGAGTTCAAAATACAGAACTGTGAACTCAGATTTCACAACTCAGATCTCAGAATTCAGAAATAAGAGATTCAAATTTTGAATTCAGCACTCGCAACTCACTACTTAGCACTCAGAACTGATGTCAAAATTCAGAATTCCGAATTGCGTTTCATTTCAGAATTCAGAACTCAGATTGCACAACCGAATCTATTCAAAACTCAGAGTTACCAATCCTGAAATCAGAACTCAGATTCAGAATTCAGAACTTGGAACCCAGAAGTCAGAATACGGGACTCAGATTGCAGAACTCAGTGTTCAAAACTCAGAATTTCCAACCCTGAAATCAGAACTCAGAACTGATAATTCATAACTCAGAAGTAAGAACTGAAATTTCAGAACTCACAATTCAGAACTCAGAATTCAGAGCTCAGATTCCTGGACTCAAAATTCAGAATTCAGAACTCAGATCTCAGAACTCAGAATTCAGTTTCATTTCAGAATTCAGAACTCAGATTGCAAAACTGAATATGTTCAATAGTCATAGTTACCAATCAGAATTCAGAACTCAGATTCAGATTTCAGAAATTGGAACTCAGAACTCGCAATTTTGAACTCAGAACTCAGAATTTTGAACTCAGAACTCAGAATGCAGAACGCAGTGTACAGAACTCAGAGCTCAGAACTCAAAGTCAGATTTCAGATTTCAGCATTCAGAACTCGGGAATCAGAGCTCAAAATACAGAACTGTAAACTCAGAACATAAATGTCAGCATTCACCACTCAGAACTCAGCTTTTCGAAATCGGAATTCACAACTCGGAATTCACAATTTCAGAATTCAGAACTCGGAATTCAGAAATCAGAAGTCAGGAAACATACCTAAGATCTCAGAATTCTGAACGCAGAACTCAGATTTCCGTTCTCAGAATGCAGAACGCAGAACTCAGAATTCTGAACTCAGAATTCAGAAGTCAGAATTCAGATGTCAGAATTCTGAATTCAATTTCATTTCAGAATTCAGCACTCAGATTGCAGAACTGAATATATTCAGATGTCAGAATTCGCAATCCTGAACTCAGAACTCAGAATTCAGAATTCAGAAATTGGGACTCAGAACTCAGAATTTTGAACTCAGAACTCAGAATACAGGACTCACAATGCAGAACTCAGAATGCAGAACTCAGTGTTCAGAACTCAGAATTTCCAACCCTGAAATCAGAACTCTGATTTCAGAACTGAGAATTCATAATCAGAACTTAGGACTTAAATTTAAGTTCTCCCAATGCAGAACTCAGAATTCAGAGCCCAGGATTCAGAACTCAAAATTCAGAATTCAGAACTAAGAACTCAGAACTCCCAAATCCAAATGAAGATTCCCAAACTCAGTATTCAGAATTCAGACTTTGCAACACTGAGTTTAGAACTCTGATTTGGCATCTCAGAACTCAGAACTCAGAAGATAGATCTAACAACTCCGAATTCAGAAATCACAGATTCAATCTTTGAATTCAGCACTCAGAACTCAAACTCAGGACTCCAATTTCAGAATTCAGAATTCAGAGATTCGGACTGAGAACTGAGAATTCCAATTTCAGAATTCAGAACTCAGAACTCAGAACTCAGGACTCACAAATCATACAGAGATGTCAGAACTCTGAAATCAGAGTTCAAAATACAGAACTGTGAACTCAGATTTCACAACTCAGATCTCAGAATTCAGAAATAAGAGATTCAAATTTTGAATTCAGCACTCGCGACTCACTACTTAGCACTCAGAACTGATGTCAAAATTCAGAATTCCGAATTGCGTTTCATTTCAGAATTCAGAACTCAGATTGCACAACCGAATCTATTCAAATCTCAGAGTTACCAATCCTGAAATCAGAACTCAGATTCAGAATTCAGAACTTGGAACCCAGAAGTCAGAATACGGGACTCAGATTGCAGAACTCAGTGTTCAAAACTCAGAATTTCCAACCCTGAAATCAGAACTCAGAACTGATAATTCATAACTCAGAAGTAAGAACTGAAATTTCAGAACTCACAATTCAGAACTCAGAATTCAGAGCTCAGATTTCTGGACTCAAAATTCAGAATTCAGAACTCAGAACTCAGATCTCAGTTCAAAGAATGCAGAACGCAGAACTCAGAATCCTGAACTTAGATTTCAGAAGTCAGAATTCAGATATCAGAATTCTGATTTCAATTTCATTTCAGAATTCAGCACTCAGATTGCAGAACTGAATATATTCAGATGTCAGAATTCGCAATCCTAAACTCAGAACTCAGAATTCAGAATTCAGAAACTGGGACTCAGAACTCAGAATTTTGAACTCAGAACTCATAATATGGGACTCAGAATGCAGAACTCAGTGTTCAGAACTCAGAATTTCCAACCCTGAAATCAGAACTCTGATTTCAGAACTGAGAATTCATAATCAGAACTTAGGACTTAAATTTAAGTTCTCCCAAATGCAGAACTCAGAATTCAGAGCCCAGGATTCAGAACTCAAAATTCAGAATTCAGAACTAAGAACTCAGAACTCCCAAATCCAAATGAAGATTCCCAAACTCAGTATTCAGAATTCAGACTTTGCAACACTGAGTTTAGAACTCTGATTTGGCATCTCAGAACTCAGAACTCAGAACTCAGAACTCAGAAGATAGATCTAACAACTCCGAATTCAGAAATCACAGATTCAATCTTTGAATTCAGCACTCAGAACTCAAACTCAGGACTCCAATTTCAGAATTCAGAATTCAGAGATTCGGACTGAGAACTGAGAATTCCAATTTCAGAATTCAGAACTCAGAACTCAGAACTCAGGACTCACAAATCATACAGAGATGTCAGAACTCTGAAATCAGAGTTCAAAATACAGAACTGTGAACTCAGATTTCACAACTCAGATCTCAGAATTCAGAAATAAGAGATTCAAATTTTGAATTCAGCACTCGCAACTCACTACTTAGCACTCAGAACTGATGTCAAAATTCAGAATTCCGAATTGCGTTTCATTTCAGAATTCAGAACTCAGATTGCACAACCGAATCTATTCAAAACTCAGAGTTACCAATCCTGAAATCAGAACTCAGATTCAGAATTCAGAACTTGGAACCCAGAAGTCAGAATACGGGACTCAGATTGCAGAACTCAGTGTTCAAAACTCAGAATTTCCAACCCTGAAATCAGAACTCAGAACTGATAATTCATAACTCAGAAGTAAGAACTGAAATTTCAGAACTCACAATTCAGAACTCAGAATTCAGAGCTCAGATTTCTGGACTCAAAATTCAGAATTCAGAACTCAGAACTCAGATCTCAGTTCAAAGAATGCAGAACGCAGAACTCAGAATCCTGAACTTAGATTTCAGAAGTCAGAATTCAGATATCAGAATTCTGATTTCAATTTCATTTCAGAATTCAGCACTCAGATTGCAGAACTGAATATATTTAGATGTCAGAATTCGCAATCCTAAACTCAGAACTCAGAATTCAGAATTCAGAAACTGGGACTCAGAACTCAGAATTTTGAACTCAGAACTCATAATATGGGACTCAGAATGCAGAACTCAGTGTTCAGAACTCAGAATTTCCAACCCTGAAATCAGAACTCTGATTTCAGAACTGAGAATTCATAATCAGAACTTAGGACTTAAATTTAAGTTCTCCCAAATGCAGAACTCAGAATTCAGAGCCCAGGATTCAGAACTCAAAATTCAGAATTCAGAACTAAGAACTCAGAACTCCCAAATCCAAATGAAGATTCCCAAACTCAGTATTCAGAATTCAGACTTTGCAACACTGAGTTTAGAACTCTGATTTTGCATGAGAACTCAGAACTCAGAACTCAGAAGATAGATCTAACAACTCCGAATTCAGAAATCACAGATTCAATCTTTGAATTCAGCACTCAGAACTCAAACTCAGGACTCCAATTTCAGAATTCAGAATTCAGAGATTCGGACTGAGAACTGAGAATTCCAATTTCAGAATTCAGAACTCAGAACTCAGAACTCAGGACTCACAAATCATACAGAGATGTCAGAACTCTGAAATCAGAGTTCAAAATACAGAACTGTGAACTCAGATTTCACAACTCAGATCTCAGAATTCAGAAATAAGAGATTCAAATTTTGAATTCAGCACTCGCAACTCACTACTTAGCACTCAGAACTGATGTCAAAATTCAGAATTCCGAATTGCGTTTCATTTCAGAATTCAGAACTCAGATTGCACAACCGAATCTATTCAAATCTCAGAGTTACCAATCCTGAAATCAGAACTCAGATTCAGAATTCAGAACTTGGAACCCAGAAGTCAGAATACGGGACTCAGATTGCAGAACTCAGTGTTCAAAACTCAGAATTTCCAACCCTGAAATCAGAACTCAGAACTGATAATTCATAACTCAGAAGTAAGAACTGAAATTTCAGAACTCACAATTCAGAACTCAGAATTCAGAGCTCAGATTTCTGGACTCAAAATTCAGAATTCAGAACTCAGAACTCAGATCTCAGTTCAAAGAATGCAGAACGCAGAACTCAGAATCCTGAACTTAGATTTCAGAAGTCAGAATTCAGATATCAGAATTCTGATTTCAATTTCATTTCAGAATTCAGCACTCAGATTGCAGAACTGAATATATTTAGATGTCAGAATTCGCAATCCTAAACTCAGAACTCAGAATTCAGAATTCAGAAACTGGGACTCAGAACTCAGAATTTTGAACTCAGAACTCATAATATGGGACTCAGAATGCAGAACTCAGTGTTCAGAACTCAGAATTTCCAACCCTGAAATCAGAACTCTGATTTCAGAACTGAGAATTCATAATCAGAACTTAGGACTTAAATTTAAGTTCTCCCAAATGCAGAACTCAGAATTCAGAGCCCAGGATTCTGAACTCAAAATTCAGAATTCAGAACTAAGAACTCAGAACTCCCAAATCCAAATGAAGATTCCCAAACTCAGTATTCAGAATTCAGACTTTGCAACACTGAGTTTAGAACTCTGATTTGGCATCTCAGAACTCAGAACTCAGAACTCAGAACTCAGAAGATAGATCTAACAACTCCGAATTCAGAAATCACAGATTCAATCTTTGAATTCAGCACTCAGAACTCAAACTCAGGACTCCAATTTCAGAATTCAGAATTCAGAGATTCGGACTGAGAACTGAGAATTCCAATTTCAGAATTCAGAACTCAGAACTCAGGACTCACAAATCATACAGAGATGTCAGAACTCTGAAATCAGAGTTCAAAATACAGAACTGTGAACTCAGATTTCACAACTCAGATCTCAGAATTCAGAAATAAGAGATTCAAAGTTTGAATTCAGCACTCGCAACTCACTACTTAGCACTCAGAACTGATGTCAAAATTCAGAATTCCGAATTGCGTTTCATTTCAGAATTCAGAACTCAGATTGCACAACCGAATCTATTCAAAACTCAGAGTTACCAATCCTGAAATCAGAACTCAGATTCAGAATTCAGAACTTGGAACCCAGAAGTCAGAATACGGGACTCAGATTGCAGAACTCAGTGTTCAAAACTCAGAATTTCCAACCCTGAAATCAGAACTCAGAACTGATAATTCATAACTCAGAAGTAAGAACTGAAATTTCAGAACTCACAATTCAGAACTCAGAATTCAGAGCTCAGATTCCTGGACTCAAAATTCAGAATTCAGAACTCAGATCTCAGAACTCAGAATTCAGTTTCATTTCAGAATTCAGAACTCAGATTGCAAAACTGAATATGTTCAATAGTCATAGTTACCAATCAGAATTCAGAACTCAGATTCAGATTTCAGAAATTGGAACTCAGAACTCGCAATTTTGAACTCAGAACTCAGAATTTTGAACTCAGAACTCAGAATACAGAACGCAGTGTACAGAACTCAGAGCTCAGAACTCAAAGTCAGATTTCAGATTTCAGCATTCAGAACTCGGGAATCAGAGCTCAAAATACAGAACTGTAAACTCAGAACATAAATGTCAGCATTCACCACTCAGAACTCAGCTTTTCGAAATCGGAATTCACAACTCGGAATTCACAATTTCAGAATTCAGAACTCGGAATTCAGAAATCAGAAGTCAGGAAACATACCTAAGATCTCAGAATTCTGAACGCAGAACTCAGATTTCCGTTCTCAGAATGCAGAACGCAGAACTCAGAATTCTGAACTCAGAATTCAGAAGTCAGAATTCAGATGTCAGAATTCTGAATTCAATTTCATTTCAGAATTCAGCACTCAGATTGCAGAACTGAATATATTCAGATGTCAGAATTCGCAATCCTGAACTCAGAACTCAGAATTCAGAATTCAGAAATTGGGACTCAGAACTCAGAATTTTGAACTCAGAACTCAGAATACAGGACTCACAATGCAGAACTCAGAATGCAGAACTCAGTGTTCAGAACTCAGAATTTCCAACCCTGAAATCAGAACTCTGATTTCAGAACTGAGAATTCATAATCAGAACTTAGGACTTAAATTTAAGTTCTCCCAATGCAGAACTCAGAATTCAGAGCCCAGGATTCAGAACTCAAAATTCAGAATTCAGAACTAAGAACTCAGAACTCCCAAATCCAAATGAAGATTCCCAAACTCAGTATTCAGAATTCAGACTTTGCAACACTGAGTTTAGAACTCTGATTTGGCATCTCAGAACTCAGAACTCAGAAGATAGATCTAACAACTCCGAATTCAGAAATCACAGATTCAATCTTTGAATTCAGCACTCAGAACTCAAACTCAGGACTCCAATTTCAGAATTCAGAATTCAGAGATTCGGACTGAGAACTGAGAATTCCAATTTCAGAATTCAGAACTCAGAACTCAGAACTCAGGACTCACAAATCATACAGAGATGTCAGAACTCTGAAATCAGAGTTCAAAATACAGAACTGTGAACTCAGATTTCACAACTCAGATCTCAGAATTCAGAAATAAGAGATTCAAATTTTGAATTCAGCACTCGCGACTCACTACTTAGCACTCAGAACTGATGTCAAAATTCAGAATTCCGAATTGCGTTTCATTTCAGAATTCAGAACTCAGATTGCACAACCGAATCTATTCAAATCTCAGAGTTACCAATCCTGAAATCAGAACTCAGATTCAGAATTCAGAACTTGGAACCCAGAAGTCAGAATACGGGACTCAGATTGCAGAACTCAGTGTTCAAAACTCAGAATTTCCAACCCTGAAATCAGAACTCAGAACTGATAATTCATAACTCAGAAGTAAGAACTGAAATTTCAGAACTCACAATTCAGAACTCAGAATTCAGAGCTCAGATTTCTGGACTCAAAATTCAGAATTCAGAACTCAGAACTCAGATCTCAGTTCAAAGAATGCAGAACGCAGAACTCAGAATCCTGAACTTAGATTTCAGAAGTCAGAATTCAGATATCAGAATTCTGATTTCAATTTCATTTCAGAATTCAGCACTCAGATTGCAGAACTGAATATATTCAGATGTCAGAATTCGCAATCCTAAACTCAGAACTCAGAATTCAGAATTCAGAAACTGGGACTCAGAACTCAGAATTTTGAACTCAGAACTCATAATATGGGACTCAGAATGCAGAACTCAGTGTTCAGAACTCAGAATTTCCAACCCTGAAATCAGAACTCTGATTTCAGAACTGAGAATTCATAATCAGAACTTAGGACTTAAATTTAAGTTCTCCCAAATGCAGAACTCAGAATTCAGAGCCCAGGATTCAGAACTCAAAATTCAGAATTCAGAACTAAGAACTCAGAACTCCCAAATCCAAATGAAGATTCCCAAACTCAGTATTCAGAATTCAGACTTTGCAACACTGAGTTTAGAACTCTGATTTGGCATCTCAGAACTCAGAACTCAGAACTCAGAACTCAGAAGATAGATCTAACAACTCCGAATTCAGAAATCACAGATTCAATCTTTGAATTCAGCACTCAGAACTCAAACTCAGGACTCCAATTTCAGAATTCAGAATTCAGAGATTCGGACTGAGAACTGAGAATTCCAATTTCAGAATTCAGAACTCAGAACTCAGAACTCAGGACTCACAAATCATACAGAGATGTCAGAACTCTGAAATCAGAGTTCAAAATACAGAACTGTGAACTCAGATTTCACAACTCAGATCTCAGAATTCAGAAATAAGAGATTCAAATTTTGAATTCAGCACTCGCAACTCACTACTTAGCACTCAGAACTGATGTCAAAATTCAGAATTCCGAATTGCGTTTCATTTCAGAATTCAGAACTCAGATTGCACAACCGAATCTATTCAAAACTCAGAGTTACCAATCCTGAAATCAGAACTCAGATTCAGAATTCAGAACTTGGAACCCAGAAGTCAGAATACGGGACTCAGATTGCAGAACTCAGCGTTCAAAACTCAGAATTTCCAACCCTGAAATCAGAACTCAGAACTGATAATTCATAACTCAGAAGTAAGAACTGAAATTTCAGAACTCACAATTCAGAACTCAGAATTCAGAGCTCAGATTTCTGGACTCAAAATTCAGAATTCAGAACTCAGAACTCAGATCTCAGTTCAAAGAATGCAGAACGCAGAACTCAGAATCCTGAACTTAGATTTCAGAAGTCAGAATTCAGATATCAGAATTCTGATTTCAATTTCATTTCAGAATTCAGCACTCAGATTGCAGAACTGAATATATTTAGATGTCAGAATTCGCAATCCTAAACTCAGAACTCAGAATTCAGAATTCAGAAACTGGGACTCAGAACTCAGAATTTTGAACTCAGAACTCATAATATGGGACTCAGAATGCAGAACTCAGTGTTCAGAACTCAGAATTTCCAACCCTGAAATCAGAACTCTGATTTCAGAACTGAGAATTCATAATCAGAACTTAGGACTTAAATTTAAGTTCTCCCAAATGCAGAACTCAGAATTCAGAGCCCAGGATTCAGAACTCAAAATTCAGAATTCAGAACTAAGAACTCAGAACTCCCAAATCCAAATGAAGATTCCCAAACTCAGTATTCAGAATTCAGACTTTGCAACACTGAGTTTAGAACTCTGATTTTGCATGAGAACTCAGAACTCAGAACTCAGAAGATAGATCTAACAACTCCGAATTCAGAAATCACAGATTCAATCTTTGAATTCAGCACTCAGAACTCAAACTCAGGACTCCAATTTCAGAATTCAGAATTCAGAGATTCGGACTGAGAACTGAGAATTCCAATTTCAGAATTCAGAACTCAGAACTCAGAACTCAGGACTCACAAATCATACAGAGATGTCAGAACTCTGAAATCAGAGTTCAAAATACAGAACTGTGAACTCAGATTTCACAACTCAGATCTCAGAATTCAGAAATAAGAGATTCAAAGTTTGAATTCAGCACTCGCAACTCACTACTTAGCACTCAGAACTGATGTCAAAATTCAGAATTCCGAATTGCGTTTCATTTCAGAATTCAGAACTCAGATTGCACAACCGAATCTATTCAAAACTCAGAGTTACCAATCCTGAAATCAGAACTCAGATTCAGAATTCAGAACTTGGAACCCAGAAGTCAGAATACGGGACTCAGATTGCAGAACTCAGCGTTCAAAACTCAGAATTTCCAACCCTGAAATCAGAACTCAGAACTGATAATTCATAACTCAGAAGTAAGAACTGAAATTTCAGAACTCACAATTCAGAACTCAGAATTCAGAGCTCAGATTCCTGGACTCAGAATTCAGAATTCAGAACTCAGATCTCAGAACTCAGAATTCAGTTTCATTTCAGAATTCAGAACTCAGATTGCAAAACTGAATATGTTCAATAGTCATAGTTACCAATCAGAATTCAGAACTCAGATTCAGATTTCAGAAATTGGAACTCAGAACTCGCAATTTTGAACTCAGAACTCAGAATTTTGAACTCAGAACTCAGAATGCAGAACGCAGTGTACAGAACTCAGAGCTCAGAACTCAAAGTCAGATTTCAGATTTCAGCATTCAGAACTCGGGAATCAGAGCTCAAAATACAGAACTGTAAACTCAGAACATAAATGTCAGCATTCACCACTCAGAACTCAGCTTTTCGAAATCGGAATTCACAACTCGGAATTCACAATTTCAGAATTCAGAACTCGGAATTCAGAAATCAGAAGTCAGGAAACATACCTAAGATCTCAGAATTCTGAACTCAGAACTCAGATTTCCGTTCTCAGAATGCAGAACGCAGAACTCAGAATTCTGAACTCAGAATTCAGAAGTCAGAATTCAGATGTCAGAATTCTGAATTCAATTTCATTTCAGAATTCAGCACTCAGATTGCAGAACTGAATATATTCAGATGTCAGAATTCGCAATCCTGAACTCAGAACTCAGAATTCAGAATTCAGAAATTGGGACTCAGAACTCAGAATTTTGAACTCAGAACTCAGAATACAGGACTCACAATGCAGAACTCAGAATGCAGAACTCAGTGTTCAGAACTCAGAATTTCCAACCCTGAAATCAGAACTCTGATTTCAGAACTGAGAATTCATAATCAGAACTTAGGACTTAAATTTAAGTTCTCCCAATGCAGAACTCAGAATTCAGAGCCCAGGATTCTGAACTCAAAATTCAGAATTCAGAACTAAGAACTCAGAACTCCCAAATCCAAATGAAGATTCCCAAACTCAGTATTCAGAATTCAGACTTTGCAACACTGAGTTTAGAACTCTGATTTGGCATCTCAGAACTCAGAACTCAGAAGATAGATCTAACAACTCCGAATTCAGAAATCACAGATTCAATCTTTGAATTCAGCACTCAGAACTCAAACTCAGGACTCCAATTTCAGAATTCAGAATTCAGAGATTCGGACTGAGAACTGAGAATTCCAATTTCAGAATTCAGAACTCAGAACTCAGAACTCAGGACTCACAAATCATACAGAGATGTCAGAACTCTGAAATCAGAGTTCAAAATACAGAACTGTGAACTCAGATTTCACAACTCAGATCTCAGAATTCAGAAATAAGAGATTCAAATTTTGAATTCAGCACTCGCAACTCACTACTTAGCACTCAGAACTGATGTCAAAATTCAGAATTCCGAATTGCGTTTCATTTCAGAATTCAGAACTCAGATTGCACAACCGAATCTATTCAAAACTCAGAGTTACCAATCCTGAAATCAGAACTCAGATTCAGAATTCAGAACTTGGAACCCAGAAGTCAGAATACGGGACTCAGATTGCAGAACTCAGTGTTCAAAACTCAGAATTTCCAACCCTGAAATCAGAACTCAGAACTGATAATTCATAACTCAGAAGTAAGAACTGAAATTTCAGAACTCACAATTCAGAACTCAGAATTCAGAGCTCAGATTTCTGGACTCAAAATTCAGAATTCAGAACTCAGAACTCAGATCTCAGTTCAAAGAATGCAGAACGCAGAACTCAGAATCCTGAACTTAGATTTCAGAAGTCAGAATTCAGATATCATAATTCTGATTTCAATTTCATTTCAGAATTCAGCACTCAGATTGCAGAACTGAATATATTTAGATGTCAGAATTCGCAATCCTAAACTCAGAACTCAGAATTCAGAATTCAGAAACTGGGACTCAGAACTCAGAATTTTGAACTCAGAACTCATAATATGGGACTCAGAATGCAGAACTCAGTGTTCAGAACTCAGAATTTCCAACCCTGAAATCAGAACTCTGATTTCAGAACTGAGAATTCATAATCAGAACTTAGGACTTAAATTTAAGTTCTCCCAAATGCAGAACTCAGAATTCAGAGCCCAGGATTCTGAACTCAAAATTCAGAATTCAGAACTAAGAACTCAGAACTCCCAAATCCAAATGAAGATTCCCAAACTCAGTATTCAGAATTCAGACTTTGCAACACTGAGTTTAGAACTCTGATTTGGCATCTCAGAACTCAGAACTCAGAACTCAGAACTCAGAAGATAGATCTAACAACTCCGAATTCAGAAATCACAGATTCAATCTTTGAATTCAGCACTCAGAACTCAAACTCAGGACTCCAATTTCAGAATTCAGAATTCAGAGATTCGGACTGAGAACTGAGAATTCCAATTTCAGAATTCAGAACTCACAACTCAGAACTCAGGACTCACAAATCATACAGAGATGTCAGAACTCTGAAATCAGAGTTCAAAATACAGAACTGTGAACTCAGATTTCACAACTCAGATCTCAGAATTCAGAAATAAGAGATTCAAATTTTGAATTCAGCACTCGCAACTCACTACTTAGCACTCAGAACTGATGTCAAAATTCAGAATTCCGAATTGCGTTTCATTTCAGAATTCAGAACTCAGATTGCACAACCGAATCTATTCAAAACTCAGAGTTACCAATCCTGAAATCAGAACTCAGATTCAGAATTCAGAACTTGGAACCCAGAAGTCAGAATACGGGACTCAGATTGCAGAACTCAGCGTTCAAAACTCAGAATTTCCAACCCTGAAATCAGAACTCAGAACTGATAATTCATAACTCAGAAGTAAGAACTGAAATTTCAGAACTCACAATTCAGAACTCAGAATTCAGAGCTCAGATTCCTGGACTCAGAATTCAGAATTCAGAACTCAGATCTCAGAACTCAGAATTCAGTTTCATTTCAGAATTCAGAACTCAGATTGCAAAACTGAATATGTTCAATAGTCATAGTTACCAATCAGAATTCAGAACTCAGATTCAGATTTCAGAAATTGGAACTCAGAACTCGCAATTTTGAACTCAGAACTCAGAATTTTGAACTCAGAACTCAGAATGCAGAACGCAGTGTACAGAACTCAGAGCTCAGAACTCAAAGTCAGATTTCAGATTTCAGCATTCAGAACTCGGGAATCAGAGCTCAAAATACAGAACTGTAAACTCAGAACATAAATGTCAGCATTCACCACTCAGAACTCAGCTTTTCGAAATCGGAATTCACAACTCGGAATTCACAATTTCAGAATTCAGAACTCGGAATTCAGAAATCAGAAGTCAGGAAACATACCTAAGATCTCAGAATTCTGAACTCAGAACTCAGATTTCCGTTCTCAGAATGCAGAACGCAGAACTCAGAATTCTGAACTCAGAATTCAGAAGTCAGAATTCAGATGTCAGAATTCTGAATTCAATTTCATTTCAGAATTCAGCACTCAGATTGCAGAACTGAATATATTCAGATGTCAGAATTCGCAATCCTGAACTCAGAACTCAGAATTCAGAATTCAGAAATTGGGACTCAGAACTCAGAATTTTGAACTCAGAACTCAGAATACAGGACTCACAATGCAGAACTCAGAATGCAGAACTCAGTGTTCAGAACTCAGAATTTCCAACCCTGAAATCAGAACTCTGATTTCAGAACTGAGAATTCATAATCAGAACTTAGGACTTAAATTTAAGTTCTCCCAATGCAGAACTCAGAATTCAGAGCCCAGGATTCAGAACTCAAAATTCAGAATTCAGAACTAAGAACTCAGAACTCCCAAATCCAAATGAAGATTCCCAAACTCAGTATTCAGAATTCAGACTTTGCAACACTGAGTTTAGAACTCTGATTTGGCATCTCAGAACTCAGAACTCAGAAGATAGATCTAACAACTCCGAATTCAGAAATCACAGATTCAATCTTTGAATTCAGCACTCAGAACTCAAACTCAGGACTCCAATTTCAGAATTCAGAATTCAGAGATTCGGACTGAGAACTGAGAATTCCAATTTCAGAATTCAGAACTCAGAACTCAGGACTCACAAATCATACAGAGATGTCAGAACTCTGAAATCAGAGTTCAAAATACAGAACTGTGAACTCAGATTTCACAACTCAGATCTCAGAATTCAGAAATAAGAGATTCAAATTTTGAATTCAGCACTCGCAACTCACTACTTAGCACTCAGAACTGATGTCAAAATTCAGAATTCCGAATTGCGTTTCATTTCAGAATTCAGAACTCAGATTGCACAACCGAATCTATTCAAAACTCAGAGTTACCAATCCTGAAATCAGAACTCAGATTCAGAATTCAGAACTTGGAACCCAGAAGTCAGAATACGGGACTCAGATTGCAGAACTCAGTGTTCAAAACTCAGAATTTCCAACCCTGAAATCAGAACTCAGAACTGATAATTCATAACTCAGAAGTAAGAACTGAAATTTCAGAACTCACAATTCAGAACTCAGAATTCAGAGCTCAGATTCCTGGACTCAAAATTCAGAATTCAGAACTCAGATCTCAGAACTCAGAATTCAGTTTCATTTCAGAATTCAGAACTCAGATTGCAAAACTGAATATGTTCAATAGTCATAGTTACCAATCAGAATTCAGAACTCAGATTCAGATTTCAGAAATTGGAACTCAGAACTCGCAATTTTGAACTCAGAACTCAGAATTTTGAACTCAGAACTCAGAATGCAGAACGCAGTGTACAGAACTCAGAGCTCAGAACTCAAAGTCAGATTTCAGATTTCAGCATTCAGAACTCGGGAATCAGAGCTCAAAATACAGAACTGTAAACTCAGAACATAAATGTCAGCATTCACCACTCAGAACTCAGCTTTTCGAAATCGGAATTCACAACTCGGAATTCACAATTTCAGAATTCAGAACTCGGAATTCAGAAATCAGAAGTCAGGAAACATACCTAAGATCTCAGAATTCTGAACGCAGAACTCAGATTTCCGTTCTCAGAATGCAGAACGCAGAACTCAGAATTCTGAACTCAGAATTCAGAAGTCAGAATTCAGATGTCAGAATTCTGAATTCAATTTCATTTCAGAATTCAGCACTCAGATTGCAGAACTGAATATATTCAGATGTCAGAATTCGCAATCCTGAACTCAGAACTCAGAATTCAGAATTCAGAAATTGGGACTCAGAACTCAGAATTTTGAACTCAGAACTCAGAATACAGGACTCACAATGCAGAACTCAGAATGCAGAACTCAGTGTTCAGAACTCAGAATTTCCAACCCTGAAATCAGAACTCTGATTTCAGAACTGAGAATTCATAATCAGAAATTAGGACTTAAATTTAAGTTCTCCCAATGCAGAACTCAGAATTCAGAGCCCAGGATTCTGAACTCAAAATTCAGAATTCAGAACTAAGAACTCAGAACTCCCAAATCCAAATGAAGATTCCCAAACTCAGTATTCAGAATTCAGACTTTGCAACACTGAGTTTAGAACTCTGATTTGGCATCTCAGAACTGAGAACTCAGAAGATAGATCTAACAACTCCGAATTCAGAAATCACAGATTCAATCTTTGAATTCAGCACTCAGAACTCAAACTCAGGACTCCAATTTCAGAATTCAGAATTCAGAGATTCGGACTGAGAACTGAGAATTCCAATTTCAGAATTCAGAACTCAGAACTCAGAACTCAGGACTCACAAATCATACAGAGATGTCAGAACTCTGAAATCAGAGTTCAAAATACAGAACTGTGAACTCAGATTTCACAACTCAGATCTCAGAATTCAGAAATAAGAGATTCAAATTTTGAATTCAGCACTCGCGACTCACTACTTAGCACTCAGAACTGATGTCAAAATTCAGAATTCCGAATTGCGTTTCATTTCAGAATTCAGAACTCAGATTGCACAACCGAATCTATTCAAATCTCAGAGTTACCAATCCTGAAATCAGAACTCAGATTCAGAATTCAGAACTTGGAACCCAGAAGTCAGAATACGGGACTCAGATTGCAGAACTCAGTGTTCAAAACTCAGAATTTCCAACCCTGAAATCAGAACTCAGAACTGATAATTCATAACTCAGAAGTAAGAACTGAAATTTCAGAACTCACAATTCAGAACTCAGAATTCAGAGCTCAGATTTCTGGACTCAAAATTCAGAATTCAGAACTCAGAACTCAGATCTCAGTTCAAAGAATGCAGAACGCAGAACTCAGAATCCTGAACTTAGATTTCAGAAGTCAGAATTCAGATATCAGAATTCTGATTTCAATTTCATTTCAGAATTCAGCACTCAGATTGCAGAACTGAATATATTCAGATGTCAGAATTCGCAATCCTAAACTCAGAACTCAGAATTCAGAATTCAGAAACTGGGACTCAGAACTCAGAATTTTGAACTCAGAACTCATAATATGGGACTCAGAATGCAGAACTCAGTGTTCAGAACTCAGAATTTCCAACCCTGAAATCAGAACTCTGATTTCAGAACTGAGAATTCATAATCAGAACTTAGGACTTAAATTTAAGTTCTCCCAAATGCAGAACTCAGAATTCAGAGCCCAGGATTCAGAACTCAAAATTCAGAATTCAGAACTAAGAACTCAGAACTCCCAAATCCAAATGAAGATTCCCAAACTCAGTATTCAGAATTCAGACTTTGCAACACTGAGTTTAGAACTCTGATTTGGCATCTCAGAACTCAGAACTCAGAACTCAGAACTCAGAAGATAGATCTAACAACTCCGAATTCAGAAATCACAGATTCAATCTTTGAATTCAGCACTCAGAACTCAAACTCAGGACTCCAATTTCAGAATTCAGAATTCAGAGATTCGGACTGAGAACTGAGAATTCCAATTTCAGAATTCAGAACTCAGAACTCAGAACTCAGGACTCACAAATCATACAGAGATGTCAGAACTCTGAAATCAGAGTTCAAAATACAGAACTGTGAACTCAGATTTCACAACTCAGATCTCAGAATTCAGAAATAAGAGATTCAAATTTTGAATTCAGCACTCGCAACTCACTACTTAGCACTCAGAACTGATGTCAAAATTCAGAATTCCGAATTGCGTTTCATTTCAGAATTCAGAACTCAGATTGCACAACCGAATCTATTCAAAACTCAGAGTTACCAATCCTGAAATCAGAACTCAGATTCAGAATTCAGAACTTGGAACCCAGAAGTCAGAATACGGGACTCAGATTGCAGAACTCAGTGTTCAAAACTCAGAATTTCCAACCCTGAAATCAGAACTCAGAACTGATAATTCATAACTCAGAAGTAAGAACTGAAATTTCAGAACTCACAATTCAGAACTCAGAATTCAGAGCTCAGATTTCTGGACTCAAAATTCAGAATTCAGAACTCAGAACTCAGATCTCAGTTCAAAGAATGCAGAACGCAGAACTCAGAATCCTGAACTTAGATTTCAGAAGTCAGAATTCAGATATCAGAATTCTGATTTCAATTTCATTTCAGAATTCAGCACTCAGATTGCAGAACTGAATATATTTAGATGTCAGAATTCGCAATCCTAAACTCAGAACTCAGAATTCAGAATTCAGAAACTGGGACTCAGAACTCAGAATTTTGAACTCAGAACTCATAATATGGGACTCAGAATGCAGAACTCAGTGTTCAGAACTCAGAATTTCCAACCCTGAAATCAGAACTCTGATTTCAGAACTGAGAATTCATAATCAGAACTTAGGACTTAAATTTAAGTTCTCCCAAATGCAGAACTCAGAATTCAGAGCCCAGGATTCAGAACTCAAAATTCAGAATTCAGAACTAAGAACTCAGAACTCCCAAATCCAAATGAAGATTCCCAAACTCAGTATTCAGAATTCAGACTTTGCAACACTGAGTTTAGAACTCTGATTTTGCATGAGAACTCAGAACTCAGAACTCAGAAGATAGATCTAACAACTCCGAATTCAGAAATCACAGATTCAATCTTTGAATTCAGCACTCAGAACTCAAACTCAGGACTCCAATTTCAGAATTCAGAATTCAGAGATTCGGACTGAGAACTGAGAATTCCAATTTCAGAATTCAGAACTCAGAACTCAGAACTCAGGACTCACAAATCATACAGAGATGTCAGAACTCTGAAATCAGAGTTCAAAATACAGAACTGTGAACTCAGATTTCACAACTCAGATCTCAGAATTCAGAAATAAGAGATTCAAATTTTGAATTCAGCACTCGCAACTCACTACTTAGCACTCAGAACTGATGTCAAAATTCAGAATTCCGAATTGCGTTTCATTTCAGAATTCAGAACTCAGATTGCACAACCGAATCTATTCAAAACTCAGAGTTACCAATCCTGAAATCAGAACTCAGATTCAGAATTCAGAACTTGGAACCCAGAAGTCAGAATACGGGACTCAGATTGCAGAACTCAGTGTTCAAAACTCAGAATTTCCAACCCTGAAATCAGAACTCAGAACTGATAATTCATAACTCAGAAGTAAGAACTGAAATTTCAGAACTCACAATTCAGAACTCAGAATTCAGAGCTCAGATTTCTGGACTCATAATTCAGAATTCAGAACTCAGATCTCAGAACTCAGAATTCAGTTTCATTTCAGAATTCAGAACTCAGATTGCAAAACTGAATATGTTCAATAGTCATAGTTACCAATCAGAATTCAGAACTCAGATTCAGATTTCAGAAATTGGAACTCAGAACTCGCAATTTTGAACTCAGAACTCAGAATTTTGAACTCAGAACTCAGAATGCAGAACGCAGTGTACAGAACTCAGAGCTCAGAACTCAAAGTCAGATTTCAGATTTCAGCATTCAGAACTCGGGAATCAGAGCTCAAAATACAGAACTGTAAACTCAGAACATAAATGTCAGCATTCACCACTCAGAACTCAGCTTTTCGAAATCGGAATTCACAACTCGGAATTCACAATTTCAGAATTCAGAACTCGGAATTCAGAAATCAGAAGTCAGGAAACATATCTAAGATCTCAGAATTCTGAACGCAGAACTCAGATTTCAGTTCTCAGAATGCAGAACGCAGAACTCAGAATTCTGAACTCAGAATTCAGAAGTCAGAATTCAGATGTCAGAATTCTGAATTCAATTTCATTTCAGAATTCAGCACTCAGATTGCAGAACTGAATATATTCAGATGTCAGAATTCGCAATCCTGAACTCAGAACTCAGAATTCAGAATTCAGAAATTGGGACTCGGAACTCAGAATTTTGAACTCAGAACTCAGAATACAGGACTCACAATGCGGAACTCAGAATGCAGAACTCAGTGTTCAGAACTCAGAATTTCCGACCCTGAAATCAGAACTCTGATTTCAGAACTGAGAATTCATAATCAGAACTTAGGACTTAAATTTAAGTTCTCCCAAATGCAGAACTCAGAATTCAGAGCCCAGGATTCAGAACACAAAATTCAGAATTCAGAACTAAGAACTCAGAACTCCCAAATCCAAATGAAGATTCCCAAACTCAGTATTCAGAATTCAGACTTTGCAACACTGAGTTTAGAACTCTGATTTTGCATGAGAACTCAGAACTCAGAACTCAGAAGATAGATCTAACAACTCCGAATTCAGAAATCACAGATTCAATCTTTGAATTCAGCATTCAGAACTCAAACTCGGGACTCCAATTTCAGAATTCAGAATTCAGAGATTCGGACTGAGAACTGAGAATTCCAATTTCAGAATTCAGAACTCAGAACTCAGAACTCAGGACTCACAAATCATACAGAGATGTCAGAACTCTGAAATCAGAGTTCAAAATACAGAACTGTGAACTCAGATTTCACAACTCAGATCTCAGAATTCAGAAATAAGAGATTCAAATTTTGAATTCAGCACTCGCAACTCACTACTTAGCACTCAGAACTGATGTCAAAATTCAGAATTCCGAATTGCGTTTCATTTCAGAATTCAGAACTCAGATTGCACAACCGAATCTACTCAAAACTCAGAGTTACCAATCCTGAAATCAGAACTCAGATTCAGAATTCAGAACTTGGAACCCAGAAGTCAGAATACGGGACTCAGATTGCAGAACTCAGTGTTCAAAACTCAGAATTTCCAACCCTGAAATCAGAACTCAGAACTGATAATTCATAACTCAGAAGTAAGAACTGAAATTTCAGAACTCACAATTCAGAACTCAGAATTCAGAGCTCAGATTTCTGGACTCAAAATTCAGAATTCAGAACTCAGAACTCAGATCTCAGTTCAAAGAATGCAGAACGCAGAACTCAGAATCCTGAACTTAGATTTCAGAAGTCAGAATTCAGATATCAGAATTCTGATTTCAATTTCATTTCAGAATTCAGCACTCAGATTGCAGAACTGAATATATTTAGATGTCAGAATTCGCAATCCTAAACTCAGAACTCAGAATTCAGAATTCAGAGACTGGGACTCAGAACTCAGAATTTTGAACTCAGAACTCATAATATGGGACTCAGAATGCAGAACTCAGTGTTCAGAACTCAGAATTTCCAACCCTGAAATCAGAACTCTGATTTCAGAACTGAGAATTCATAATCAGAACTTAGGACTTAAATTTAAGTTCTCCCAAATGCAGAACTCAGAATTCAGAGCCCAGGATTCAGAACTCAAAATTCAGAATTCAGAACTAAGAACTCAGAACTCCCAAATCCAAATGAAGATTCCCAAACTCAGTATTCAGAATTCAGACTTTGCAACACTGAGTTTAGAACTCTGATTTTGCATGAGAACTCAGAACTCAGAACTCAGAAGATAGATCTAACAACTCCGAATTCAGAAATCACAGATTCAATCTTTGAATTCAGCACTCAGAACTCAAACTCAGGACTCCAATTTCAGAATTCAGAATTCAGAGATTCGGACTGAGAACTGAGAATTCCAATTTCAGAATTCAGAACTCAGAACTCAGAACTCAGGACTCACAAATCATACAGAGATGTCAGAACTCTGAAATCAGAGTTCAAAATACAGAACTGTGAACTCAGATTTCACAACTCAGATCTCAGAATTCAGAAATAAGAGATTCAAATTTTGAATTCAGCACTCGCAACTCACTACTTAGCACTCAGAACTGATGTCAAAATTCAGAATTCCGAATTGCGTTTCATTTCAGAATTCAGAACTCAGATTGCACAACCGAATCTATTCAAAACTCAGAGTTACCAATCCTGAAATCAGAACTCAGATTCAGAATTCAGAACTTGGAACCCAGAAGTCAGAATACGGGACTCAGATTGCAGAACTCAGTGTTCAAAACTCAGAATTTCCAACCCTGAAATCAGAACTCAGAACTGATAATTCATAACTCAGAAGTAAGAACTGAAATTTCAGAACTCACAATTCAGAACTCAGAATTCAGAGCTCAGATTTCTGGACTCATAATTCAGAATTCAGAACTCAGATCTCAGAACTCAGAATTCAGTTTCATTTCAGAATTCAGAACTCAGATTGCAAAACTGAATATGTTCAATAGTCATAGTTACCAATCAGAATTCAGAACTCAGATTCAGATTTCAGAAATTGGAACTCAGAACTCGCAATTTTGAACTCAGAACTCAGAATTTTGAACTCAGAACTCAGAATGCAGAACGCAGTGTACAGAACTCAGAGCTCAGAACTCAAAGTCAGATTTCAGATTTCAGCATTCAGAACTCGGGAATCAGAGCTCAAAATACAGAACTGTAAACTCAGAACATAAATGTCAGCATTCACCACTCAGAACTCAGCTTTTCGAAATCGGAATTCACAACTCGGAATTCACAATTTCAGAATTCAGAACTCGGAATTCAGAAATCAGAAGTCAGGAAACATATCTAAGATCTCAGAATTCTGAACGCAGAACTCAGATTTCAGTTCTCAGAATGCAGAACGCAGAACTCAGAATTCTGAACTCAGAATTCAGAAGTCAGAATTCAGATGTCAGAATTCAGATGTCAGAATTCTGAATTCAATTTCATTTCAGAATTCAGCACTCAGATTGCAGAACTGAATATATTCAGATGTCAGAATTCGCAATCCTGAACTCAGAACTCAGAATTCAGAATTCAGAAATTGGGACTCAGAACTCAGAATTTTGAACTCAGAACTCAGAATACAGGACTCACAATGCGGAACTCAGAATGCAGAACTCAGTGTTCAGAACTCAGAATTTCCGACCCTGAAATCAGAACTCTGATTTCAGAACTGAGAATTCATAATCAGAACTTAGGACTTAAATTTAAGTTCTCCCAATGCAGAACTCAGAATTCAGAGCCCAGGATTCAGAACTCAAAATTCAGAATTCAGAACTAAGAACTCAGAACTCCCAAATCCAAATGAAGATTCCCAAACTCAGTATTCAGAATTCAGACTTTGCAACACTGAGTTTAGAACTCTGATTTTGCATGAGAACTCAGAACTCAGAACTCAGAAGATAGATCTAACAACTCCGAATTCAGAAATCACAGATTCAATCTTTGAATTCAGCACTCAGAACTCAAACTCAGGACTCCATTTTCAGAATTCAGAATTCAGAGATTCGGACTGAGAACTGAGAATTCCAATTTCAGAATTCAGAACTCAGAACTCAGAACTCAGGACTCACAAATCATACAGAGATGTCAGAACTCTGAAATCAGAGTTCAAAATACAGAACTGTGAACTCAGATTTCACAACTCAGATCTCAGAATTCAGAAATAAGAGATTCAAATTTTGAATTCAGCACTCGCAACTCACTACTTAGCACTCAGAACTGATGTCAAAATTCAGAATTCCGAATTGCGTTTCATTTCAGAATTCAGAACTCAGATTGCACAACCGAATCTATTCAAAACTCAGAGTTACCAATCCTGAAATCAGAACTCAGATTCAGAATTCAGAACTTGGAACCCAGAAGTCAGAATACGGGACTCAGATTGCAGAACTCAGTGTTCAAAACTCAGAATTTCCAACCCTGAAATCAGAACTCAGAACTGATAATTCATAACTCAGAAGTAAGAACTGAAATTTCAGAACTCACAATTCAGAACTCAGAATTCAGAGCTCAGATTTCTGGACTCATAATTCAGAATTCAGAACTCAGATCTCAGAACTCAGAATTCAGTTTCATTTCAGAATTCAGAACTCAGATTGCAAAACTGAATATGTTCAATAGTCATAGTTACCAATCAGAATTCAGAACTCAGATTCAGATTTCAGAAATTGGAACTCAGAACTCGCAATTTTGAACTCAGAACTCAGAATTTTGAACTCAGAACTCAGAATGCAGAACGCAGTGTACAGAACTCAGAGCTCAGAACTCAAAGTCAGATTTCAGATTTCAGCATTCAGAACTCGGGAATCAGAGCTCAAAATACAGAACTGTAAACTCAGAACATAAATGTCAGCATTCACCACTCAGAACTCAGCTTTTCGAAATCGGAATTCACAACTCGGAATTCACAATTTCAGAATTCAGAACTCGGAATTCAGAAATCAGAAGTCAGGAAACATATCTAAGATCTCAGAATTCTGAACGCAGAACTCAGATTTCAGTTCTCAGAATGCAGAACGCAGAACTCAGAATTCTGAACTCAGAATTCAGAAGTCAGAATTCAGATGTCAGAATTCTGAATTCAATTTCATTTCAGAATTCAGCACTCAGATTGCAGAACTGAATATATTCAGATGTCAGAATTCGCAATCCTGAACTCAGAACTCAGAATTCAGAATTCAGAAATTGGGACTCAGAACTCAGAATTTTGAACTCAGAACTCAGAATACAGGACTCACAATGCGGAACTCAGAATGCAGAACTCAGTGTTCAGAACTCAGAATTTCCGACCCTGAAATCAGAACTCTGATTTCAGAACTGAGAATTCATAATCAGAACTTAGGACTTAAATTTAAGTTCTCCCAATGCAGAACTCAGAATTCAGAGCCCAGGATTCAGAACTCAAAATTCAGAATTCAGAACTAAGAACTCAGAACTCCCAAATCCAAATGAAGATTCCCAAACTCAGTATTCAGAATTCAGACTTTGCAACACTGAGTTTAGAACTCTGATTTTGCATGAGAACTCAGAACTCAGAACTCAGAAGATAGATCTAACAACTCCGAATTCAGAAATCACAGATTCAATCTTTGAATTCAGCACTCAGAACTCAAACTCAGGACTCCAATTTCAGAATTCAGAATTCAGAGATTCGGACTGAGAACTGAGAATTCCAATTTCAGAATTCAGAACTCAGAACTCAGAACTCAGGACTCACAAATCATACAGAGATGTCAGAACTCTGAAATCAGAGTTCAAAATACAGAACTGTGAACTCAGATTTCACAACTCAGATCTCAGAATTCAGAAATAAGAGATTCAAATTTTGAATTCAGCACTCGCAACTCACTACTTAGCACTCAGAACTGATGTCAAAATTCAGAATTCCGAATTGCGTTTCATTTCAGAATTCAGAACTCAGATTGCACAACCGAATCTATTCAAAACTCAGAGTTACCAATCCTGAAATCAGAACTCAGATTCAGAATTCAGAACTTGGAACCCAGAAGTCAGAATACGGGACTCAGATTGCAGAACTCAGTGTTCAAAACTCAGAATTTCCAACCCTGAAATCAGAACTCAGAACTGATAATTCATAACTCAGAAGTAAGAACTGAAATTTCAGAACTCACAAATCAGAACTCAGAATTCAGAGCTCAGATTTCTGGACTCAAAATTCAGAATTCAGAACTCAGAACTCAGATCTCAGTTCAAAGAATGCAGAACGCAGAACTCAGAATCCTGAACTTAGATTTCAGAAGTCAGAATTCAGATATCAGAATTCTGATTTCAATTTCATTTCAGAATTCAGCACTCAGATTGCAGAACTGAATATATTTAGATGTCAGAATTCGCAATCCTAAACTCAGAACTCAGAATTCAGAATTCAGAAACTGGGACTCAGAACTCAGAATTTTGAACTCAGAACTCATAATATGGGACTCAGAATGCAGAACTCAGTGTTCAGAACTCAGAATTTCCAACCCTGAAATCAGAACTCTGATTTCAGAACTGAGAATTCATAATCAGAACTTAGGACTTAAATTTAAGTTCTCCCAAATGCAGAACTCAGAATTCAGAGCCCAGGATTCTGAACTCAAAATTCAGAATTCAGAACTAAGAACTCAGAACTCCCAAATCCAAATGAAGATTCCCAAACTCAGTATTCAGAATTCAGACTTTGCAACACTGAGTTTAGAACTCTGATTTGGCATCTCAGAACTCAGAACTCAGAACTCAGAACTCAGAAGATAGATCTAACAACTCCGAATTCAGAAATCACAGATTCAATCTTTGAATTCAGCACTCAGAACTCAAACTCAGGACTCCAATTTCAGAATTCAGAATTCAGAGATTCGGACTGAGAACTGAGAATTCCAATTTCAGAATTCAGAACTCAGAACTCAGGACTCACAAATCATACAGAGATGTCAGAACTCTGAAATCAGAGTTCAAAATACAGAACTGTGAACTCAGATTTCACAACTCAGATCTCAGAATTCAGAAATAAGAGATTCAAATTTTGAATTCAGCACTCGCAACTCACTACTTAGCACTCAGAACTGATGTCAAAATTCAGAATTCCGAATTGCGTTTCATTTCAGAATTCAGAACTCAGATTGCACAACCGAATCTATTCAAAACTCAGAGTTACCAATCCTGAAATCAAAACTCAGATTCAGAATTCAGAACTTGGAACCCAGAAGTCAGAATACGGGACTCAGATTGCAGAACTCAGTGTTCAAAACTCAGAATTTCCAACCCTGAAATCAGAACTCAGAACTGATAATTCATAACTCAGAAGTAAGAACTGAAATTTCAGAACTCACAATTCAGAACTCAGAATTCAGAGCTCAGATTCCTGGACTCAAAATTCAGAATTCAGAACTCAGATCTCAGAACTCAGAATTCAGTTTCATTTCAGAATTCAGAACTCAGATTGCAAAACTGAATATGTTCAATAGTCATAGTTACCAATCAGAATTCAGAACTCAGATTCAGATTTCAGAAATTGGAACTCAGAACTCGCAATTTTGAACTCAGAACTCAGAATTTTGAACTCAGAACTCAGAATGCAGAACGCAGTGTACAGAACTCAGAGCTCAGAACTCAAAGTCAGATTTCAGATTTCAGCATTCAGAACTCGGGAATCAGAGCTCAAAATACAGAACTGTAAACTCAGAACATAAATGTCAGCATTCACCACTCAGAACTCAGCTTTTCGAAATCGGAATTCACAACTCGGAATTCACAATTTCAGAATTCAGAACTCGGAATTCAGAAATCAGAAGTCAGGAAACATACCTAAGATCTCAGAATTCTGAACGCAGAAGTCAGATTTCCGTTCTCAGAATGCAGAACGCAGAACTCAGAATTCTGAACTCAGAATTCAGAAGTCAGAATTCAGATGTCAGAATTCTGAATTCAATTTCATTTCAGAATTCAGCACTCAGATTGCAGAACTGAATATATTCAGATGTCAGAATTCGCAATCCTGAACTCAGAACTCAGAATTCAGAATTCAGAAATTGGGACTCAGAACTCAGAATTTTGAACTCAGAACTCAGAATACAGGACTCACAATGCAGAACTCAGAATGCAGAACTCAGTGTTCAGAACTCAGAATTTCCAACCCTGAAATCAGAACTCTGATTTCAGAACTGAGAATTCATAATCAGAAATTAGGACTTAAATTTAAGTTCTCCCAATGCAGAACTCAGAATTCAGAGCCCAGGATTCTGAACTCAAAATTCAGAATTCAGAACTAAGAACTCAGAACTCCCAAATCCAAATGAAGATTCCCAAACTCAGTATTCAGAATTCAGACTTTGCAACACTGAGTTTAGAACTCTGATTTGGCATCTCAGAACTCAGAACTCAGAAGATAGATCTAACAACTCCGAATTCAGAAATCACAGATTCAATCTTTGAATTCAGCACTCAGAACTCAAACTCAGGACTCCAATTTCAGAATTCAGAATTCAGAGATTCGGACTGAGAACTGAGAATTCCAATTTCAGAATTCAGAACTCAGAACTCAGAACTCAGGACTCACAAATCATACAGAGATGTCAGAACTCTGAAATCAGAGTTCAAAATACAGAACTGTGAACTCAGATTTCACAACTCAGATCTCAGAATTCAGAAATAAGAGATTCAAATTTTGAATTCAGCACTCGCAACTCACTACTTAGCACTCAGAACTGATGTCAAAATTCAGAATTCCGAATTGCGTTTCATTTCAGAATTCAGAACTCAGATTGCACAACCGAATCTATTCAAAACTCAGAGTTACCAATCCTGAAATCAGAACTCAGATTCAGAATTCAGAACTTGGAACCCAGAAGTCAGAATACGGGACTCAGATTGCAGAACTCAGTGTTCAAAACTCAGAATTTCCAACCCTGAAATCAGAACTCAGAACTGATAATTCATAACTCAGAAGTAAGAACTGAAATTTCAGAACTCACAATTCAGAACTCAGAATTCAGAGCTCAGATTTCTGGACTCAAAATTCAGAATTCAGAACTCAGAACTCAGATCTCAGTTCAAAGAATGCAGAACGCAGAACTCAGAATCCTGAACTTAGATTTCAGAAGTCAGAATTCAGATATCAGAATTCTGATTTCAATTTCATTTCAGAATTCAGCACTCAGATTGCAGAACTGAATATATTTAGATGTCAGAATTCGCAATCCTAAACTCAGAACTCAGAATTCAGAATTCAGAAACTGGGACTCAGAACTCAGAATTTTGAACTCAGAACTCATAATATGGGACTCAGAATGCAGAACTCAGTGTTCAGAACTCAGAATTTCCAACCCTGAAATCAGAACTCTGATTTCAGAACTGAGAATTCATAATCAGAACTTAGGACTTAAATTTAAGTTCTCCCAAATGCAGAACTCAGAATTCAGAGCCCAGGATTCTGAACTCAAAATTCAGAATTCAGAACTAAGAACTCAGAACTCCCAAATCCAAATGAAGATTCCCAAACTCAGTATTCAGAATTCAGACTTTGCAACACTGAGTTTAGAACTCTGATTTGGCATCTCAGAACTCAGAACTCAGAACTCAGAACTCAGAAGATAGATCTAACAACTCCGAATTCAGAAATCACAGATTCAATCTTTGAATTCAGCACTCAGAACTCAAACTCAGGACTCCAATTTCAGAATTCAGAATTCAGAGATTCGGACTGAGAACTGAGAATTCCAATTTCAGAATTCAGAACTCAGAACTCAGGACTCACAAATCATACAGAGATGTCAGAACTCTGAAATCAGAGTTCAAAATACAGAACTGTGAACTCAGATTTCACAACTCAGATCTCAGAATTCAGAAATAAGAGATTCAAATTTTGAATTCAGCACTCGCAACTCACTACTTAGCACTCAGAACTGATGTCAAAATTCAGAATTCCGAATTGCGTTTCATTTCAGAATTCAGAACTCAGATTGCACAACCGAATCTATTCAAAACTCAGAGTTACCAATCCTGAAATCAAAACTCAGATTCAGAATTCAGAACTTGGAACCCAGAAGTCAGAATACGGGACTCAGATTGCAGAACTCAGTGTTCAAAACTCAGAATTTCCAACCCTGAAATCAGAACTCAGAACTGATAATTCATAACTCAGAAGTAAGAACTGAAATTTCAGAACTCACAATTCAGAACTCAGAATTCAGAGCTCAGATTCCTGGACTCAAAATTCAGAATTCAGAACTCAGATCTCAGAACTCAGAATTCAGTTTCATTTCAGAATTCAGAACTCAGATTGCAAAACTGAATATGTTCAATAGTCATAGTTACCAATCAGAATTCAGAACTCAGATTCAGATTTCAGAAATTGGAACTCAGAACTCGCAATTTTGAACTCAGAACTCAGAATTTTGAACTCAGAACTCAGAATGCAGAACGCAGTGTACAGAACTCAGAGCTCAGAACTCAAAGTCAGATTTCAGATTTCAGCATTCAGAACTCGGGAATCTGAGCTCAAAATACAGAACTGTAAACTCAGAACATAAATGTCAGCATTCACCACTCAGAACTCAGCTTTTCGAAATCGGAATTCACAACTCGGAATTCACAATTTCAGAATTCAGAACTCGGAATTCAGAAATCAGAAGTCAGGAAACATACCTAAGATCTCAGAATTCTGAACGCAGAACTCAGATTTCCGTTCTCAGAATGCAGAACGCAGAACTCAGAATTCTGAACTCAGAATTCAGAAGTCAGAATTCAGATGTCAGAATTCTGAATTCAATTTCATTTCAGAATTCAGCACTCAGATTGCAGAACTGAATATATTCAGATGTCAGAATTCGCAATCCTGAACTCAGAACTCAGAATTCAGAATTCAGAAATTGGGACTCAGAACTCAGAATTTTGAACTCAGAACTCAGAATACAGGACTCACAATGCAGAACTCAGAATGCAGAACTCAGTGTTCAGAACTCAGAATTTCCAACCCTGAAATCAGAACTCTGATTTCAGAACTGAGAATTCATAATCAGAAATTAGGACTTAAATTTAAGTTCTCCCAATGCAGAACTCAGAATTCAGAGCCCAGGATTCTGAACTCAAAATTCAGAATTCAGAACTAAGAACTCAGAACTCCCAAATCCAAATGAAGATTCCCAAACTCAGTATTCAGAATTCAGACTTTGCAACACTGAGTTTAGAACTCTGATTTGGCATCTCAGAACTCAGAACTCAGAACTCAGAACTCAGAAGATAGATCTAACAACTCCGAATTCAGAAATCACAGATTCAATCTTTGAATTCAGCACTCAGAACTCAAACTCAGGACTCCAATTTCAGAATTCAGAATTCAGAGATTCGGACTGAGAACTGAGAATTCCAATTTCAGAATTCAGAACTCAGAACTCAGAACTCAGGACTCACAAATCATACAGAGATGTCAGAACTCTGAAATCAGAGTTCAAAATACAGAACTGTGAACTCAGATTTCACAACTCAGATCTCAGAATTCAGAAATAAGAGATTCAAATTTTGAATTCAGCACTCGCAACTCACTACTTAGCACTCAGAACTGATGTCAAAATTCAGAATTCCGAATTGCGTTTCATTTCAGAATTCAGAACTCAGATTGCACAACCGAATCTATTCAAAACTCAGAGTTACCAATCCGGAAATCAGAACTCAGATTCAGAATTCAGAACTTGGAACCCAGAAGTCAGAATACGGGACTCAGATTGCAGAACTCAGTGTTCAAAACTCAGAATTTCCAACCCTGAAATCAGAACTCAGAACTGATAATTCATAACTCAGAAGTAAGAACTGAAATTTCAGAACTCACAATTCAGAACTCAGAATTCAGAGCTCAGATTTCTGGACTCATAATTCAGAATTCAGAACTCAGATCTCAGAACTCAGAATTCAGTTTCATTTCAGAATTCAGAACTCAGATTGCAAAACTGAATATGTTCAATAGTCATAGTTACCAATCAGAATTCAGAACTCAGATTCAGATTTCAGAAATTGGAACTCAGAACTCGCAATTTTGAACTCAGAACTCAGAATTTTGAACTCAGAACTCAGAATGCAGAACGCAGTGTACAGAACTCAGAGCTCAGAACTCAAAGTCAGATTTCAGATTTCAGCATTCAGAACTCGGGAATCAGAGCTCAAAATACAGAACTGTAAACTCAGAACATAAATGTCAGCATTCACCACTCAGAACTCAGCTTTTCGAAATCGGAATTCACAACTCGGAATTCACAATTTCAGAATTCAGAACTCGGAATTCAGAAATCAGAAGTCAGGAAACATATCTAAGATCTCAGAATTCTGAACGCAGAACTCAGATTTCAGTTCTCAGAATGCAGAACGCAGAACTCAGAATTCTGAACTCAGAATTCAGAAGTCAGAATTCAGATGTCAGAATTCTGAATTCAATTTCATTTCAGAATTCAGCACTCAGATTGCAGAACTGAATATATTCAGATGTCAGAATTCGCAATCCTGAACTCAGAACTCAGAATTCAGAATTCAGAAATTGGGACTCAGAACTCAGAATTTTGAACTCAGAACTCAGAATACAGGACTCACAATGCGGAACTCAGAATGCAGAACTCAGTGTTCAGAACTCAGAATTTCCGACCCTGAAATCAGAACTCTGATTTCAGAACTGAGAATTCATAATCAGAACTTAGGACTTAAATTTAAGTTCTCCCAATGCAGAACTCAGAATTCAGAGCCCAGGATTCAGAACTCAAAATTCAGAATTCAGAACTAAGAACTCAGAACTCCCAAATCCAAATGAAGATTCCCAAACTCAGTATTCAGAATTCAGACTTTGCAACACTGAGTTTAGAACTCTGATTTTGCATGAGAACTCAGAACTCAGAACTCAGAAGATAGATCTAACAACTCCGAATTCAGAAATCACAGATTCAATCTTTGAATTCAGCACTCAGAACTCAAACTCAGGACTCCAATTTCAGAATTCAGAATTCAGAGATTCGGACTGAGAACTGAGAATTCCAATTTCAGAATTCAGAACTCAGAACTCAGAACTCAGGACTCACAAATCATACAGAGATGTCAGAACTCTGAAATCAGAGTTCAAAATACAGAACTGTGAACTCAGATTTCACAACTCAGATCTCAGAATTCAGAAATAAGAGATTCAAATTTTGAATTCAGCACTCGCAACTCACTACTTAGCACTCAGAACTGATGTCAAAATTCAGAATTCCGAATTGCGTTTCATTTCAGAATTCAGAACTCAGATTGCACAACCGAATCTATTCAAAACTCAGAGTTACCAATCCTGAAATCAGAACTCAGATTCAGAATTCAGAACTTGGAACCCAGAAGTCAGAATACGGGACTCAGATTGCAGAACTCAGTGTTCAAAACTCAGAATTTCCAACCCTGAAATCAGAACTCAGAACTGATAATTCATAACTCAGAAGTAAGAACTGAAATTTCAGAACTCACAAATCAGAACTCAGAATTCAGAGCTCAGATTTCTGGACTCAAAATTCAGAATTCAGAACTCAGAACTCAGATCTCAGTTCAAAGAATGCAGAACGCAGAACTCAGAATCCTGAACTTAGATTTCAGAAGTCAGAATTCAGATATCAGAATTCTGATTTCAATTTCATTTCAGAATTCAGCACTCAGATTGCAGAACTGAATATATTTAGATGTCAGAATTCGCAATCCTAAACTCAGAACTCAGAATTCAGAATTCAGAAACTGGGACTCAGAACTCAGAATTTTGAACTCAGAACTCATAATATGGGACTCAGAATGCAGAACTCAGTGTTCAGAACTCAGAATTTCCAACCCTGAAATCAGAACTCTGATTTCAGAACTGAGAATTCATAATCAGAACTTAGGACTTAAATTTAAGTTCTCCCAAATGCAGAACTCAGAATTCAGAGCCCAGGATTCTGAACTCAAAATTCAGAATTCAGAACTAAGAACTCAGAACTCCCAAATCCAAATGAAGATTCCCAAACTCAGTATTCAGAATTCAGACTTTGCAACACTGAGTTTAGAACTCTGATTTGGCATCTCAGAACTCAGAACTCAGAACTCAGAACTCAGAAGATAGATCTAACAACTCCGAATTCAGAAATCACAGATTCAATCTTTGAATTCAGCACTCAGAACTCAAACTCAGGACTCCAATTTCAGAATTCAGAATTCAGAGATTCGGACTGAGAACTGAGAATTCCAATTTCAGAATTCAGAACTCAGAACTCAGGACTCACAAATCATACAGAGATGTCAGAACTCTGAAATCAGAGTTCAAAATACAGAACTGTGAACTCAGATTTCACAACTCAGATCTCAGAATTCAGAAATAAGAGATTCAAATTTTGAATTCAGCACTCGCAACTCACTACTTAGCACTCAGAACTGATGTCAAAATTCAGAATTCCGAATTGCGTTTCATTTCAGAATTCAGAACTCAGATTGCACAACCGAATCTATTCAAAACTCAGAGTTACCAATCCTGAAATCAAAACTCAGATTCAGAATTCAGAACTTGGAACCCAGAAGTCAGAATACGGGACTCAGATTGCAGAACTCAGTGTTCAAAACTCAGAATTTCCAACCCTGAAATCAGAACTCAGAACTGATAATTCATAACTCAGAAGTAAGAACTGAAATTTCAGAACTCACAATTCAGAACTCAGAATTCAGAGCTCAGATTCCTGGACTCAAAATTCAGAATTCAGAACTCAGATCTCAGAACTCAGAATTCAGTTTCATTTCAGAATTCAGAACTCAGATTGCAAAACTGAATATGTTCAATAGTCATAGTTACCAATCAGAATTCAGAACTCAGATTCAGATTTCAGAAATTGGAACTCAGAACTCGCAATTTTGAACTCAGAACTCAGAATTTTGAACTCAGAACTCAGAATGCAGAACGCAGTGTACAGAACTCAGAGCTCAGAACTCAAAGTCAGATTTCAGATTTCAGCATTCAGAACTCGGGAATCAGAGCTCAAAATACAGAACTGTAAACTCAGAACATAAATGTCAGCATTCACCACTCAGAACTCAGCTTTTCGAAATCGGAATTCACAACTCGGAATTCACAATTTCAGAATTCAGAACTCGGAATTCAGAAATCAGAAGTCAGGAAACATACCTAAGATCTCAGAATTCTGAACGCAGAACTCAGATTTCCGTTCTCAGAATGCAGAACGCAGAACTCAGAATTCTGAACTCAGAATTCAGAAGTCAGAATTCAGATGTCAGAATTCTGAATTCAATTTCATTTCAGAATTCAGCACTCAGATTGCAGAACTGAATATATTCAGATGTCAGAATTCGCAATCCTGAACTCAGAACTCAGAATTCAGAATTCAGAAATTGGGACTCAGAACTCAGAATTTTGAACTCAGAACTCAGAATACAGGACTCACAATGCAGAACTCAGAATGCAGAACTCAGTGTTCAGAACTCAGAATTTCCAACCCTGAAATCAGAACTCTGATTTCAGAACTGAGAATTCATAATCAGAAATTAGGACTTAAATTTAAGTTCTCCCAATGCAGAACTCAGAATTCAGAGCCCAGGATTCTGAACTCAAAATTCAGAATTCAGAACTAAGAACTCAGAACTCCCAAATCCAAATGAAGATTCCCAAACTCAGTATTCAGAATTCAGACTTTGCAACACTGAGTTTAGAACTCTGATTTGGCATCTCAGAACTCAGAACTCAGAAGATAGATCTAACAACTCCGAATTCAGAAATCACAGATTCAATCTTTGAATTCAGCACTCAGAACTCAAACTCAGGACTCCAATTTCAGAATTCAGAATTCAGAGATTCGGACTGAGAACTGAGAATTCCAATTTCAGAATTCAGAACTCAGAACTCAGAACTCAGGACTCACAAATCATACAGAGATGTCAGAACTCTGAAATCAGAGTTCAAAATACAGAACTGTGAACTCAGATTTCACAACTCAGATCTCAGAATTCAGAAATAAGAGATTCAAATTTTGAATTCAGCACTCGCGACTCACTACTTAGCACTCAGAACTGATGTCAAAATTCAGAATTCCGAATTGCATTTCATTTCAGAATTCAGAACTCAGATTGCACAACCGAATCTATTCAAATCTCAGAGTTACCAATCCTGAAATCAGAACTCAGATTCAGAATTCAGAACTTGGAACCCAGAAGTCAGAATACGGGACTCAGATTGCAGAACTCAGTGTTCAAAACTCAGAATTTCCAACCCTGAAATCAGAACTCAGAACTGATAATTCATAACTCAGAAGTAAGAACTGAAATTTCAGAACTCACAATTCAGAACTCAGAATTCAGAGCTCAGATTTCTGGACTCAAAATTCAGAATTCAGAACTCAGAACTCAGATCTCAGTTCAAAGAATGCAGAACGCAGAACTCAGAATCCTGAACTTAGATTTCAGAAGTCAGAATTCAGATATCAGAATTCTGATTTCAATTTCATTTCAGAATTCAGCACTCAGATTGCAGAACTGAATATATTCAGATGTCAGAATTCGCAATCCTAAACTCAGAACTCAGAATTCAGAATTCAGAAACTGGGACTCAGAACTCAGAATTTTGAACTCAGAACTCATAATATGGGACTCAGAATGCAGAACTCAGTGTTCAGAACTCAGAATTTCCAACCCTGAAATCAGAACTCTGATTTCAGAACTGAGAATTCATAATCAGAAATTAGGACTTAAATTTAAGTTCTCCCAAATGCAGAACTCAGAATTCAGAGCCCAGGATTCAGAACTCAAAATTCAGAATTCAGAACTAAGAACTCAGAACTCCCAAATCCAAATGAAGATTCCCAAACTCAGTATTCAGAATTCAGACTTTGCAACACTGAGTTTAGAACTCTGATTTGGCATCTCAGAACTCAGAACTCAGAACTCAGAACTCAGAAGATAGATCTAACAACTCCGAATTCAGAAATCACAGATTCAATCTTTGAATTCAGCACTCAGAACTCAAACTCAGGACTCCAATTTCAGAATTCAGAATTCAGAGATTCGGACTGAGAACTGAGAATTCCAATTTCAGAATTCAGAACTCAGAACTCAGAACTCAGGACTCACAAATCATACAGAGATGTCAGAACTCTGAAATCAGAGTTCAAAATACAGAACTGTGAACTCAGATTTCACAACTCAGATCTCAGAATTCAGAAATAAGAGATTCAAATTTTGAATTCAGCACTCGCAACTCACTACTTAGCACTCAGAACTGATGTCAAAATTCAGAATTCCGAATTGCGTTTCATTTCAGAATTCAGAACTCAGATTGCACAACCGAATCTATTCAAAACTCAGAGTTACCAATCCTGAAATCAGAACTCAGATTCAGAATTCAGAACTTGGAACCCAGAAGTCAGAATACGGGACTCAGATTGCAGAACTCAGTGTTCAAAACTCAGAATTTCCAACCCTGAAATCAGAACTCAGAACTGATAATTCATAACTCAGAAGTAAGAACTGAAATTTCAGAACTCACAATTCAGAACTCAGAATTCAGAGCTCAGATTTCTGGACTCAAAATTCAGAATTCAGAACTCAGAACTCAGATCTCAGTTCAAAGAATGCAGAACGCAGAACTCAGAATCCTGAACTTAGATTTCAGAAGTCAGAATTCAGATATCAGAATTCTGATTTCAATTTCATTTCAGAATTCAGCACTCAGATTGCAGAACTGAATATATTTAGATGTCAGAATTCGCAATCCTAAACTCAGAACTCAGAATTCAGAATTCAGAAACTGGGACTCAGAACTCAGAATTTTGAACTCAGAACTCATAATATGGGACTCAGAATGCAGAACTCAGTGTTCAGAACTCAGAATTTCCGACCCTGAAATCAGAACTCTGATTTCAGAACTGAGAATTCATAATCAGAACTTAGGACTTAAATTTAAGTTCTCCCAATGCAGAACTCAGAATTCAGAGCCCAGGATTCAGAACTCAAAATTCAGAATTCAGAACTAAGAACTCAGAACTCCCAAATCCAAATGAAGATTCCCAAACTCAGTATTCAGAATTCAGACTTTGCAACACTGAGTTTAGAACTCTGATTTTGCATGAGAACTCAGAACTCAGAACTCAGAAGATAGATCTAACAACTCCGAATTCAGAAATCACAGATTCAATCTTTGAATTCAGCACTCAGAACTCAAACTCAGGACTCCAATTTCAGAATTCAGAATTCAGAGATTCGGACTGAGAACTGAGAATTCCAATTTCAGAATTCAGAACTCAGAACTCAGAACTCAGGACTCACAAATCATACAGAGATGTCAGAACTCTGAAATCAGAGTTCAAAATACAGAACTGTGAACTCAGATTTCACAACTCAGATCTCAGAATTCAGAAATAAGAGATTCAAATTTTGAATTCAGCACTCGCAACTCACTACTTAGCACTCAGAACTGATGTCAAAATTCAGAATTCCGAATTGCGTTTCATTTCAGAATTCAGAACTCAGATTGCACAACCGAATCTATTCAAAACTCAGAGTTACCAATCCTGAAATCAGAACTCAGATTCAGAATTCAGAACTTGGAACCCAGAAGTCAGAATACGGGACTCAGATTGCAGAACTCAGTGTTCAAAACTCAGAATTTCCAACCCTGAAATCAGAACTCAGAACTGATAATTCATAACTCAGAAGTAAGAACTGAAATTTCAGAACTCACAATTCAGAACTCAGAATTCAGAGCTCAGATTTCTGGACTCATAATTCAGAATTCAGAACTCAGATCTCAGAACTCAGAATTCAGTTTCATTTCAGAATTCAGAACTCAGATTGCAAAACTGAATATGTTCAATAGTCATAGTTACCAATCAGAATTCAGAACTCAGATTCAGATTTCAGAAATTGGAACTCAGAACTCGCAATTTTGAACTCAGAACTCAGAATTTTGAACTCAGAACTCAGAATGCAGAACGCAGTGTACAGAACTCAGAGCTCAGAACTCAAAGTCAGATTTCAGATTTCAGCATTCAGAACTCGGGAATCAGAGCTCAAAATACAGAACTGTAAACTCAGAACATAAATGTCAGCATTCACCACTCAGAACTCAGCTTTTCGAAATCGGAATTCACAACTCGGAATTCACAATTTCAGAATTCAGAACTCGGAATTCAGAAATCAGAAGTCAGGAAACATATCTAAGATCTCAGAATTCTGAACGCAGAACTCAGATTTCAGTTCTCAGAATGCAGAACGCAGAACTCAGAATTCTGAACTCAGAATTCAGAAGTCAGAATTCAGATGTCAGAATTCTGAATTCAATTTCATTTCAGAATTCAGCACTCAGATTGCAGAACTGAATATATTCAGATGTCAGAATTCGCAATCCTGAACTCAGAACTCAGAATTCAGAATTCAGAAATTGGGACTCGGAACTCAGAATTTTGAACTCAGAACTCAGAATACAGGACTCACAATGCGGAACTCAGAATGCAGAACTCAGTGTTCAGAACTCAGAATTTCCGACCCTGAAATCAGAACTCTGATTTCAGAACTGAGAATTCATAATCAGAACTTAGGACTTAAATTTAAGTTCTCCCAAATGCAGAACTCAGAATTCAGAGCCCAGGATTCAGAACACAAAATTCAGAATTCAGAACTAAGAACTCAGAACTCCCAAATCCAAATGAAGATTCCCAAACTCAGTATTCAGAATTCAGACTTTGCAACACTGAGTTTAGAACTCTGATTTTGCATGAGAACTCAGAACTCAGAACTCAGAAGATAGATCTAACAACTCCGAATTCAGAAATCACAGATTCAATCTTTGAATTCAGCATTCAGAACTCAAACTCGGGACTCCAATTTCAGAATTCAGAATTCAGAGATTCGGACTGAGAACTGAGAATTCCAATTTCAGAATTCAGAACTCAGAACTCAGAACTCAGGACTCACAAATCATACAGAGATGTCAGAACTCTGAAATCAGAGTTCAAAATACAGAACTATGAACTCAGATTTCACAACTCAGATCTCAGAATTCAGAAATAAGAGATTCAAAGTTTGAATTCAGCACTCGCAACTCACTACTTAGCACTCAGAACTGATGTCAAAATTCAGAATTCCGAATTGCGTTTCATTTCAGAATTCAGAACTCAGATTGCACAACCGAATCTACTCAAAACTCAGAGTTACCAATCCTGAAATCAGAACTCAGATTCAGAATTCAGAACTTGGAACCCAGAAGTCAGAATACGGGACTCAGATTGCAGAACTCAGTGTTCAAAACTCAGAATTTCCAACCCTGAAATCAGAACTCAGAACTGATAATTCATAACTCAGAAGTAAGAACTGAAATTTCAGAACTCACAATTCAGAACTCAGAATTCAGAGCTCAGATTTCTGGACTCAAAATTCAGAATTCAGAACTCAGAACTCAGATCTCAGTTCAAAGAATGCAGAACGCAGAACTCAGAATCCTGAACTTAGATTTCAGAAGTCAGAATTCAGATATCAGAATTCTGATTTCAATTTCATTTCAGAATTCAGCACTCAGATTGCAGAACTGAATATATTTAGATGTCAGAATTCGCAATCCTAAACTCAGAACTCAGAATTCAGAATTCAGAGACTGGGACTCAGAACTCAGAATTTTGAACTCAGAACTCATAATATGGGACTCAGAATGCAGAACTCAGTGTTCAGAACTCAGAATTTCCAACCCTGAAATCAGAACTCTGATTTCAGAACTGAGAATTCATAATCAGAACTTAGGACTTAAATTTAAGTTCTCCCAAATGCAGAACTCAGAATTCAGAGCCCAGGATTCAGAACTCAAAATTCAGAATTCAGAACTAAGAACTCAGAACTCCCAAATCCAAATGAAGATTCCCAAACTCAGTATTCAGAATTCAGACTTTGCAACACTGAGTTTAGAACTCTGATTTTGCATGAGAACTCAGAACTCAGAACTCAGAAGATAGATCTAACAACTCCGAATTCAGAAATCACAGATTCAATCTTTGAATTCAGCACTCAGAACTCAAACTCAGGACTCCAATTTCAGAATTCAGAATTCAGAGATTCGGACTGAGAACTGAGAATTCCAATTTCAGAATTCAGAACTCAGAACTCAGAACTCAGGACTCACAAATCATACAGAGATGTCAGAACTCTGAAATCAGAGTTCAAAATACAGAACTGTGAACTCAGATTTCACAACTCAGATCTCAGAATTCAGAAATAAGAGATTCAAATTTTGAATTCAGCACTCGCAACTCACTACTTAGCACTCAGAACTGATGTCAAAATTCAGAATTCCGAATTGCGTTTCATTTCAGAATTCAGAACTCAGATTGCACAACCGAATCTATTCAAAACTCAGAGTTACCAATCCTGAAATCAGAACTCAGATTCAGAATTCAGAACTTGGAACCCAGAAGTCAGAATACGGGACTCAGATTGCAGAACTCAGTGTTCAAAACTCAGAATTTCCAACCCTGAAATCAGAACTCAGAACTGATAATTCATAACTCAGAAGTAAGAACTGAAATTTCAGAACTCACAATTCAGAACTCAGAATTCAGAGCTCAGATTTCTGGACTCATAATTCAGAATTCAGAACTCAGATCTCAGAACTCAGAATTCAGTTTCATTTCAGAATTCAGAACTCAGATTGCAAAACTGAATATGTTCAATAGTCATAGTTACCAATCAGAATTCAGAACTCAGATTCAGATTTCAGAAATTGGAACTCAGAACTCGCAATTTTGAACTCAGAACTCAGAATTTTGAACTCAGAACTCAGAATGCAGAACGCAGTGTACAGAACTCAGAGCTCAGAACTCAAAGTCAGATTTCAGATTTCAGCATTCAGAACTCGGGAATCAGAGCTCAAAATACAGAACTGTAAACTCAGAACATAAATGTCAGCATTCACCACTCAGAACTCAGCTTTTCGAAATCGGAATTCACAACTCGGAATTCACAATTTCAGAATTCAGAACTCGGAATTCAGAAATCAGAAGTCAGGAAACATATCTAAGATCTCAGAATTCTGAACGCAGAACTCAGATTTCAGTTCTCAGAATGCAGAACGCAGAACTCAGAATTCTGAACTCAGAATTCAGAAGTCAGAATTCAGATGTCAGAATTCTGAATTCAATTTCATTTCAGAATTCAGCACTCAGATTGCAGAACTGAATATATTCAGATGTCAGAATTCGCAATCCTGAACTCAGAACTCAGAATTCAGAATTCAGAAATTGGGACTCAGAACTCAGAATTTTGAACTCAGAACTCAGAATACAGGACTCACAATGCGGAACTCAGAATGCAGAACTCAGTGTTCAGAACTCAGAATTTCCGACCCTGAAATCAGAACTCTGATTTCAGAACTGAGAATTCATAATCAGAACTTAGGACTTAAATTTAAGTTCTCCCAATGCAGAACTCAGAATTCAGAGCCCAGGATTCAGAACTCAAAATTCAGAATTCAGAACTAAGAACTCAGAACTCCCAAATCCAAATGAAGATTCCCAAACTCAGTATTCAGAATTCAGACTTTGCAACACTGAGTTTAGAACTCTGATTTTGCATGAGAACTCAGAACTCAGAACTCAGAAGATAGATCTAACAACTCCGAATTCAGAAATCACAGATTCAATCTTTGAATTCAGCACTCAGAACTCAAACTCAGGACTCCAATTTCAGAATTCAGAATTCAGAGATTCGGACTGAGAACTGAGAATTCCAATTTCAGAATTCAGAACTCAGAACTCAGAACTCAGGACTCACAAATCATACAGAGATGTCAGAACTCTGAAATCAGAGTTCAAAATACAGAACTGTGAACTCAGATTTCACAACTCAGATCTCAGAATTCAGAAATAAGAGATTCAAATTTTGAATTCAGCACTCGCAACTCACTACTTAGCACTCAGAACTGATGTCAAAATTCAGAATTCCGAATTGCGTTTCATTTCAGAATTCAGAACTCAGATTGCACAACCGAATCTATTCAAAACTCAGAGTTACCAATCCTGAAATCAGAACTCAGATTCAGAATTCAGAACTTGGAACCCAGAAGTCAGAATACGGGACTCAGATTGCAGAACTCAGTGTTCAAAACTCAGAATTTCCAACCCTGAAATCAGAACTCAGAACTGATAATTCATAACTCAGAAGTAAGAACTGAAATTTCAGAACTCACAATTCAGAACTCAGAATTCAGAGCTCAGATTTCTGGACTCATAATTCAGAATTCAGAACTCAGATCTCAGAACTCAGAATTCAGTTTCATTTCAGAATTCAGAACTCAGATTGCAAAACTGAATATGTTCAATAGTCATAGTTACCAATCAGAATTCAGAAGTCAGATTCAGATTTCAGAAATTGGAACTCAGAACTCACAATTTTGAACTCAGAACTCAGAATTTTGAACTCAGAACTCAGAATGCAGAACGCAGTGTACAGAACTCAGAGCTCAGAACTCAAAGTCAGATTTCAGATTTCAGCATTCAGAACTCGGGAATCAGAGCTCAAAATACAGAACTGTAAACTCAGAACATAAATGTCAGCATTCACCACTCAGAACTCAGCTTTTCGAAATCGGAATTCACAACTCGGAATTCACAATTTCAGAATTCAGAACTCGGAATTCAGAAATCAGAAGTCAGGAAACATATCTAAGATCTCAGAATTCTGAACGCAGAACTCAGATTTCAGTTCTCAGAATGCAGAACGCAGAACTCAGAATTCTGAACTCAGAATTCAGAAGTCAGAATTCAGATGTCAGAATTCTGAATTCAATTTCATTTCAGAATTCAGCACTCAGATTGCAGAACTGAATATATTCAGATGTCAGAATTCGCAATCCTGAACTCAGAACTCAGAATTCAGAATTCAGAAATTGGGACTCAGAACTCAGAATTTTGAACTCAGAACTCAGAATACAGGACTCACAATGCGGAACTCAGAATGCAGAACTCAGTGTTCAGAACTCAGAATTTCCGACCCTGAAATCAGAACTCTGATTTCAGAACTGAGAATTCATAATCAGAACTTAGGACTTAAATTTAAGTTCTCCCAATGCAGAACTCAGAATTCAGAGCCCAGGATTCTGAACTCAAAATTCAGAATTCAAAACTAAGAACTCAGAACTCCCAAATCCAAATGAAGATTCCCAAACTCAGTATTCAGAATTCAGACTTTGCAACACTGAGTTTAGAACTCTGATTTTGCATGAGAATTCAGAACTCAGAACTCAGAAGATAGATCTAACAACTCCGAATTCAGAAATCACAGATTCAATCTTTGAATTCAGCACTCAGAACTCAAACTCAGGACTCCAATTTCAGAATTCAGAATTCAGAGATTCGGACTGAGAACTGAGAATTCCAATTTCAGAATTCAGAACTCAGAACTCAGAACTCAGGACTCACAAATCATACAGAGATGTCAGAACTCTGAAATCAGAGTTCAAAATACAGAACTGTGAACTCAGATTTCACAACTCAGATCTCAGAATTCAGAAATAAGAGATTCAAATTTTGAATTCAGCACTCGCAACTCACTACTTAGCACTCAGAACTGATGTCAAAATTCAGAATTCCGAATTGCGTTTCATTTCAGAATTCAGAACTCAGATTGCACAACCGAATCTATTCAAAACTCAGAGTTACCAATCCTGAAATCAGAACTCAGATTCAGAATTCAGAACTTGGAACCCAGAAGTCAGAATACGGGACTCAGATTGCAGAACTCAGTGTTCAAAACTCAGAATTTCCAACCCTGAAATCAGAACTCAGAACTGATAATTCATAACTCAGAAGTAAGAACTGAAATTTCAGAACTCACAATTCAGAACTCAGAATTCAGAGCTCAGATTTCTGGACTCATAATTCAGAATTCAGAACTCAGATCTCAGAACTCAGAATTCAGTTTCATTTCAGAATTCAGAACTCAGATTGCAAAACTGAATATGTTCAATAGTCATAGTTACCAATCAGAATTCAGAAGTCAGATTCAGATTTCAGAAATTGGAACTCAGAACTCACAATTTTGAACTCAGAACTCAGAATTTTGAACTCAGAACTCAGAATGCAGAACGCAGTGTACAGAACTCAGAGCTCAGAACTCAAAGTCAGATTTCAGATTTCAGCATTCAGAACTCGGGAATCAGAGCTCAAAATACAGAACTGTAAACTCAGAACATAAATGTCAGCATTCACCACTCAGAACTCAGCTTTTCGAAATCGGAATTCACAACTCGGAATTCACAATTTCAGAATTCAGAACTCGGAATTCAGAAATCAGAAGTCAGGAAACATATCTAAGATCTCAGAATTCTGAACGCAGAACTCAGATTTCAGTTCTCAGAATGCAGAACGCAGAACTCAGAATTCTGAACTCAGAATTCAGAAGTCAGAATTCAGATGTCAGAATTCTGAATTCAATTTCATTTCAGAATTCAGCACTCAGATTGCAGAACTGAATATATTCAGATGTCAGAATTCGCAATCCTGAACTCAGAACTCAGAATTCAGAATTCAGAAATTGGGACTCAGAACTCAGAATTTTGAACTCAGAACTCAGAATACAGGACTCACAATGCGGAACTCAGAATGCAGAACTCAGTGTTCAGAACTCAGAATTTCCGACCCTGAAATCAGAACTCTGATTTCAGAACTGAGAATTCATAATCAGAACTTAGGACTTAAATTTAAGTTCTCCCAATGCAGAACTCAGAATTCAGAGCCCAGGATTCAGAACTCAAAATTCAGAATTCAGAACTAAGAACTCAGAACTCCCAAATCCAAATGAAGATTCCCAAACTCAGTATTCAGAATTCAGACTTTGCAACACTGAGTTTAGAACTCTGATTTTGCATGAGAACTCAGAACTCAGAACTCAGAAGATAGATCTAAGAACTCCGAATTCAGAAATCACAGATTCAATCTTTGAATTCAGAACTCAGAACTCAAACTCAGGACTCCAATTTCAGAATTCAGAATTCAGAGATTCGGACTGAGAACTGAGAATTCCAATTTCAGAATTCAGAACTCAGAACTCAGAACTCAGGACTCACAAATCATACAGAGATGTCAGAACTCTGAAATCAGAGTTCAAAATACAGAACTGTGAACTCAGATTTCACAACTCAGATCTCAGAATTCAGAAATAAGAGATTCAAATTTTGAATTCAGCACTCGCAACTCACTACTTAGCACTCAGAACTGATGTCAAAATTCAGAATTCCGAATTGCGTTTCATTTCAGAATTCAGAACTCAGATTGCACAACCGAATCTATTCAAAACTCAGAGTTACCAATCCTGAAATCAGAACTCAGATTCAGAATTCAGAACTTGGAACCCAGAAGTCAGAATACGGGACTCAGATTGCAGAACTCAGTGTTCAAAACTCAGAATTTCCAACCCTGAAATCAGAACTCAGAACTGATAATTCATAACTCAGAAGTAAGAACTGAAATTTCAGAACTCACAATTCAGAACTCAGAATTCAGAGCTCAGATTTCTGGACTCAAAATTCAGAATTCAGAACTCAGAACTCAGATCTCAGTTCAAAGAATGCAGAACGCAGAACTCAGAATCCTGAACTTAGATTTCAGAAGTCAGAATTCAGATATCATAATTCTGATTTCAATTTCATTTCAGAATTCAGCACTCAGATTGCAGAACTGAATATATTTAGATGTCAGAATTCGCAATCCTAAACTCAGAACTCAGAATTCAGAATTCAGAAACTGGGACTCAGAACTCAGAATTTTGAACTCAGAACTCATAATATGGGACTCAGAATGCAGAACTCAGTGTTCAGAACTCAGAATTTCCAACCCTGAAATCAGAACTCTGATTTCAGAACTGAGAATTCATAATCAGAACTTAGGACTTAAATTTAAGTTCTCCCAAATGCAGAACTCAGAATTCAGAGCCCAGGATTCAGAACTCAAAATTCAGAATTCAGAACTAAGAACTCAGAACTCCCAAATCCAAATGAAGATTCCCAAACTCAGTATTCAGAATTCAGACTTTGCAACACTGAGTTTAGAACTCTGATTTTGCATGAGAACTCAGAACTCAGAACTCAGAAGATAGATCTAACAACTCCGAATTCAGAAATCACAGATTCAATCTTTGAATTCAGCACTCAGAACTCAAACTCAGGACTCCAATTTCAGAATTCAGAATTCAGAGATTCGGACTGAGAACTGAGAATTCCAATTTCAGAATTCAGAACTCAGAACTCAGAACTCAGGACTCACAAATCATACAGAGATGTCAGAACTCTGAAATCAGAGTTCAAAATACAGAACTGTGAACTCAGATTTCACAACTCAGATCTCAGAATTCAGAAATAAGAGATTCAAATTTTGAATTCAGCACTCGCGACTCACTACTTAGCACTCAGAACTGATGTCAAAATTCAGAATTCCGAATTGCGTTTCATTTCAGAATTCAGAACTCAGATTGCACAACCGAATCTATTCAAAACTCAGAGTTACCAATCCTGAAATCAGAACTCAGATTCAGAATTCAGAACTTGGAACCCAGAAGTCAGAATACGGGACTCAGATTGCAGAACTCAGTGTTCAAAACTCAGAATTTCCAACCCTGAAATCAGAACTCAGAACTGATAATTCATAACTCAGAAGTAAGAACTGAAATTTCAGAACTCACAATTCAGAACTCAGAATTCAGAGCTCAGATTTCTGGACTCATAATTCAGAATTCAGAACTCAGATCTCAGAACTCAGAATTCAGTTTCATTTCAGAATTCAGAACTCAGATTGCAAAACTGAATATGTTCAATAGTCATAGTTACCAATCAGAATTCAGAACTCAGATTCAGATTTCAGAAATTGGAACTCAGAACTCGCAATTTTGAACTCAGAACTCAGAATTTTGAACTCAGAACTCAGAATGCAGAACGCAGTGTACAGAACTCAGAGCTCAGAACTCAAAGTCAGATTTCAGATTTCAGCATTCAGAACTCGGGAATCAGAGCTCAAAATACAGAACTGTAAACTCAGAACATAAATGTCAGCATTCACCACTCAGAACTCAGCTTTTCGAAATCGGAATTCACAACTCGGAATTCACAATTTCAGAATTCAGAACTCGGAATTCAGAAATCAGAAGTCAGGAAACATATCTAAGATCTCAGAATTCTGAACGCAGAACTCAGATTTCAGTTCTCAGAATGCAGAACGCAGAACTCAGAATTCTGAACTCAGAATTCAGAAGTCAGAATTCAGATGTCAGAATTCTGAATTCAATTTCATTTCAGAATTCAGCACTCAGATTGCAGAACTGAATATATTCAGATGTCAGAATTCGCAATCCTGAACTCAGAACTCAGAATTCAGAATTCAGAAATTGGGACTCGGAACTCAGAATTTTGAACTCAGAACTCAGAATACAGGACTCACAATGCGGAACTCAGAATGCAGAACTCAGTGTTCAGAACTCAGAATTTCCGACCCTGAAATCAGAACTCTGATTTCAGAACTGAGAATTCATAATCAGAACTTAGGACTTAAATTTAAGTTCTCCCAAATGCAGAACTCAGAATTCAGAGCCCAGGATTCAGAACACAAAATTCAGAATTCAGAACTAAGAACTCAGAACTCCCAAATCCAAATGAAGATTCCCAAACTCAGTATTCAGAATTCAGACTTTGCAACACTGAGTTTAGAACTCTGATTTTGCATGAGAACTCAGAACTCAGAACTCAGAAGATAGATCTAACAACTCCGAATTCAGAAATCACAGATTCAATCTTTGAATTCAGCATTCAGAACTCAAACTCGGGACTCCAATTTCAGAATTCAGAATTCAGAGATTCGGACTGAGAACTGAGAATTCCAATTTCAGAATTCAGAACTCAGAACTCAGAACTCAGGACTCACAAATCATACAGAGATGTCAGAACTCTGAAATCAGAGTTCAAAATACAGAACTATGAACTCAGATTTCACAACTCAGATCTCAGAATTCAGAAATAAGAGATTCAAAGTTTGAATTCAGCACTCGCAACTCACTACTTAGCACTCAGAACTGATGTCAAAATTCAGAATTCCGAATTGCGTTTCATTTCAGAATTCAGAACTCAGATTGCACAACCGAATCTACTCAAAACTCAGAGTTACCAATCCTGAAATCAGAACTCAGATTCAGAATTCAGAACTTGGAACCCAGAAGTCAGAATACGGGACTCAGATTGCAGAACTCAGTGTTCAAAACTCAGAATTTCCAACCCTGAAATCAGAACTCAGAACTGATAATTCATAACTCAGAAGTAAGAACTGAAATTTCAGAACTCACAATTCAGAACTCAGAATTCAGAGCTCAGATTTCTGGACTCAAAATTCAGAATTCAGAACTCAGAACTCAGATCTCAGTTCAAAGAATGCAGAACGCAGAACTCAGAATCCTGAACTTAGATTTCAGAAGTCAGAATTCAGATATCAGAATTCTGATTTCAATTTCATTTCAGAATTCAGCACTCAGATTGCAGAACTGAATATATTTAGATGTCAGAATTCGCAATCCTAAACTCAGAACTCAGAATTCAGAATTCAGAGACTGGGACTCAGAACTCAGAATTTTGAACTCAGAACTCATAATATGGGACTCAGAATGCAGAACTCAGTGTTCAGAACTCAGAATTTCCAACCCTGAAATCAGAACTCTGATTTCAGAACTGAGAATTCATAATCAGAACTTAGGACTTAAATTTAAGTTCTCCCAAATGCAGAACTCAGAATTCAGAGCCCAGGATTCAGAACTCAAAATTCAGAATTCAGAACTAAGAACTCAGAACTCCCAAATCCAAATGAAGATTCCCAAACTCAGTATTCAGAATTCAGACTTTGCAACACTGAGTTTAGAACTCTGATTTTGCATGAGAACTCAGAACTCAGAACTCAGAAGATAGATCTAACAACTCCGAATTCAGAAATCACAGATTCAATCTTTGAATTCAGCACTCAGAACTCAAACTCAGGACTCCAATTTCAGAATTCAGAATTCAGAGATTCGGACTGAGAACTGAGAATTCCAATTTCAGAATTCAGAACTCAGAACTCAGAACTCAGGACTCACAAATCATACAGAGATGTCAGAACTCTGAAATCAGAGTTCAAAATACAGAACTGTGAACTCAGATTTCACAACTCAGATCTCAGAATTCAGAAATAAGAGATTCAAATTTTGAATTCAGCACTCGCAACTCACTACTTAGCACTCAGAACTGATGTCAAAATTCAGAATTCCGAATTGCGTTTCATTTCAGAATTCAGAACTCAGATTGCACAACCGAATCTATTCAAAACTCAGAGTTACCAATCCTGAAATCAGAACTCAGATTCAGAATTCAGAACTTGGAACCCAGAAGTCAGAATACGGGACTCAGATTGCAGAACTCAGTGTTCAAAACTCAGAATTTCCAACCCTGAAATCAGAACTCAGAACTGATAATTCATAACTCAGAAGTAAGAACTGAAATTTCAGAACTCACAATTCAGAACTCAGAATTCAGAGCTCAGATTTCTGGACTCATAATTCAGAATTCAGAACTCAGATCTCAGAACTCAGAATTCAGTTTCATTTCAGAATTCAGAACTCAGATTGCAAAACTGAATATGTTCAATAGTCATAGTTACCAATCAGAATTCAGAACTCAGATTCAGATTTCAGAAATTGGAACTCAGAACTCGCAATTTTGAACTCAGAACTCAGAATTTTGAACTCAGAACTCAGAATGCAGAACGCAGTGTACAGAACTCAGAGCTCAGAACTCAAAGTCAGATTTCAGATTTCAGCATTCAGAACTCGGGAATCAGAGCTCAAAATACAGAACTGTAAACTCAGAACATAAATGTCAGCATTCACCACTCAGAACTCAGCTTTTCGAAATCGGAATTCACAACTCGGAATTCACAATTTCAGAATTCAGAACTCGGAATTCAGAAATCAGAAGTCAGGAAACATATCTAAGATCTCAGAATTCTGAACGCAGAACTCAGATTTCAGTTCTCAGAATGCAGAACGCAGAACTCAGAATTCTGAACTCAGAATTCAGAAGTCAGAATTCAGATGTCAGAATTCTGAATTCAATTTCATTTCAGAATTCAGCACTCAGATTGCAGAACTGAATATATTCAGATGTCAGAATTCGCAATCCTGAACTCAGAACTCAGAATTCAGAATTCAGAAATTGGGACTCAGAACTCAGAATTTTGAACTCAGAACTCAGAATACAGGACTCACAATGCGGAACTCAGAATGCAGAACTCAGTGTTCAGAACTCAGAATTTCCGACCCTGAAATCAGAACTCTGATTTCAGAACTGAGAATTCATAATCAGAACTTAGGACTTAAATTTAAGTTCTCCCAATGCAGAACTCAGAATTCAGAGCCCAGGATTCAGAACTCAAAATTCAGAATTCAGAACTAAGAACTCAGAACTCCCAAATCCAAATGAAGATTCCCAAACTCAGTATTCAGAATTCAGACTTTGCAACACTGAGTTTAGAACTCTGATTTTGCATGAGAACTCAGAACTCAGAACTCAGAAGATAGATCTAACAACTCCGAATTCAGAAATCACAGATTCAATCTTTGAATTCAGCACTCAGAACTCAAACTCAGGACTCCAATTTCAGAATTCAGAATTCAGAGATTCGGACTGAGAACTGAGAATTCCAATTTCAGAATTCAGAACTCAGAACTCAGAACTCAGGACTCACAAATCATACAGAGATGTCAGAACTCTGAAATCAGAGTTCAAAATACAGAACTGTGAACTCAGATTTCACAACTCAGATCTCAGAATTCAGAAATAAGAGATTCAAATTTTGAATTCAGCACTCGCAACTCACTACTTAGCACTCAGAACTGATGTCAAAATTCAGAATTCCGAATTGCGTTTCATTTCAGAATTCAGAACTCAGATTGCACAACCGAATCTATTCAAAACTCAGAGTTACCAATCCTGAAATCAGAACTCAGATTCAGAATTCAGAACTTGGAACCCAGAAGTCAGAATACGGGACTCAGATTGCAGAACTCAGTGTTCAAAACTCAGAATTTCCAACCCTGAAATCAGAACTCAGAACTGATAATTCATAACTCAGAAGTAAGAACTGAAATTTCAGAACTCACAATTCAGAACTCAGAATTCAGAGCTCAGATTTCTGGACTCATAATTCAGAATTCAGAACTCAGATCTCAGAACTCAGAATTCAGTTTCATTTCAGAATTCAGAACTCAGATTGCAAAACTGAATATGTTCAATAGTCATAGTTACCAATCAGAATTCAGAAGTCAGATTCAGATTTCAGAAATTGGAACTCAGAACTCACAATTTTGAACTCAGAACTCAGAATTTTGAACTCAGAACTCAGAATGCAGAACGCAGTGTACAGAACTCAGAGCTCAGAACTCAAAGTCAGATTTCAGATTTCAGCATTCAGAACTCGGGAATCAGAGCTCAAAATACAGAACTGTAAACTCAGAACATAAATGTCAGCATTCACCACTCAGAACTCAGCTTTTCGAAATCGGAATTCACAACTCGGAATTCACAATTTCAGAATTCAGAACTCGGAATTCAGAAATCAGAAGTCAGGAAACATATCTAAGATCTCAGAATTCTGAACGCAGAACTCAGATTTCAGTTCTCAGAATGCAGAACGCAGAACTCAGAATTCTGAACTCAGAATTCAGAAGTCAGAATTCAGATGTCAGAATTCTGAATTCAATTTCATTTCAGAATTCAGCACTCAGATTGCAGAACTGAATATATTCAGATGTCAGAATTCGCAATCCTGAACTCAGAACTCAGAATTCAGAATTCAGAAATTGGGACTCAGAACTCAGAATTTTGAACTCAGAACTCAGAATACAGGACTCACAATGCGGAACTCAGAATGCAGAACTCAGTGTTCAGAACTCAGAATTTCCGACCCTGAAATCAGAACTCTGATTTCAGAACTGAGAATTCATAATCAGAACTTAGGACTTAAATTTAAGTTCTCCCAATGCAGAACTCAGAATTCAGAGCCCAGGATTCTGAACTCAAAATTCAGAATTCAAAACTAAGAACTCAGAACTCCCAAATCCAAATGAAGATTCCCAAACTCAGTATTCAGAATTCAGACTTTGCAACACTGAGTTTAGAACTCTGATTTTGCATGAGAATTCAGAACTCAGAACTCAGAAGATAGATCTAACAACTCCGAATTCAGAAATCACAGATTCAATCTTTGAATTCAGCACTCAGAACTCAAACTCAGGACTCCAATTTCAGAATTCAGAATTCAGAGATTCGGACTGAGAACTGAGAATTCCAATTTCAGAATTCAGAACTCAGAACTCAGAACTCAGGACTCACAAATCATACAGAGATGTCAGAACTCTGAAATCAGAGTTCAAAATACAGAACTGTGAACTCAGATTTCACAACTCAGATCTCAGAATTCAGAAATAAGAGATTCAAATTTTGAATTCAGCACTCGCAACTCACTACTTAGCACTCAGAACTGATGTCAAAATTCAGAATTCCGAATTGCGTTTCATTTCAGAATTCAGAACTCAGATTGCACAACCGAATCTATTCAAAACTCAGAGTTACCAATCCTGAAATCAGAACTCAGATTCAGAATTCAGAACTTGGAACCCAGAAGTCAGAATACGGGACTCAGATTGCAGAACTCAGTGTTCAAAACTCAGAATTTCCAACCCTGAAATCAGAACTCAGAACTGATAATTCATAACTCAGAAGTAAGAACTGAAATTTCAGAACTCACAATTCAGAACTCAGAATTCAGAGCTCAGATTTCTGGACTCATAATTCAGAATTCAGAACTCAGATCTCAGAACTCAGAATTCAGTTTCATTTCAGAATTCAGAACTCAGATTGCAAAACTGAATATGTTCAATAGTCATAGTTACCAATCAGAATTCAGAAGTCAGATTCAGATTTCAGAAATTGGAACTCAGAACTCACAATTTTGAACTCAGAACTCAGAATTTTGAACTCAGAACTCAGAATGCAGAACGCAGTGTACAGAACTCAGAGCTCAGAACTCAAAGTCAGATTTCAGATTTCAGCATTCAGAACTCGGGAATCAGAGCTCAAAATACAGAACTGTAAACTCAGAACATAAATGTCAGCATTCACCACTCAGAACTCAGCTTTTCGAAATCGGAATTCACAACTCGGAATTCACAATTTCAGAATTCAGAACTCGGAATTCAGAAATCAGAAGTCAGGAAACATATCTAAGATCTCAGAATTCTGAACGCAGAACTCAGATTTCAGTTCTCAGAATGCAGAACGCAGAACTCAGAATTCTGAACTCAGAATTCAGAAGTCAGAATTCAGATGTCAGAATTCTGAATTCAATTTCATTTCAGAATTCAGCACTCAGATTGCAGAACTGAATATATTCAGATGTCAGAATTCGCAATCCTGAACTCAGAACTCAGAATTCAGAATTCAGAAATTGGGACTCAGAACTCAGAATTTTGAACTCAGAACTCAGAATACAGGACTCACAATGCGGAACTCAGAATGCAGAACTCAGTGTTCAGAACTCAGAATTTCCGACCCTGAAATCAGAACTCTGATTTCAGAACTGAGAATTCATAATCAGAACTTAGGACTTAAATTTAAGTTCTCCCAATGCAGAACTCAGAATTCAGAGCCCAGGATTCAGAACTCAAAATTCAGAATTCAGAACTAAGAACTCAGAACTCCCAAATCCAAATGAAGATTCCCAAACTCAGTATTCAGAATTCAGACTTTGCAACACTGAGTTTAGAACTCTGATTTTGCATGAGAACTCAGAACTCAGAACTCAGAAGATAGATCTAAGAACTCCGAATTCAGAAATCACAGATTCAATCTTTGAATTCAGAACTCAGAACTCAAACTCAGGACTCCAATTTCAGAATTCAGAATTCAGAGATTCGGACTGAGAACTGAGAATTCCAATTTCAGAATTCAGAACTCAGAACTCAGAACTCAGGACTCACAAATCATACAGAGATGTCAGAACTCTGAAATCAGAGTTCAAAATACAGAACTGTGAACTCAGATTTCACAACTCAGATCTCAGAATTCAGAAATAAGAGATTCAAATTTTGAATTCAGCACTCGCAACTCACTACTTAGCACTCAGAACTGATGTCAAAATTCAGAATTCCGAATTGCGTTTCATTTCAGAATTCAGAACTCAGATTGCACAACCGAATCTATTCAAAACTCAGAGTTACCAATCCTGAAATCAGAACTCAGATTCAGAATTCAGAACTTGGAACCCAGAAGTCAGAATACGGGACTCAGATTGCAGAACTCAGTGTTCAAAACTCAGAATTTCCAACCCTGAAATCAGAACTCAGAACTGATAATTCATAACTCAGAAGTAAGAACTGAAATTTCAGAACTCACAATTCAGAACTCAGAATTCAGAGCTCAGATTTCTGGACTCAAAATTCAGAATTCAGAACTCAGAACTCAGATCTCAGTTCAAAGAATGCAGAACGCAGAACTCAGAATCCTGAACTTAGATTTCAGAAGTCAGAATTCAGATATCATAATTCTGATTTCAATTTCATTTCAGAATTCAGCACTCAGATTGCAGAACTGAATATATTTAGATGTCAGAATTCGCAATCCTAAACTCAGAACTCAGAATTCAGAATTCAGAAACTGGGACTCAGAACTCAGAATTTTGAACTCAGAACTCATAATATGGGACTCAGAATGCAGAACTCAGTGTTCAGAACTCAGAATTTCCAACCCTGAAATCAGAACTCTGATTTCAGAACTGAGAATTCATAATCAGAACTTAGGACTTAAATTTAAGTTCTCCCAAATGCAGAACTCAGAATTCAGAGCCCAGGATTCAGAACTCAAAATTCAGAATTCAGAACTAAGAACTCAGAACTCCCAAATCCAAATGAAGATTCCCAAACTCAGTATTCAGAATTCAGACTTTGCAACACTGAGTTTAGAACTCTGATTTTGCATGAGAACTCAGAACTCAGAACTCAGAAGATAGATCTAACAACTCCGAATTCAGAAATCACAGATTCAATCTTTGAATTCAGCACTCAGAACTCAAACTCAGGACTCCAATTTCAGAATTCAGAATTCAGAGATTCGGACTGAGAACTGAGAATTCCAATTTCAGAATTCAGAACTCAGAACTCAGAACTCAGGACTCACAAATCATACAGAGATGTCAGAACTCTGAAATCAGAGTTCAAAATACAGAACTGTGAACTCAGATTTCACAACTCAGATCTCAGAATTCAGAAATAAGAGATTCAAATTTTGAATTCAGCACTCGCGACTCACTACTTAGCACTCAGAACTGATGTCAAAATTCAGAATTCCGAATTGCGTTTCATTTCAGAATTCAGAACTCAGATTGCACAACCGAATCTATTCAAAACTCAGAGTTACCAATCCTGAAATCAGAACTCAGATTCAGAATTCAGAACTTGGAACCCAGAAGTCAGAATACGGGACTCAGATTGCAGAACTCAGTGTTCAAAACTCAGAATTTCCAACCCTGAAATCAGAACTCAGAACTGATAATTCATAACTCAGAAGTAAGAACTGAAATTTCAGAACTCACAATTCAGAACTCAGAATTCAGAGCTCAGATTTCTGGACTCATAATTCAGAATTCAGAACTCAGATCTCAGAACTCAGAATTCAGTTTCATTTCAGAATTCAGAACTCAGATTGCAAAACTGAATATGTTCAATAGTCATAGTTACCAATCAGAATTCAGAACTCAGATTCAGATTTCAGAAATTGGAACTCAGAACTCGCAATTTTGAACTCAGAACTCAGAATTTTGAACTCAGAACTCAGAATGCAGAACGCAGTGTACAGAACTCAGAGCTCAGAACTCAAAGTCAGATTTCAGATTTCAGCATTCAGAACTCGGGAATCAGAGCTCAAAATACAGAACTGTAAACTCAGAACATAAATGTCAGCATTCACCACTCAGAACTCAGCTTTTCGAAATCGGAATTCACAACTCGGAATTCACAATTTCAGAATTCAGAACTCGGAATTCAGAAATCAGAAGTCAGGAAACATATCTAAGATCTCAGAATTCTGAACGCAGAATTCAGATTTCAGTTCTCAGAATGCAGAACGCAGAACTCAGAATTCTGAACTCAGAATTCAGAAGTCAGAATTCAGATGTCAGAATTCTGAATTCAATTTCATTTCAGAATTCAGCACTCAGATTGCAGAACTGAATATATTCAGATGTCAGAATTCGCAATCCTGAACTCAGAACTCAGAATTCAGAATTCAGAAATTGGGACTCAGAACTCAGAATTTTGAACTCAGAACTCAGAATACAGGACTCACAATGCGGAACTCAGAATGCAGAACTCAGTGTTCAGAACTCAGAATTTCCAACCCTGAAATCAGAACTCTGATTTCAGAACTGAGAATTCATAATCAGAACTTAGGACTTAAATTTAAGTTCTCCCAATGCAGAACTCAGAATTCAGAGCCCAGGATTCAGAACTCAAAATTCAGAATTCAGAACTAAGAACTCAGAACTCCCAAATCCAAATGAAGATTCCCAAACTCAGTATTCAGAATTCAGACTTTGCAACACTGAGTTTAGAACTCTGATTTTGCATGAGAACTCAGAACTCAGAACTCAGAAGATAGATCTAACAACTCCGAATTCAGAAATCACAGATTCAATCTTTGAATTCAGAACTCAGAACTCAAACTCAGGACTCCAATTTCAGAATTCAGAATTCAGAGATTCGGACTGAGAACTGAGAATTCCAATTTCAGAATTCAGAACTCAGAACTCAGAACTCAGGACTCACAAATCATACAGAGATGTCAGAACTCTGAAATCAGAGTTCAAAATACAGAACTGTGAACTCAGATTTCACAACTCAGATCTCAGAATTCAGAAATAAGAGATTCAAATTTTGAATTCAGCACTCGCAACTCACTACTTAGCACTCAGAACTGATGTCAAAATTCAGAATTCCGAATTGCGTTTCATTTCAGAATTCAGAACTCAGATTGCACAACCGAATCTATTCAAAACTCAGAGTTACCAATCCTGAAATCAGAACTCAGATTCAGAATTCAGAACTTGGAACCCAGAAGTCAGAATACGGGACTCAGATTGCAGAACTCAGTGTTCAAAACTCAGAATTTCCAACCCTGAAATCAGAACTCAGAACTGATAATTCATAACTCAGAAGTAAGAACTGAAATTTCAGAACTCACAATTCAGAACTCAGAATTCAGAGCTCAGATTTCTGGACTCAAAATTCAGAATTCAGAACTCAGAACTCAGATCTCAGTTCAAAGAATGCAGAACGCAGAACTCAGAATCCTGAACTTAGATTTCAGAAGTCAGAATTCAGATATCATAATTCTGATTTCAATTTCATTTCAGAATTCAGCACTCAGATTGCAGAACTGAATATATTTAGATGTCAGAATTCGCAATCCTAAACTCAGAACTCAGAATTCAGAATTCAGAAACTGGGACTCAGAACTCAGAATTTTGAACTCAGAACTCATAATATGGGACTCAGAATGCAGAACTCAGTGTTCAGAACTCAGAATTTCCAACCCTGAAATCAGAACTCTGATTTCAGAACTGAGAATTCATAATCAGAACTTAGGACTTAAATTTAAGTTCTCCCAAATGCAGAACTCAGAATTCAGAGCCCAGGATTCAGAACTCAAAATTCAGAATTCAGAACTAAGAACTCAGAACTCCCAAATCCAAATGAAGATTCCCAAACTCAGTATTCAGAATTCAGACTTTGCAACACTGAGTTTAGAACTCTGATTTTGCATGAGAACTCAGAACTCAGAACTCAGAAGATAGATCTAACAACTCCGAATTCAGAAATCACAGATTCAATCTTTGAATTCAGCACTCAGAACTCAAACTCAGGACTCCAATTTCAGAATTCAGAATTCAGAGATTCGGACTGAGAACTGAGAATTCCAATTTCAGAATTCAGAACTCAGAACTCAGAACTCAGGACTCACAAATCATACAGAGATGTCAGAACTCTGAAATCAGAGTTCAAAATACAGAACTGTGAACTCAGATTTCACAACTCAGATCTCAGAATTCAGAAATAAGAGATTCAAATTTTGAATTCAGCACTCGTGACTCACTACTTAGCACTCAGAACTGATGTCAAAATTCAGAATTCCGAATTGCGTTTCATTTCAGAATTCAGAACTCAGATTGCACAACCGAATCTATTCAAAACTCAGAGTTACCAATCCTGAAATCAGAACTCAGATTCAGAATTCAGAACTTGGAACCCAGAAGTCAGAATACGGGACTCAGATTGCAGAACTCAGTGTTCAAAACTCAGAATTTCCAACCCTGAAATCAGAACTCAGAACTGATAATTCATAACTCAGAAGTAAGAACTGAAATTTCAGAACTCACAATTCAGAACTCAGAATTCAGAGCTCAGATTTCTGGACTCATAATTCAGAATTCAGAACTCAGATCTCAGAACTCAGAATTCAGTTTCATTTCAGAATTCAGAACTCAGATTGCAAAACTGAATATGTTCAATAGTCATAGTTACCAATCAGAATTCAGAACTCAGATTCAGATTTCAGAAATTGGAACTCAGAACTCGCAATTTTGAACTCAGAACTCAGAATTTTGAACTCAGAACTCAGAATGCAGAACGCAGTGTACAGAACTCAGAGCTCAGAACTCAAAGTCAGATTTCAGATTTCAGCATTCAGAACTCGGGAATCAGAGCTCAAAATACAGAACTGTAAACTCAGAACATAAATGTCAGCATTCACCACTCAGAACTCAGCTTTTCGAAATCGGAATTCACAACTCGGAATTCACAATTTCAGAATTCAGAACTCGGAATTCAGAAATCAGAAGTCAGGAAACATATCTAAGATCTCAGAATTCTGAACGCAGAATTCAGATTTCAGTTCTCAGAATGCAGAACGCAGAACTCAGAATTCTGAACTCAGAATTCAGAAGTCAGAATTCAGATGTCAGAATTCTGAATTCAATTTCATTTCAGAATTCAGCACTCAGATTGCAGAACTGAATATATTCAGATGTCAGAATTCGCAATCCTGAACTCAGAACTCAGAATTCAGAATTCAGAAATTGGGACTCAGAACTCAGAATTTTGAACTCAGAACTCAGAATACAGGACTCACAATGCGGAACTCAGAATGCAGAACTCAGTGTTCAGAACTCAGAATTTCCGACCCTGAAATCAGAACTCTGATTTCAGAACTGAGAATTCATAATCAGAACTTAGGACTTAAATTTAAGTTCTCCCAATGCAGAACTCAGAATTCAGAGCCCAGGATTCAGAACTCAAAATTCAGAATTCAGAACTAAGAACTCAGAACTCCCAAATCCAAATGAAGATTCCCAAACTCAGTATTCAGAATTCAGACTTTGCAACACTGAGTTTAGAACTCTGATTTTGCATGAGAACTCAGAACTCAGAACTCAGAAGATAGATCTAACAACTCCGAATTCAGAAATCACAGATTCAATCTTTGAATTCAGCACTCAGAACTCAAACTCAGGACTCCAATTTCAGAATTCAGAATTCAGAGATTCGGACTGAGAACTGAGAATTCCAATTTCAGAATTCAGAACTCAGAACTCAGAACTCAGGACTCACAAATCATACAGAGATGTCAGAACTCTGAAATCAGAGTTCAAAATACAGAACTGTGAACTCAGATTTCACAACTCAGATCTCAGAATTCAGAAATAAGAGATTCAAATTTTGAATTCAGCACTCGCAACTCACTACTTAGCACTCAGAACTGATGTCAAAATTCAGAATTCCGAATTGCGTTTCATTTCAGAATTCAGAACTCAGATTGCACAACCGAATCTATTCAAAACTCAGAGTTACCAATCCTGAAATCAGAACTCAGATTCAGAATTCAGAACTTGGAACCCAGAAGTCAGAATACGGGACTCAGATTGCAGAACTCAGTGTTCAAAACTCAGAATTTCCAACCCTGAAATCAGAACTCAGAACTGATAATTCATAACTCAGAAGTAAGAACTGAAATTTCAGAACTCACAATTCAGAACTCAGAATTCAGAGCTCAGATTTCTGGACTCATAATTCAGAATTCAGAACTCAGATCTCAGAACTCAGAATTCAGTTTCATTTCAGAATTCAGAACTCAGATTGCAAAACTGAATATGTTCAATAGTCATAGTTACCAATCAGAATTCAGAACTCAGATTCAGATTTCAGAAATTGGAACTCAGAACTCGCAATTTTGAACTCAGAACTCAGAATTTTGAACTCAGAACTCAGAATGCAGAACGCAGTGTACAGAACTCAGAGCTCAGAACTCAAAGTCAGATTTCAGATTTCAGCATTCAGAACTCGGGAATCAGAGCTCAAAATACAGAACTGTAAACTCAGAACATAAATGTCAGCATTCACCACTCAGAACTCAGCTTTTCGAAATCGGAATTCACAACTCGGAATTCACAATTTCAGAATTCAGAACTCGGAATTCAGAAATCAGAAGTCAGGAAACATATCTAAGATCTCAGAATTCTGAACGCAGAATTCAGATTTCAGTTCTCAGAATGCAGAACGCAGAACTCAGAATTCTGAACTCAGAATTCAGAAGTCAGAATTCAGATGTCAGAATTCTGAATTCAATTTCATTTCAGAATTCAGCACTCAGATTGCAGAACTGAATATATTCAGATGTCAGAATTCGCAATCCTGAACTCAGAACTCAGAATTCAGAATTCAGAAATTGGGACTCAGAACTCAGAATTTTGAACTCAGAACTCAGAATACAGGACTCACAATGCGGAACTCAGAATGCAGAACTCAGTGTTCAGAACTCAGAATTTCCGACCCTGAAATCAGAACTCTGATTTCAGAACTGAGAATTCATAATCAGAACTTAGGACTTAAATTTAAGTTCTCCCAATGCAGAACTCAGAATTCAGAGCCCAGGATTCAGAACTCAAAATTCAGAATTCAGAACTAAGAACTCAGAACTCCCAAATCCAAATGAAGATTCCCAAACTCAGTATTCAGAATTCAGACTTTGCAACACTGAGTTTAGAACTCTGATTTTGCATGAGAACTCAGAACTCAGAACTCAGAAGATAGATCTAACAACTCCGAATTCAGAAATCACAGATTCAATCTTTGAATTCAGCACTCAGAACTCAAACTCAGGACTCCAATTTCAGAATTCAGAATTCAGAGATTCGGACTGAGAACTGAGAATTCCAATTTCAGAATTCAGAACTCAGAACTCAGAACTCAGGACTCACAAATCATACAGAGATGTCAGAACTCTGAAATCAGAGTTCAAAATACAGAACTGTGAACTCAGATTTCACAACTCAGATCTCAGAATTCAGAAATAAGAGATTCAAATTTTGAATTCAGCACTCGCAACTCACTACTTAGCACTCAGAACTGATGTCAAAATTCAGAATTCCGAATTGCGTTTCATTTCAGAATTCAGAACTCAGATTGCACAACCGAATCTATTCAAAACTCAGAGTTACCAATCCTGAAATCAGAACTCAGATTCAGAATTCAGAACTTGGAACCCAGAAGTCAGAATACGGGACTCAGATTGCAGAACTCAGTGTTCAAAACTCAGAATTTCCAACCCTGAAATCAGAACTCAGAACTGATAATTCATAACTCAGAAGTAAGAACTGAAATTTCAGAACTCACAATTCAGAACTCAGAATTCAGAGCTCAGATTTCTGGACTCATAATTCAGAATTCAGAACTCAGATCTCAGAACTCAGAATTCAGTTTCATTTCAGAATTCAGAACTCAGATTGCAAAACTGAATATGTTCAATAGTCATAGTTACCAATCAGAATTCAGAACTCAGATTCAGATTTCAGAAATTGGAACTCAGAACTCGCAATTTTGAACTCAGAACTCAGAATTTTGAACTCAGAACTCAGAATGCAGAACGCAGTGTACAGAACTCAGAGCTCAGAACTCAAAGTCAGATTTCAGATTTCAGCATTCAGAACTCGGGAATCAGAGCTCAAAATACAGAACTGTAAACTCAGAACATAAATGTCAGCATTCACCACTCAGAACTCAGCTTTTCGAAATCGGAATTCACAACTCGGAATTCACAATTTCAGAATTCAGAACTCGGAATTCAGAAATCAGAAGTCAGGAAACATATCTAAGATCTCAGAATTCTGAACGCAGAATTCAGATTTCAGTTCTCAGAATGCAGAACGCAGAACTCAGAATTCTGAACTCAGAATTCAGAAGTCAGAATTCAGATGTCAGAATTCTGAATTCAATTTCATTTCAGAATTCAGCACTCAGATTGCAGAACTGAATATATTCAGATGTCAGAATTCGCAATCCTGAACTCAGAACTCAGAATTCAGAATTCAGAAATTGGGACTCAGAACTCAGAATTTTGAACTCAGAACTCAGAATACAGGACTCACAATGCGGAACTCAGAATGCAGAACTCAGTGTTCAGAACTCAGAATTTCCGACCCTGAAATCAGAACTCTGATTTCAGAACTGAGAATTCATAATCAGAACTTAGGACTTAAATTTAAGTTCTCCCAATGCAGAACTCAGAATTCAGAGCCCAGGATTCAGAACTCAAAATTCAGAATTCAGAACTAAGAACTCAGAACTCCCAAATCCAAATGAAGATTCCCAAACTCAGTATTCAGAATTCAGACTTTGCAACACTGAGTTTAGAACTCTGATTTTGCATGAGAACTCAGAACTCAGAACTCAGAAGATAGATCTAACAACTCCGAATTCAGAAATCACAGATTCAATCTTTGAATTCAGCACTCAGAACTCAAACTCAGGACTCCAATTTCAGAATTCAGAATTCAGAGATTCGGACTGAGAACTGAGAATTCCAATTTCAGAATTCAGAACTCAGAACTCAGAACTCAGGACTCACAAATCATACAGAGATGTCAGAACTCTGAAATCAGAGTTCAAAATACAGAACTGTGAACTCAGATTTCACAACTCAGATCTCAGAATTCAGAAATAAGAGATTCAAATTTTGAATTCAGCACTCGCAACTCACTACTTAGCACTCAGAACTGATGTCAAAATTCAGAATTCCGAATTGCGTTTCATTTCAGAATTCAGAACTCAGATTGCACAACCGAATCTATTCAAAACTCAGAGTTACCAATCCTGAAATCAGAACTCAGATTCAGAATTCAGAACTTGGAACCCAGAAGTCAGAATACGGGACTCAGATTGCAGAACTCAGTGTTCAAAACTCAGAATTTCCAACCCTGAAATCAGAACTCAGAACTGATAATTCATAACTCAGAAGTAAGAACTGAAATTTCAGAACTCACAATTCAGAACTCAGAATTCAGAGCTCAGATTCCTGGACTCATAATTCAGAATTCAGAACTCAGATCTCAGAACTCAGAATTCAGTTTCATTTCAGAATTCAGAACTCAGATTGCAAAACTGAATATGTTCAATAGTCATAGTTACCAATCAGAATTCAGAACTCAGATTCAGATTTCAGAAATTGGAACTCAGAACTCGCAATTTTGAACTCAGAACTCAGAATTTTGAACTCAGAACTCAGAATGCAGAACGCAGTGTACAGAACTCAGAGCTCAGAACTCAAAGTCAGATTTCAGATTTCAGCATTCAGAACTCGGGAATCAGAGCTCAAAATACAGAACTGTAAACTCAGAACATAAATGTCAGCATTCACCACTCAGAACTCAGCTTTTCGAAATCGGAATTCACAACTCGGAATTCACAATTTCAGAATTCAGAACTCGGAATTCAGAAATCAGAAGTCAGGAAACATACCTAAGATCTCAGAATTCTGAACGCAGAACTCAGATTTCCGTTCTCAGAATGCAGAACGCAGAACTCAGAATTCTGAACTCAGAATTCAGAAGTCAGAATTCAGATGTCAGAATTCTGAATTCAATTTCATTTCAGAATTCAGCACTCAGATTGCAGAACTGAATATATTCAGATGTCAGAATTCGCAATCCTGAACTCAGAACTCAGAATTCAGAATTCAGAAATTGGGACTCAGAACTCAGAATTTTGAACTCAGAACTCAGAATACAGGACTCACAATGCAGAACTCAGAATGCAGAACTCAGTGTTCAGAACTCAGAATTTCCAACCCTGAAATCAGAACTCTGATTTCAGAACTGAGAATTCATAATCAGAAATTAGGACTTAAATTTAAGTTCTCCCAATGCAGAACTCAGAATTCAGAGCCCAGGATTCTGAACTCAAAATTCAGAATTCAGAACTAAGAACTCAGAACTCCCAAATCCAAATGAAGATTCCCAAACTCAGTATTCAGAATTCAGACTTTGCAACACTGAGTTTAGAACTCTGATTTGGCATCTCAGAACTCAGAACTCAGAAGATAGATCTAACAACTCCGAATTCAGAAATCACAGATTCAATCTTTGAATTCAGCACTCAGAACTCAAACTCAGGACTCCAATTTCAGAATTCAGAATTCAGAGATTCGGACTGAGAACTGAGAATTCCAATTTCAGAATTCAGAACTCAGAACTCAGAACTCAGGACTCACAAATCATACAGAGATGTCAGAACTCTGAAATCAGAGTTCAAAATACAGAACTGTGAACTCAGATTTCACAACTCAGATCTCAGAATTCAGAAATAAGAGATTCAAATTTTGAATTCAGCACTCGCAACTCACTACTTAGCACTCAGAACTGATGTCAAAATTCAGAATTCCGAATTGCGTTTCATTTCAGAATTCAGAACTCAGATTGCACAACCGAATCTATTCAAAACTCAGAGTTACCAATCCTGAAATCAGAACTCAGATTCAGAATTCAGAACTTGGAACCCAGAAGTCAGAATACGGGACTCAGATTGCAGAACTCAGTGTTCAAAACTCAGAATTTCCAACCCTGAAATCAGAACTCAGAACTGATAATTCATAACTCAGAAGTAAGAACTGAAATTTCAGAACTCACAATTCAGAACTCAGAATTCAGAGCTCAGATTCCTGGACTCATAATTCAGAATTCAGAACTCAGATCTCAGAACTCAGAATTCAGTTTCATTTCAGAATTCAGAACTCAGATTGCAAAACTGAATATGTTCAATAGTCATAGTTACCAATCAGAATTCAGAACTCAGATTCAGATTTCAGAAATTGGAACTCAGAACTCGCAATTTTGAACTCAGAACTCAGAATTTTGAACTCAGAACTCAGAATGCAGAACGCAGTGTACAGAACTCAGAGCTCAGAACTCAAAGTCAGATTTCAGATTTCAGCATTCAGAACTCGGGAATCAGAGCTCAAAATACAGAACTGTAAACTCAGAACATAAATGTCAGCATTCACCACTCAGAACTCAGCTTTTCGAAATCGGAATTCACAACTCGGAATTCACAATTTCAGAATTCAGAACTCGGAATTCAGAAATCAGAAGTCAGGAAACATACCTAAGATCTCAGAATTCTGAACGCAGAACTCAGATTTCCGTTCTCAGAATGCAGAACGCAGAACTCAGAATTCTGAACTCAGAATTCAGAAGTCAGAATTCAGATGTCAGAATTCTGAATTCAATTTCATTTCAGAATTCAGCACTCAGATTGCAGAACTGAATATATTCAGATGTCAGAATTCGCAATCCTGAACTCAGAACTCAGAATTCAGAATTCAGAAATTGGGACTCAGAACTCAGAATTTTGAACTCAGAACTCAGAATACAGGACTCACAATGCAGAACTCAGAATGCAGAACTCAGTGTTCAGAACTCAGAATTTCCAACCCTGAAATCAGAACTCTGATTTCAGAACTGAGAATTCATAATCAGAAATTAGGACTTAAATTTAAGTTCTCCCAATGCAGAACTCAGAATTCAGAGCCCAGGATTCTGAACTCAAAATTCAGAATTCAGAACTAAGAACTCAGAACTCCCAAATCCAAATGAAGATTCCCAAACTCAGTATTCAGAATTCAGACTTTGCAACACTGAGTTTAGAACTCTGATTTGGCATCTCAGAACTCAGAACTCAGAAGATAGATCTAACAACTCCGAATTCAGAAATCACAGATTCAATCTTTGAATTCAGCACTCAGAACTCAAACTCAGGACTCCAATTTCAGAATTCAGAATTCAGAGATTCGGACTGAGAACTGAGAATTCCAATTTCAGAATTCAGAACTCAGAACTCAGAACTCAGGACTCACAAATCATACAGAGATGTCAGAACTCTGAAATCAGAGTTCAAAATACAGAACTGTGAACTCAGATTTCACAACTCAGATCTCAGAATTCAGAAATAAGAGATTCAAATTTTGAATTCAAAACTCGCGACTCACTACTTAGCACTCAGAACTGATGTCAAAATTCAGAATTCCGAATTGCGTTTCATTTCAGAATTCAGAACTCAGATTGCACAACCGAATCTATTCAAAACTCAGAGTTACCAATCCTGAAATCAGAACTCAGATTCAGAATTCAGAACTTGGAACCCAGAAGTCAGAATACGGGACTCAGATTGCAGAACTCAGTGTTCAAAACTCAGAATTTCCAACCCTGAAATCAGAACTCAGAACTGATAATTCATAACTCAGAAGTAAGAACTGAAATTTCAGAACTCACAATTCAGAACTCAGAATTCAGAGCTCAGATTTCTGGACTCAAAATTCAGAATTCAGAACTCAGAACTCAGATCTCAGTTCAAAGAATGCAGAACGCAGAACTCAGAATCCTGAACTTAGATTTCAGAAGTCAGAATTCAGATATCATAATTCTGATTTCAATTTCATTTCAGAATTCAGCACTCAGATTGCAGAACTGAATATATTTAGATGTCAGAATTCGCAATCCTAAACTCAGAACTCAGAATTCAGAATTCAGAAACTGGGACTCAGAACTCAGAATTTTGAACTCAGAACTCATAATATGGGACTCAGAATGCAGAACTCAGTGTTCAGAACTCAGAATTTCCAACCCTGAAATCAGAACTCTGATTTCAGAACTGAGAATTCATAATCAGAACTTAGGACTTAAATTTAAGTTCTCCCAAATGCAGAACTCAGAATTCAGAGCCCAGGATTCAGAACTCAAAATTCAGAATTCAGAACTAAGAACTCAGAACTCCCAAATCCAAATGAAGATTCCCAAACTCAGTATTCAGAATTCAGACTTTGCAACACTGAGTTTAGAACTCTGATTTTGCATGAGAACTCAGAACTCAGAACTCAGAAGATAGATCTAACAACTCCGAATTCAGAAATCACAGATTCAATCTTTGAATTCAGCACTCAGAACTCAAACTCAGGACTCCAATTTCAGAATTCAGAATTCAGAGATTCGGACTGAGAACTGAGAATTCCAATTTCAGAATTCAGAACTCAGAACTCAGAACTCAGGACTCACAAATCATACAGAGATGTCAGAACTCTGAAATCAGAGTTCAAAATACAGAACTGTGAACTCAGATTTCACAACTCAGATCTCAGAATTCAGAAATAAGAGATTCAAATTTTGAATTCAGCACTCGCAACTCACTACTTAGCACTCAGAACTGATGTCAAAATTCAGAATTCCGAATTGCGTTTCATTTCAGAATTCAGAACTCAGATTGCACAACCGAATCTATTCAAAACTCAGAGTTACCAATCCTGAAATCAGAACTCAGATTCAGAATTCAGAACTTGGAACCCAGAAGTCAGAATACGGGACTCAGATTGCAGAACTCAGTGTTCAAAACTCAGAATTTCCAACCCTGAAATCAGAACTCAGAACTGATAATTCATAACTCAGAAGTAAGAACTGAAATTTCAGAACTCACAATTCAGAACTCAGAATTCAGAGCTCAGATTCCTGGACTCATAATTCAGAATTCAGAACTCAGATCTCAGAACTCAGAATTCAGTTTCATTTCAGAATTCAGAACTCAGATTGCAAAACTGAATATGTTCAATAGTCATAGTTACCAATCAGAATTCAGAACTCAGATTCAGATTTCAGAAATTGGAACTCAGAACTCGCAATTTTGAACTCAGAACTCAGAATTTTGAACTCAGAACTCAGAATGCAGAACGCAGTGTACAGAACTCAGAGCTCAGAACTCAAAGTCAGATTTCAGATTTCAGCATTCAGAACTCGGGAATCAGAGCTCAAAATACAGAACTGTAAACTCAGAACATAAATGTCAGCATTCACCACTCAGAACTCAGCTTTTCGAAATCGGAATTCACAACTCGGAATTCACAATTTCAGAATTCAGAACTCGGAATTCAGAAATCAGAAGTCAGGAAACATACCTAAGATCTCAGAATTCTGAACGCAGAACTCAGATTTCCGTTCTCAGAATGCAGAACGCAGAACTCAGAATTCTGAACTCAGAATTCAGAAGTCAGAATTCAGATGTCAGAATTCTGAATTCAATTTCATTTCAGAATTCAGCACTCAGATTGCAGAACTGAATATATTCAGATGTCAGAATTCGCAATCCTGAACTCAGAACTCAGAATTCAGAATTCAGAAATTGGGACTCAGAACTCAGAATTTTGAACTCAGAACTCAGAATACAGGACTCACAATGCAGAACTCAGAATGCAGAACTCAGTGTTCAGAACTCAGAATTTCCAACCCTGAAATCAGAACTCTGATTTCAGAACTGAGAATTCATAATCAGAACTTAGGACTTAAATTTAAGTTCTCCCAATGCAGAACTCAGAATTCAGAGCCCAGGATTCAGAACTCAAAATTCAGAATTCAGAACTAAGAACTCAGAACTCCCAAATCCAAATGAAGATTTCCAAACTCAGTATTCAGAATTCAGACTTTGCAACACTGAGTTTAGAACTCTGATTTGGCATCTCAGAACTCAGAACTCAGAAGATAGATCTAACAACTCCGAATTCAGAAATCACAGATTCAATCTTTGAATTCAGCACTCAGAACTCAAACTCAGGACTCCAATTTCAGAATTCAGAATTCAGAGATTCGGACTGAGAACTGAGAATTCCAATTTCAGAATTCAGAACTCAGAACTCAGAACTCAGGACTCACAAATCATACAGAGATGTCAGAACTCTGAAATCAGAGTTCAAAATACAGAACTGTGAACTCAGATTTCACAACTCAGATCTCAGAATTCAGAAATAAGAGATTCAAATTTTGAATTCAAAACTCGCGACTCACTACTTAGCACTCAGAACTGATGTCAAAATTCAGAATTCCGAATTGCGTTTCATTTCAGAATTCAGAACTCAGATTGCACAACCGAATCTATTCAAAACTCAGAGTTACCAATCCTGAAATCAGAACTCAGATTCAGAATTCAGAACTTGGAACCCAGAAGTCAGAATACGGGACTCAGATTGCAGAACTCAGTGTTCAAAACTCAGAATTTCCAACCCTGAAATCAGAACTCAGAACTGATAATTCATAACTCAGAAGTAAGAACTGAAATTTCAGAACTCACAATTCAGAACTCAGAATTCAGAGCTCAGATTTCTGGACTCAAAATTCAGAATTCAGAACTCAGAACTCAGATCTCAGTTCAAAGAATGCAGAACGCAGAACTCAGAATCCTGAACTTAGATTTCAGAAGTCAGAATTCAGATATCAGAATTCTGATTTCAATTTCATTTCAGAATTCAGCACTCAGATTGCAGAACTGAATATATTTAGATGTCAGAATTCGCAATCCTAAACTCAGAACTCAGAATTCAGAATTCAGAAACTGGGACTCAGAACTCAGAATTTTGAACTCAGAACTCATAATATGGGACTCAGAATGCAGAACTCAGTGTTCAGAACTCAGAATTTCCAACCCTGAAATCAGAACTCTGATTTCAGAACTGAGAATTCATAATCAGAACTTAGGACTTAAATTTAAGTTCTCCCAAATGCAGAACTCAGAATTCAGAGCCCAGGATTCAGAACTCAAAATTCAGAATTCAGAACTAAGAACTCAGAACTCCCAAATCCAAATGAAGATTCCCAAACTCAGTATTCAGAATTCAGACTTTGCAACACTGAGTTTAGAACTCTGATTTTGCATGAGAACTCAGAACTCAGAACTCAGAAGATAGATCTAACAACTCCGAATTCAGAAATCACAGATTCAATCTTTGAATTCAGCACTCAGAACTCAAACTCAGGACTCCAATTTCAGAATTCAGAATTCAGAGATTCGGACTGAGAACTGAGAATTCCAATTTCAGAATTCAGAACTCAGAACTCAGAACTCAGGACTCACAAATCATACAGAGATGTCAGAACTCTGAAATCAGAGTTCAAAATACAGAACTGTGAACTCAGATTTCACAACTCAGATCTCAGAATTCAGAAATAAGAGATTCAAATTTTGAATTCAGCACTCGCAACTCACTACTTAGCACTCAGAACTGATGTCAAAATTCAGAATTCCGAATTGCGTTTCATTTCAGAATTCAGAACTCAGATTGCACAACCGAATCTATTCAAAACTCAGAGTTACCAATCCTGAAATCAGAACTCAGATTCAGAATTCAGAACTTGGAACCCAGAAGTCAGAATACGGGACTCAGATTGCAGAACTCAGTGTTCAAAACTCAGAATTTCCAACCCTGAAATCAGAACTCAGAACTGATAATTCATAACTCAGAAGTAAGAACTGAAATTTCAGAACTCACAATTCAGAACTCAGAATTCAGAGCTCAGATTCCTGGACTCAGAATTCAGAATTCAGAACTCAGATCTCAGAACTCAGAATTCAGTTTCATTTCAGAATTCAGAACTCAGATTGCAAAACTGAATATGTTCAATAGTCATAGTTACCAATCAGAATTCAGAACTCAGATTCAGATTTCAGAAATTGGAACTCAGAACTCGCAATTTTGAACTCAGAACTCAGAATTTTGAACTCAGAACTCAGAATGCAGAACGCAGTGTACAGAACTCAGAGCTCAGAACTCAAAGTCAGATTTCAGATTTCAGCATTCAGAACTCGGGAATCAGAGCTCAAAATACAGAACTGTAAACTCAGAACATAAATGTCAGCATTCACCACTCAGAACTCAGCTTTTCGAAATCGGAATTCACAACTCGGAATTCACAATTTCAGAATTCAGAACTCGGAATTCAGAAATCAGAAGTCAGGAAACATACCTAAGATCTCAGAATTCTGAACGCAGAACTCAGATTTCCGTTCTAAGAATGCAGAACGCAGAACTCAGAATTCTGAACTCAGAATTCAGAAGTCAGAATTCAGATGTCAGAATTCTGAATTCAATTTCATTTCAGAATTCAGCACTCAGATTGCAGAACTGAATATATTCAGATGTCAGAATTCGCAATCCTGAACTAAGAACTCAAAATTCAGAATTCAGAAATTGGGACTCAGAACTCAGAATTTTGAACTCAGAACTCAGAATACAGGACTCACAATGCAGAACTCAGAATGCAGAACTCAGTGTTCAGAACTCAGAATTTCCAACCCTGAAATCAGAACTCTGATTTCAGAACTGAGAATTCATAATCAGAACTTAGGACTTAAATTTAAGTTCTCCCAATGCAGAACTCAGAATTCAGAGCCCAGGATTCAGAACTCAAAATCAGAATTCAGAACTAAGAACTCAGAACTCCCAAATCCAAATGAAGATTCCCAAACTCAGTATTCAGAATTCAGACTTTGCAACACTGAGTTTAGAACTCTGATTTGGCATCTCAGAACTCAGAACTCAGAACTCAGAAGATAGATCTAACAACTCCGAATTCAGAAATCACAGATTCAATCTTTGAATTCAGCACTCAGAACTCAAACTCAGGACTCCAATTTCAGAATTCAGAATTCAGAGATTCGGACTGAGAACTGAGAATTCCAATTTCAGAATTCAGAACTCAGAACTCAGAACTCAGGACTCACAAATCATACAGAGATGTCAGAACTCTGAAATCAGAGTTCAAAATACAGAACTGTGAACTCAGATTTCACAACTCAGATCTCAGAATTCAGAAATAAGAGATTCAAATTTTGAATTCAGCACTCGCAACTCACTACTTAGCACTCAGAACTGATGTCAAAATTCAGAATTCCGAATTGCGTTTCATTTCAGAATTCAGAACTCAGATTGCACAACCGAATCTATTCAAAACTCAGAGTTACCAATCCTGAAATCAGAACTCAGATTCAGAATTCAGAACTTGGAACCCAGAAGTCAGAATACGGGACTCAGATTGCAGAACTCAGTGTTCAAAACTCAGAATTTCCAACCCTGAAATCAGAACTCAGAACTGATAATTCATAACTCAGAAGTAAGAACTGAAATTTCAGAACTCACAATTCAGAACTCAGAATTCAGAGCTCAGATTTCTGGACTCAAAATTCAGAATTCAGAACTCAGAACTCAGATCTCAGTTCAAAGAATGCAGAACGCAGAACTCAGAATCCTGAACTTAGATTTCAGAAGTCAGAATTCAGATATCATAATTCTGATTTCAATTTCATTTCAGAATTCAGCACTCAGATTGCAGAACTGAATATATTTAGATGTCAGAATTCGAAATCCTAAACTCAGAACTCAGAATTCAGAATTCAGAAACTGGGACTCAGAACTCAGAATTTTGAACTCAGAACTCATAATATGGGACTCAGAATGCAGAACTCAGTGTTCAGAACTCAGAATTTCCAACCCTGAAATCAGAACTCTGATTTCAGAACTGAGAATTCATAATCAGAACTTAGGACTTAAATTTAAGTTCTCCCAAATACAGAACTCAGAATTCAGAGCCCAGGATTCTGAACTCAAAATTCAGAATTCAGAACTAAGAACTCAGAACTCCCAAATCCAAATGAAGATTCCCAAACTCAGTATTCAGAATTCAGACTTTGCAACACTGAGTTTAGAACTCTGATTTTGCATGAGAACTCAGAACTCAGAACTCAGAAGATAGATCTAACAACTCCGAATTCAGAAATCACAGATTCAATCTTTGAATTCAGCACTCAGAACTCAAACTCAGGACTCCAATTTCAGAATTCAGAATTCAGAGATTCGGACTGAGAACTGAGAATTCCAATTTCAGAATTCAGAACTCAGAACTCAGAACTCAGGACTCACAAATCATACAGAGATGTCAGAACTCTGAAATCAGAGTTCAAAATACAGAACTGTGAACTCAGATTTCACAACTCAGATCTCAGAATTCAGAAATAAGAGATTCAAATTTTGAATTCAGCACTCGCAACTCACTACTTAGCACTCAGAACTGATGTCAAAATTCAGAATTCCGAATTGCGTTTCATTTCAGAATTCAGAACTCAGATTGCACAACCGAATCTATTCAAAACTCAGAGTTACCAATCCTGAAATCAGAACTCAGATTCAGAATTCAGAACTTGGAACCCAGAAGTCAGAATACGGGACTCAGATTGCAGAACTCAGTGTTCAAAACTCAGAATTTCCAACCCTGAAATCAGAACTCAGGACTGATAATTCATAACTCAGAAGTAAGAACTGAAATTTCAGAACTCACAATTCAGAACTCAGAATTCAGAGCTCAGATTCCTGGACTCAGAATTCAGAATTCAGAACTCAGATCTCAGAACTCAGAATTCAGTTTCATTTCAGAATTCAGAACTCAGATTGCAAAACTGAATATGTTCAATAGTCATAGTTACCAATCACTAATTCAGAACTCAGATTCAGATTTCAGAAATTGGAACTCAGAACTCGCAATTTTGAACTCAGAACTCAGAATGCAGAACGCAGTGTACAGAACTCAGAGCTCAGAACTCAAAGTCAGATTTCAGATTTCAGCATTCAGAACTCGGGAATCAGAGCTCAAAATACAGAACTGTAAACTCAGAACATAAATGTCAGCATTCACCACTCAGAACTCAGCTTTTCGAAATCGGAATTCACAACTCGGAATTCACAATTTCAGAATTCAGAACTCGGAATTCAGAAATCAGAAGTCAGGAAACATACCTAAGATCTCAGAATTCTGAACGCAGAACTCAGATTTCCGTTCTCAGAATGCAGAACGCAGAACTCAGAATTCTGAACTCAGAATTCAGAAGTCAGAATTCAGATGTCAGAATTCTGAATTCAATTTCATTTCAGAATTCAGCACTCAGATTGCAGAACTGAATATATTCAGATGTCAGAATTCGCAATCCTGAACTCAGAACTCAGAATTCAGAATTCAGAAATTGGGACTCAGAACTCAGAATTTTGAACTCAGAACTCAGAATACAGGACTCACAATGCAGAACTCAGAATGCAGAACTCAGTGTTCAGAACTCAGAATTTCCAACCCTGAAATCAGAACTCTGATTTCAGAACTGAGAATTCATAATCAGAAATTAGGACTTAAATTTAAGTTCTCCCAATGCAGAACTCAGAATTCAGAGCCCAGGATTCTGAACTCAAAATTCAGAATTCAGAACTAAGAACTCAGAACTCCCAAATCCAAATGAAGATTCCCAAACTCAGTATTCAGAATTCAGACTTTGCAACACTGAGTTTAGAACTCTGATTTGGCATCTCAGAACTCAGAACTCAGAAGATAGATCTAACAACTCCGAATTCAGAAATCACAGATTCAATCTTTGAATTCAGCACTCAGAACTCAAACTCAGGACTCCAATTTCAGAATTCAGAATTCAGAGATTCGGACTGAGAACTGAGAATTCCAATTTCAGAATTCAGAACTCAGAACTCAGAACTCAGGACTCACAAATCATACAGAGATGTCAGAACTCTGAAATCAGAGTTCAAAATACAGAACTGTGAACTCAGATTTCACAACTCAGATCTCAGAATTCAGAAATAAGAGATTCAAATTTTGAATTCAGCACTCGCAACTCACTACTTAGCACTCAGAACTGATGTCAAAATTCAGAATTCCGAATTGCGTTTCATTTCAGAATTCAGAACTCAGATTGCACAACCGAATCTATTCAAAACTCAGAGTTACCAATCCTGAAATCAGAACTCAGATTCAGAATTCAGAACTTGGAACCCAGAAGTCAGAATACGGGACTCAGATTGCAGAACTCAGTGTTCAAAACTCAGAATTTCCAACCCTGAAATCAGAACTCAGGACTGATAATTCATAACTCAGAAGTAAGAACTGAAATTTCAGAACTCACAATTCAGAACTCAGAATTCAGAGCTCAGATTCCTGGACTCAGAATTCAGAATTCAGAACTCAGATCTCAGAACTCAGAATTCAGTTTCATTTCAGAATTCAGAACTCAGATTGCAAAACTGAATATGTTCAATAGTCATAGTTACCAATCACTAATTCAGAACTCAGATTCAGATTTCAGAAATTGGAACTCAGAACTCGCAATTTTGAACTCAGAACTCAGAATGCAGAACGCAGTGTACAGAACTCAGAGCTCAGAACTCAAAGTCAGATTTCAGATTTCAGCATTCAGAACTCGGGAATCAGAGCTCAAAATACAGAACTGTAAACTCAGAACATAAATGTCAGCATTCACCACTCAGAACTCAGCTTTTCGAAATCGGAATTCACAACTCGGAATTCACAATTTCAGAATTCAGAACTCGGAATTCAGAAATCAGAAGTCAGGAAACATACCTAAGATCTCAGAATTCTGAACGCAGAACTCAGATTTCCGTTCTCAGAATGCAGAACGCAGAACTCAGAATTCTGAACTCAGAATTCAGAAGTCAGAATTCAGATGTCAGAATTCTGAATTCAATTTCATTTCAGAATTCAGCACTCAGATTGCAGAACTGAATATATTCAGATGTCAGAATTCGCAATCCTGAACTCAGAACTCAGAATTCAGAATTCAGAAATTGGGACTCAGAACTCAGAATTTTGAACTCAGAACTCAGAATACAGGACTCACAATGCAGAACTCAGAATGCAGAACTCAGTGTTCAGAACTCAGAATTTCCAACCCTGAAATCAGAACTCTGATTTCAGAACTGAGAATTCATAATCAGAAATTAGGACTTAAATTTAAGTTCTCCCAATGCAGAACTCAGAATTCAGAGCCCAGGATTCTGAACTCAAAATTCAGAATTCAGAACTAAGAACTCAGAACTCCCAAATCCAAATGAAGATTCCCAAACTCAGTATTCAGAATTCAGACTTTGCAACACTGAGTTTAGAACTCTGATTTGGCATCTCAGAACTCAGAACTCAGAAGATAGATCTAACAACTCCGAATTCAGAAATCACAGATTCAATCTTTGAATTCAGCACTCAGAACTCAAACTCAGGACTCCAATTTCAGAATTCAGAATTCAGAGATTCGGACTGAGAACTGAGAATTCCAATTTCAGAATTCAGAACTCAGAACTCAGAACTCAGGACTCACAAATCATACAGAGATGTCAGAACTCTGAAATCAGAGTTCAAAATACAGAACTGTGAACTCAGATTTCACAACTCAGATCTCAGAATTCAGAAATAAGAGATTCAAATTTTGAATTCAGCACTCGCAACTCACTACTTAGCACTCAGAACTGATGTCAAAATTCAGAATTCCGAATTGCGTTTCATTTCAGAATTCAGAACTCAGATTGCACAACCGAATCTATTCAAAACTCAGAGTTACCAATCCTGAAATCAGAACTCAGATTCAGAATTCAGAACTTGGAACCCAGAAGTCAGAATACGGGACTCAGATTGCAGAACTCAGTGTTCAAAACTCAGAATTTCCAACCCTGAAATCAGAACTCAGAACTGATAATTCATAACTCAGAAGTAAGAACTGAAATTTCAGAACTCACAATTCAGAACTCAGAATTCAGAGCTCAGATTTCTGGACTCAAAATTCAGAATTCAGAACTCAGAACTCAGATCTCAGTTCAAAGAATGCAGAACGCAGAACTCAGAATCCTGAACTTAGATTTCAGAAGTCAGAATTCAGATATCATAATTCTGATTTCAATTTCATTTCAGAATTCAGCACTCAGATTGCAGAACTGAATATATTTAGATGTCAGAATTCGAAATCCTAAACTCAGAACTCAGAATTCAGAATTCAGAAACTGGGACTCAGAACTCAGAATTTTGAACTCAGAACTCATAATATGGGACTCAGAATGCAGAACTCAGTGTTCAGAACTCAGAATTTCCAACCCTGAAATCAGAACTCTGATTTCAGAACTGAGAATTCATAATCAGAACTTAGGACTTAAATTTAAGTTCTCCCAAATACAGAACTCAGAATTCAGAGCCCAGGATTCTGAACTCAAAATTCAGAATTCAGAACTAAGAACTCAGAACTCCCAAATCCAAATGAAGATTCCCAAACTCAGTATTCAGAATTCAGACTTTGCAACACTGAGTTTAGAACTCTGATTTTGCATGAGAACTCAGAACTCAGAACTCAGAAGATAGATCTAACAACTCCGAATTCAGAAATCACAGATTCAATCTTTGAATTCAGCACTCAGAACTCAAACTCAGGACTCCAATTTCAGAATTCAGAATTCAGAGATTCGGACTGAGAACTGAGAATTCCAATTTCAGAATTCAGAACTCAGAACTCAGAACTCAGGACTCACAAATCATACAGAGATGTCAGAACTCTGAAATCAGAGTTCAAAATACAGAACTGTGAACTCAGATTTCACAACTCAGATCTCAGAATTCAGAAATAAGAGATTCAAATTTTGAATTCAGCACTCGCAACTCACTACTTAGCACTCAGAACTGATGTCAAAATTCAGAATTCCGAATTGCGTTTCATTTCAGAATTCAGAACTCAGATTGCACAACCGAATCTATTCAAAACTCAGAGTTACCAATCCTGAAATCAGAACTCAGATTCAGAATTCAGAACTTGGAACCCAGAAGTCAGAATACGGGACTCAGATTGCAGAACTCAGTGTTCAAAACTCAGAATTTCCAACCCTGAAATCAGAACTCAGGACTGATAATTCATAACTCAGAAGTAAGAACTGAAATTTCAGAACTCACAATTCAGAACTCAGAATTCAGAGCTCAGATTCCTGGACTCAGAATTCAGAATTCAGAACTCAGATCTCAGAACTCAGAATTCAGTTTCATTTCAGAATTCAGAACTCAGATTGCAAAACTGAATATGTTCAATAGTCATAGTTACCAATCACTAATTCAGAACTCAGATTCAGATTTCAGAAATTGGAACTCAGAACTCGCAATTTTGAACTCAGAACTCAGAATGCAGAACGCAGTGTACAGAACTCAGAGCTCAGAACTCAAAGTCAGATTTCAGATTTCAGCATTCAGAACTCGGGAATCAGAGCTCAAAATACAGAACTGTAAACTCAGAACATAAATGTCAGCATTCACCACTCAGAACTCAGCTTTTCGAAATCGGAATTCACAACTCGGAATTCACAATTTCAGAATTCAGAACTCGGAATTCAGAAATCAGAAGTCAGGAAACATACCTAAGATCTCAGAATTCTGAACGCAGAACTCAGATTTCCGTTCTCAGAATGCAGAACGCAGAACTCAGAATTCTGAACTCAGAATTCAGAAGTCAGAATTCAGATGTCAGAATTCTGAATTCAATTTCATTTCAGAATTCAGCACTCAGATTGCAGAACTGAATATATTCAGATGTCAGAATTCGCAATCCTGAACTCAGAACTCAGAATTCAGAATTCAGAAATTGGGACTCAGAACTCAGAATTTTGAACTCAGAACTCAGAATACAGGACTCACAATGCAGAACTCAGAATGCAGAACTCAGTGTTCAGAACTCAGAATTTCCAACCCTGAAATCAGAACTCTGATTTCAGAACTGAGAATTCATAATCAGAAATTAGGACTTAAATTTAAGTTCTCCCAATGCAGAACTCAGAATTCAGAGCCCAGGATTCTGAACTCAAAATTCAGAATTCAGAACTAAGAACTCAGAACTCCCAAATCCAAATGAAGATTCCCAAACTCAGTATTCAGAATTCAGACTTTGCAACACTGAGTTTAGAACTCTGATTTGGCATCTCAGAACTCAGAACTCAGAAGATAGATCTAACAACTCCGAATTCAGAAATCACAGATTCAATCTTTGAATTCAGCACTCAGAACTCAAACTCAGGACTCCAATTTCAGAATTCAGAATTCAGAGATTCGGACTGAGAACTGAGAATTCCAATTTCAGAATTCAGAACTCAGAACTCAGAACTCAGGACTCACAAATCATACAGAGATGTCAGAACTCTGAAATCAGAGTTCAAAATACAGAACTGTGAACTCAGATTTCACAACTCAGATCTCAGAATTCAGAAATAAGAGATTCAAATTTTGAATTCAGCACTCGCAACTCACTACTTAGCACTCAGAACTGATGTCAAAATTCAGAATTCCGAATTGCGTTTCATTTCAGAATTCAGAACTCAGATTGCACAACCGAATCTATTCAAAACTCAGAGTTACCAATCCTGAAATCAGAACTCAGATTCAGAATTCAGAACTTGGAACCCAGAAGTCAGAATACGGGACTCAGATTGCAGAACTCAGTGTTCAAAACTCAGAATTTCCAACCCTGAAATCAGAACTCAGAACTGATAATTCATAACTCAGAAGTAAGAACTGAAATTTCAGAACTCACAATTCAGAACTCAGAATTCAGAGCTCAGATTCCTGGACTCAGAATTCAGAATTCAGAACTCAGATCTCAGAACTCAGAATTCAGTTTCATTTCAGAATTCAGAACTCAGATTGCAAAACTGAATATGTTCAATAGTCATAGTTACCAATCACTAATTCAGAACTCAGATTCAGATTTCAGAAATTGGAACTCAGAACTCAGAATTTTGAACTCAGAACTCAGAATGCAGAACGCAGTGTACAGAACTCAGAGCTCAGAACTCAAAGTCAGATTTCAGATTTCAGCATTCAGAACTCGGGAATCAGAGCTCAAAATACAGAACTGTAAACTCAGAACATAAATGTCAGCATTCACCACTCAGAACTCAGCTTTTCGAAATCGGAATTCACAACTCGGAATTCACAATTTCAGAATTCAGAACTCGGAATTCAGAAATCAGAAGTCAGGAAACATACCTAAGATCTCAGAATTCTGAACGCAGAACTCAGATTTCCGTTCTCAGAATGCAGAACGCAGAACTCAGAATTCTGAACTCAGAATTCAGAAGTCAGAATTCAGATGTCAGAATTCTGAATTCAATTTCATTTCAGAATTCAGCACTCAGATTGCAGAACTGAATATATTCAGATGTCAGAATTCGCAATCCTGAACTCAGAACTCAGAATTCAGAATTCAGAAATTGGGACTCAGAACTCAGAATTTTGAACTCAGAACTCAGAATACAGGACTCACAATGCGGAACTCAGAATGCAGAACTCAGTGTTCAGAACTCAGAATTTCCAACCCTGAAATCAGAACTCTGATTTCAGAACTGAGAATTCATAATCAGAAATTAGGACTTAAATTTAAGTTCTCCCAATGCAGAACTCAGAATTCAGAGCCCAGGATTCTGAACTCAAAATTCAGAATTCAGAACTAAGAACTCAGAACTCCCAAATCCAAATGAAGATTTCCAAACTCAGTATTCAGAATTCAGACTTTGCAACACTGAGTTTAGAACTCTGATTTTGCATGAGAACTCAGAACTCAGAACTCAGAAGATAGATCTAACAACTCCGAATTCAGAAATCACAGATTCAATCTTTGAATTCAGCACTCAGAACTCAAACTCAGGACTCCAATTTCAGAATTCAGAATTCAGAGATTCGGACTGAGAACTGAGAATTCCAATTTCAGAATTCAGAACTCAGAACTCAGAACTCAGGACTCACAAATCATACAGAGATGTCAGAACTCTGAAATCAGAGTTCAAAATACAGAACTGTGAACTCAGATTTCACAACTCAGATCTCAGAATTCAGAAATAAGAGATTCAAATTTTGAATTCAGCACTCGCAACTCACTACTTAGCACTCAGAACTGATGTCAAAATTCAGAATTCCGAATTGCGTTTCATTTCAGAATTCAGAACTCAGATTGCACAACCGAATCTATTCAAAACTCAGAGTTACCAATCCTGAAATCAGAACTCAGATTCAGAATTCAGAACTTGGAACCCAGAAGTCAGAATACGGGACTCAGATTGCAGAACTCAGTGTTCAAAACTCAGAATTTCCAACCCTGAAATCAGAACTCAGGACTGATAATTCATAACTCAGAAGTAAGAACTGAAATTTCAGAACTCACAATTCAGAACTCAGAATTCAGAGCTCAGATTCCTGGACTCAGAATTCAGAATTCAGAACTCAGATCTCAGAACTCAGAATTCAGTTTCATTTCAGAATTCAGAACTCAGATTGCAAAACTGAATATGTTCAATAGTCATAGTTACCAATCACTAATTCAGAACTCAGATTCAGATTTCAGAAATTGGAACTCAGAACTCGCAATTTTGAACTCAGAACTCAGAATGCAGAACGCAGTGTACAGAACTCAGAGCTCAGAACTCAAAGTCAGATTTCAGATTTCAGCATTCAGAACTCGGGAATCAGAGCTCAAAATACAGAACTGTAAACTCAGAACATAAATGTCAGCATTCACCACTCAGAACTCAGCTTTTTGAAATCGGAATTCACAACTCGGAATTCACAATTTCAGAATTCAGAACTCGGAATTCAGAAATCAGAAGTCAGGAAACATACCTAAGATCTCAGAATTCTGAACGCAGAACTCAGATTTCCGTTCTCAGAATGCAGAACGCAGAACTCAGAATTCTGAACTCAGAATTCAGAAGTCAGAATTCAGATGTCAGAATTCTGAATTCAATTTCATTTCAGAATTCAGCACTCAGATTGCAGAACTGAATATATTCAGATGTCAGAATTCGCAATCCTGAACTCAGAACTCAGAATTCAGAATTCAGAAATTGGGACTCAGAACTCAGAATTTTGAACTCAGAACTCAGAATACAGGACTCACAATGCAGAACTCAGAATGCAGAACTCAGTGTTCAGAACTCAGAATTTCCAACCCTGAAATCAGAACTCTGATTTCAGAACTGAGAATTCATAATCAGAAATTAGGACTTAAATTTAAGTTCTCCCAATGCAGAACTCAGAATTCAGAGCCCAGGATTCTGAACTCAAAATTCAGAATTCAGAACTAAGAACTCAGAACTCCCAAATCCAAATGAAGATTCCCAAACTCAGTATTCAGAATTCAGACTTTGCAACACTGAGTTTAGAACTCTGATTTGGCATCTCAGAACTCAGAACTCAGAAGATAGATCTAACAACTCCGAATTCAGAAATCACAGATTCAATCTTTGAATTCAGCACTCAGAACTCAAACTCAGGACTCCAATTTCAGAATTCAGAATTCAGAGATTCGGACTGAGAACTGAGAATTCCAATTTCAGAATTCAGAACTCAGAACTCAGAACTCAGGACTCACAAATCATACAGAGATGTCAGAACTCTGAAATCAGAGTTCAAAATACAGAACTGTGAACTCAGATTTCACAACTCAGATCTCAGAATTCAGAAATAAGAGATTCAAATTTTGAATTCAGCACTCGCAACTCACTACTTAGCACTCAGAACTGATGTCAAAATTCAGAATTCCGAATTGCGTTTCATTTCAGAATTCAGAACTCAGATTGCACAACCGAATCTATTCAAAACTCAGAGTTACCAATCCTGAAATCAGAACTCAGATTCAGAATTCAGAACTTGGAACCCAGAAGTCAGAATACGGGACTCAGATTGCAGAACTCAGTGTTCAAAACTCAGAATTTCCAACCCTGAAATCAGAACTCAGAACTGATAATTCATAACTCAGAAGTAAGAACTGAAATTTCAGAACTCACAATTCAGAACTCAGAATTCAGAGCTCAGATTCCTGGACTCAGAATTCAGAATTCAGAACTCAGATCTCAGAACTCAGAATTCAGTTTCATTTCAGAATTCAGAACTCAGATTGCAAAACTGAATATGTTCAATAGTCATAGTTACCAATCACTAATTCAGAACTCAGATTCAGATTTCAGAAATTGGAACTCAGAACTCAGAATTTTGAACTCAGAACTCAGAATGCAGAACGCAGTGTACAGAACTCAGAGCTCAGAACTCAAAGTCAGATTTCAGATTTCAGCATTCAGAACTCGGGAATCAGAGCTCAAAATACAGAACTGTAAACTCAGAACATAAATGTCAGCATTCACCACTCAGAACTCAGCTTTTCGAAATCGGAATTCACAACTCGGAATTCACAATTTCAGAATTCAGAACTCGGAATTCAGAAATCAGAAGTCAGGAAACATACCTAAGATCTCAGAATTCTGAACGCAGAACTCAGATTTCCGTTCTCAGAATGCAGAACGCAGAACTCAGAATTCTGAACTCAGAATTCAGAAGTCAGAATTCAGATGTCAGAATTCTGAATTCAATTTCATTTCAGAATTCAGCACTCAGATTGCAGAACTGAATATATTCAGATGTCAGAATTCGCAATCCTGAACTCAGAACTCAGAATTCAGAATTCAGAAATTGGGACTCAGAACTCAGAATTTTGAACTCAGAACTCAGAATACAGGACTCACAATGCGGAACTCAGAATGCAGAACTCAGTGTTCAGAACTCAGAATTTCCAACCCTGAAATCAGAACTCTGATTTCAGAACTGAGAATTCATAATCAGAAATTAGGACTTAAATTTAAGTTCTCCCAATGCAGAACTCAGAATTCAGAGCCCAGGATTCTGAACTCAAAATTCAGAATTCAGAACTAAGAACTCAGAACTCCCAAATCCAAATGAAGATTTCCAAACTCAGTATTCAGAATTCAGACTTTGCAACACTGAGTTTAGAACTCTGATTTGGCATCTCAGAACTCAGAACTCAGAAGATAGATCTAACAACTCCGAATTCAGAAATCACAGATTCAATCTTTGAATTCAGTACTCAGAACTCAAACTCAGGACTCCAATTTCAGAATTCAGAATTCAGAGATTCGGACTGAGAACTGAGAATTCCAATTTCAGAATTCAGAACTCAAAACTCAGAACTCAGAACTCAGGACTCACAAATCATACAGAGATGTCAGAACTCTGAAATCAGAGTTCAAAATACAGAACTGTGAACTCAGATTTCACAACTCAGATCTCAGAATTCAGAAATAAGAGATTCAAAGTTTGAATTCAGCACTCGCAACTCACTACTTAGCACTCAGAACTGATGTCAAAATTCAGAATTCCGAATTGCGTTTCATTTCAGAATTCAGAACTCAGATTGCACAACCGAATCTATTCAAAACTCAGAGTTACCAATCCTGAAATCAGAACTCAGATTCAGAATTCAGAACTTGGAACCCAGAAGTCAGAATACGGGACTCAGATTGCAGAACTCAGTGTTCAAAACTCAGAATTTCCAACCCTGAAATCAGAACTCAGAACTGATAATTCATAACTCAGAAGTAAGAACTGAAATTTCAGAACTCACAATTCAGAACTCAGAATTCAGAGCTCAGATTCCTGGACTCAGAATTCAGAATTCAGAACTCAGATCTCAGAACTCAGAATTCAGTTTCATTTCAGAATTCAGAACTCAGATTGCAAAACTGAATATGTTCAATAGTCATAGTTACCAATCACTAATTCAGAAGTCAGATTCAGATTTCAGAAATTGGAACTCAGAACTCGCAATTTTGAACTCAGAACTCAGAATTTTGAACTCAGAACTCAGAATGCAGAACGCAGTGTACAGAACTCAGAGCTCAGAACTCAAAGTCAGATTTCAGATTTCAGCATTCAGAACTCGGGAATCAGAGCTCAAAACACAGAACTGTAAACTCAGAACATAAATGTCAGCATTCACCACTCAGAACTCAGCTTTTCGAAATCGGAATTCACAACTCGGAATTCACAATTTCAGAATTCAGAACTCGGAATTCAGAAATCAGAAGTCAGGAAACATATCTAAGATCTCAGAATTCTGAACGCAGAACTCAGATTTCCGTTCTCAGAATGCAGAACGCAGAACTCAGAATTCTGAACTCAGAATTCAGAAGTCAGAATTCAGATGTCAGAATTCTGAATTCAATTTCATTTCAGAATTCAGCACTCAGATTGCAGAACTGAATATATTCAGATGTCAGAATTCGCAATCCTGAACTCAGAACTCAGAATTCAGAATTCAGAAATTGGGACTCAGAACTCAGAATTTTGAACTCAGAACTCAGAATACAGGACTCACAATGCGGAACTCAGAATGCAGAACTCAGTGTTCAGAACTCAGAATTTCCGACCCTGAAATCAGAACTCTGATTTCAGAACTGAGAATTCATAATCAGAACTTAGGACTTAAATTTAAGTTCTCCCAATGCAGAACTCAGAATTCAGAGCCCAGGATTCAGAACTCAAAATTCAGAATTCAGAACTAAGAACTCAGAACTCCCAAATCCAAATGAAGATTCCCAAACTCAGTATTCAGAATTCAGACTTTGCAACACTGAGTTTAGAACTCTGATTTTGCATGAGAACTCAGAACTCAGAACTCAGAAGATAGATCTAACAACTCCGAATTCAGAAATCACAGATTCAATCTTTGAATTCAGCACTCAGAACTCAAACTCAGGACTCCAATTTCAGAATTCAGAATTCAGAGATTCGGACTGAGAACTGAGAATTCCAATTTCAGAATTCAGAACTCAGAACTCAGAACTCAGGACTCATAAATCATACAGAGATGTCAGAACTCTGAAATCAGAGTTCAAAATACAGAACTGTGAACTCAGATTTCACAACTCAGATCTCAGAATTCAGAAATAAGAGATTCAAAGTTTGAATTCAGCACTCGCAACTCACTACTTAGCACTCAGAACTGATGTCAAAATTCAGAATTCCGAATTGCGTTTCATTTCAGAATTCAGAACTCAGATTGCACAACCGAATCTATTCAAAACTCAGAGTTACCAATCCTGAAATCAGAACTCAGATTCAGAATTCAGAACTTGGAACCCAGAAGTCAGAATACGGGACTCAGATTGCAGAACTCAGTGTTCAAAACTCAGAATTTCCAACCCTGAAATCAGAACTCAGAACTGATAATTCATAACTCAGAAGTAAGAACTGAAATTTCAGAACTCACAATTCAGAACTCAGAATTCAGAGCTCAGATTCCTGGACTCAGAATTCAGAATTCAGAACTCAGATCTCAGAACTCAGAATTCAGTTTCATTTCAGAATTCAGAACTCAGATTGCAAAACTGAATATGTTCAATAGTCATAGTTACCAATCACTAATTCAGAAGTCAGATTCAGATTTCAGAAATTGGAACTCAGAACTCGCAAATTTGAACTCAGAACTCAGAATTTTGAACTCAGAACTCAGAATGCAGAACGCAGTGTACAGAACTCAGAGCTCAGAACTCAAAGTCAGATTTCAGATTTCAGCATTCAGAACTCGGGAATCAGAGCTCAAAATACAGAACTGTAAACTCAGAACATAAATGTCAGCATTCACCACTCAGAACTCAGCTTTTCGAAATCGGAATTCACAACTCGGAATTCACAATTTCAGAATTCAGAACTCGGAATTCAGAAATCAGAAGTCAGGAAACATATCTAAGATCTCAGAATTCTGAACGCAGAACTCAGATTTCCGTTCTCAGAATGCAGAACGCAGAACTCAGAATTCTGAACTCAGAATTCAGAAGTCAGAATTCAGATGTCAGAATTCTGAATTCAATTTCATTTCAGAATTCAGCACTCAGATTGCAGAACTGAATATATTCAGATGTCAGAATTCGCAATCCTGAACTCAGAACTCAGAATTCAGAATTCAGAAATTGGGACTCAGAAATCAGAATTTTGAACTCAGAACTCAGAATACAGGACTCACAATGCAGAACTCAGAATGCAGAACTCAGTGTTCAGAACTCAGAATTTCCAACCCTGAAATCAGAACTCTGATTTCAGAACTGAGAATTCATAATCAGAACTTAGGACTTAAATTTAAGTTCTCCCAATGCAGAACTCAGAATTCAGAGCCCAGGATTCTGAACTCAAAATTCAGAATTCAGAACTAAGAACTCAGAACTCCCAAACCCAAATGAAGATTCCCAAACTTAGTATTCAGAATTCAGACTTTGCAACACTGAGTTTAGAACTCTGATTTTGCATGAGAACTCAGAACTCAGAACTCAGAAGATAGATCTAACAACTCCGAATTCAGAAATCACAGATTCAATCTTTGAATTCAGCACTCAGAACTCAAACTCAGGACTCCAATTTCAGAATTCAGAATTCAGAGATTCGGACTGAGAACTGAGAATTCCAATTTCAGAATTCAGAACTCAGAACTCAGAACTCAGGACTCATAAATCATACAGAGATGTCAGAACTCTGAAATCAGAGTTCAAAATACAGAACTGTGAACTCAGATTTCACAACTCAGATCTCAGAATTCAGAAATAAGAGATTCAAAGTTTGAATTCAGCACTCGCAACTCACTACTTAGCACTCAGAACTGATGTCAAAATTCAGAATTCCGAATTGCGTTTCATTTCAGAATTCAGAACTCAGATTGCACAACCGAATCTATTCAAAACTCAGAGTTACCAATCCTGAAATCAGAACTCAGATTCAGAATTCAGAACTTGGAACCCAGAAGTCAGAATACGGGACTCAGATTGCAGAACTCAGTGTTCAAAACTCAGAATTTCCAACCCTGAAATCAGAACTCAGAACTGATAATTCATAACTCAGAAGTAAGAACTGAAATTTCAGAACTCACAATTCAGAACTCAGAATTCAGAGCTCAGATTCCTGGACTCAGAATTCAGAATTCAGAACTCAGATCTCAGAACTCAGAATTCAGTTTCATTTCAGAATTCAGAACTCAGATTGCAAAACTGAATATGTTCAATAGTCATAGTTACCAATCACTAATTCAGAAGTCAGATTCAGATTTCAGAAATTGGAACTCAGAACTCGCAAATTTGAACTCAGAACTCAGAATTTTGAACTCAGAACTCAGAATGCAGAACGCAGTGTACAGAACTCAGAGCTCAGAACTCAAAGTCAGATTTCAGATTTCAGCATTCAGAACTCGGGAATCAGAGCTCAAAATACAGAACTGTAAACTCAGAACATAAATGTCAGCATTCACCACTCAGAACTCAGCTTTTCGAAATCGGAATTCACAACTCGGAATTCACAATTTCAGAATTCAGAACTCGGAATTCAGAAATCAGAAGTCAGGAAACATATCTAAGATCTCAGAATTCTGAACGCAGAACTCAGATTTCCGTTCTCAGAATGCAGAACGCAGAACTCAGAATTCTGAACTCAGAATTCAGAAGTCAGAATTCAGATGTCAGAATTCTGAATTCAATTTCATTTCAGAATTCAGCACTCAGATTGCAGAACTGAATATATTCAGATGTCAGAATTCGCAATCCTGAACTCAGAACTCAGAATTCAGAATTCAGAAATTGGGACTCAGAAATCAGAATTTTGAACTCAGAACTCAGAATACAGGACTCACAATGCAGAACTCAGAATGCAGAACTCAGTGTTCAGAACTCAGAATTTCCAACCCTGAAATCAGAACTCTGATTTCAGAACTGAGAATTCATAATCAGAACTTAGGACTTAAATTTAAGTTCTCCCAATGCAGAACTCAGAATTCAGAGCCCAGGATTCTGAACTCAAAATTCAGAATTCAGAACTAAGAACTCAGAACTCCCAAACCCAAATGAAGATTCCCAAACTTAGTATTCAGAATTCAGACTTTGCAACACTGAGTTTAGAACTCTGATTTGGCATCTCAGAACTCAGAACTCAGAAGATAGATCTAAGAACTCAGAATTCAGAAATCACAGATTCAATCTTTGAATTCAGCACTCAGAACTCAAACTCAGGACTCCAATTTCAGAATTCAGAATTCAGAGATTCGGACTGAGAACTGAGAATTCCAATTTCAGAATTCAGAACTCAGAACTCAGAACTCAGGACTCACAAATCATACAGAGATGTCAGAACTCTGAAATCAGAGTTCAAAATACAGAACTGTGAACTCAGATTTCACAACTCAGATCTCAGAATTCAGAAATAAGAGATTCAAAGTTTGAATTCAGCACTCGCAACTCACTACTTAGCACTCAGAACTGATGTCAAAATTCAGAATTCCGAATTGCGTTTCATTTCAGAATTCAGAACTCAGATTGCACAACCGAATCTATTCAAAACTCAGAGTTACCAATCCTGAAATCAGAACTCAGATTCAGAATTCAGAACTTGGAACCCAGAAGTCAGAATACGGGACTCAGATTGCAGAACTCAGTGTTCAAAACTCAGAATTTCCAACCCTGAAATCAGAACTCAGAACTGATAATTCATAACTCAGAAGTAAGAACTGAAATTTCAGAACTCACAATTCAGAACTCAGAATTCAGAGCTCAGATTCCTGGACTCAGAATTCAGAATTCAGAACTCAGATCTCAGAACTCAGAATTCAGTTTCATTTCAGAATTCAGAACTCAGATTGCAAAACTGAATATGTTCAATAGTCATAGTTACCAATCACTAATTCAGAAGTCAGATTCAGATTTCAGAAATTGGAACTCAGAACTCGCAAATTTGAACTCAGAACTCAGAATTTTGAACTCAGAACTCAGAATGCAGAACGCAGTGTACAGAACTCAGAGCTCAGAACTCAAAGTCAGATTTCAGATTTCAGCATTCAGAACTCGGGAATCAGAGCTCACAATACAGAACTGTAAACTCAGAACATAAATGTCAGCATTCACCACTCAGAACTCAGCTTTTCGAAATCGGAATTCACAACTCGGAATTCACAATTTCAGAATTCAGAACTCAGAATTCAGAAATCAGAAGTCAGGAAACATATCTAAGATCTCAGAATTCTGAACGCAGAACTCAGATTTCCGTTCTCAGAATGCAGAACGCAGAACTCAGAATTCTGAACTCAGAATTCAGAAGTCAGAATTCAGATGTCAGAATTCTGAATTCAATTTCATTTCAGAATTCAGCACTCAGATTGCAGAACTGAATATATTCAGATGTCAGAATTCGCAATCCTGAACTCAGAACTCAGAATTCAGAATTCAGAAATTGGGACTCAGAACTCAGAATTTTGAACTCAGAACTCAGAATACAGGACTCACAATGCAGAACTCAGAATGCAGAACTCAGTGTTCAGAACTCAGAATTTCCAACCCTGAAATCAGAACTCTGATTTCAGAACTGAGAATTCATAATCAGAAATTAGGACTTAAATTTAAGTTCTCCCAAATGCAGAACTCAGAATTCAGAGCCCAGGATTCAGAACTCAAAATTCAGAATTCAGAACTAAGAACTCAGAACTCCCAAATCCAAATGAAGATTCCCAAACTCAGTATTCAGAATTCAGACTTTGCAACACTGAGTTTAGAACTCTGATTTTGCATGAGAACTCAGAACTCAGAACTCAGAAGATAGATCTAAGAACTCCGAATTCAGAAATCACAGATTCAATCTTTGAATTCAGCACTCAGAACTCAAACTCAGGACTCCAATTTCAGAATTCAGAATTCAGAGATTCGGACTGAGAACTGAGAATTCCAATTTCAGAATTCAGAACTCAGAACTCAGAACTCAGGACTCACAAATCATACAGAGATGTCAGAACTCTGAAATCAGAGTTCAAAATACAGAACTGTGAACTCAGATTTCACAACTCAGATCTCAGAATTCAGAAATAAGAGATTCAAAGTTTGAATTCAGCACTCGCAACTCACTACTTAGCACTCAGAACTGATGTCAAAATTCAGAATTCCGAATTGCGTTTCATTTCAGAATTCAGAACTCAGATTGCACAACCGAATCTATTCAAAACTCAGAGTTACCAATCCTGAAATCAGAACTCAGATTCAGAATTCAGAACTTGGAACCCAGAAGTCAGAATACGGGACTCAGATTGCAGAACTCAGTGTTCAAAACTCAGAATTTCCAACCCTGAAATCAGAACTCAGAACTCATAATTCATAACTCAGAAGTAAGAACTGAAATTTCAGAACTCACAATTCAGAACTCAGAATTCAGAGCTCAGATTCCTGGACTCAGAATTCAGAATTCAGAACTCAGATCTCAGAACTCAGAATTCAGTTTCATTTCAGAATTCAGAACTCAGATTGCAAAACTGAATATGTTCAATAGTCATAGTTACCAATCACTAATTCAGAAGTCAGATTCAGATTTCAGAAATTGGAACTCAGAACTCGCAAATTTGAACTCAGAACTCAGAATTTTGAACTCAGAACTCAGAATGCAGAACGCAGTGTACAGAACTCAGAGCTCAGAACTCAAAGTCAGATTTCAGATTTCAGCATTCAGAACTCGGGAATCAGAGCTCACAATACAGAACTGTAAACTCAGAACATAAATGTCAGCATTCACCACTCAGAACTCAGCTTTTCGAAATCGGAATTCACAACTCGGAATTCACAATTTCAGAATTCAGAACTCGGAATTCAGAAATCAGAAGTCAGGAAACATATCTAAGATCTCAGAATTCTGAACGCAGAACTCAGATTTCCGTTCTCAGAATGCAGAACGCAGAACTCAGAATTCTGAACTCAGAATTCAGAAGTCAGAATTCAGATGTCAGAATTCTGAATTCAATTTCATTTCAGAATTCAGCACTCAGATTGCAGAACTGAATATATTCAGATGTCAGAATTCGCAATCCTGAACTCAGAACTCAGAATTCAGAATTCAGAAATTGGGACTCAGAACTCAGAATTTTGAACTCAGAACTCAGAATACAGGACTCACAATGCAGAACTCAGAATGCAGAACTCAGTGTTCAGAACTCAGAATTTCCAACCCTGAAATCAGAACTCTGATTTCAGAACTGAGAATTCATAATCAGAACTTAGGACTTAAATTTAAGTTCTCCCAATGCAGAACTCAGAATTCAGAGCCCAGGATTCAGAACTCAAAATTCAGAATTCAGAACTAAGAACTCAGAACTCCCAAATCCAAATGAAGATTTCCAAACTCAGTATTCAGAATTCAGACTTTGCAACACTGAGTTTAGAACTCTGATTTGGCATCTCAGAACTCAGAACTCAGAAGATAGATCTAACAACTCCGAATTCAGAAATCACAGATTCAATCTTTGAATTCAGCACTCAGAACTCAAACTCAGGACTCCAATTTCAGAATTCAGAATTCAGAGATTCGGACTGAGAACTGAGAATTCCAATTTCAGAATTCAGAACTCAGAACTCAGAACTCAGGACTCACAAATCATACAGAGATGTCAGAACTCTGAAATCAGAGTTCAAAATACAGAACTGTGAACTCAGATTTCACAACTCAGATCTCAGAATTCAGAAATAAGAGATTCAAAGTTTGAATTCAGCACTCGCAACTCACTACTTAGCACTCAGAACTGATGTCAAAATTCAGAATTCCGAATTGCGTTTCATTTCAGAATTCAGAACTCAGATTGCACAACCGAATCTATTCAAAACTCAGAGTTACCAATCCTGAAATCAGAACTCAGATTCAGAATTCAGAACTTGGAACCCAGAAGTCAGAATACGGGACTCAGATTGCAGAACTCAGTGTTCAAAACTCAGAATTTCCAACCCTGAAATCAGAACTCAGAACTGATAATTCATAACTCAGAAGTAAGAACTGAAATTTCAGAACTCACAATTCAGAACTCAGAATTCAGAGCTCAGATTCCTGGACTCAGAATTCAGAATTCAGAACTCAGATCTCAGAACTCAGAATTCAGTTTCATTTCAGAATTCAGAACTCAGATTGCAAAACTGAATATGTTCAATAGTCATAGTTACCAACCACTAATTCAGAAGTCAGATTCAGATTTCAGAAATTGGAACTCAGAACTCGCAAATTTGAACTCAGAACTCAGAATTTTGAACTCAGAACTCAGAATGCAGAACGCAGTGTACAGAACTCAGAGCTCAGAACTCAAAGTCAGATTTCAGATTTCAGCATTCAGAACTCGGGAATCAGAGCTCACAATACAGAACTGTAAACTCAGAACATAAATGTCAGCATTCACCACTCAGAACTCAGCTTTTCAAAATCGGAATTCACAACTCGGAATTCACAATTTCAGAATTCAGAACTCGGAATTCAGAAATCAGAAGTCAGGAAACATATCTAAGATCTCAGAATTCTGAACGCAGAACTCAGATTTCCGTTCTCAGAATGCAGAACGCAGAACTCAGAATTCTGAACTCAGAATTCAGAAGTCAGAATTCAGATGTCAGAATTCTGAATTCAATTTCATTTCAGAATTCAGCACTCAGATTGCAGAACTGAATATATTCAGATGTCAGAATTCGCAATCCTGAACTCAGAACTCAGAATTCAGAATTCAGAAATTGGGACTCAGAACTCAGAATTTTGAACTCAGAACTCAGAATACAGGACTCACAATGCAGAACTCAGAATGCAGAACTCAGTGTTCAGAACTCAGAATTTCCAACCCTGAAATCAGAACTCTGATTTCAGAACTGAGAATTCATAATCAGAACTTAGGACTTAAATTTAAGTTCTCCCAATGCAGAACTCAGAATTCAGAGCCCAGGATTCAGAACTCAAAATTCAGAATTCAGAACTAAGAACTCAGAACTCCCAAATCCAAATGAAGATTTCCAAACTCAGTATTCAGAATTCAGACTTTGCAACACTGAGTTTAGAACTCTGATTTGGCATCTCAGAACTCAGAACTCAGAAGATAGATCTAACAACTCCGAATTCAGAAATCACAGATTCAATCTTTGAATTCAGCACTCAGAACTCAAACTCAGGACTCCAATTTCAGAATTCAGAATTCAGAGATTCGGACTGAGAACTGAGAATTCCAATTTCAGAATTCAGAACTCAGAACTCAGAACTCAGGACTCACAAATCATACAGAGATGTCAGAACTCTGAAATCAGAGTTCAAAATACAGAACTGTGAACTCAGATTTCACAACTCAGATCTCAGAATTCAGAAATAAGAGATTCAAATTTTGAATTCAGCACTCGCAACTCACTACTTAGCACTCAGAACTGATGTCAAAATTCAGAATTCCGAATTGCGTTTCATTTCAGAATTCAGAACTCAGATTGCACAACCGAATCTATTCAAAACTCAGAGTTACCAATCCTGAAATCAGAACTCAGATTCAGAATTCAGAACTTGGAACCCAGAAGTCAGAATACGGGACTCAGATTGCAGAACTCAGTGTTCAAAACTCAGAATTTCCAACCCTGAAATCAGAACTCAGAACTGATAATTCATAACTCAGAAGTAAGAACTGAAATTTCAGAACTCACAATTCAGAACTCAGAATTCAGAGCTCAGATTCCTGGACTCAGAATTCAGAATTCAGAACTCAGATCTCAGAACTCAGAATTCAGTTTCATTTCAGAATTCAGAACTCAGATTGCAAAACTGAATATGTTCAATAGTCATAGTTACCAATCACTAATTCAGAACTCAGATTCAGATTTCAGAAATTGGAACTCAGAACTCGCAAATTTGAACTCAGAACTCAGAATTTTGAACTCAGAACTCAGAATGCAGAACGCAGTGTACAGAACTCAGAGCTCAGAACTCAAAGTCAGATTTCAGATTTCAGCATTCAGAACTCGGGAATCAGAGCTCAAAACACAGAACTGTAAACTCAGAACATAAATGTCAGCATTCACCACTCAGAACTCAGCTTTTCGAAATCGGAATTCACAACTCGGAATTCACAATTTCAGAATTCAGAACTCGGAATTCAGAAATCAGAAGTCAGGAAACATACCTAAGATCTCAGAATTCTGAACGCAGAACTCAGATTTCAGTTCTCAGAATGCAGAACGCAGAACTCAGAATTCTGAACTCAGAATTCAGAAGTCAGAATTCAGATGTCAGAATTCTGAATTCAATTTCATTTCAGAATTCAGCACTCAGATTGCAGAACTGAATATATTCAGATGTCAGAATTCGCAATCCTGAACTCAGAACTCAGAATTCAGAATTCAGAAATTGGGACTCAGAACTCAGAATTTTGAACTCAGAACTCAGAATACAGGACTCACAATGCGGAACTCAGAATGCAGAACTCAGTGTTCAGAACTCAGAATTTCCAACCCTGAAATCAGAACTCTGATTTCAGAACTGAGAATTCATAATCAGAAATTAGGACTTAAATTTAAGTTCTCCCAATGCAGAACTCAGAATTCAGAGCCCAGGATTCTGAACTCAAAATTCAGAATTCAGAACTAAGAACTCAGAACTCCCAAATCCAAATGAAGATTTCCAAACTCAGTATTCAGAATTCAGACTTTGCAACACTGAGTTTAGAACTCTGATTTGGCATCTCAGAACTCAGAACTCAGAAGATAGATCTAACAACTCCGAATTCAGAAATCACAGATTCAATCTTTGAATTCAGTACTCAGAACTCAAACTCAGGACTCCAATTTCAGAATTCAGAATTCAGAGATTCGGACTGAGAACTGAGAATTCCAATTTCAGAATTCAGAACTCAAAACTCAGAACTCAGAACTCAGGACTCACAAATCATACAGAGATGTCAGAACTCTGAAATCAGAGTTCAAAATACAGAACTGTGAACTCAGATTTCACAACTCAGATCTCAGAATTCAGAAATAAGAGATTCAAATTTTGAATTCAGCACTCGCAACTCACTACTTAGCACTCAGAACTGATGTCAAAATTCAGAATTCCGAATTGCGTTTCATTTCAGAATTCAGAACTCAGATTGCACAACCGAATCTATTCAAAACTCAGAGTTACCAATCCTGAAATCAGAACTCAGATTCAGAATTCAGAACTTGGAACCCAGAAGTCAGAATACGGGACTCAGATTGCAGAACTCAGTGTTCAAAACTCAGAATTTCCAACCCTGAAATCAGAACTCAGAACTGATAATTCATAACTCAGAAGTAAGAACTGAAATTTCAGAACTCACAATTCAGAACTCAGAATTCAGAGCTCAGATTCCTGGACTCAGAATTCAGAATTCAGAACTCAGATCTCAGAACTCAGAATTCAGTTTCATTTCAGAATTCAGAACTCAGATTGCAAAACTGAATATGTTCAATAGTCATAGTTACCAATCACTAATTCAGAACTCAGATTCAGATTTCAGAAATTGGAACTCAGAACTCGCAATTTTGAACTCAGAACTCAGAATTTTGAACTCAGAACTCAGAATGCAGAACGCAGTGTACAGAACTCAGAGCTCAGAACTCAAAGTCAGATTTCAGATTTCAGCATTCAGAACTCGGGAATCAGAGCTCAAAACACAGAACTGTAAACTCAGAACATAAATGTCAGCATTCACCACTCAGAACTCAGCTTTTCAAAATCGGAATTCACAACTCGGAATTCACAATTTCAGAATTCAGAACTCGGAATTCAGAAATCAGAAGTCAGGAAACATATCTAAGATCTCAGAATTCTGAACGCAGAACTCAGATTTCCGTTCTCAGAATGCAGAACGCAGAACTCAGAATTCTGAACTCAGAATTCAGAAGTCAGAATTCAGATGTCAGAATTCTGAATTCAATTTCATTTCAGAATTCAGCACTCAGATTGCAGAACTGAATATATTCAGATGTCAGAATTCGCAATCCTGAACTCAGAACTCAGAATTCAGAATTCAGAAATTGGGACTCAGAACTCAGAATTTTGAACTCAGAACTCAGAATACAGGACTCACAATGCGGAACTCAGAATGCAGAACTCAGTGTTCAGAACTCAGAATTTCCAACCCTGAAATCAGAACTCTGATTTCAGAACTGAGAATTCATAATCAGAACTTAGGACTTAAATTTAAGTTCTCCCAATGCAGAACTCAGAATTCAGAGCCCAGGATTCTGAACTCAAAATTCAGAATTCAGAACTAAGAATTCAGAACTCCCAAATCCAAATGAAGATTCCCAAACTCAGTATTCAGAATTCAGACTTTGCAACACTGAGTTTAGAACTCTGATTTGGCATCTCAGAACTCAGAACTCAGAAGATAGATCTAACAACTCCGAATTCAGAAATCACAGATTCAATCTTTGAATTCAGTACTCAGAACTCAAACTCAGGACTCCAATTTCAGAATTCAGAATTCAGAGATTCGGACTGAGAACTGAGAATTCCAATTTCAGAATTCAGAACTCAAAACTCAGAACTCAGAACTCAGGACTCACAAATCATACAGAGATGTCAGAACTCTGAAATCAGAGTTCAAAATACAGAACTGTGAACTCAGATTTCACAACTCAGATCTCAGAATTCAGAAATAAGAGATTCAAATTTTGAATTCAGCACTCGCAATTCACTACTTAGCACTCAGAACTGATGTCAAAATTCAGAATTCCGAATTGCGTTTCATTTCAGAATTCAGAACTCAGATTGCACAACCGAATCTATTCAAAACTCAGAGTTACCAATCCTGAAATCAGAACTCAGATTCAGAATTCAGAACTTGGAACCCAGAAGTCAGAATACGGGACTCAGATTGCAGAACTCAGTGTTCAAAACTCAGAATTTCCAACCCTGAAATCAGAACTCAGAACTGATAATTCATAACTCAGAAGTAAGAACTGAAATTTCAGAACTCACAATTCAGAACTCAGAATTCAGAGCTCAGATTCCTGGACTCAGAATTCAGAATTCAGAACTCAGATCTCAGAACTCAGAATTCAGTTTCATTTCAGAATTCAGAACTCAGATTGCAAAACTGAATATGTTCAATAGTCATAGTTACCAATCACTAATTCAGAACTCAGATTCAGATTTCAGAAATTGGAACTCAGAACTCGCAAATTTGAACTCAGAACTCAGAATTTTGAACTCAGAACTCAGAATGCAGAACGCAGTGTACAGAACTCAGAGCTCAGAACTCAAAGTCAGATTTCAGATTTCAGCATTCAGAACTCGGGAATCAGAGCTCAAAATACAGAACTGTAAACTCAGAACATAAATGTCAGCATTCACCACTCAGAACTCAGCTTTTCGAAATCGGAATTCACAACTCGGAATTCACAATTTCAGAATTCAGAACTCGGAATTCAGAAATCAGAAGTCAGGAAACATATCTAAGATCTCAGAATTCTGAACGCAGAACTCAGATTTCAGTTCTCAGAATGCAGAACGCAGAACTCAGAATTCTGAACTCAGAATTCAGAAGTCAGAATTCAGATGTCAGAATTCTGAATTCAATTTCATTTCAGAATTCAGCACTCAGATTGCAGAACTGAATATATTCAGATGTCAGAATTCGCAATCCTGAACTCAGAACTCAGAATTCAGAATTCAGAAATTGGGACTCAGAACTCAGAATTTTGAACTCAGAACTCAGAATACAGGACTCACAATGCAGAACTCAGAATGCAGAACTCAGTGTTCAGAACTCAGAATTTCCAACCCTGAAATCAGAACTCTGATTTCAGAACTGAGAATTCATAATCAGAACTTAGGACTTAAATTTAAGTTCTCCCAATGCAGAACTCAGAATTCAGAGCCCAGGATTCTGAACTCAAAATTCAGAATTCAGAACTAAGAACTCAGAACTCCCAAATCCAAATGAAGATTCCCAAACTCAGTATTCAGAATTCAGACTTTGCAACACTGAGTTTAGAACTCTGATTTGGCATCTCAGAACTCAGAACTCAGAAGATAGATCTAAGAACTCAGAATTCAGAAATCACAGATTCAATCTTTGAATTCAGCACTCAGAACTCAAACTCAGGACTCCAATTTCAGAATTCAGAATTCAGAGATTCGGACTGAGAACTGAGAATTCCAATTTCAGAATTCAGAACTCAGAACTCAGAACTCAGGACTCACAAATCATACAGAGATGTCAGAACTCTGAAATCAGAGTTCAAAATACAGAACTGTGAACTCAGATTTCACAACTCAGATCTCAGAATTCAGAAATAAGAGATTCAAATTTTGAATTCAGCACTCGCAACTCACTACTTAGCACTCAGAACTGATGTCAAAATTCAGAATTCCGAATTGCGTTTCATTTCAGAATTCAGAACTCAGATTGCACAACCGAATCTATTCAAACCTCAGAGTTACCAATCCTGAAATCAGAACTCAGATTCAGAATTCAGAACTTGGAACCCAGAAGTCAGAATACGGGACTCAGATTGCAGAACTCAGTGTTCAAAACTCAGAATTTCCAACCCTGAAATCAGAACTCAGAACTGATAATTCATAACTCAGAAGTAAGAACTGAAATTTCAGAACTCACAATTCAGAACTCAGAATTCAGAGCTCAGATTCCTGGACTCAGAATTCAGAATTCAGAACTCAGATCTCAGAACTCAGAATTCAGTTTCATTTCAGAATTCAGAACTCAGATTGCAAAACTGAATATGTTCAATAGTCATAGTTACCAATCACTAATTCAGAACTCAGATTCAGATTTCAGAAATTGGAACTCAGAACTCGCAAATTTGAACTCAGAACTCAGAATTTTGAACTCAGAACTCAGAATGCAGAACGCAGTGTACAGAACTCAGAGCTCAGAACTCAAAGTCAGATTTCAGATTTCAGCATTCAGAACTCGGGAATCAGAGCTCACAATACAGAACTGTAAACTCAGAACATAAATGTCAGCATTCACCACTCAGAACTCAGCTTTTCGAAATCGGAATTCACAACTCGGAATTCACAATTTCAGAATTCAGAACTCGGAATTCAGAAATCAGAAGTCAGGAAACATATCTAAGATCTCAGAATTCTGAACGCAGAACTCAGATTTCCGTTCTCAGAATGCAGAACGCAGAACTCAGAATTCTGAACTCAGAATTCAGAAGTCAGAATTCAGATGTCAGAATTCTGAATTCAATTTCATTTCAGAATTCAGCACTCAGATTGCAGAACTGAATATATTCAGATGTCAGAATTCGCAATCCTGAACTCAGAACTCAGAATTCAGAATTCAGAAATTGGGACTCAGAACTCAGAATTTTGAACTCAGAACTCAGAATACAGGACTCACAATGCAGAACTCAGAATGCAGAACTCAGTGTTCAGAACTCAGAATTTCCAACCCTGAAATCAGAACTCTGATTTCAGAACTGAGAATTCATAATCAGAACTTAGGACTTAAATTTAAGTTCTCCCAAATGCAGAACTCAGAATTCAGAGCCCAGGATTCAGAACTCAAAATTCAGAATTCAGAACTAAGAACTCAGAACTCCCAAATCCAAATGAAGATTCCCAAACTCAGTATTCAGAATTCAGACTTTGCAACACTGAGTTTAGAACTCTGATTTTGCATGAGAACTCAGAACTCAGAACTCAGAAGATAGATCTAACAACTCCGAATTCAGAAATCACAGATTCAATCTTTGAATTCAGCACTCAGAACTCAAACTCAGGACTCCAATTTCAGAATTCAGAATTCAGAGATTCGGACTGAGAACTGAGAATTCCAATTTCAGAATTCAGAACTCAGAACTCAGAACTCAGGACTCACAAATCATACAGAGATGTCAGAACTCTGAAATCAGAGTTCAAAATACAGAACTGTGAACTCAGATTTCACAACTCAGATCTCAGAATTCAGAAATAAGAGATTCAAAGTTTGAATTCAGCACTCGCAACTCACTACTTAGCACTCAGAACTGATGTCAAAATTCAGAATTCCGAATTGCGTTTCATTTCAGAATTCAGAACTCAGATTGCACAACCGAATCTATTCAAAACTCAGAGTTACCAATCCTGAAATCAGAACTCAGATTCAGAATTCAGAACTTGGAACCCAGAAGTCAGAATACGGGACTCAGATTGCAGAACTCAGTGTTCAAAACTCAGAATTTCCAACCCTGAAATCAGAACTCAGAACTGATAATTCATAACTCAGAAGTAAGAACTGAAATTTCAGAACTCACAATTCAGAACTCAGAATTCAGAGCTCAGATTCCTGGACTCAGAATTCAGAATTCAGAACTCAGATCTCAGAACTCAGAATTCAGTTTCATTTCAGAATTCAGAACTCAGATTGCAAAACTGAATATGTTCAATAGTCATAGTTACCAATCACTAATTCAGAAGTCAGATTCAGATTTCAGAAATTGGAACTCAGAACTCGCAAATTTGAACTCAGAACTCAGAATTTTGAACTCAGAACTCAGAATGCAGAACGCAGTGTACAGAACTCAGAGCTCAGAACTCAAAGTCAGATTTCAGATTTCAGCATTCAGAACTCGGGAATCAGAGCTCACAATACAGAACTGTAAACTCAGAACATAAATGTCAGCATTCACCACTCAGAACTCAGCTTTTCGAAATCGGAATTCACAACTCGGAATTCACAATTTCAGAATTCAGAACTCGGAATTCAGAAATCAGAAGTCAGGAAACATATCTAAGATCTCAGAATTCTGAACGCAGAACTCAGATTTCCGTTCTCAGAATGCAGAACGCAGAACTCAGAATTCTGAACTCAGAATTCAGAAGTCAGAATTCAGATGTCAGAATTCTGAATTCAATTTCATTTCAGAATTCAGCACTCAGATTGCAGAACTGAATATATTCAGATGTCAGAATTCGCAATCCTGAACTCAGAACTCAGAATTCAGAATTCAGAAATTGGGACTCAGAACTCAGAATTTTGAACTCAGAACTCAGAATACAGGACTCACAATGCAGAACTCAGAATGCAGAACTCAGTGTTCAGAACTCAGAATTTCCAACCCTGAAATCAGAACTCTGATTTCAGAACTGAGAATTCATAATCAGAAATTAGGACTTAAATTTAAGTTCTCCCAATGCAGAACTCAGAATTCAGAGCCCAGGATTCAGAACTCAAAATTCAGAATTCAGAACTAAGAACTCAGAACTCCCAAATCCAAATGAAGATTTCCAAACTCAGTATTCAGAATTCAGACTTTGCAACACTGAGTTTAGAACTCTGATTTGGCATCTCAGAACTCAGAACTCAGAAGATAGATCTAACAACTCCGAATTCAGAAATCACAGATTCAATCTTTGAATTCAGCACTCAGAACTCAAACTCAGGACTCCAATTTCAGAATTCAGAATTCAGAGATTCGGACTGAGAACTGAGAATTCCAATTTCAGAATTCAGAACTCAGAACTCAGAACTCAGGACTCACAAATCATACAGAGATGTCAGAACTCTGAAATCAGAGTTCAAAATACAGAACTGTGAACTCAGATTTCACAACTCAGATCTCAGAATTCAGAAATAAGAGATTCAAATTTTGAATTCAGCACTCGCAACTCACTACTTAGCACTCAGAACTGATGTCAAAATTCAGAATTCCGAATTGCGTTTCATTTCAGAATTCAGAACTCAGATTGCACAACCGAATCTATTCAAAACTCAGAGTTACCAATCCTGAAATCAGAACTCAGATTCAGAATTCAGAACTTGGAACCCAGAAGTCAGAATACGGGACTCAGATTGCAGAACTCAGTGTTCAAAACTCAGAATTTCCAACCCTGAAATCAGAACTCAGAACTGATAATTCATAACTCAGAAGTAAGAACTGAAATTTCAGAACTCACAATTCAGAACTCAGAATTCAGAGCTCAGATTCCTGGACTCAGAATTCAGAATTCAGAACTCAGATCTCAGAACTCAGAATTCAGTTTCATTTCAGAATTCAGAACTCAGATTGCAAAACTGAATATGTTCAATAGTCATAGTTACCAATCACTAATTCAGAAGTCAGATTCAGATTTCAGAAATTGGAACTCAGAACTCGCAAATTTGAACTCAGAACTCAGAATTTTGAACTCAGAACTCAGAATGCAGAACGCAGTGTACAGAACTCAGAGCTCAGAACTCAAAGTCAGATTTCAGATTTCAGCATTCAGAACTCGGGAATCAGAGCTCAAAACACAGAACTGTAAACTCAGAACATAAATGTCAGCATTCACCACTCAGAACTCAGCTTTTCGAAATCGGAATTCACAACTCGGAATTCACAATTTCAGAATTCAGAACTCGGAATTCAGAAATCAGAAGTCAGGAAACATACCTAAGATCTCAGAATTCTGAACGCAGAACTCAGAATTCTGAACTCAGAATTCAGAAGTCAGAATTCAGATGTCAGAATTCTGAATTCAATTTCATTTCAGAATTCAGCACTCAGATTGCAGAACTGAATATATTCAGATGTCAGAATTCGCAATCCTGAACTCAGAACTCAGAATTCAGAATTCAGAAATTGGGACTCAGAACTCAGAATTTTGAACTCAGAACTCAGAATACAGGACTCACAATGCAGAACTCAGAATGCAGAACTCAGTGTTCAGAACTCAGAATTTCCAACCCTGAAATCAGAACTCTGATTTCAGAACTGAGAATTCATAATCAGAAATTAGGACTTAAATTTAAGTTCTCCCAATGCAGAACTCAGAATTCAGAGCCCAGGATTCTGAACTCAAAATTCAGAATTCAGAACTAAGAACTCAGAACTCCCAAATCCAAATGAAGATTCCCAAACTCAGTAATCAGAATTCAGACTTTGCAACACTGAGTTTAGAACTCTGATTTGGCATCTCAGAACTCAGAACTCAGAAGATAGATCTAAGAACTCCGAATTCAGAAATCACAGATTCAATCTTTGAATTCAGCACTCAGAACTCAAACTCAGGACTCCAATTTCAGAATTCAGAATTCAGAGATTCGGACTGAGAACTGAGAATTCCAATTTCAGAATTCAGAACTCAGAACTCAGAACTCAGGACTCACAAATCATACAGAGATGTCAGAACTCTGAAATCAGAGTTCAAAATACAGAACTGTGAACTCAGATTTCACAACTCAGATCTCAGAATTCAGAAATAAGAGATTCAAATTTTGAATTCAGCACTCGCAACTCACTACTTAGCACTCAGAACTGATGTCAAAATTCAGAATTCCGAATTGCGTTTCATTTCAGAATTCAGAACTCAGATTGCACAACCGAATCTATTCAAAACTCAGAGTTACCAATCCTGAAATCAGAACTCAGATTCAGAATTCAGAACTTGGAACCCAGAAGTCAGAATACGGGACTCAGATTGCAGAACTCAGTGTTCAAAACTCAGAATTTCCAACCCTGAAATCAGAACTCAGAACTGATAATTCATAACTCAGAAGTAAGAACTGAAATTTCAGAACTCACAATTCAGAACTCAGAATTCAGAGCTCAGATTCCTGGACTCAGAATTCAGAATTCAGAACTCAGATCTCAGAACTCAGAATTCAGTTTCATTTCAGAATTCAGAACTCAGATTGCAAAACTGAATATGTTCAATAGTCATAGTTACCAATCACTAATTCAGAAGTCAGATTCAGATTTCAGAAATTGGAACTCAGAACTCGCAAATTTGAACTCAGAACTCAGAATTTTGAACTCAGAACTCAGAATGCAGAACGCAGTGTACAGAACTCAGAGCTCAGAACTCAAAGTCAGATTTCAGATTTCAGCATTCAGAACTCGGGAATCAGAGCTCAAAACACAGAACTGTAAACTCAGAACATAAATGTCAGCATTCACCACTCAGAACTCAGCTTTTCGAAATCGGAATTCACAACTCGGAATTCACAATTTCAGAATTCAGAACTCGGAATTCAGAAATCAGAAGTCAGGAAACATACCTAAGATCTCAGAATTCTGAACGCAGAACTCAGAATTCTGAACTCAGAATTCAGAAGTCAGAATTCAGATGTCAGAATTCTGAATTCAATTTCATTTCAGAATTCAGCACTCAGATTGCAGAACTGAATATATTCAGATGTCAGAATTCGCAATCCTGAACTCAGAACTCAGAATTCAGAATTCAGAAATTGGGACTCAGAACTCAGAATTTTGAACTCAGAACTCAGAATACAGGACTCACAATGCAGAACTCAGAATGCAGAACTCAGTGTTCAGAACTCAGAATTTCCAACCCTGAAATCAGAACTCTGATTTCAGAACTGAGAATTCATAATCAGAACTTAGGACTTAAATTTAAGTTCTCCCAAATGCAGAACTCAGAATTCAGAGCCCAGGATTCAGAACTCAAAATTCAGAATTCAGAACTAAGAACTCAGAACTCCCAAATCCAAATGAAGATTCCCAAACTCAGTATTCAGAATTCAGACTTTGCAACACTGAGTTTAGAACTCTGATTTTGCATGAGAACTCAGAACTCAGAACTCAGAAGATAGATCTAACAACTCCGAATTCAGAAATCACAGATTCAATCTTTGAATTCAGCACTCAGAACTCAAACTCAGGACTCCAATTTCAGAATTCAGAATTCAGAGATTCGGACTGAGAACTGAGAATTCCAATTTCAGAATTCAGAACTCAGAACTCAGAACTCAGGACTCACAAATCATACAGAGATGTCAGAACTCTGAAATCAGAGTTCAAAATACAGAACTGTGAACTCAGATTTCACAACTCAGATCTCAGAATTCAGAAATAAGAGATTCAAAGTTTGAATTCAGCACTCGCAACTCACTACTTAGCACTCAGAACTGATGTCAAAATTCAGAATTCCGAATTGCGTTTCATTTCAGAATTCAGAACTCAGATTGCACAACCGAATCTATTCAAAACTCAGAGTTACCAATCCTGAAATCAGAACTCAGATTCAGAATTCAGAACTTGGAACCCAGAAGTCAGAATACGGGACTCAGATTGCAGAACTCAGTGTTCAAAACTCAGAATTTCCAACCCTGAAATCAGAACTCAGAACTGATAATTCATAACTCAGAAGTAAGAACTGAAATTTCAGAACTCACAATTCAGAACTCAGAATTCAGAGCTCAGATTCCTGGACTCAGAATTCAGAATTCAGAACTCAGATCTCAGAACTCAGAATTCAGTTTCATTTCAGAATTCAGAACTCAGATTGCAAAACTGAATATGTTCAATAGTCATAGTTACCAATCACTAATTCAGAAGTCAGATTCAGATTTCAGAAATTGGAACTCAGAACTCGCAAATTTGAACTCAGAACTCAGAATTTTGAACTCAGAACTCAGAATGCAGAACGCAGTGTACAGAACTCAGAGCTCAGAACTCAAAGTCAGATTTCAGATTTCAGCATTCAGAACTCGGGAATCAGAGCTCACAATACAGAACTGTAAACTCAGAACATAAATGTCAGCATTCACCACTCAGAACTCAGCTTTTCGAAATCGGAATTCACAACTCGGAATTCACAATTTCAGAATTCAGAACTCGGAATTCAGAAATCAGAAGTCAGGAAACATATCTAAGATCTCAGAATTCTGAACGCAGAACTCAGATTTCCGTTCTCAGAATGCAGAACGCAGAACTCAGAATTCTGAACTCAGAATTCAGAAGTCAGAATTCAGATGTCAGAATTCTGAATTCAATTTCATTTCAGAATTCAGCACTCAGATTGCAGAACTGAATATATTCAGATGTCAGAATTCGCAATCCTGAACTCAGAACTCAGAATTCAGAATTCAGAAATTGGGACTCAGAACTCAGAATTTTGAACTCAGAACTCAGAATACAGGACTCACAATGCAGAACTCAGAATGCAGAACTCAGTGTTCAGAACTCAGAATTTCCAACCCTGAAATCAGAACTCTGATTTCAGAACTGAGAATTCATAATCAGAAATTAGGACTTAAATTTAAGTTCTCCCAATGCAGAACTCAGAATTCAGAGCCCAGGATTCAGAACTCAAAATTCAGAATTCAGAACTAAGAACTCAGAACTCCCAAATCCAAATGAAGATTTCCAAACTCAGTATTCAGAATTCAGACTTTGCAACACTGAGTTTAGAACTCTGATTTGGCATCTCAGAACTCAGAACTCAGAAGATAGATCTAACAACTCCGAATTCAGAAATCACAGATTCAATCTTTGAATTCAGCACTCAGAACTCAAACTCAGGACTCCAATTTCAGAATTCAGAATTCAGAGATTCGGACTGAGAACTGAGAATTCCAATTTCAGAATTCAGAACTCAGAACTCAGAACTCAGGACTCACAAATCATACAGAGATGTCAGAACTCTGAAATCAGAGTTCAAAATACAGAACTGTGAACTCAGATTTCACAACTCAGATCTCAGAATTCAGAAATAAGAGATTCAAATTTTGAATTCAGCACTCGCAACTCACTACTTAGCACTCAGAACTGATGTCAAAATTCAGAATTCCGAATTGCGTTTCATTTCAGAATTCAGAACTCAGATTGCACAACCGAATCTATTCAAAACTCAGAGTTACCAATCCTGAAATCAGAACTCAGATTCAGAATTCAGAACTTGGAACCCAGAAGTCAGAATACGGGACTCAGATTGCAGAACTCAGTGTTCAAAACTCAGAATTTCCAACCCTGAAATCAGAACTCAGAACTGATAATTCATAACTCAGAAGTAAGAACTGAAATTTCAGAACTCACAATTCAGAACTCAGAATTCAGAGCTCAGATTCCTGGACTCAGAATTCAGAATTCAGAACTCAGATCTCAGAACTCAGAATTCAGTTTCATTTCAGAATTCAGAACTCAGATTGCAAAACTGAATATGTTCAATAGTCATAGTTACCAATCACTAATTCAGAAGTCAGATTCAGATTTCAGAAATTGGAACTCAGAACTCGCAAATTTGAACTCAGAACTCAGAATTTTGAACTCAGAACTCAGAATGCAGAACGCAGTGTACAGAACTCAGAGCTCAGAACTCAAAGTCAGATTTCAGATTTCAGCATTCAGAACTCGGGAATCAGAGCTCAAAACACAGAACTGTAAACTCAGAACATAAATGTCAGCATTCACCACTCAGAACTCAGCTTTTCGAAATCGGAATTCACAACTCGGAATTCACAATTTCAGAATTCAGAACTCGGAATTCAGAAATCAGAAGTCAGGAAACATACCTAAGATCTCAGAATTCTGAACGCAGAACTCAGAATTCTGAACTCAGAATTCAGAAGTCAGAATTCAGATGTCAGAATTCTGAATTCAATTTCATTTCAGAATTCAGCACTCAGATTGCAGAACTGAATATATTCAGATGTCAGAATTCGCAATCCTGAACTCAGAACTCAGAATTCAGAATTCAGAAATTGGGACTCAGAACTCAGAATTTTGAACTCAGAACTCAGAATACAGGACTCACAATGCAGAACTCAGAATGCAGAACTCAGTGTTCAGAACTCAGAATTTCCAACCCTGAAATCAGAACTCTGATTTCAGAACTGAGAATTCATAATCAGAAATTAGGACTTAAATTTAAGTTCTCCCAATGCAGAACTCAGAATTCAGAGCCCAGGATTCTGAACTCAAAATTCAGAATTCAGAACTAAGAACTCAGAACTCCCAAATCCAAATGAAGATTCCCAAACTCAGTAATCAGAATTCAGACTTTGCAACACTGAGTTTAGAACTCTGATTTGGCATCTCAGAACTCAGAACTCAGAAGATAGATCTAAGAACTCCGAATTCAGAAATCACAGATTCAATCTTTGAATTCAGCACTCAGAACTCAAACTCAGGACTCCAATTTCAGAATTCAGAATTCAGAGATTCGGACTGAGAACTGAGAATTCCAATTTCAGAATTCAGAACTCAGAACTCAGAACTCAGGACTCACAAATCATACAGAGATGTCAGAACTCTGAAATCAGAGTTCAAAATACAGAACTGTGAACTCAGATTTCACAACTCAGATCTCAGAATTCAGAAATAAGAGATTCAAATTTTGAATTCAGCACTCGCAACTCACTACTTAGCACTCAGAACTGATGTCAAAATTCAGAATTCCGAATTGCGTTTCATTTCAGAATTCAGAACTCAGATTGCACAACCGAATCTATTCAAAACTCAGAGTTACCAATCCTGAAATCAGAACTCAGATTCAGAATTCAGAACTTGGAACCCAGAAGTCAGAATACGGGACTCAGATTGCAGAACTCAGTGTTCAAAACTCAGAATTTCCAACCCTGAAATCAGAACTCAGAACTGATAATTCATAACTCAGAAGTAAGAACTGAAATTTCAGAACTCACAATTCAGAACTCAGAATTCAGAGCTCAGATTCCTGGACTCAGAATTCAGAATTCAGAACTCAGATCTCAGAACTCAGAATTCAGTTTCATTTCAGAATTCAGAACTCAGATTGCAAAACTGAATATGTTCAATAGTCATAGTTACCAATCACTAATTCAGAAGTCAGATTCAGATTTCAGAAATTGGAACTCAGAACTCGCAAATTTGAACTCAGAACTCAGAATTTTGAACTCAGAACTCAGAATGCAGAACGCAGTGTACAGAACTCAGAGCTCAGAACTCAAAGTCAGATTTCAGATTTCAGCATTCAGAACTCGGGAATCAGAGCTCAAAACACAGAACTGTAAACTCAGAACATAAATGTCAGCATTCACCACTCAGAACTCAGCTTTTCGAAATCGGAATTCACAACTCGGAATTCACAATTTCAGAATTCAGAACTCGGAATTCAGAAATCAGAAGTCAGGAAACATACCTAAGATCTCAGAATTCTGAACGCAGAACTCAGAATTCTGAACTCAGAATTCAGAAGTCAGAATTCAGATGTCAGAATTCTGAATTCAATTTCATTTCAGAATTCAGCACTCAGATTGCAGAACTGAATATATTCAGATGTCAGAATTCGCAATCCTGAACTCAGAACTCAGAATTCAGAATTCAGAAATTGGGACTCAGAACTCAGAATTTTGAACTCAGAACTCAGAATACAGGACTCACAATGCAGAACTCAGAATGCAGAACTCAGTGTTCAGAACTCAGAATTTCCAACCCTGAAATCAGAACTCTGATTTCAGAACTGAGAATTCATAATCAGAAATTAGGACTTAAATTTAAGTTCTCCCAATGCAGAACTCAGAATTCAGAGCCCAGGATTCTGAACTCAAAATTCAGAATTCAGAACTAAGAACTCAGAACTCCCAAATCCAAATGAAGATTCCCAAACTCAGTATTCAGAATTCAGACTTTGCAACACTGAGTTTAGAACTCTGATTTGGCATCTCAGAACTCAGAACTCAGAAGATAGATCTAAGAACTCCGAATTCAGAAATCACAGATTCAATCTTTGAATTCAGCACTCAGAACTCAAACTCAGGACTCCAATTTCAGAATTCAGAATTCAGAGATTCGGACTGAGAACTGAGAATTCCAATTTCAGAATTCAGAACTCAGAACTCAGAACTCAGGACTCACAAATCATACAGAGATGTCAGAACTCTGAAATCAGAGTTCAAAATACAGAACTGTGAACTCAGATTTCACAACTCAGATCTCAGAATTCAGAAATAAGAGATTCAAATTTTGAATTCAGCACTCGCAACTCACTACTTAGCACTCAGAACTGATGTCAAAATTCAGAATTCCGAATTGCGTTTCATTTCAGAATTCAGAACTCAGATTGCACAACCGAATCTATTCAAAACTCAGAGTTACCAATCCTGAAATCAGAACTCAGATTCAGAATTCAGAACTTGGAACCCAGAAGTCAGAATACGGGACTCAGATTGCAGAACTCAGTGTTCAAAACTCAGAATTTCCAACCCTGAAATCAGAACTCAGAACTGATAATTCATAACTCAGAAGTAAGAACTGAAATTTCAGAACTCACAATTCAGAACTCAGAATTCAGAGCTCAGATTCCTGGACTCAGAATTCAGAATTCAGAACTCAGATCTCAGAACTCAGAATTCAGTTTCATTTCAGAATTCAGAACTCAGATTGCAAAACTGAATATGTTCAATAGTCATAGTTACCAATCACTAATTCAGAAGTCAGATTCAGATTTCAGAAATTGGAACTCAGAACTCGCAAATTTGAACTCAGAACTCAGAATTTTGAACTCAGAACTCAGAATGCAGAACGCAGTGTACAGAACTCAGAGCTCAGAACTCAAAGTCAGATTTCAGATTTCAGCATTCAGAACTCGGGAATCAGAGCTCAAAACACAGAACTGTAAACTCAGAACATAAATGTCAGCATTCACCACTCAGAACTCAGCTTTTCGAAATCGGAATTCACAACTCGGAATTCACAATTTCAGAATTCAGAACTCGGAATTCAGAAATCAGAAGTCAGGAAACATATCTAAGATCTCAGAATTCTGAACGCAGAACTCAGATTTCCGTTCTCAGAATGCAGAACGCAGAACTCAGAATTCTGAACTCAGAATTCAGAAGTCAGAATTCAGATGTCAGAATTCTGAATTCAATTTCATTTCAGAATTCAGCACTCAGATTGCAGAACTGAATATATTCAGATGTCAGAATTCGCAATCCTGAACTCAGAACTCAGAATTCAGAATTCAGAAATTGGGACTCAGAACTCAGAATTTTGAACTCAGAACTCAGAATACAGGACTCACAATGCAGAACTCAGAATGCAGAACTCAGTGTTCAGAACTCAGAATTTCCAACCCTGAAATCAGAACTCTGATTTCAGAACTGAGAATTCATAATCAGAACTTAGGACTTAAATTTAAGTTCTCCCAATGCAGAACTCAGAATTCAGAGCCCAGGATTCTGAACTCAAAATTCAGAATTCAGAACTAAGAACTCAGAACTCCCAAATCCAAATGAAGATTTCCAAACTCAGTATTCAGAATTCAGACTTTGCAACACTGAGTTTAGAACTCTGATTTGGCATCTCAGAACTCAGAACTCAGAAGATAGATCTAACAACTCCGAATTCAGAAATCACAGATTCAATCTTTGAATTCAGCACTCAGAACTCAAACTCAGGACTCCAATTTCAGAATTCAGAATTCAGAGATTCGGACTGAGAACTGAGAATTCCAATTTCAGAATTCAGAACTCAGAACTCAGAACTCAGGACTCACAAATCATACAGAGATGTCAGAACTCTGAAATCAGAGTTCAAAATACAGAACTGTGAACTCAGATTTCACAACTCAGATCTCAGAATTCAGAAATAAGAGATTCAAATTTTGAATTCAGCACTCGCAACTCACTACTTAGCACTCAGAACTGATGTCAAAATTCAGAATTCCGAATTGCGTTTCATTTCAGAATTCAGAACTCAGATTGCACAACCGAATCTATTCAAAACTCAGAGTTACCAATCCTGAAATCAGAACTCAGATTCAGAATTCAGAACTTGGAACCCAGAAGTCAGAATACGGGACTCAGATTGCAGAACTCAGTGTTCAAAACTCAGAATTTCCAACCCTGAAATCAGAACTCAGAACTGATAATTCATAACTCAGAAGTAAGAACTGAAATTTCAGAACTCACAATTCAGAACTCAGAATTCAGAGCTCAGATTCCTGGACTCAGAATTCAGAATTCAGAACTCAGATCTCAGAACTCAGAATTCAGTTTCATTTCAGAATTCAGAACTCAGATTGCAAAACTGAATATGTTCAATAGTCATAGTTACCAATCACTAATTCAGAAGTCAGATTCAGATTTCAGAAATTGGAACTCAGAACTCGCAAATTTGAACTCAGAACTCAGAATTTTGAACTCAGAACTCAGAATGCAGAACGCAGTGTACAGAACTCAGAGCTCAGAACTCAAAGTCAGATTTCAGATTTCAGCATTCAGAACTCGGGAATCAGAGCTCACAATACAGAACTGTAAACTCAGAACATAAATGTCAGCATTCACCACTCAGAACTCAGCTTTTCGAAATCGGAATTCACAACTCGGAATTCACAATTTCAGAATTCAGAACTCGGAATTCAGAAATCAGAAGTCAGGAAACATATCTAAGATCTCAGAATTCTGAACGCAGAACTCAGATTTCCGTTCTCAGAATGCAGAACGCAGAACTCAGAATTCTGAACTCAGAATTCAGAAGTCAGAATTCAGATGTCAGAATTCTGAATTCAATTTCATTTCAGAATTCAGCACTCAGATTGCAGAACTGAATATATTCAGATGTCAGAATTCGCAATCCTGAACTCAGAACTCAGAATTCAGAATTCAGAAATTGGGACTCAGAACTCAGAATTTTGAACTCAGAACTCAGAATACAGGACTCACAATGCAGAACTCAGAATGCAGAACTCAGTGTTCAGAACTCAGAATTTCCAACCCTGAAATCAGAACTCTGATTTCAGAACTGAGAATTCATAATCAGAACCTAGGACTTAAATTTAAGTTCTCCCAATGCAGAACTCAGAATTCAGAGCCCAGGATTCAGAACTCAAAATTCAGAATTCAGAACTAAGAACTCAGAACTCCCAAATCCAAATGAAGATTTCCAAACTCAGTATTCAGAATTCAGACTTTGCAACACTGAGTTTAGAACTCTGATTTGGCATCTCAGAACTCAGAACTCAGAAGATAGATCTAACAACTCCGAATTCAGAAATCACAGATTCAATCTTTGAATTCAGCACTCAGAACTCAAACTCAGGACTCCAATTTCAGAATTCAGAATTCAGAGATTCGGACTGAGAACTGAGAATTCCAATTTCAGAATTCAGAACTCAGAACTCAGAACTCAGGACTCACAAATCATACAGAGATGTCAGAACTCTGAAATCAGAGTTCAAAATACAGAACTGTGAACTCAGATTTCACAACTCAGATCTCAGAATTCAGAAATAAGAGATTCAAATTTTGAATTCAGCACTCGCAACTCACTACTTAGCACTCAGAACTGATGTCAAAATTCAGAATTCCGAATTGCGTTTCATTTCAGAATTCAGAACTCAGATTGCACAACCGAATCTATTCAAAACTCAGAGTTACCAATCCTGAAATCAGAACTCAGATTCAGAATTCAGAACTTGGAACCCAGAAGTCAGAATACGGGACTCAGATTGCAGAACTCAGTGTTCAAAACTCAGAATTTCCAACCCTGAAATCAGAACTCAGAACTGATAATTCATAACTCAGAAGTAAGAACTGAAATTTCAGAACTCACAATTCAGAACTCAGAATTCAGAGCTCAGATTCCTGGACTCAGAATTCAGAATTCAGAACTCAGATCTCAGAACTCAGAATTCAGTTTCATTTCAGAATTCAGAACTCAGATTGCAAAACTGAATATGTTCAATAGTCATAGTTACCAATCACTAATTCAGAAGTCAGATTCAGATTTCAGAAATTGGAACTCAGAACTCGCAAATTTGAACTCAGAACTCAGAATTTTGAACTCAGAACTCAGAATGCAGAACGCAGTGTACAGAACTCAGAGCTCAGAACTCAAAGTCAGATTTCAGATTTCAGCATTCAGAACTCGGGAATCAGAGCTCAAAACACAGAACTGTAAACTCAGAACATAAATGTCAGCATTCACCACTCAGAACTCAGCTTTTCGAAATCGGAATTCACAACTCGGAATTCACAATTTCAGAATTCAGAACTCGGAATTCAGAAATCAGAAGTCAGGAAACATACCTAAGATCTCAGAATTCTGAACGCAGAACTCAGAATTCTGAACTCAGAATTCAGAAGTCAGAATTCAGATGTCAGAATTCTGAATTCAATTTCATTTCAGAATTCAGCACTCAGATTGCAGAACTGAATATATTCAGATGTCAGAATTCGCAATCCTGAACTCAGAACTCAGAATTCAGAATTCAGAAATTGGGACTCAGAACTCAGAATTTTGAACTCAGAACTCAGAATACAGGACTCACAATGCAGAACTCAGAATGCAGAACTCAGTGTTCAGAACTCAGAATTTCCAACCCTGAAATCAGAACTCTGATTTCAGAACTGAGAATTCATAATCAGAACTTAGGACTTAAATTTAAGTTCTCCCAATGCAGAACTCAGAATTCAGAGCCCAGGATTCTGAACTCAAAATTCAGAATTCAGAACTAAGAACTCAGAACTCCCAAATCCAAATGAAGATTTCCAAACTCAGTATTCAGAATTCAGACTTTGCAACACTGAGTTTAGAACTCTGATTTGGCATCTCAGAACTCAGAACTCAGAAGATAGATCTAAGAACTCCGAATTCAGAAATCACAGATTCAATCTTTGAATTCAGCACTCAGAACTCAAACTCAGGACTCCAATTTCAGAATTCAGAATTCAGAGATTCGGACTGAGAACTGAGAATTCCAATTTCAGAATTCAGAACTCAGAACTCAGAACTCAGGACTCACAAATCATACAGAGATGTCAGAACTCTGAAATCAGAGTTCAAAATACAGAACTGTGAACTCAGATTTCACAACTCAGATCTCAGAATTCAGAAATAAGAGATTCAAATTTTGAATTCAGCACTCGCAACTCACTACTTAGCACTCAGAACTGATGTCAAAATTCAGAATTCCGAATTGCGTTTCATTTCAGAATTCAGAACTCAGATTGCACAACCGAATCTATTCAAAACTCAGAGTTACCAATCCTGAAATCAGAACTCAGATTCAGAATTCAGAACTTGGAACCCAGAAGTCAGAATACGGGACTCAGATTGCAGAACTCAGTGTTCAAAACTCAGAATTTCCAACCCTGAAATCAGAACTCAGAACTGATAATTCATAACTCAGAAGTAAGAACTGAAATTTCAGAACTCACAATTCAGAACTCAGAATTCAGAGCTCAGATTCCTGGACTCAGAATTCAGAATTCAGAACTCAGATCTCAGAACTCAGAATTCAGTTTCATTTCAGAATTCAGAACTCAGATTGCAAAACTGAATATGTTCAATAGTCATAGTTACCAATCACTAATTCAGAAGTCAGATTCAGATTTCAGAAATTGGAACTCAGAACTCGCAAATTTGAACTCAGAACTCAGAATTTTGAACTCAGAACTCAGAATGCAGAACGCAGTGTACAGAACTCAGAGCTCAGAACTCAAAGTCAGATTTCAGATTTCAGCATTCAGAACTCGGGAATCAGAGCTCAAAATACAGAACTGTAAACTCAGAACATAAATGTCAGCATTCACCACTCAGAACTCAGCTTTTCGAAATCGGAATTCACAACTCGGAATTCACAATTTCAGAATTCAGAACTCGGAATTCAGAAATCAGAAGTCAGGAAACATATCTAAGATCTCAGAATTCTGAACGCAGAACTCAGATTTCCGTTCTCAGAATGCAGAACGCAGAACTCAGAATTCTGAACTCAGAATTCAGAAGTCAGAATTCAGATGTCAGAATTCTGAATTCAATTTCATTTCAGAATTCAGCACTCAGATTGCAGAACTGAATATATTCAGATGTCAGAATTCGCAATCCTGAACTCAGAACTCAGAATTCAGAATTCAGAAATTGGGACTCAGAACTCAGAATTTTGAACTCAGAACTCAGAATACAGGACTCACAATGCAGAACTCAGAATGCAGAACTCAGTGTTCAGAACTCAGAATTTCCAACCCTGAAATCAGAACTCTGATTTCAGAACTGAGAATTCATAATCAGAACTTAGGACTTAAATTTAAGTTCTCCCAATGCAGAACTCAGAATTCAGAGCCCAGGATTCTGAACTCAAAATTCAGAATTCAGAACTAAGAACTCAGAACTCCCAAATCCAAATGAAGATTTCCAAACTCAGTATTCAGAATTCAGACTTTGCAACACTGAGTTTAGAACTCTGATTTGGCATCTCAGAACTCAGAACTCAGAAGATAGATCTAACAACTCCGAATTCAGAAATCACAGATTCAATCTTTGAATTCAGCACTCAGAACTCAAACTCAGGACTCCAATTTCAGAATTCAGAATTCAGAGATTCGGACTGAGAACTGAGAATTCCAATTTCAGAATTCAGAACTCAGAACTCAGAACTCAGGACTCACAAATCATACAGAGATGTCAGAACTCTGAAATCAGAGTTCAAAATACAGAACTGTGAACTCAGATTTCACAACTCAGATCTCAGAATTCAGAAATAAGAGATTCAAATTTTGAATTCAGCACTCGCAACTCACTACTTAGCACTCAGAACTGATGTCAAAATTCAGAATTCCGAATTGCGTTTCATTTCAGAATTCAGAACTCAGATTGCACAACCGAATCTATTCAAAACTCAGAGTTACCAATCCTGAAATCAGAACTCAGATTCAGAATTCAGAACTTGGAACCCAGAAGTCAGAATACGGGACTCAGATTGCAGAACTCAGTGTTCAAAACTCAGAATTTCCAACCCTGAAATCAGAACTCAGAACTGATAATTCATAACTCAGAAGTAAGAACTGAAATTTCAGAACTCACAATTCAGAACTCAGAATTCAGAGCTCAGATTCCTGGACTCAGAATTCAGAATTCAGAACTCAGATCTCAGAACTCAGAATTCAGTTTCATTTCAGAATTCAGAACTCAGATTGCAAAACTGAATATGTTCAATAGTCATAGTTACCAATCACTAATTCAGAAGTCAGATTCAGATTTCAGAAATTGGAACTCAGAACTCGCAAATTTGAACTCAGAACTCAGAATTTTGAACTCAGAACTCAGAATGCAGAACGCAGTGTACAGAACTCAGAGCTCAGAACTCAAAGTCAGATTTCAGATTTCAGCATTCAGAACTCGGGAATCAGAGCTCAAAATACAGAACTGTAAACTCAGAACATAAATGTCAGCATTCACCACTCAGAACTCAGCTTTTCGAAATCGGAATTCACAACTCGGAATTCACAATTTCAGAATTCAGAACTCGGAATTCAGAAATCAGAAGTCAGGAAACATATCTAAGATCTCAGAATTCTGAACGCAGAACTCAGATTTCCGTTCTCAGAATGCAGAACGCAGAACTCAGAATTCTGAACTCAGAATTCAGAAGTCAGAATTCAGATGTCAGAATTCTGAATTCAATTTCATTTCAGAATTCAGCACTCAGATTGCAGAACTGAATATATTCAGATGTCAGAATTCGCAATCCTGAACTCAGAACTCAGAATTCAGAATTCAGAAATTGGGACTCAGAACTCAGAATTTTGAACTCAGAACTCAGAATACAGGACTCACAATGCAGAACTCAGAATGCAGAACTCAGTGTTCAGAACTCAGAATTTCCAACCCTGAAATCAGAACTCTGATTTCAGAACTGAGAATTCATAATCAGAACTTAGGACTTAAATTTAAGTTCTCCCAATGCAGAACTCAGAATTCAGAGCCCAGGATTCTGAACTCAAAATTCAGAATTCAGAACTAAGAACTCAGAACTCCCAAATCCAAATGAAGATTTCCAAACTCAGTATTCAGAATTCAGACTTTGCAACACTGAGTTTAGAACTCTGATTTGGCATCTCAGAACTCAGAACTCAGAAGATAGATCTAACAACTCCGAATTCAGAAATCACAGATTCAATCTTTGAATTCAGCACTCAGAACTCAAACTCAGGACTCCAATTTCAGAATTCAGAATTCAGAGATTCGGACTGAGAACTGAGAATTCCAATTTCAGAATTCAGAACTCAGAACTCAGAACTCAGGACTCACAAATCATACAGAGATGTCAGAACTCTGAAATCAGAGTTCAAAATACAGAACTGTGAACTCAGATCTCAGAACTCAGATCTCAGAATTCAGAAATAAGAGATTCAAATTTTGAATTCAGCACTCGCGACTCACTACTTAGCACTCAGAACTGATGTCAAAATTCAGAATTCCGAATTGCGTTTCATTTCAGAATTCAGAACTCAGATTGCACAACCGAATCTATTCAAAACTCAGAGTTACCAATCCTGAAATCAGAACTCAGATTCAGAATTCAGAACTTGGAACCCAGAAGTCAGAATACGGGACTCAGATTGCAGAACTCAGTGTTCAAAACTCAGAATTTCCAACCCTGAAATCAGAACTCAGAACTGATAATTCATAACTCAGAAGTAAGAACTGAAATTTCAGAACTCACAATTCAGAACTCAGAATTCAGAGCTCAGATTCCTGGACTCAGAATTCAGAATTCAGAACTCAGATCTCAGAACTCAGAATTCAGTTTCATTTCAGAATTCAGAACTCAGATTGCAAAACTGAATATGTTCAATAGTCATAGTTACCAATCACTAATTCAGAAGTCAGATTCAGATTTCAGAAATTGGAACTCAGAACTCGCAAATTTGAACTCAGAACTCAGAATTTTGAACTCAGAACTCAGAATGCAGAACGCAGTGTACAGAACTCAGAGCTCAGAACTCAAAGTCAGATTTCAGATTTCAGCATTCAGAACTCGGGAATCAGAGCTCAAAACACAGAACTGTAAACTCAGAACATAAATGTCAGCATTCACCACTCAGAACTCAGCTTTTCGAAATCGGAATTCACAACTCGGAATTCACAATTTCAGAATTCAGAACTCGGAATTCAGAAATCAGAAGTCAGGAAACATACCTAAGATCTCAGAATTCTGAACGCAGAACTCAGATTTCCGTTCTCAGAATGCAGAACGCAGAACTCAGAATTCTGAACTCAGAATTCAGAAGTCAGAATTCAGATGTCAGAATTCTGAATTCAATTTCATTTCAGAATTCAGCACTCAGATTGCAGAACTGAATATATTCAGATGTCAGAATTCGCAATCCTGAACTCAGAACTCAGAATTCAGAATTCAGAAATTGGGACTCAGAACTCAGAATTTTGAACTCAGAACTCAGAATACAGGACTCACAATGCAGAACTCAGAATGCAGAACTCAGTGTTCAGAACTCAGAATTTCCAACCCTGAAATCAGAACTCTGATTTCAGAACTGAGAATTCATAATCAGAACTTAGGACTTAAATTTAAGTTCTCCCAATGCAGAACTCAGAATTCAGAGCCCAGGATTCTGAACTCAAAATTCAGAATTCAGAACTAAGAACTCAGAACTCCCAAATCCAAATGAAGATTCCCAAACTCAGTATTCAGAATTCAGACTTTGCAACACTGAGTTTAGAACTCTGATTTGGCATCTCAGAACTCAGAACTCAGAAGATAGATCTAACAACTCCGAATTCAGAAATCACAGATTCAATCTTTGAATTCAGCACTCAGAACTCAAACTCAGGACTCCAATTTCAGAATTCAGAATTCAGAGATTCGGACTGAGAACTGAGAATTCCAATTTCAGAATTCAGAACTCAGAACTCAGAACTCAGGACTCACAAATCATACAGAGATGTCAGAACTCTGAAATCAGAGTTCAAAATACAGAACTGTGAACTCAGATTTCACAACTCAGATCTCAGAATTCAGAAATAAGAGATTCAAATTTTGAATTCAGCACTCGCAACTCACTACTTAGCACTCAGAACTGATGTCAAAATTCAGAATTCCGAATTGCGTTTCATTTCAGAATTCAGAACTCAGATTGCACAACCGAATCTATTCAAAACTCAGAGTTACCAATCCTGAAATCAGAACTCAGATTCAGAATTCAGAACTTGGAACCCAGAAGTCAGAATACGGGACTCAGATTGCAGAACTCAGTGTTCAAAACTCAGAATTTCCAACCCTGAAATCAGAACTCAGAACTGATAATTCATAACTCAGAAGTAAGAACTGAAATTTCAGAACTCACAATTCAGAACTCAGAATTCAGAGCTCAGATTCCTGGACTCAGAATTCAGAATTCAGAACTCAGATCTCAGAACTCAGAATTCAGTTTCATTTCAGAATTCAGAACTCAGATTGCAAAACTGAATATGTTCAATAGTCATAGTTACCAATCACTAATTCAGAAGTCAGATTCAGATTTCAGAAATTGGAACTCAGAACTCGCAATTTTGAACTCAGAACTCAGAATGCAGAACGCAGTGTACAGAACTCAGAGCTCAGAACTCAAAGTCAGATTTCAGATTTCAGCATTCAGAACTCGGGAATCAGAGCTCAAAATACAGAACTGTAAACTCAGAACATAAATGTCAGCATTCACCACTCAGAACTCAGCTTTTCGAAATCGGAATTCACAACTCGGAATTCACAATTTCAGAATTCAGAACTCGGAATTCAGAAATCAGAAGTCAGGAAACATACCTAAGATCTCAGAATTCTGAACGCAGAACTCAGATTTCCGTTCTCAGAATGCAGAACGCAGAACTCAGAATTCTGAACTCAGAATTCAGAAGTCAGAATTCAGATGTCAGAATTCTGAATTCAATTTCATTTCAGAATTCAGCACTCAGATTGCAGAACTGAATATATTCAGATGTCAGAATTCGCAATCCTGAACTAAGAACTCAGAATTCAGAATTCAGAAATTGGGACTCAGAACTCAGAATTTTGAACTCAGAACTCAGAATACAGGACTCACAATGCAGAACTCAGAATGCAGAACTCAGTGTTCAGAACTCAGAATTTCCAACCCTGAAATCAGAACTCTGATTTCAGAACTGAGAATTCATAATCAGAACTTAGGACTTAAATTTAAGTTCTCCCAATGCAGAACTCAGAATTCAGAGCCCAGGATTCTGAACTCAAAATTCAGAATTCAGAACTAAGAACTCAGAACTCCCAAATCCAAATGAAGATTTCCAAACTCAGTATTCAGAATTCAGACTTTGCAACACTGAGTTTAGAACTCTGATTTGGCATCTCAGAACTCAGAACTCAGAACTCAGAACTCAGAAGATAGATCTAAGAACTCAGAATTCAGAAATCACAGATTCAATCTTTGAATTCAGCACTCAGAACTCAAACTCAGGACTCCAATTTCAGAATTCAGAATTCAGAGATTCGGACTGAGAACTGAGAATTCCAATTTCAGAATTCAGAACTCAGAACTCAGAACTCAGGACTCACAAATCATACAGAGATGTCAGAACTCTGAAATCAGAGTTCAAAATACAGAACTGTGAACTCAGATTTCACAACTCAGATCTCAGAATTCAGAAATAAGAGATTCAAATTTTGAATTCAGCACTCGCAACTCACTACTTAGCACTCAGAACTGATGTCAAAATTCAGAATTCCGAATTGCGTTTCATTTCAGAATTCAGAACTCAGATTGCACAACCGAATCTATTCAAACCTCAGAGTTACCAATCCTGAAATCAGAACTCAGATTCAGAATTCAGAACTTGGAACCCAGAAGTCAGAATACGGGACTCAGATTGCAGAACTCAGTGTTCAAAACTCAGAATTTCCAACCCTGAAATCAGAACTCAGAACTGATAATTCATAACTCAGAAGTAAGAACTGAAATTTCAGAACTCACAATTCAGAACTCAGAATTCAGAGCTCAGATTCCTGGACTCAGAATTCAGAATTCAGAACTCAGATCTCAGAACTCAGAATTCAGTTTCATTTCAGAATTCAGAACTCAGATTGCAAAACTGAATATGTTCAATAGTCATAGTTACCAATCACTAATTCAGAACTCAGATTCAGATTTCAGAAATTGGAACTCAGAACTCGCAATTTTGAACTCAGAACTCAGAATTTTGAACTCAGAACTCAGAATGCAGAACGCAGTGTACAGAACTCAGAGCTCAGAACTCAAAGTCAGATTTCAGATTTCAGCATTCAGAACTCGGGAATCAGAGCTCAAAACACAGAACTGTAAACTCAGAACATAAATGTCAGCATTCACCACTCAGAACTCAGCTTTTCAAAATCGGAATTCACAACTCGGAATTCACAATTTCAGAATTCAGAACTCGGAATTCAGAAATCAGAAGTCAGGAAACATATCTAAGATCTCAGAATTCTGAACGCAGAACTCAGATTTCAGTTCTCAGAATGCAGAACGCAGAACTCAGAATTCTGAACTCAGAATTCAGAAGTCAGAATTCAGATGTCAGAATTCTGAATTCAATTTCATTTCAGAATTCAGCACTCAGATTGCAGAACTGAATATATTCAGATGTCAGAATTCACAATCCTGAACTCAGAACTCAGAATTCAGAATTCAGAAATTGGGACTCAGAACTCAGAATTTTGAACTCAGAACTCAGAATACAGGACTCACAATGCAGAACTCAGAATGCAGAACTCAGTGTTCAGAACTCAGAATTTCCAACCCTGAAATCAGAACTCAGAACTGATAATTCATAACTCAGAAGTAAGAACTGAAATTTCAGAACTCACAATTCAGAACTCAGAATTCAGAGCTCAGATTCCTGGACTCAGAATTCAGAATTCAGAACTCAGATCTCAGAACTCAGAATTCAGTTTCATTTCAGAATTCAGAACTCAGATTGCAAAACTGAATATGTTCAATAGTCATAGTTACCAATCACTAATTCAGAAGTCAGATTCAGATTTCAGAAATTGGAACTCAGAACTCGCAATTTTGAACTCAGAACTCAGAATGCAGAACGCAGTGTACAGAACTCAGAGCTCAGAACTCAAAGTCAGATTTCAGATTTCAGCATTCAGAACTCGGGAATCAGAGCTCAAAATACAGAACTGTAAACTCAGAACATAAATGTCAGCATTCACCACTCAGAACTCAGCTTTTCGAAATCGGAATTCACAACTCGGAATTCACAATTTCAGAATTCAGAACTCGGAATTCAGAAATCAGAAGTCAGGAAACATACCTAAGATCTCAGAATTCTGAACGCAGAACTCAGATTTCCGTTCTCAGAATGCAGAACGCAGAACTCAGAATTCTGAACTCAGAATTCAGAAGTCAGAATTCAGATGTCAGAATTCTGAATTCAATTTCATTTCAGAATTCAGCACTCAGATTGCAGAACTGAATATATTCAGATGTCAGAATTCGCAATCCTGAACTCAGAACTCAGAATTCAGAATTCAGAAATTGGGACTCAGAACTCAGAATTTTGAACTCAGAACTCAGAATACAGGACTCACAATGCAGAACTCAGAATGCAGAACTCAGTGTTCAGAACTCAGAATTTCCAACCCTGAAATCAGAACTCTGATTTCAGAACTGAGAATTCATAATCAGAACTTAGGACTTAAATTTAAGTTCTCCCAATGCAGAACTCAGAATTCAGAGCCCAGGATTCTGAACTCAAAATTCAGAATTCAGAACTAAGAACTCAGAACTCCCAAATCCAAATGAAGATTTCCAAACTCAGTATTCAGAATTCAGACTTTGCAACACTGAGTTTAGAACTCTGATTTGGCATCTCAGAACTCAGAACTCAGAACTCAGAACTCAGAAGATAGATCTAAGAACTCAGAATTCAGAAATCACAGATTCAATCTTTGAATTCAGCACTCAGAACTCAAACTCAGGACTCCAATTTCAGAATTCAGAATTCAGAGATTCGGACTGAGAACTGAGAATTCCAATTTCAGAATTCAGAACTCAGAACTCAGAACTCAGGACTCACAAATCATACAGAGATGTCAGAACTCTGAAATCAGAGTTCAAAATACAGAACTGTGAACTCAGATTTCACAACTCAGATCTCAGAATTCAGAAATAAGAGATTCAAATTTTGAATTCAGCACTCGCAACTCACTACTTAGCACTCAGAACTGATGTCAAAATTCAGAATTCCGAATTGCGTTTCATTTCAGAATTCAGAACTCAGATTGCACAACCGAATCTATTCAAACCTCAGAGTTACCAATCCTGAAATCAGAACTCAGATTCAGAATTCAGAACTTGGAACCCAGAAGTCAGAATACGGGACTCAGATTGCAGAACTCAGTGTTCAAAACTCAGAATTTCCAACCCTGAAATCAGAACTCAGAACTGATAATTCATAACTCAGAAGTAAGAACTGAAATTTCAGAACTCACAATTCAGAACTCAGAATTCAGAGCTCAGATTCCTGGACTCAGAATTCAGAATTCAGAACTCAGATCTCAGAACTCAGAATTCAGTTTCATTTCAGAATTCAGAACTCAGATTGCAAAACTGAATATGTTCAATAGTCATAGTTACCAATCACTAATTCAGAACTCAGATTCAGATTTCAGAAATTGGAACTCAGAACTCGCAATTTTGAACTCAGAACTCAGAATTTTGAACTCAGAACTCAGAATGCAGAACGCAGTGTACAGAACTCAGAGCTCAGAACTCAAAGTCAGATTTCAGATTTCAGCATTCAGAACTCGGGAATCAGAGCTCAAAACACAGAACTGTAAACTCAGAACATAAATGTCAGCATTCACCACTCAGAACTCAGCTTTTCAAAATCGGAATTCACAACTCGGAATTCACAATTTCAGAATTCAGAACTCGGAATTCAGAAATCAGAAGTCAGGAAACATATCTAAGATCTCAGAATTCTGAACGCAGAACTCAGATTTCAGTTCTCAGAATGCAGAACGCAGAACTCAGAATTCTGAACTCAGAATTCAGAAGTCAGAATTCAGATGTCAGAATTCTGAATTCAATTTCATTTCAGAATTCAGCACTCAGATTGCAGAACTGAATATATTCAGATGTCAGAATTCACAATCCTGAACTCAGAACTCAGAATTCAGAATTCAGAAATTGGGACTCAGAACTCAGAATTTTGAACTCAGAACTCAGAATACAGGACTCACAATGCAGAACTCAGAATGCAGAACTCAGTGTTCAGAACTCAGAATTTCCAACCCTGAAATCAGAACTCTGATTTCAGAACTGAGAATTCATAATCAGAACTTAGGACTTAAATTTAAGTTCTCCCAATGCAGAACTCAGAATTCAGAGCCCAGGATTCTGAACTCAAAATTCAGAATTCAGAACTAAGAACTCAGAACTCCCAAATCCAAATGAAGATTCCCAAACTCAGTATTCAGAATTCAGACTTTGCAACACTGAGTTTAGAACTCTGATTTGGCATCTCAGAACTCAGAACTCAGAAGATAGATCTAAGAACTCAGAATTCAGAAATCACAGATTCAATCTTTGAATTCAGCACTCAGAACTCAAACTCAGGACTCCAATTTCAGAATTCAGAATTCAGAGATTCGGACTGAGAACTGAGAATTCCAATTTCAGAATTCAGAACTCAGAACTCAGAACTCAGGACTCACAAATCATACAGAGATGTCAGAACTCTGAAATCAGAGTTCAAAATACAGAACTGTGAACTCAGATTTCACAACTCAGATCTCAGAATTCAGAAATAAGAGATTCAAATTTTGAATTCAGCACTCGCAACTCACTACTTAGCACTCAGAACTGATGTCAAAATTCAGAATTCCGAATTGCGTTTCATTTCAGAATTCAGAACTCAGATTGCACAACCGAATCTATTCAAAACTCAGAGTTACCAATCCTGAAATCAGAACTCAGATTCAGAATTCAGAACTTGGAACCCAGAAGTCAGAATACGGGACTCAGATTGCAGAACTCAGTGTTCAAAACTCAGAATTTCCAACCCTGAAATCAGAACTCAGAACTGATAATTCATAACTCAGAAGTAAGAACTGAAATTTCAGAACTCACAATTCAGAACTCAGAATTCAGAGCTCAGATTCCTGGACTCAGAATTCAGAATTCAGAACTCAGATCTCAGAACTCAGAATTCAGTTTCATTTCAGAATTCAGAACTCAGATTGCAAAACTGAAGATGTTCAATAGTCATAGTTACCAATCACTAATTCAGAACTCAGATTCAGATTTCAGAAATTGGAACTCAGAACTCGCAAATTTGAACTCAGAACTCAGAATTTTGAACTCAGAACTCAGAATGCAGAACGCAGTGTACAGAACTCAGAGCTCAGAACTCAAAGTCAGATTTCAGATTTCAGCATTCAGAACTCGGGAATCAGAGCTCAAAACACAGAACTGTAAACTCAGAACATAAATGTCAGCATTCACCACTCAGAACTCAGCTTTTCAAAATCGGAATTCACAACTCGGAATTCACAATTTCAGAATTCAGAACTCGGAATTCAGAAATCAGAAGTCAGGAAACATATCTAAGATCTCAGAATTCTGAACGCAGAACTCAGATTTCCGTTCTCAGAATGCAGAACGCAGAACTCAGAATTCTGAACTCAGAATTCAGAAGTCAGAATTCAGATGTCAGAATTCTGAATTCAATTTCATTTCAGAATTCAGCACTCAGATTGCAGAACTGAATATATTCAGATGTCAGAATTCGCAATCCTGAACTCAGAACTCAGAATTCAGAATTCAGAAATTGGGACTCAGAACTCAGAATTTTGAACTCAGAACTCAGAATACAGGACTCACAATGCAGAACTCAGAATGCAGAACTCAGTGTTCAGAACTCAGAATTTCCAACCCTGAAATCAGAACTCTGATTTCAGAACTGAGAATTCATAATCAGAACTTAGGACTTAAATTTAAGTTCTCCCAATGCAGAACTCAGAATTCAGAGCCCAGGATTCTGAACTCAAAATTCAGAATTCAGAACTAAGAACTCAGAACTCCCAAATCCAAATGAAGATTTCCAAACTCAGTATTCAGAATTCAGACTTTGCAACACTGAGTTTAGAACTCTGATTTGGCATCTCAGAACTCAGAACTCAGAAGATAGATCTAACAACTCCGAATTCAGAAATCACAGATTCAATCTTTGAATTCAGCACTCAGAACTCAAACTCAGGACTCCAATTTCAGAATTCAGAATTCAGAGATTCGGACTGAGAACTGAGAATTCCAATTTCAGAATTCAGAACTCAGAACTCAGAACTCAGGACTCACAAATCATACAGAGATGTCAGAACTCTGAAATCAGAGTTCAAAATACAGAACTGTGGACTCAGATTTCACAACTCAGATCTCAGAATTCAGAAATAAGAGATTCAAATTTTGAATTCAGCACTCGCAACTCACTACTTAGCACTCAGAACTGATGTCAAAATTCAGAATTCCGAATTGCGTTTCATGTCAGAATTCAGAACTCAGATTGCACAACCGAATCTATTCAAAACTCAGAGTTACCAATCCTGAAATCAGAACTCAGATTCAGAATTCAGAACTTGGAACCCAGAAGTCAGAATACGGGACTCAGATTGCAGAACTCAGTGTTCAAAACTCAGAATTTCCAACCCTGAAATCAGAACTCAGAACTGATAATTCATAACTCAGAAGTAAGAACTGAAATTTCAGAACTCACAATTCAGAACTCAGAATTCAGAGCTCAGATTCCTGGACTCAGAATTCAGAATTCAGAACTCAGATCTCAGAACTCAGAATTCAGTTTCATTTCAGAATTCAGAACTCAGATTGCAAAACTGAATATGTTCAATAGTCATAGTTACCAATCACTAATTCAGAACTCAGATTCAGATTTCAGAAATTGGAACTCAGAACTCGCAATTTTGAACTCAGAACTCAGAATGCAGAACGCAGTGTACAGAACTCAGAGCTCAGAACTCAAAGTCAGATTTCAGATTTCAGCATTCAGAACTCGGGAATCAGAGCTCAAAACACAGAACTGTAAACTCAGAACATAAATGTCAGCATTCACCACTCAGAACTCAGCTTTTCGAAATCGGAATTCACAACTCGGAATTCACAATTTCAGAATTCAGAACTCGGAATTCAGAAATCAGAAGTCAGGAAACATACCTAAGATCTCAGAATTCTGAACGCAGAACTCAGATTTCAGTTCTCAGAATGCAGAACGCAGAACTCAGAATTCTGAACTCAGAATTCAGAAGTCAGAATTCAGATGTCAGAATTCTGAATTCAATTTCATTTCAGAATTCAGCACTCAGATTGCAGAACTGAATATATTCAGATGTCAGAATTCGCAATCCTGAACTCAGAACTCAGAATTCAGAATTCAGAAATTGGGACTCAGAACTCAGAATTTTGAACTCAGAACTCAGAATACAGGACTCACAATGCAGAACTCAGAATGCAGAACTCAGTGTTCAGAACTCAGAATTTCCAACCCTGAAATCAGAACTCTGATTTCAGAACTGAGAATTCATAATCAGAACTTAGGACTTAAATTTAAGTTCTCCCAATGCAGAACTCAGAATTCAGAGCCCAGGATTCTGAACTCAAAATTCAGAATTCAGAACTAAGAACTCAGAACTCCCAAATCCAAATGAAGATTTCCAAACTCAGTATTCAGAATTCAGACTTTGCAACACTGAGTTTAGAACTCTGATTTGGCATCTCAGAACTCAGAACTCAGAAGATAGATCTAACAACTCCGAATTCAGAAATCACAGATTCAATCTTTGAATTCAGCACTCAGAACTCAAACTCAGGACTCCAATTTCAGAATTCAGAATTCAGAGATTCGGACTGAGAACTGAGAATTCCAATTTCAGAATTCAGAACTCAGAACTCAGAACTCAGGACTCACAAATCATACAGAGATGTCAGAACTCTGAAATCAGAGTTCAAAATACAGAACTGTGAACTCAGATTTCACAACTCAGATCTCAGAATTCAGAAATAAGAGATTCAAATTTTGAATTCAGCACTCGCAACTCACTACTTAGCACTCAGAACTGATGTCAAAATTCAGAATTCCGAATTGCGTTTCATTTCAGAATTCAGAACTCAGATTGCACAACCGAATCTATTCAAAACTCAGAGTTACCAATCCTGAAATCAGAACTCAGATTCAGAATTCAGAACTTGGAACCCAGAAGTCAGAATACGGGACTCAGATTGCAGAACTCAGTGTTCAAAACTCAGAATTTCCAACCCTGAAATCAGAACTCAGGACTGATAATTCATAACTCAGAAGTAAGAACTGAAATTTCAGAACTCACAATTCAGAACTCAGAATTCAGAGCTCAGATTCCTGGACTCAGAATTCAGAATTCAGAACTCAGATCTCAGAACTCAGAATTCAGTTTCATTTCAGAATTCAGAACTCAGATTGCAAAACTGAATATGTTCAATAGTCATAGTTACCAATCACTAATTCAGAAGTCAGATTCAGATTTCAGAAATTGGAACTCAGAACTCGCAATTTTGAACTCAGAACTCAGAATGCAGAACGCAGTGTACAGAACTCAGAGCTCAGAACTCAAAGTCAGATTTCAGATTTCAGCATTCAGAACTCGGGAATCAGAGCTCAAAATACAGAACTGTAAACTCAGAACATAAATGTCAGCATTCACCACTCAGAACTCAGCTTTTCGAAATCGGAATTCACAACTCGGAATTCACAATTTCAGAATTCAGAACTCGGAATTCAGAAATCAGAAGTCAGGAAACATACCTAAGATCTCAGAATTCTGAACGCAGAACTCAGATTTCCGTTCTCAGAATGCAGAACGCAGAACTCAGAATTCTGAACTCAGAATTCAGAAGTCAGAATTCAGATGTCAGAATTCTGAATTCAATTTCATTTCAGAATTCAGCACTCAGATTGCAGAACTGAATATATTCAGATGTCAGAATTCACAATCCTGAACTCAGAACTCAGAATTCAGAATTCAGAAATTGGGACTCAGAACTCAGAATTTTGAACTCAGAACTCAGAATACAGGACTCACAATGCAGAACTCAGAATGCAGAACTCAGTGTTCAGAACTCAGAATTTCCAACCCTGAAATCAGAACTCTGATTTCAGAACTGAGAATTCATAATCAGAACTTAGGACTTAAATTTAAGTTCTCCCAATGCAGAACTCAGAATTCAGAGCCCAGGATTCAGAACTCAAAATTCAGACTTCAGACTTTGCAACACTGAGTTTAGAACTCTGATTTTGCATCTCAGAACTCAGAACTCAGAACTCAGAACTCAGAAGATAGATCTAACAACTCCGAATTCAGAAATCACAGATTCAATCTTTGAATTCAGCACTCAGAACTCAAACTCAGGACTCCAATTTCAGAATTCAGAATTCAGAGATTCGGACTGAGAACTGAGAATTCCAATTTCAGAATTCAGAACTCAGAACTCAGAACTCAGGACTCACAAATCATACAGAGATGTCAGAACTCTGAAATCAGAGTTCAAAATACAGAACTGTGAACTCAGATTTCACAACTCAGATCTCAGAATTCAGAAATAAGAGATTCAAATTTTGAATTCAGCACTCGCAACTCACTACTTAGCACTCAGAACTGATGTCAAAATTCAGAATTCCGAATTGCGTTTCATTTCAGAATTCAGAACTCAGATTGCACAACCGAATCTATTCAAAACTCAGAGTTACCAATCCTGAAATCAGAACTCAGATTCAGAATTCAGAACTTGGAACCCAGAAGTCAGAATACGGGACTCAGATTGCAGAACTCAGTGTTCAAAACTCAGAATTTCCAACCCTGAAATCAGAACTCAGGACTGATAATTCATAACTCAGAAGTAAGAACTGAAATTTCAGAACTCACAATTCAGAACTCAGAATTCAGAGCTCAGATTCCTGGACTCAGAATTCAGAATTCAGAACTCAGATCTCAGAACTCAGAATTCAGTTTCATTTCAGAATTCAGAACTCAGATTGCAAAACTGAATATGTTCAATAGTCATAGTTACCAATCACTAATTCAGAAGTCAGATTCAGATTTCAGAAATTGGAACTCAGAACTCGCAATTTTGAACTCAGAACTCAGAATGCAGAACGCAGTGTACAGAACTCAGAGCTCAGAACTCAAAGTCAGATTTCAGATTTCAGCATTCAGAACTCGGGAATCAGAGCTCAAAATACAGAACTGTAAACTCAGAACATAAATGTCAGCATTCACCACTCAGAACTCAGCTTTTCGAAATCGGAATTCACAACTCGGAATTCACAATTTCAGAATTCAGAACTCGGAATTCAGAAATCAGAAGTCAGGAAACATACCTAAGATCTCAGAATTCTGAACGCAGAACTCAGATTTCCGTTCTCAGAATGCAGAACGCAGAACTCAGAATTCTGAACTCAGAATTCAGAAGTCAGAATTCAGATGTCAGAATTCTGAATTCAATTTCATTTCAGAATTCAGCACTCAGATTGCAGAACTGAATATATTCAGATGTCAGAATTCACAATCCTGAACTCAGAACTCAGAATTCAGAATTCAGAAATTGGGACTCAGAACTCAGAATTTTGAACTCAGAACTCAGAATACAGGACTCACAATGCAGAACTCAGAATGCAGAACTCAGTGTTCAGAACTCAGAATTTCCAACCCTGAAATCAGAACTCTGATTTCAGAACTGAGAATTCATAATCAGAACTTAGGACTTAAATTTAAGTTCTCCCAATGCAGAACTCAGAATTCAGAGCCCAGGATTCAGAACTCAAAATTCAGACTTCAGACTTTGCAACACTGAGTTTAGAACTCTGATTTTGCATCTCAGAACTCAGAACTCAGAACTCAGAACTCAGAAGATAGATCTAACAACTCCGAATTCAGAAATCACAGATTCAATCTTTGAATTCAGCACTCAGAACTCAAACTCAGGACTCCAATTTCAGAATTCAGAATTCAGAGATTCGGACTGAGAACTGAGAATTCCAATTTCAGAATTCAGAACTCAGAACTCAGAACTCAGGACTCACAAATCATACAGAGATGTCAGAACTCTGAAATCAGAGTTCAAAATACAGAACTGTGAACTCAGATTTCACAACTCAGATCTCAGAATTCAGAAATAAGAGATTCAAATTTTGAATTCAGCACTCGCAACTCACTACTTAGCACTCAGAACTGATGTCAAAATTCAGAATTCCGAATTGCGTTTCATTTCAGAATTCAGAACTCAGATTGCACAACCGAATCTATTCAAAACTCAGAGTTACCAATCCTGAAATCAGAACTCAGATTCAGAATTCAGAACTTGGAACCCAGAAGTCAGAATACGGGACTCAGATTGCAGAACTCAGTGTTCAAAACTCAGAATTTCCAACCCTGAAATCAGAACTCAGGACTGATAATTCATAACTCAGAAGTAAGAACTGAAATTTCAGAACTCACAATTCAGAACTCAGAATTCAGAGCTCAGATTCCTGGACTCAGAATTCAGAATTCAGAACTCAGATCTCAGAACTCAGAATTCAGTTTCATTTCAGAATTCAGAACTCAGATTGCAAAACTGAATATGTTCAATAGTCATAGTTACCAATCACTAATTCAGAAGTCAGATTCAGATTTCAGAAATTGGAACTCAGAACTCGCAATTTTGAACTCAGAACTCAGAATGCAGAACGCAGTGTACAGAACTCAGAGCTCAGAACTCAAAGTCAGATTTCAGATTTCAGCATTCAGAACTCGGGAATCAGAGCTCAAAATACAGAACTGTAAACTCAGAACATAAATGTCAGCATTCACCACTCAGAACTCAGCTTTTCGAAATCGGAATTCACAACTCGGAATTCACAATTTCAGAATTCAGAACTCGGAATTCAGAAATCAGAAGTCAGGAAACATACCTAAGATCTCAGAATTCTGAACGCAGAACTCAGATTTCCGTTCTCAGAATGCAGAACGCAGAACTCAGAATTCTGAACTCAGAATTCAGAAGTCAGAATTCAGATGTCAGAATTCTGAATTCAATTTCATTTCAGAATTCAGCACTCAGATTGCAGAACTGAATATATTCAGATGTCAGAATTCACAATCCTGAACTCAGAACTCAGAATTCAGAATTCAGAAATTGGGACTCAGAACTCAGAATTTTGAACTCAGAACTCAGAATACAGGACTCACAATGCAGAACTCAGAATGCAGAACTCAGTGTTCAGAACTCAGAATTTCCAACCCTGAAATCAGAACTCTGATTTCAGAACTGAGAATTCATAATCAGAACTTAGGACTTAAATTTAAGTTCTCCCAATGCAGAACTCAGAATTCAGAGCCCAGGATTCAGAACTCAAAATTCAGACTTCAGACTTTGCAACACTGAGTTTAGAACTCTGATTTTGCATCTCAGAACTCAGAACTCAGAACTCAGAACTCAGAAGATAGATCTAACAACTCCGAATTCAGAAATCACAGATTCAATCTTTGAATTCAGCACTCAGAACTCAAACTCAGGACTCCAATTTCAGAATTCAGAATTCAGAGATTCGGACTGAGAACTGAGAATTCCAATTTCAGAATTCAGAACTCAGAACTCAGAACTCAGGACTCACAAATCATACAGAGATGTCAGAACTCTGAAATCAGAGTTCAAAATACAGAACTGTGAACTCAGATTTCACAACTCAGATCTCAGAATTCAGAAATAAGAGATTCAAATTTTGAATTCAGCACTCGCAACTCACTACTTAGCACTCAGAACTGATGTCAAAATTCAGAATTCCGAATTGCGTTTCATTTCAGAATTCAGAACTCAGATTGCACAACCGAATCTATTCAAAACTCAGAGTTACCAATCCTGAAATCAGAACTCAGATTCAGAATTCAGAACTTGGAACCCAGAAGTCAGAATACGGGACTCAGATTGCAGAACTCAGTGTTCAAAACTCAGAATTTCCAACCCTGAAATCAGAACTCAGGACTGATAATTCATAACTCAGAAGTAAGAACTGAAATTTCAGAACTCACAATTCAGAACTCAGAATTCAGAGCTCAGATTCCTGGACTCAGAATTCAGAATTCAGAACTCAGATCTCAGAACTCAGAATTCAGTTTCATTTCAGAATTCAGAACTCAGATTGCAAAACTGAATATGTTCAATAGTCATAGTTACCAATCACTAATTCAGAAGTCAGATTCAGATTTCAGAAATTGGAACTCAGAACTCGCAATTTTGAACTCAGAACTCAGAATGCAGAACGCAGTGTACAGAACTCAGAGCTCAGAACTCAAAGTCAGATTTCAGATTTCAGCATTCAGAACTCGGGAATCAGAGCTCAAAATACAGAACTGTAAACTCAGAACATAAATGTCAGCATTCACCACTCAGAACTCAGCTTTTCGAAATCGGAATTCACAACTCGGAATTCACAATTTCAGAATTCAGAACTCGGAATTCAGAAATCAGAAGTCAGGAAACATACCTAAGATCTCAGAATTCTGAACGCAGAACTCAGATTTCCGTTCTCAGAATGCAGAACGCAGAACTCAGAATTCTGAACTCAGAATTCAGAAGTCAGAATTCAGATGTCAGAATTCTGAATTCAATTTCATTTCAGAATTCAGCACTCAGATTGCAGAACTGAATATATTCAGATGTCAGAATTCACAATCCTGAACTCAGAACTCAGAATTCAGAATTCAGAAATTGGGACTCAGAACTCAGAATTTTGAACTCAGAACTCAGAATACAGGACTCACAATGCAGAACTCAGAATGCAGAACTCAGTGTTCAGAACTCAGAATTTCCAACCCTGAAATCAGAACTCTGATTTCAGAACTGAGAATTCATAATCAGAACTTAGGACTTAAATTTAAGTTCTCCCAATGCAGAACTCAGAATTCAGAGCCCAGGATTCAGAACTCAAAATTCAGACTTCAGACTTTGCAACACTGAGTTTAGAACTCTGATTTTGCATCTCAGAACTCAGAACTCAGAACTCAGAACTCAGAAGATAGATCTAACAACTCCGAATTCAGAAATCACAGATTCAATCTTTGAATTCAGCACTCAGAACTCAAACTCAGGACTCCAATTTCAGAATTCAGAATTCAGAGATTCGGACTGAGAACTGAGAATTCCAATTTCAGAATTCAGAACTCAGAACTCAGAACTCAGGACTCACAAATCATACAGAGATGTCAGAACTCTGAAATCAGAGTTCAAAATACAGAACTGTGAACTCAGATTTCACAACTCAGATCTCAGAATTCAGAAATAAGAGATTCAAATTTTGAATTCAGCACTCGCGACTCACTACTTAGCACTCAGAACTGATGTCAAAATTCAGAATTCCGAATTGCGTTTCATTTCAGAATTCAGAACTCAGATTGCACAACCGAATCTATTCAAAACTCAGAGTTACCAATCCTGAAATCAGAACTCAGATTCAGAATTCAGAACTTGGAACCCAGAAGTCAGAATACGGGACTCAGATAGCAGAACTCAGTGTTCAAAACTCAGAATTTCCAACCCTGAAATCAGAACTCAGGACTGATAATTCATAACTCAGAAGTAAGAACTGAAATTTCAGAACTCACAATACAGAACTCAGAATTCAGAGCTCAGATTCCTGGACTCAGAATTCAGAATTCAGAACTCAGATCTCAGATCTCAGAATTCAGTTTCATTTCAGAATTCAGAACTCAGATTGCAAAACTGAATATGTTCAATAGTCATAGTTACCAATCACTAATTCAGAACTCAGATTCAGATTTCAGAAATTGGAACTCAGAACTCGCAATTTTGAACTCAGAACTCGCAATTTTGAACTCAGAACTCAGAATGCAGAACGCAGTGTACAGAACTCAGAGCTCAGAACTCAAAGTCAGATTTCAGATTTCAGCATTCAGAACTCGGGAATCAGAGCTCAAAATACAGAACTGTAAACTCAGAACATAAATGTCAGCATTCACCACTCAGAACTCAGCTTTTCGAAATCGGAATTCACAACTCGGAATTCACAATTTCAGAATTCAGAACTCGGAATTCAGAAATCAGAAGTCAGGAAACATATCTAAGATCTCAGAATTCTGAACGCAGAACTCAGATTTCCGTTCTCAGAATGCAGAACGCAGAACTCAGAATTCTGAACTCAGAATTCAGAAGTCAGAATTCAGATGTCAGAATTCTGAATTCAATTTCATTTCAGAATTCAGCACTCAGATTGCAGAACTGAATATATTCAGATGTCAGAATTCGCAATCCTGAACTCAGAACTCAGAACTCAGAATTCAGAAATTGGGACTCAGAACTCAGAATTTTGAACTCAGAACTCAGAATACAGGACTCACAATGCAGAACTCAGAATGCAGAACTCAGTGTTCAGAACTCAGAATTTCCAACCCTGAAATCAGAACTCTGATTCCAGAACTGAGAATTCATAATCAGAAATTAGGACTTAAATTTAAGTTCTCCCAATGCAGAACTCAGAATTCAGAGCCCAGGATTCTGAACTCAAAATCAGAATTCAGAACTAAGAACTCAGAACTCCCAAATCCAAATGAAGATTCCCAAACTCAGTATTCAGAATTCAGACTTTGCAACACTGAGTTTAGAACTCTGATTTGGCATCTCAGAACTCAGAACTCAGAAGATAGATCTAAGAACTCAGAATTCAGAAATCACAGATTCAATCTTTGAATTCAGCACTCAGAACTCAAACTCAGGACTCCAATTTCAGAATTCAGAATTCAGAGATTCGGACTGAGAACTGAGAATTCCAATTTCAGAATTCAGAACTCAGAACTCAGAACTCAGGACTCACAAATCATACAGAGATGTCAGAACTCTGAAATCAGAGTTCAAAATACAGAACTGTGAACTCAGATTTCACAACTCAGATCTCAGAATTCAGAAATAAGAGATTCAAATTTTGAATTCAGCACTCGCAACTCACTACTTAGCACTCAGAACTGATGTCAAAATTCAGAATTCCGAATTGCGTTTCATTTCAGAATTCAGAACTCAGATTGCACAACCGAATCTATTCAAAACTCAGAGTTACCAATCCTGAAATCAGAACTCAGATTCAGAATTCAGAACTTGGAACCCAGAAGTCAGAATACGGGACTCAGATTGCAGAACTCAGTGTTCAAAACTCAGAATTTCCAACCCTGAAATCAGAACTCAGGACTGATAATTCATAACTCAGAAGTAAGAACTGAAATTTCAGAACTCACAATTCAGAACTCAGAATTCAGAGCTCAGATTCCTGGACTCAGAATTCAGAATTCAGAACTCAGATCTCAGAACTCAGAATTCAGTTTCATTTCAGAATTCAGAACTCAGATTGCAAAACTGAATATGTTCAATAGTCATAGTTACCAATCACTAATTCAGAACTCAGATTCAGATTTCAGAAATTGGAACTCAGAACTCGCAATTTTGAACTCAGAACTCAGAATGCAGAACGCAGTGTACAGAACTCAGAGCTCAGAACTCAAAGTCAGATTTCAGATTTCAGCATTCAGAACTCGGGAATCAGAGCTCAAAATACAGAACTGTAAACTCAGAACATAAATGTCAGCATTCACCACTCAGAACTCAGCTTTTCGAAATCGGAATTCACAACTCGGAATTCACAATTTCAGAATTCAGAACTCGGAATTCAGAAATCAGAAGTCAGGAAACATACCTAAGATCTCAGAATTCTGAACGCAGAACTCAGATTTCAGTTCTCAGAATGCAGAACGCAGAACTCAGAATTCTGAACTCAGAATTCAGAAGTCAGAATTCAGATGTCAGAATTCTGAATTCAATTTCATTTCAGAATTCAGCACTCAGATTGCAGAACTGAATATATTCAGATGTCAGAATTCGCAATCCTGAACTCAGAACTCAGAACTCAGAATTCAGAAATTGGGACTCAGAACTCAGAATTTTGAACTCAGAACTCAGAATACAGGACTCACAATGCAGAACTCAGAATGCAGAACTCAGTGTTCAGAACTCAGAATTTCCAACCCTGAAATCAGAACTCTGATTTCAGAACTGAGAATTCATAATCAGAAATTAGGACTTAAGCTTCTGTACAGCTAGAGAAACAATCAACAAAGTAAAAAGGCAACCCACAGAATGGGAGAAGATCTTCGCACACGACATAGGTGATAGAGGGCTAATATCCAGAATATACAAAGAGCTACAAAACAACCAAAATGTCAAAACAAACAAGCCACTCAAGAAATGGGCACGGGAAATGGGCAGACACTTCACAAAGGAACAAACCCAAATGGCAAATAAACATATGAAAAAATGCTCAAGTTCCCTGGCAATAAGGGAAATCCAAATTAAAACATCAATGAGGTACCACCTAACGCCAGTAAGACTGGCCCACATGAATAAAAGCACCAACGACACTTGTTGGCGAGGTTGCGGGGAAAAGGGAACCCTACTCCACTGCTGGTGGGGCTGCAGGCTGGTACAGCCTCTATGGAAATCAGTATGGAGAATATTCAAACAACTCAAATTCAACATACCGTATGATCCAGCAATAGCACTCCTAGGAATATATCCAGAACACTTGTTCTATGAGAAACCAACATGTACTCCTATGTTCATAGCAGCACAATCAGTAATTGCAAAAACATGGAAACAACCAAAATGCCCATCAACAGAGGATTGGATAAGAAAGCTATGGTTCATCTACTCCATGGAATACTACTCAGCTATTAAAAAAAACAAAATGCAGTTCTTTGTGGCCAAATGGGCCAAACTGGAAACCATAATGCTAAGGGAAATGAGCCAATCCCAAAAGGTTAAATACCACATGTTTGCCTTGATTTAAGATGATATGATGTTATGTATAACATGTTATGTTTTGAATGTTATATGTTGGGTATAAACTGAAATTGAAGTATAGGTGAGGTGGTCACAGAAGGTGGCTGGGAACCCGCATTTACTTTTAACATATTGGTTACTCATTACTATGTCAATTAATTCCATAATGATGTAAATTTTTGCTGATGGTATGTTGGAGCTTTCAATTGACTGGGATGATACTCTGCTGGCTCTGTCATCAGACCAGAGAGGGTATACCTAAGAAACCGTTGAACTTGACGGGACAATAAGATGCTGGACTCTATGTTTGGTATACGCTTGCAATGGGGAAATCTCAACTGAACTTGAGCTGTGGTTATGCAATAAGGTGGAGGAATCCACCATGGTGGGAGGGTTTGGGGAGGGGTGGGGAGAACCCAAGTATCTATGTAACTGTCTCACATAATACAATGTAATTACTGAAGTTAAATAATAAATAATTAAAAAAAAAAAAAAAAAAAAAAAAAAAAGAAAAAAAAAAAATTTAAGTTCTCCCAATGCAGAACTCAGAATTCAGAGCCCAGGATTCTGAACTCAAAATTCAGAATTCAGAACTAAGAACTCAGAACTCCCAAATCCAAATGAAGATTCCCAAACTCAGTATTCAGAATTCAGACTTTGCAACACTGAGTTTAGAACTCTGATTTGGCATCTCAGAACTCAGAACTCAGAAGATAGATCTAACAACTCCGAATTCAGAAATCACAGATTCAATCTTTGAATTCAGCACTCAGAACTCAAACTCAGGACTCCAATTTCAGAATTCAGAATTCAGAGATTCGGACTGAGAACTGAGAATTCCAATTTCAGAATTCAGAACTCAGAACTCAGAACTCAGAACTCAGGACTCACAAATCATACAGAGATGTCAGAACTCTGAAATCAGAGTTCAAAATACAGAACTGTGAACTCAGATTTCACAACTCAGATCTCAGAATTCAGAAATAAGAGATTCAAATTTTGAATTCAGCACTCGCAACTCACTACTTAGCACTCAGAACTGATGTCAAAATTCAGAATTCCGAATTGCGTTTCATTTCAGAATTCAGAACTCAGATTGCACAACCGAATCTATTCAAAACTCAGAGTTACCAATCCTGAAATCAGAACTCAGATTCAGAATTCAGAACTTGGAACCCAGAAGTCAGAATACGGGACTCAGATTGCAGAACTCAGTGTTCAAAACTCAGAATTTCCAACCCTGAAATCAGAACTCAGGACTGATAATTCATAACTCAGAAGTAAGAACTGAAATTTCAGAACTCACAATTCAGAACTCAGAATTCAGAGCTCAGATTCCTGGACTCAGAATTCAGAATTCAGAACTCAGATCTCAGAACTCAGAATTCAGTTTCATTTCAGAATTCAGAACTCAGATTGCAAAACTGAATATGTTCAATAGTCATAGTTACCAATCACTAATTCAGAACTCAGATTCAGATTTCAGAAATTGGAACTCAGAACTCGCAATTTTGAACTCAGAACTCAGAATGCAGAACGCAGTGTACAGAACTCAGAGCTCAGAACTCAAAGTCAGATTTCAGATTTCAGCATTCAGAACTCGGGAATCAGAGCTCAAAATACAGAACTGTAAACTCAGAACATAAATGTCAGCATTCACCACTCAGAACTCAGCTTTTCGAAATCGCAATTCACAACTCGGAATTCACAATTTCAGAATTCAGAACTCGGAATTCAGAAATCAGAAGTCAGGAAACATACCTAAGATCTCAGAATTCTGAACGCAGAACTCAGATTTCCGTTCTCAGAATGCAGAACGCAGAACTCAGAATTCTGAACTCAGAATTCAGAAGTCAGAATTCAGATGTCAGAATTCTGAATTCAATTTCATTTCAGAATTCAGCACTCAGATTGCAGAACTGAATATATTCAGATGTCAGAATTCACAATCCTGAACTCAGAACTCAGAATTCAGAATTCAGAAATTGGGACTCAGAACTCAGAATTTTGAACTCAGAACTCAGAATACAGGACTCACAATGCAGAACTCAGAATGCAGAACTCAGTGTTCAGAACTCAGAATTTCCAACCCTGAAATCAGAACTCTGATTTCAGAACTGAGAATTCATAATCAGAACTTAGGACTTAAATTTAAGTTCTCCCAATGCAGAACTCAGAATTCAGAGCCCAGGATTCTGAACTCAAAATTCAGAATTCAGAACTAAGAACTCAGAACTCCCAAATCCAAATGAAGATTCCCAAACTCAGTATTCAGAATTCAGACTTTGCAACACTGAGTTTAGAACTCTGATTTGGCATCTCAGAACTCAGAACTCAGAAGATAGATCTAACAACTCCGAATTCAGAAATCACAGATTCAATCTCTGAATTCAGCACTCAGAACTCAAACTCAGGACTCCAATTTCAGAATTCAGAATTCAGAGATTCGGACTGAGAACTGAGAATTCCAATTTCAGAATTCAGAACTCAGAACTCAGAACTCAGGACTCACAAATCATACAGAGATGTCAGAACTCTGAAATCAGAGTTCAAAATACAGAACTGTGAACTCAGATTTCACAACTCAGATCTCAGAATTCAGAAATAAGAGATTCAAATTTTGAATTCAGCACTCGCAACTCACTACTTAGCACTCAGAACTGATGTCAAAATTCAGAATTCCGAATTGCGTTTCATTTCAGAATTCAGAACTCAGATTGCACAACCGAATCTATTCAAAACTCAGAGTTACCAATCCTGAAATCAGAACTCAGATTCAGAATTCAGAACTTGGAACCCAGAAGTCAGAATACGGGACTCAGATTGCAGAACTCAGTGTTCAAAACTCAGAATTTCCAACCCTGAAATCAGAACTCAGGACTGATAATTCATAACTCAGAAGTAAGAACTGAAATTTCAGAACTCACAATTCAGAACTCAGAATTCAGAGCTCAGATTCCTGGACTCATAATTCAGAATTCAGAACTCAGATCTCAGAACTCAGAATTCAGTTTCATTTCAGAATTCAGAACTCAGATTGCAAAACTGAATATGTTCAATAGTCATAGTTACCAATCACTAATTCAGAACTCAGATTCAGATTTCAGAAATTGGAACTCAGAACTCAGAATTTTGAACTCAGAACTCAGAATGCAGAACGCAGTGTACAGAACTCAGAGCTCAGAACTCAAAGTCAGATTTCAGATTTCAGCATTCAGAACTCGGGAATCAGAGCTCAAAATACAGAACTGTAAACTCAGAACATAAATGTCAGCATTCACCACTCAGAACTCAGCTTTTCGAAATCGGAATTCACAACTCGGAATTCACAATTTCAGAATTCAGAACTCGGAATTCAGAAATCAGAAGTCAGGAAACATACCTAAGATCTCAGAATTCTGAACGCAGAACTCAGATTTCCGTTCTCAGAATGCAGAACGCAGAACTCAGAATTCTGAACTCAGAATTCAGAAGTCAGAATTCAGATGTCAGAATTCTGAATTCAATTTCATTTCAGAATTCAGCACTCAGATTGCAGAACTGAATATATTCAGATGTCAGAATTCGCAATCCTGAACTCAGAACTCAGAACTCAGAATTCAGAAATTGGGACTCAGAACTCAGAATTTTGAACTCAGAACTCAGAATACAGGACTCACAATGCAGAACTCAGAATGCAGAACTCAGTGTTCAGAACTCAGAATTTCCAACCCTGAAATCAGAACTCTGATTTCAGAACTGAGAATTCATAATCAGAAATTAGGACTTAAGCTTCTGTACAGCTAGAGAAACAATCAACAAAGTAAAAAGGCAACCCACAGAATGGGAGAAGATCTTCGCACACGACATAGGTGATAGAGGGCTAATATCCAGAATATACAAAGAGCTACAAAACAACCAAAATGTCAAAACAAACAAGCCACTCAAGAAATGGGCACGGGAAATGGGCAGACACTTCACAAAGGAACAAACCCAAATGGCAAATAAACATATGAAAAAATGCTCAAGTTCCCTGGCAATAAGGGAAATCCAAATTAAAACATCAATGAGGTACCACCTAACGCCAGTAAGACTGGCCCACATGAATAAAAGCACCAACGACACTTGTTGGCGAGGTTGCGGGGAAAAGGGAACCCTACTCCACTGCTGGTGGGGCTGCAGGCTAGTACAGCCTCTATGGAAATCAGTATGGAGAATATTCAAACAACTCAAATTCAACATACCGTATGATCCAGCAATAGCACTCCTAGGAATATATCCAGAACACTTGTTCTATGAGAAACCAACATGTACTCCTATGTTCATAGCAGCACAATCAGTAATTGCAAAAACATGGAAACAACCAAAATGCCCATCAACAGAGGATTGGATAAGAAAGCTATGGTTCATCTACTCCATGGAATACTACTCAGCTATTAAAAAAAACAAAATGCAGTTCTTTGTGGCCAAATGGGCCAAACTGGAAACCATAATGCTAAGGGAAATGAGCCAATCCCAAAAGGTTAAATACCACATGTTTGCCTTGATTTAAGATGATATGATGTTATGTATAACATGTTATGTTTTGAATGTTATATGTTGGGTATAAACTGAAATTGAAGTATAGGTGAGGTGGTCACAGAAGGTGGCTGGGAACCCGCATTTACTTTTAACATATTGGTTACTCATTACTATGTCAATTAATTCCATAATGATGTAAATTTTTGCTGATGGTATGTTGGAGCTTTCAATTGACTGGGATGATACTCTGCTGGCTCTGTCATCAGACCAGAGAGGGTATACCTAAGAAACCGTTGAACTTGACGGGACAATAAGATGCTGGACTCTATGTTTGGTATACGCTTGCAATGGGGAAATCTCAACTGAACTTGAGCTGTGGTTATGCAATAAGGTGGAGGAATCCACCATGGTGGGAGGGTTTGGGGAGGGGTGGGGAGAACCCAAGTATCTATGTAACTGTCTCACATAATACAATGTAATTACTGAAGTTAAATAATAAATAATTAAAAAAAAAAAAAAAAGAAAAAAAAAAAAAGAAAAAAAAAAAAATTTAAGTTCTCCCAATGCAGAACTCAGAATTCAGAGCCCAGGATTCTGAACTCAAAATTCAGAATTCAGAACTAAGAACTCAGAACTCCCAAATCCAAATGAAGATTCCCAAACTCAGTATTCAGAATTCAGACTTTGCAACACTGAGTTTAGAACTCTGATTTGGCATCTCAGAACTCAGAACTCAGAAGATAGATCTAACAACTCCGAATTCAGAAATCACAGATTCAATCTTTGAATTCAGCACTCAGAACTCAAACTCAGGACTCCAATTTCAGAATTCAGAATTCAGAGATTCGGACTGAGAACTGAGAATTCCAATTTCAGAATTCAGAACTCAGAACTCAGAACTCAGAACTCAGGACTCACAAATCATACAGAGATGTCAGAACTCTGAAATCAGAGTTCAAAATACAGAACTGTGAACTCAGATTTCACAACTCAGATCTCAGAATTCAGAAATAAGAGATTCAAATTTTGAATTCAGCACTCGCAACTCACTACTTAGCACTCAGAACTGATGTCAAAATTCAGAATTCCGAATTGCGTTTCATTTCAGAATTCAGAACTCAGATTGCACAACCGAATCTATTCAAAACTCAGAGTTACCAATCCTGAAATCAGAACTCAGATTCAGAATTCAGAACTTGGAACCCAGAAGTCAGAATACGGGACTCAGATTGCAGAACTCAGTGTTCAAAACTCAGAATTTCCAACCCTGAAATCAGAACTCAGGACTGATAATTCATAACTCAGAAGTAAGAACTGAAATTTCAGAACTCACAATTCAGAACTCAGAATTCAGAGCTCAGATTCCTGGACTCATAATTCAGAATTCAGAACTCAGATCTCAGAACTCAGAATTCAGTTTCATTTCAGAATTCAGAACTCAGATTGCAAAACTGAATATGTTCAATAGTCATAGTTACCAATCACTAATTCAGAACTCAGATTCAGATTTCAGAAATTGGAACTCAGAACTCGCAATTTTGAACTCAGAACTCAGAATGCAGAACGCAGTGTACAGAACTCAGAGCTCAGAACTCAAAGTCAGATTTCAGATTTCAGCATTCAGAACTCGGGAATCAGAGCTCAAAATACAGAACTGTAAACTCAGAACATAAATGTCAGCATTCACCAATCAGAACTCAGCTTTTCAAAATCGGAATTCACAACTCGGAATTCACAATTTCAGAATTCAGAACTCGGAATTCAGAAATCAGAAGTCAGGAAACATACCTAAGATCTCAGAATTCTGAACGCAGAACTCAGATTTCCGTTCTCAGAATGCAGAACGCAGAACTCAGAATTCTGAACTCAGAATTCAGAAGTCAGAATTCAGATGTCAGAATTCTGAATTCAATTTCATTTCAGAATTCAGCACTCAGATTGCAGAACTGAATATATTCAGATGTCAGAATTCACAATCCTGAACTCAGAACTCAGAATTCAGAATTCAGAAATTGGGACTCAGAACTCAGAATTTTGAACTCAGAACTCAGAATACAGGACTCACAATGCAGAACTCAGAATGCAGAACTCAGTGTTCAGAACTCAGAATTTCCAACCCTGAAATCAGAACTCTGATTTCAGAACTGAGAATTCATAATCAGAACTTAGGACTTAAATTTAAGTTCTCCCAATGCAGAACTCAGAATTCAGAGCCCAGGATTCTGAACTCAAAATTCAGAATTCAGAACTAAGAACTCAGAACTCCCAAATCCAAATGAAGATTCCCAAACTCAGTATTCAGAATTCAGACTTTGCAACACTGAGTTTAGAACTCTGATTTGGCATCTCAGAACTCAGAACTCAGAAGATAGATCTAAGAACTCAGAATTCAGAAATCACAGATTCAATCTTTGAATTCAGCACTCAGAACTCAAACTCAGGACTCCAATTTCAGAATTCAGAATTCAGAGATTCGGACTGAGAACTGAGAATTCCAATTTCAGAATTCAGAACTCAGAACTCAGAACTCAGGACTCACAAATCATACAGAGATGTCAGAACTCTGAAATCAGAGTTCAAAATACAGAACTGTGAACTCAGATTTCACAACTCAGATCTCAGAATTCAGAAATAAGAGATTCAAATTTTGAATTCAGCACTCGCAACTCACTACTTAGCACTCAGAACTGATGTCAAAATTCAGAATTCCGAATTGCGTTTCATTTCAGAATTCAGAACTCAGATTGCACAACCGAATCTATTCAAAACTCAGAGTTACCAATCCTGAAATCAGAACTCAGATTCAGAATTCAGAACTTGGAACCCAGAAGTCAGAATACGGGACTCAGATTGCAGAACTCAGTGTTCAAAACTCAGAATTTCCAACCCTGAAATCAGAACTCAGAACTGATAATTCATAACTCAGAAGTAAGAACTGAAATTTCAGAACTCACAATTCAGAACTCAGAATTCAGAGCTCAGATTCCTGGACTCAGAATTCCGAATTCAGAACTCAGATCTCAGAACTCAGAATTCAGTTTCATTTCAGAATTCAGAACTCAGATTGCAAAACTGAATATGTTCAATAGTCATGGTTACCAATCACTAATTCAGAAGTCAGATTCAGATTTCAGAAATTGGAACTCAGAACTCGAAAATTTGAACTCAGAACTCAGAATTTTGAACTCAGAACTCAGAATGCAGAACGCAGTGTACAAAACTCAGAGCTCAGAACTCAAAGTCAGATTTCAGATTTCAGCATTCAGAACTCGGGAATCAGAGCTCAAAATACAGAACTGTAAACTCAGAACATAAATGTCAGCATTCACCACTCAGAACTCAGCTTTTCGAAATCGGAATTCACAACTCGGAATTCACAATTTCAGAATTCAGAACTCGGAATTCAGAAATCAGAAGTCAGGAAACATACCTAAGATCTCAGAATTCTGAACGCAGAACTCAGATTTCAGTTCTCAAAATGCAGAACGCAGAACTCAGAATTCTGAACTCAGAATTCAGAAGTCAGAATTCAGATGTCAGAATTCTGAATTCAATTTCATTTCAGAATTCAGCACTCAGATTGCAGAACTGAATATATTCAGATGTCAGAATTCGCAATCCTGAACTCAGAACTCAGAATTCAGAATTCAGAAATTGGGACTCAGAACTCAGAATTTTGAACTCAGAACTCAGAATACAGGACTCACAATGCAGAACTCAGAATGCAGAACTCAGTGTTCAGAACTCAGAATTTCCAACCCTGAAATCAGAACTCTGATTTCAGAACTGAGAATTCATAATCAGAACTTAGGACTTAAATTTAAGTTCTCCCAATGCAGAACTCAGAATTCAGAGCCCAGGATTCTGAACTCAAAATTCAGAATTCAGAACTAAGAACTCAGAACTCCCAAATCCAAATGAAGATTCCCAAACTCAGTATTCAGAATTCAGACTTTGCAACACTGAGTTTAGAACTCTGATTTGGCATCTCAGAACTCAGAACTCAGAAGATAGATCTAAGAACTCAGAATTCAGAAATCACAGATTCAATCTTTGAATTCAGCACTCAGAACTCAAACTCAGGACTCCAATTTCAGAATTCAGAATTCAGAGATTCGGACTGAGAACTGAGAATTCCAATTTCAGAATTCTGAAATCAGAACTCAGAACTCAGGACTCACAAATCATACAGAGATGTCAGAACTCTGAAATCAGAGTTCAAAATACAGAACTGTGAACTCAGATTTCACAACTCAGATCTCAGAATTCAGAAATAAGAGATTCAAATTTTGAATTCAGCACTCGCAACTCACTACTTAGCACTCAGAACTGATGTCAAAATTCAGAATTCCGAATTGCGTTTCATTTCAGAATTCAGAACTCAGATTGCACAACCGAATCTATTCAAAACTCAGAGTTACCAATCCTGAAATCAGAACTCAGATTCAGAATTCAGAACTTGGAACCCAGAAGTCAGAATACGGGACTCAGATTGCAGAACTCAGTGTTCAAAACTCAGAATTTCCAACCCTGAAATCAGAACTCAGAACTGATAATTCATAACTCAGAAGTAAGAACTGAAATTTCAGAACTCACAATTCAGAACTCAGAATTCAGAGCTCAGATTCCTGGACTCAGAATTCCGAATTCAGAACTCAGATCTCAGAACTCAGAATTCAGTTTCATTTCAGAATTCAGAACTCAGATTGCAAAACTGAATATGTTCAATAGTCATGGTTACCAATCACTAATTCAGAACTCAGATTCAGATTTCAGAAATTGGAACTCAGAACTCGCAAATTTGAACTCAGAACTCAGAATTTTGAACTCAGAACTCAGAATGCAGAACGCAGTGTACAAAACTCAGAGCTCAGAACTCAAAGTCAGATTTCAGATTTCAGCATTCAGAACTCGGGAATCAGAGCTCAAAATACAGAACTGTAAACTCAGAACATAAATGTCAGCATTCACCACTCAGAACTCAGCTTTTCGAAATCGGAATTCACAACTCGGAATTCACAATTTCAGAATTCAGAACTCGGAATTCAGAAATCAGAAGTCAGGAAACATACCTAAGATCTCAGAATTCTGAACGCAGAACTCAGATTTCAGTTCTCAGAATGCAGAACGCAGAACTCAGAATTCTGAACTCAGAATTCAGAAGTCAGAATTCAGATGTCAGAATTCTGAATTCAATTTCATTTCAGAATTCAGCACTCAGATTGCAGAACTGAATATATTCAGATGTCAGAATTCGCAATCCTGAACTCAGAACTCAGAATTCAGAATTCAGAAATTGGGACTCAGAACTCAGAATTTTGAACTCAGAACTCAGAATACAGGACTCACAATGCAGAACTCAGAATGCAGAACTCAGTGTTCAGAACTCAGAATTTCCAACCCTGAAATCAGAACTCTGATTTCAGAACTGAGAATTCATAATCAGAACTTAGGACTTAAATTTAAGTTCTCCCAATGCAGAACTCAGAATTCAGAGCCCAGGATTCTGAACTCAAAATTCAGAATTCAGAACTAAGAACTCAGAACTCCCAAATCCAAATGAAGATTCCCAAACTCAGTATTCAGAATTCAGACTTTGCAACACTGAGTTTAGAACTCTGATTTGGCATCTCAGAACTCAGAACTCAGAAGATAGATCTAACAACTCCGAATTCAGAAATCACAGATTCAATCTTTGAATTCAGCACTCAGAACTCAAACTCAGGACTCCAATTTCAGAATTCAGAATTCAGAGATTCGGACTGAGAACTGAGAATTCCAATTTCAGAATTCTGAAATCAGAACTCAGAACTCAGGACTCACAAATCATACAGAGATGTCAGAACTCTGAAATCAGAGTTCAAAATACAGAACTGTGAACTCAGATTTCACAACTCAGATCTCAGAATTCAGAAATAAGAGATTCAAATTTTGAATTCAGCACTCGCGACTCACTACTTAGCACTCAGAACTGATGTCAAAATTCAGAATTCCGAATTGCGTTTCATTTCAGAATTCAGAACTCAGATTGCACAACCGAATCTATTCAAAACTCAGAGTTACCAATCCTGAAATCAGAACTCAGATTCAGAATTCAGAACTTGGAACCCAGAAGTCAGAATACGGGACTCAGATTGCAGAACTCAGTGTTCAAAACTCAGAATTTCCAACCCTGAAATCAGAACTCAGGACTGATAATTCATAACTCAGAAGTAAGAACTGAAATTTCAGAACTCACAATTCAGAACTCAGAATTCAGAGCTCAGATTCCTGGACTCAGAATTCCGAATTCAGAACTCAGATCTCAGAACTCAGAATTCAGTTTCATTTCAGAATTCAGAACTCAGATTGCAAAACTGAATATGTTCAATAGTCATGGTTACCAATCACTAATTCAGAAGTCAGATTCAGATTTCAGAAATTGGAACTCAGAACTCGAAAATTTGAACTCAGAACTCAGAATTTTGAACTCAGAACTCAGAATGCAGAACGCAGTGTACAAAACTCAGAGCTCAGAACTCAAAGTCAGATTTCAGATTTCAGCATTCAGAACTCGGGAATCAGAGCTCAAAATACAGAACTGTAAACTCAGAACATAAATGTCAGCATTCACCACTCAGAACTCAGCTTTTCGAAATCGGAATTCACAACTCGGAATTCACAATTTCAGAATTCAGAACTCGGAATTCAGAAATCAGAAGTCAGGAAACATACCTAAGATCTCAGAATTCTGAACGCAGAACTCAGATTTCAGTTCTCAGAATGCAGAACGCAGAACTCAGAATTCTGAACTCAGAATTCAGAAGTCAGAATTCAGATGTCAGAATTCTGAATTCAATTTCATTTCAGAATTCAGCACTCAGATTGCAGAACTGAATATATTCAGATGTCAGAATTCGCAATCCTGAACTCAGAACTCAGAATTCAGAATTCAGAAATTGGGACTCAGAACTCAGAATTTTGAACTCAGAACTCAGAATACAGGACTCACAATGCAGAACTCAGAATGCAGAACTCAGTGTTCAGAACTCAGAATTTCCAACCCTGAAATCAGAACTCTGATTTCAGAACTGAGAATTCATAATCAGAACTTAGGACTTAAATTTAAGTTCTCCCAATGCAGAACTCAGAATTCAGAGCCCAGGATTCTGAACTCAAAATTCAGAATTCAGAACTAAGAACTCAGAACTCCCAAATCCAAATGAAGATTCCCAAACTCAGTATTCAGAATTCAGACTTTGCAACACTGAGTTTAGAACTCTGATTTGGCATCTCAGAACTCAGAACTCAGAAGATAGATCTAAGAACTCAGAATTCAGAAATCACAGATTCAATCTTTGAATTCAGCACTCAGAACTCAAACTCAGGACTCCAATTTCAGAATTCAGAATTCAGAGATTCGGACTGAGAACTGAGAATTCCAATTTCAGAATTCTGAAATCAGAACTCAGAACTCAGGACTCACAAATCATACAGAGATGTCAGAACTCTGAAATCAGAGTTCAAAATACAGAACTGTGAACTCAGATTTCACAACTCAGATCTCAGAATTCAGAAATAAGAGATTCAAATTTTGAATTCAGCACTCGCAACTCACTACTTAGCACTCAGAACTGATGTCAAAATTCAGAATTCCGAATTGCGTTTCATTTCAGAATTCAGAACTCAGATTGCACAACCGAATCTATTCAAAACTCAGAGTTACCAATCCTGAAATCAGAACTCAGATTCAGAATTCAGAACTTGGAACCCAGAAGTCAGAATACGGGACTCAGATTGCAGAACTCAGTGTTCAAAACTCAGAATTTCCAACCCTGAAATCAGAACTCAGAACTGATAATTCATAACTCAGAAGTAAGAACTGAAATTTCAGAACTCACAATTCAGAACTCAGAATTCAGAGCTCAGATTCCTGGACTCAGAATTCCGAATTCAGAACTCAGATCTCAGAACTCAGAATTCAGTTTCATTTCAGAATTCAGAACTCAGATTGCAAAACTGAATATGTTCAATAGTCATGGTTACCAATCACTAATTCAGAAGTCAGATTCAGATTTCAGAAATTGGAACTCAGAACTCGCAAATTTGAACTCAGAACTCAGAATTTTGAACTCAGAACTCAGAATGCAGAACGCAGTGTACAAAACTCAGAGCTCAGAACTCAAAGTCAGATTTCAGATTTCAGCATTCAGAACTCGGGAATCAGAGCTCAAAATACAGAACTGTAAACTCAGAACATAAATGTCAGCATTCACCACTCAGAACTCAGCTTTTCGAAATCGGAATTCACAACTCGGAATTCACAATTTCAGAATTCAGAACTCGGAATTCAGAAATCAGAAGTCAGGAAACATACCTAAGATCTCAGAATTCTGAACGCAGAACTCAGATTTCAGTTCTCAGAATGCAGAACGCAGAACTCAGAATTCTGAACTCAGAATTCAGAAGTCAGAATTCAGATGTCAGAATTCTGAATTCAATTTCATTTCAGAATTCAGCACTCAGATTGCAGAACTGAATATATTCAGATGTCAGAATTCGCAATCCTGAACTCAGAACTCAGAATTCAGAATTCAGAAATTGGGACTCAGAACTCAGAATTTTGAACTCAGAACTCAGAATACAGGACTCACAATGCAGAACTCAGAATGCAGAACTCAGTGTTCAGAACTCAGAATTTCCAACCCTGAAATCAGAACTCTGATTTCAGAACTGAGAATTCATAATCAGAACTTAGGACTTAAATTTAAGTTCTCCCAATGCAGAACTCAGAATTCAGAGCCCAGGATTCTGAACTCAAAATTCAGAATTCAGAACTAAGAACTCAGAACTCCCAAATCCAAATGAAGATTCCCAAACTCAGTATTCAGAATTCAGACTTTGCAACACTGAGTTTAGAACTCTGATTTGGCATCTCAGAACTCAGAACTCAGAAGATAGATCTAAGAACTCAGAATTCAGAAATCACAGATTCAATCTTTGAATTCAGCACTCAGAACTCAAACTCAGGACTCCAATTTCAGAATTCAGAATTCAGAGATTCGGACTGAGAACTGAGAATTCCAATTTCAGAATTCTGAAATCAGAACTCAGAACTCAGGACTCACAAATCATACAGAGATGTCAGAACTCTGAAATCAGAGTTCAAAATACAGAACTGTGAACTCAGATTTCACAACTCAGATCTCAGAATTCAGAAATAAGAGATTCAAATTTTGAATTCAGCACTCGCGACTCACTACTTAGCACTCAGAACTGATGTCAAAATTCAGAATTCCGAATTGCGTTTCATTTCAGAATTCAGAACTCAGATTGCACAACCGAATCTATTCAAAACTCAGAGTTACCAATCCTGAAATCAGAACTCAGATTCAGAATTCAGAACTTGGAACCCAGAAGTCAGAATACGGGACTCAGATTGCAGAACTCAGTGTTCAAAACTCAGAATTTCCAACCCTGAAATCAGAACTCAGGACTGATAATTCATAACTCAGAAGTAAGAACTGAAATTTCAGAACTCACAATTCAGAACTCAGAATTCAGAGCTCAGATTCCTGGACTCAGAATTCAGAATTCAGAACTCAGATCTCAGAACTCAGAATTCAGTTTCATTTCAGAATTCAGAACTCAGATTGCAAAACTGAATATGTTCAATAGTCATAGTTACCAATCACTAATTCAGAACTCAGATTCAGATTTCAGAAATTGGAACTCAGAACTCGCAATTTTGAACTCAGAACTCAGAATGCAGAACGCAGTGTACAGAACTCAGAGCTCAGAACTCAAAGTCAGATTTCAGATTTCAGCATTCAGAACTCGGGAATCAGAGCTCAAAATACAGAACTGTAAACTCAGAACATAAATGTCAGCATTCACCACTCAGAACTCAGCTTTTCGAAATCGGAATTCACAACTCGGAATTCACAATTTCAGAATTCAGAACTCGGAATTCAGAAATCAGAAGTCAGGAAACATACCTAAGATCTCAGAATTCTGAACGCAGAACTCAGATTTCAGTTCTCAGAATGCAGAACGCAGAACTCAGAATTCTGAACTCAGAATTCAGAAGTCAGAATTCAGATGTCAGAATTCTGAATTCAATTTCATTTCAGAATTCAGCACTCAGATTGCAGAACTGAATATATTCAGATGTCAGAATTCGCAATCCTGAACTCAGAACTCAGAATTCAGAATTCAGAAATTGGGACTCAGAACTCAGAATTTTGAACTCAGAACTCAGAATACAGGACTCACAATGCAGAACTCAGAATGCAGAACTCAGTGTTCAGAACTCAGAATTTCCAACCCTGAAATCAGAACTCTGATTTCAGAACTGAGAATTCATAATCAGAACTTAGGACTTAAATTTAAGTTCTCCCAATGCAGAACTCAGAATTCAGAGCCCAGGATTCTGAACTCAAAATTCAGAATTCAGACTTTGCAACACTGAGTTTAGAACTCTGATTTGGCATCTCAGAACTCAGAACTCAGAACTCAGAACTCAGAAGATAGATCTAACAACTCCGAATTCAGAAATCACAGATTCAATCTTTGAATTCAGCACTCAGAACTCAAACTCAGGATTCCAATTTCAGAATTCAGAATTCAGAGATTCGGACTGAGAACTGAGAATTCCAATTTCAGAATTCAGAACTCAGAACTCAGAACTCAGAACTCAGGACTCACAAATCATACAGAGATGTCAGAACTCTGAAATCAGAGTTCAAAATACAGAACTGTGAACTCAGATTTCACAACTCAGATCTCAGAATTCAGAAATAAGAGATTCAAATTTTGAATTCAGCACTCGCAACTCACTACTTAGCACTCAGAACTGATGTCAAAATTCAGAATTCCGAATTGCGTTTCATTTCAGAATTCAGAACTCAGATTGCACAACCGAATCTATTCAAAACTCAGAGTTACCAATCCTGAAATCAGAACTCAGATTCAGAATTCAGAACTTGGAACCCAGAAGTCAGAATACGGGACTCAGATAGCAGAACTCAGTGTTCAAAACTCAGAATTTCCAACCCTGAAATCAGAACTCAGGACTGATAATTCATAACTCAGAAGTAAGAACTGAAATTTCAGAACTCACAATTCAGAACTCAGAATTCAGAGCTCAGATTCCTGGACTCAGAATTCAGAATTCAGAACTCAGATCTCAGATCTCAGAATTCAGTTTCATTTCAGAATTCAGAACTCAGATTGCAAAACTGAATATGTTCAATAGTCATAGTTACCAATCACTAATTCAGAACTCAGATTCAGATTTCAGAAATTGGAACTCAGAACTCGCAATTTTGAACTCAGAACTCAGAATTTTGAACTCAGAACTCAGAATGCAGAACGCAGTGTACAGAACTCAGAGCTCAGAACTCAAAGTCAGATTTCAGATTTCAGCATTCAGAACTCGGGAATCAGAGCTCAAAATACAGAACTGTAAACTCAGAACATAAATGTCAGCATTCACCACTCAGAACTCAGCTTTTCGAAATCGGAATTCACAACTCGGAATTCACAATTTCAGAATTCAGAACTCGGAATTCAGAAATCAGAAGTCAGGAAACATACCTAAGATCTCAGAATTCTGAACGCAGAACTCAGATTTCCGTTCTCAGAATGCAGAACGCAGAACTCAGAATTCTGAACTCAGAATTCAGAAGTCAGAATTCAGATGTCAGAATTCTGAATTCAATTTCATTTCAGAATTCAGCACTCAGATTGCAGAACTGAATATATTCAGATGTCAGAATTCACAATCCTGAACTCAGATCTCAGAATTCAGAATTCAGAAATTGGGACTCAGAACTCAGAATTTTGAACTCAGAACTCAGAATACAGGACTCACAATGCAGAACTCAGAATGCAGAACTCAGTGTTCAGAACTCAGAATTTCCAACCCTGAAATCAGAACTCTGATTTCAGAACTGAGAATTCATAATCAGAACTTAGGACTTAAATTTAAGTTCTCCCAATGCAGAACTCAGAATTCAGAGCCCAGGATTCTGAACTCAAAATTCAGAATTCAGAACTAAGAACTCAGAACTCCCAAATCCAAATGAAGATTCCCAAACTCAGTATTCAGAATTCAGACTTTGCAACACTGAGTTTAGAACTCTGATTTGGCATCTCAGAACTCAGAACTCAGAAGATAGATCTAACAACTCAGAATTCAGAAATCACAGATTCAATCTTTGAATTCAGCACTCAGAACTCAAACTCAGGACTCCAATTTCAGAATTCAGAATTCAGAGATTCGGACTGAGAACTGAGAATTCCAATTTCAGAATTCTGAAATCAGAACTCAGAACTCAGGACTCACAAATCATACAGAGATGTCAGAACTCTGAAATCAGAGTTCAAAATACAGAACTGTGAACTCAGATTTCACAACTCAGATCTCAGAATTCAGAAATAAGAGATTCAAATTTTGAATTCAGCACTCGCAACTCACTACTTAGCACTCAGAACTGATGTCAAAATTCAGAATTCCGAATTGCGTTTCATTTCAGAATTCAGAACTCAGATTGCACAACCGAATCTATTCAAAACTCAGAGTTACCAATCCTGAAATCAGAACTCAGATTCAGAATTCAGAACTTGGAACCCAGAAGTCAGAATACGGGACTCAGATTGCAGAACTCAGTGTTCAAAACTCAGAATTTCCAACCCTGAAATCAGAACTCAGAACTGATAATTCATAACTCAGAAGTAAGAACTGAAATTTCAGAACTCACAATTCAGAACTCAGAATTCAGAGCTCAGATTCCTGGACTCAGAATTCCGAATTCAGAACTCAGATCTCAGAACTCAGAATTCAGTTTCATTTCAGAATTCAGAACTCAGATTGCAAAACTGAATATGTTCAATAGTCATGGTTACCAATCACTAATTCAGAAGTCAGATTCAGATTTCAGAAATTGGAACTCAGAACTCGCAAATTTGAACTCAGAACTCAGAATTTTGAACTCAGAACTCAGAATGCAGAACGCAGTGTACAAAACTCAGAGCTCAGAACTCAAAGTCAGATTTCAGATTTCAGCATTCAGAACTCGGGAATCAGAGCTCAAAATACAGAACTGTAAACTCAGAACATAAATGTCAGCATTCACCACTCAGAACTCAGCTTTTCGAAATCGGAATTCACAACTCGGAATTCACAATTTCAGAATTCAGAACTCGGAATTCAGAAATCAGAAGTCAGGAAACATACGTAAGATCTCAGAATTCTGAACGCAGAACTCAGATTTCAGTTCTCAGAATGCAGAACGCAGAACTCAGAATTCTGAACTCAGAATTCAGAAGTCAGAATTCAGATGTCAGAATTCTGAATTCAATTTCATTTCAGAATTCAGCACTCAGATTGCAGAACTGAATATATTCAGATGTCAGAATTCGCAATCCTGAACTCAGAACTCAGAATTCAGAATTCAGAAATTGGGACTCAGAACTCAGAATTTTGAACTCAGAACTCAGAATACAGGACTCACAATGCAGAACTCAGAATGCAGAACTCAGTGTTCAGAACTCAGAATTTCCAACCCTGAAATCAGAACTCTGATTTCAGAACTGAGAATTCATAATCAGAACTTAGGACTTAAATTTAAGTTCTCCCAATGCAGAACTCAGAATTCAGAGCCCAGGATTCTGAACTCAAAATTCAGAATTCAGAACTAAGAACTCAGAACTCCCAAATCCAAATGAAGATTCCCAAACTCAGTATTCAGAATTCAGACTTTGCAACACTGAGTTTAGAACTCTGATTTGGCATCTCAGAACTCAGAACTCAGAAGATAGATCTAAGAACTCAGAATTCAGAAATCACAGATTCAATCTTTGAATTCAGCACTCAGAACTCAAACTCAGGACTCCAATTTCAGAATTCAGAATTCAGAGATTCGGACTGAGAACTGAGAATTCCAATTTCAGAATTCTGAAATCAGAACTCAGAACTCAGGACTCACAAATCATACAGAGATGTCAGAACTCTGAAATCAGAGTTCAAAATACAGAACTGTGAACTCAGATTTCACAACTCAGATCTCAGAATTCAGAAATAAGAGATTCAAATTTTGAATTCAGCACTCGCGACTCACTACTTAGCACTCAGAACTGATGTCAAAATTCAGAATTCCGAATTGCGTTTCATTTCAGAATTCAGAACTCAGATTGCACAACCGAATCTATTCAAAACTCAGAGTTACCAATCCTGAAATCAGAACTCAGATTCAGAATTCAGAACTTGGAACCCAGAAGTCAGAATACGGGACTCAGATTGCAGAACTCAGTGTTCAAAACTCAGAATTTCCAACCCTGAAATCAGAACTCAGGACTGATAATTCATAACTCAGAAGTAAGAACTGAAATTTCAGAACTCACAATTCAGAACTCAGAATTCAGAGCTCAGATTCCTGGACTCAGAATTCAGAATTCAGAACTCAGATCTCAGAACTCAGAATTCAGTTTCATTTCAGAATTCAGAACTCAGATTGCAAAACTGAATATGTTCAATAGTCATAGTTACCAATCACTAATTCAGAACTCAGATTCAGATTTCAGAAATTGGAACTCAGAACTCGCAATTTTGAACTCAGAACTCAGAATGCAGAACGCAGTGTACAGAACTCAGAGCTCAGAACTCAAAGTCAGATTTCAGATTTCAGCATTCAGAACTCGGGAATCAGAGCTCAAAATACAGAACTGTAAACTCAGAACATAAATGTCAGCATTCACCACTCAGAACTCAGCTTTTCAAAATCGGAATTCACAACTCGGAATTCACAATTTCAGAATTCAGAACTCGGAATTCAGAAATCAGAAGTCAGGAAACATACCTAAGATCTCAGAATTCTGAACGCAGAACTCAGATTTCAGTTCTCAGAATGCAGAACGCAGAACTCAGAATTCTGAACTCAGAATTCAGAAGTCAGAATTCAGATGTCAGAATTCTGAATTCAATTTCATTTCAGAATTCAGCACTCAGATTGCAGAACTGAATATATTCAGATGTCAGAATTCACAATCCTGAACTCAGATCTCAGAATTCAGAATTCAGAAATTGGGACTCAGAACTCAGAATTTTGAACTCAGAACTCAGAATACAGGACTCACAATGCAGAACTCAGAATGCAGAACTCAGTGTTCAGAACTCAGAATTTCCAACCCTGAAATCAGAACTCTGATTTCAGAACTGAGAATTCATAATCAGAACTTAGGACTTAAATTTAAGTTCTCCCAATGCAGAACTCAGAATTCAGAGCCCAGGATTCAGAACTCAAAATTCAGAATTCAGACTTTGCAACACTGAGTTTAGAACTCTGATTTGGCATCTCAGAACTCAGAACTCAGAACTCAGAACTCAGAAGATAGATCTAACAACTCCGAATTCAGAAATCACAGATTCAATCTTTGAATTCAGCACTCAGAACTCAAACTCAGGACTCCAATTTCAGAATTCAGAACTCAGAACTCAGAACTCAGGACTCACAAATCATACAGAGATGTCAGAACTCTGAAATCAGAGTTCAAAATACAGAACTGTGAACTCAGATTTCACAACTCAGATCTCAGAATTCAGAAATAAGAGATTCAAATTTTGAATTCAGCACTCGCGACTCACTACTTAGCACTCAGAACTGATGTCAAAATTCAGAATTCCGAATTGCGTTTCATTTCAGAATTCAGAACTCAGATTGCACAACCGAATCTATTCAAAACTCAGAGTTACCAATCCTGAAATCAGAACTCAGATTCAGAATTCAGAACTTGGAACCCAGAAGTCAGAATACGGGACTCAGATTGCAGAACTCAGTGTTCAAAACTCAGAATTTCCAACCCTGAAATCAGAACTCAGGACTGATAATTCATAACTCAGAAGTAAGAACTGAAATTTCAGAACTCACAATTCAGAACTCAGAATTCAGAGCTCAGATTCCTGGACTCAGAATTCAGAATTCAGAACTCAGATCTCAGAACTCAGAATTCAGTTTCATTTCAGAATTCAGAACTCAGATTGCAAAACTGAATATGTTCAATAGTCATAGTTACCAATCACTAATTCAGAACTCAGATTCAGATTTCAGAAATTGGAACTCAGAACTCGCAATTCTGAACTCAGAACTCAGAATGCAGAACGCAGTGTACAGAACTCAGAGCTCAGAACTCAAAGTCAGATTTCAGATTTCAGCATTCAGAACTCGGGAATCAGAGCTCAAAATACAGAACTGTAAACTCAGAACATAAATGTCAGCATTCACCACTCAGAACTCAGCTTTTCGAAATCGGAATTCACAACTCGGAATTCACAATTTCAGAATTCAGAACTCGGAATTCAGAAATCAGAAGTCAGGAAACATACCTAAGATCTCAGAATTCTGAACGCAGAACTCAGATTTCCGTTCTCAGAATGCAGAACGCAGAACTCAGAATTCTGAACTCAGAATTCAGAAGTCAGAATTCAGATGTCAGAATTCTGAATTCAATTTCATTTCAGAATTCAGCACTCAGATTGCAGAACTGAATATATTCAGATGTCAGAATTCACAATCCTGAACTCAGAACTCAGAATTCAGAATTCAGAAATTGGGACTCAGAACTCAGAATTTTGAACTCAGAACTCAGAATACAGGACTCACAATGCAGAACTCAGAATGCAGAACTCAGTGTTCAGAACTCAGAATTTCCAACCCTGAAATCAGAACTCTGATTTCAGAACTGAGAATTCATAATCAGAACTTAGGACTTAAATTTAAGTTCTCCCAATGCAGAACTCAGAATTCAGAGCCCAGGATTCAGAACTCAAAATTCAGAATTCAGACTTTGCAACACTGAGTTTAGAACTCTGATTTGGCATCTCAGAACTCAGAACTCAGAACTCAGAACTCAGAAGATAGATCTAACAACTCCGAATTCAGAAATCACAGATTCAATCTTTGAATTCAGCACTCAGAACTCAAACTCAGGACTCCAATTTCAGAATTCAGAACTCAGAACTCAGGACTCACAAATCATACAGAGATGTCAGAACTCTGAAATCAGAGTTCAAAATACAGAACTGTGAACTCAGATTTCACAACTCAGATCTCAGAATTCAGAAATAAGAGATTCAAATTTTGAATTCAGCACTCGCGACTCACTACTTAGCACTCAGAACTGATGTCAAAATTCAGAATTCCGAATTGCGTTTCATTTCAGAATTCAGAACTCAGATTGCACAACCGAATCTATTCAAAACTCAGAGTTACCAATCCTGAAATCAGAACTCAGATTCAGAATTCAGAACTTGGAACCCAGAAGTCAGAATACGGGACTCAGATTGCAGAACTCAGTGTTCAAAACTCAGAATTTCCAACCCTGAAATCAGAACTCAGGACTGATAATTCATAACTCAGAAGTAAGAACTGAAATTTCAGAACTCACAATTCAGAACTCAGAATTCAGAGCTCAGATTCCTGGACTCAGAATTCAGAATTCAGAACTCAGATCTCAGAACTCAGAATTCAGTTTCATTTCAGAATTCAGAACTCAGATTGCAAAACTGAATATGTTCAATAGTCATAGTTACCAATCACTAATTCAGAACTCAGATTCAGATTTCAGAAATTGGAACTCAGAACTCGCAATTTTGAACTCAGAACTCAGAATGCAGAACGCAGTGTACAGAACTCAGAGCTCAGAACTCAAAGTCAGATTTCAGATTTCAGCATTCAGAACTCGGGAATCAGAGCTCAAAATACAGAACTGTAAACTCAGAACATAAATGTCAGCATTCACCACTCAGAACTCAGCTTTTCGAAATCGGAATTCACAACTCGGAATTCACAATTTCAGAATTCAGAACTCGGAATTCAGAAATCAGAAGTCAGGAAACATACCTAAGATCTCAGAATTCTGAACGCAGAACTCAGATTTCCGTTCTCAGAATGCAGAACGCAGAACTCAGAATTCTGAACTCAGAATTCAGAAGTCAGAATTCAGATGTCAGAATTCTGAATTCAATTTCATTTCAGAATTCAGCACTCAGATTGCAGAACTGAATATATTCAGATGTCAGAATTCGCAATCCTGAACTCAGAACTCAGAATTCAGAATTCAGAAATTGGGACTCAGAACTCAGAATTTTGAACTCAGAACTCAGAATACAGGACTCACAATGCAGAACTCAGAATGCAGAACTCAGTGTTCAGAACTCAGAATTTCCAACCCTGAAATCAGAACTCTGATTTCAGAACTGAGAATTCATAATCAGAACTTAGGACTTAAATTTAAGTTCTCCCAATGCAGAACTCAGAATTCAGAGCCCAGGATTCAGAACTCAAAATTCAGAATTCAGACTTTGCAACACTGAGTTTAGAACTCTGATTTGGCATCTCAGAACTCAGAACTCAGAACTCAGAACTCAGAAGATAGATCTAACAACTCCGAATTCAGAAATCACAGATTCAATCTTTGAATTCAGCACTCAGAACTCAAACTCAGGATTCCAATTTCAGAATTCAGAATTCAGAGATTCGGACTGAGAACTGAGAATTCCAATTTCAGAATTCAGAACTCAGAACTCAGAACTCAGGACTCACAAATCATACAGAGATGTCAGAACTCTGAAATCAGAGTTCAAAATACAGAACTGTGAACTCAGATTTCACAACTCAGATCTCAGAATTCAGAAATAAGAGATTCAAATTTTGAATTCAGCACTCGCAACTCACTACTTAGCACTCAGAACTGATGTCAAAATTCAGAATTCCGAATTGCGTTTCATTTCAGAATTCAGAACTCAGATTGCACAACCGAATCTATTCAAAACTCAGAGTTACCAATCCTGAAATCAGAACTCAGATTCAGAATTCAGAACTTGGAACCCAGAAGTCAGAATACGGGACTCAGATAGCAGAACTCAGTGTTCAAAACTCAGAATTTCCAACCCTGAAATCAGAACTCAGGACTGATAATTCATAACTCAGAAGTAAGAACTGAAATTTCAGAACTCACAATTCAGAACTCAGAATTCAGAGCTCAGATTCCTGGACTCAGAATTCAGAATTCAGAACTCAGATCTCAGATCTCAGAATTCAGTTTCATTTCAGAATTCAGAACTCAGATTGCAAAACTGAATATGTTCAATAGTCATAGTTACCAATCACTAATTCAGAACTCAGATTCAGATTTCAGAAATTGGAACTCAGAACTCGCAATTTTGAACTCAGAACTCAGAATTTTGAACTCAGAACTCAGAATGCAGAACGCAGTGTACAGAACTCAGAGCTCAGAACTCAAAGTCAGATTTCAGATTTCAGCATTCAGAACTCGGGAATCAGAGCTCAAAATACAGAACTGTAAACTCAGAACATAAATGTCAGCATTCACCACTCAGAACTCAGCTTTTCGAAATCGGAATTCACAACTCGGAATTCACAATTTCAGAATTCAGAACTCGGAATTCAGAAATCAGAAGTCAGGAAACATACCTAAGATCTCAGAATTCTGAACGCAGAACTCAGATTTCCGTTCTCAGAATGCAGAACGCAGAACTCAGAATTCTGAACTCAGAATTCAGAAGTCAGAATTCAGATGTCAGAATTCTGAATTCAATTTCATTTCAGAATTCAGCACTCAGATTGCAGAACTGAATATATTCAGATGTCAGAATTCACAATCCTGAACTCAGATCTCAGAATTCAGAATTCAGAAATTGGGACTCAGAACTCAGAATTTTGAACTCAGAACTCAGAATACAGGACTCACAATGCAGAACTCAGAATGCAGAACTCAGTGTTCAGAACTCAGAATTTCCAACCCTGAAATCAGAACTCTGATTTCAGAACTGAGAATTCATAATCAGAACTTAGGACTTAAATTTAAGTTCTCCCAATGCAGAACTCAGAATTCAGAGCCCAGGATTCAGAACTCAAAATTCAGAATTCAGACTTTGCAACACTGAGTTTAGAACTCTGATTTGGCATCTCAGAACTCAGAACTCAGAACTCAGAACTCAGAAGATAGATCTAACAACTCCGAATTCAGAAATCACAGATTCAATCTTTGAATTCAGCACTCAGAACTCAAACTCAGGACTCCAATTTCAGAATTCAGAACTCAGAACTCAGAACTCAGGACTCACAAATCATACAGAGATGTCAGAACTCTGAAATCAGAGTTCAAAATACAGAACTGTGAACTCAGATTTCACAACTCAGATCTCAGAATTCAGAAATAAGAGATTCAAATTTTGAATTCAGCACTCGCGACTCACTACTTAGCACTCAGAACTGATGTCAAAATTCAGAATTCCGAATTGCGTTTCATTTCAGAATTCAGAACTCAGATTGCACAACCGAATCTATTCAAAACTCAGAGTTACCAATCCTGAAATCAGAACTCAGATTCAGAATTCAGAACTTGGAACCCAGAAGTCAGAATACGGGACTCAGATTGCAGAACTCAGTGTTCAAAACTCAGAATTTCCAACCCTGAAATCAGAACTCAGGACTGATAATTCATAACTCAGAAGTAAGAACTGAAATTTCAGAACTCACAATTCAGAACTCAGAATTCAGAGCTCAGATTCCTGGACTCAGAATTCAGAATTCAGAACTCAGATCTCAGAACTCAGAATTCAGTTTCATTTCAGAATTCAGAACTCAGATTGCAAAACTGAATATGTTCAATAGTCATAGTTACCAATCACTAATTCAGAACTCAGATTCAGATTTCAGAAATTGGAACTCAGAACTCGCAATTTTGAACTCAGAACTCAGAATGCAGAACGCAGTGTACAGAACTCAGAGCTCAGAACTCAAAGTCAGATTTCAGATTTCAGCATTCAGAACTCGGGAATCAGAGCTCAAAATACAGAACTGTAAACTCAGAACATAAATGTCAGCATTCACCACTCAGAACTCAGCTTTTCGAAATCGGAATTCACAACTCGGAATTCACAATTTCAGAATTCAGAACTCGGAATTCAGAAATCAGAAGTCAGGAAACATACCTAAGATCTCAGAATTCTGAACGCAGAACTCAGATTTCCGTTCTCAGAATGCAGAACGCAGAACTCAGAATTCTGAACTCAGAATTCAGAAGTCAGAATTCAGATGTCAGAATTCTGAATTCAATTTCATTTCAGAATTCAGCACTCAGATTGCAGAACTGAATATATTCAGATGTCAGAATTCACAATCCTGAACTCAGAACTCAGAATTCAGAATTCAGAAATTGGGACTCAGAACTCAGAATTTTGAACTCAGAACTCAGAATACAGGACTCACAATGCAGAACTCAGAATGCAGAACTCAGTGTTCAGAACTCAGAATTTCCAACCCTGAAATCAGAACTCTGATTTCAGAACTGAGAATTCATAATCAGAACTTAGGACTTAAATTTAAGTTCTCCCAATGCAGAACTCAGAATTCAGAGCCCAGGATTCAGAACTCAAAATTCAGAATTCAGACTTTGCAACACTGAGTTTAGAACTCTGATTTGGCATCTCAGAACTCAGAACTCAGAACTCAGAACTCAGAAGATAGATCTAACAACTCCGAATTCAGAAATCACAGATTCAATCTTTGAATTCAGCACTCAGAACTCAAACTCAGGACTCCAATTTCAGAATTCAGAACTCAGAACTCAGAACTCAGGACTCACAAATCATACAGAGATGTCAGAACTCTGAAATCAGAGTTCAAAATACAGAACTGTGAACTCAGATTTCACAACTCAGATCTCAGAATTCAGAAATAAGAGATTCAAATTTTGAATTCAGCACTCGCGACTCACTACTTAGCACTCAGAACTGATGTCAAAATTCAGAATTCCGAATTGCGTTTCATTTCAGAATTCAGAACTCAGATTGCACAACCGAATCTATTCAAAACTCAGAGTTACCAATCCTGAAATCAGAACTCAGATTCAGAATTCAGAACTTGGAACCCAGAAGTCAGAATACGGGACTCAGATTGCAGAACTCAGTGTTCAAAACTCAGAATTTCCAACCCTGAAATCAGAACTCAGGACTGATAATTCATAACTCAGAAGTAAGAACTGAAATTTCAGAACTCACAATTCAGAACTCAGAATTCAGAGCTCAGATTCCTGGACTCAGAATTCAGAATTCAGAACTCAGATCTCAGAACTCAGAATTCAGTTTCATTTCAGAATTCAGAACTCAGATTGCAAAACTGAATATGTTCAATAGTCATAGTTACCAATCACTAATTCAGAACTCAGATTCAGATTTCAGAAATTGGAACTCAGAACTCGCAATTTTGAACTCAGAACTCAGAATGCAGAACGCAGTGTACAGAACTCAGAGCTCAGAACTCAAAGTCAGATTTCAGATTTCAGCATTCAGAACTCGGGAATCAGAGCTCAAAATACAGAACTGTAAACTCAGAACATAAATGTCAGCATTCACCACTCAGAACTCAGCTTTTCGAAATCGGAATTCACAACTCGGAATTCACAATTTCAGAATTCAGAACTCGGAATTCAGAAATCAGAAGTCAGGAAACATACCTAAGATCTCAGAATTCTGAACGCAGAACTCAGATTTCCGTTCTCAGAATGCAGAACGCAGAACTCAGAATTCTGAACTCAGAATTCAGAAGTCAGAATTCAGATGTCAGAATTCTGAATTCAATTTCATTTCAGAATTCAGCACTCAGATTGCAGAACTGAATATATTCAGATGTCAGAATTCACAATCCTGAACTCAGAACTCAGAATTCAGAATTCAGAAATTGGGACTCAGAACTCAGAATTTTGAACTCAGAACTCAGAATACAGGACTCACAATGCAGAACTCAGAATGCAGAACTCAGTGTTCAGAACTCAGAATTTCCAACCCTGAAATCAGAACTCTGATTTCAGAACTGAGAATTCATAATCAGAACTTAGGACTTAAATTTAAGTTCTCCCAATGCAGAACTCAGAATTCAGAGCCCAGGATTCAGAACTCAAAATTCAGAATTCAGACTTTGCAACACTGAGTTTAGAACTCTGATTTGGCATCTCAGAACTCAGAACTCAGAACTCAGAACTCAGAAGATAGATCTAACAACTCCGAATTCAGAAATCACAGATTCAATCTTTGAATTCAGCACTCAGAACTCAAACTCAGGACTCCAATTTCAGAATTCAGAACTCAGAACTCAGAACTCAGGACTCACAAATCATACAGAGATGTCAGAACTCTGAAATCAGAGTTCAAAATACAGAACTGTGAACTCAGATTTCACAACTCAGATCTCAGAATTCAGAAATAAGAGATTCAAATTTTGAATTCAGCACTCGCGACTCACTACTTAGCACTCAGAACTGATGTCAAAATTCAGAATTCCGAATTGCGTTTCATTTCAGAATTCAGAACTCAGATTGCACAACCGAATCTATTCAAAACTCAGAGTTACCAATCCTGAAATCAGAACTCAGATTCAGAATTCAGAACTTGGAACCCAGAAGTCAGAATACGGGACTCAGATTGCAGAACTCAGTGTTCAAAACTCAGAATTTCCAACCCTGAAATCAGAACTCAGGACTGATAATTCATAACTCAGAAGTAAGAACTGAAATTTCAGAACTCACAATTCAGAACTCAGAATTCAGAGCTCAGATTCCTGGACTCAGAATTCAGAATTCAGAACTCAGATCTCAGAACTCAGAATTCAGTTTCATTTCAGAATTCAGAACTCAGATTGCAAAACTGAATATGTTCAATAGTCATAGTTACCAATCACTAATTCAGAACTCAGATTCAGATTTCAGAAATTGGAACTCAGAACTCGCAATTTTGAACTCAGAACTCAGAATGCAGAACGCAGTGTACAGAACTCAGAGCTCAGAACTCAAAGTCAGATTTCAGATTTCAGCATTCAGAACTCGGGAATCAGAGCTCAAAATACAGAACTGTAAACTCAGAACATAAATGTCAGCATTCACCACTCAGAACTCAGCTTTTTGAAATCGGAATTCACAACTCGGAATTCACAATTTCAGAATTCAGAACTCGGAATTCAGAAATCAGAAGTCAGGAAACATACCTAAGATCTCAGAATTCTGAACGCAGAACTCAGATTTCCGTTCTCAGAATGCAGAACGCAGAACTCAGAATTCTGAACTCAGAATTCAGAAGTCAGAATTCAGATGTCAGAATTCTGAATTCAATTTCATTTCAGAATTCAGCACTCAGATTGCAGAACTGAATATATTCAGATGTCAGAATTCACAATCCTGAACTCAGAACTCAGAATTCAGAATTCAGAAATTGGGACTCAGAACTCAGAATTTTGAACTCAGAACTCAGAATACAGGACTCACAATGCAGAACTCAGAATGCAGAACTCAGTGTTCAGAACTCAGAATTTCCAACCCTGAAATCAGAACTCTGATTTCAGAACTGAGAATTCATAATCAGAACTTAGGACTTAAATTTAAGTTCTCCCAATGCAGAACTCAGAATTCAGAGCCCAGGATTCAGAACTCAAAATTCAGAATTCAGACTTTGCAACACTGAGTTTAGAACTCTGATTTGGCATCTCAGAACTCAGAACTCAGAACTCAGAACTCAGAAGATAGATCTAACAACTCCGAATTCAGAAATCACAGATTCAATCTTTGAATTCAGCACTCAGAACTCAAACTCAGGACTCCAATTTCAGAATTCAGAATTCAGAGATTCGGACTGAGAACTGAGAATTCCAATTTCAGAATTCAGAACTCAGAACTCAGAACTCAGGACTCACAAATCATACAGAGATGTCAGAACTCTGAAATCAGAGTTCAAAATACAGAACTGTGAACTCAGATTTCACAACTCAGATCTCAGAATTCAGAAATAAGAGATTCAAATTTTGAATTCAGCACTCGCAACTCACTACTTAGCACTCAGAACTGATGTCAAAATTCAGAATTCCGAATTGCGTTTCATTTCAGAATTCAGAACTCAGATTGCACAACCGAATCTATTCAAAACTCAGAGTTACCAATCCTGAAATCAGAACTCAGATTCAGAATTCAGAACTTGGAACCCAGAAGTCAGAATACGGGACTCAGATTGCAGAACTCAGTGTTCAAAACTCAGAATTTCCAACCCTGAAATCAGAACTCAGGACTGATAATTCATAACTCAGAAGTAAGAACTGAAATTTCAGAACTCACAATTCAGAACTCAGAATTCAGAGCTCAGATTCCTGGACTCAGAATTCAGAATTCAGAACTCAGATCTCAGATCTCAGAATTCAGTTTCATTTCAGAATTCAGAACTCAGATTGCAAAACTGAATATGTTCAATAGTCATAGTTACCAATCACTAATTCAGAACTCAGATTCAGATTTCAGAAATTGGAACTCAGAACTCGCAATTTTGAACTCAGAACTCAGAATTTTGAACTCAGAACTCAGAATGCAGAACGCAGTGTACAGAACTCAGAGCTCAGAACTCAAAGTCAGATTTCAGATTTCAGCATTCAGAACTCGGGAATCAGAGCTCAAAATACAGAACTGTAAACTCAGAACATAAATGTCAGCATTCACCACTCAGAACTCAGCTTTTCGAAATCGGAATTCACAACTCGGAATTCACAATTTCAGAATTCAGAACTCGGAATTCAGAAATCAGAAGTCAGGAAACATACCTAAGATCTCAGAATTCTGAACGCAGAACTCAGATTTCCGTTCTCAGAATGCAGAACGCAGAACTCAGAATTCTGAACTCAGAATTCAGAAGTCAGAATTCAGATGTCAGAATTCTGAATTCAATTTCATTTCAGAATTCAGCACTCAGATTGCAGAACTGAATATATTCAGATGTCAGAATTCACAATCCTGAACTCAGAACTCAGAATTCAGAATTCAGAAATTGGGACTCAGAACTCAGAATTTTGAACTCAGAACTCAGAATACAGGACTCACAATGCAGAACTCAGAATGCAGAACTCAGTGTTCAGAACTCAGAATTTCCAACCCTGAAATCAGAACTCTGATTTCAGAACTGAGAATTCATAATCAGAACTTAGGACTTAAATTTAAGTTCTCCCAATGCAGAACTCAGAATTCAGAGCCCAGGATTCAGAACTCAAAATTCAGAATTCAGACTTTGCAACACTGAGTTTAGAACTCTGATTTGGCATCTCAGAACTCAGAACTCAGAACTCAGAACTCAGAAGATAGATCTAACAACTCCGAATTCAGAAATCACAGATTCAATCTTTGAATTCAGCACTCAGAACTCAAACTCAGGACTCCAATTTCAGAATTCAGAATTCAGAGATTCGGACTGAGAACTGAGAATTCCAATTTCAGAATTCAGAACTCAGAACTCAGAACTCAGGACTCACAAATCATACAGAGATGTCAGAACTCTGAAATCAGAGTTCAAAATACAGAACTGTGAACTCAGATTTCACAACTCAGATCTCAGAATTCAGAAATAAGAGATTCAAATTTTGAATTCAGCACTCGCAACTCACTACTTAGCACTCAGAACTGATGTCAAAATTCAGAATTCCGAATTGCGTTTCATTTCAGAATTCAGAACTCAGATTGCACAACCGAATCTATTCAAAACTCAGAGTTACCAATCCTGAAATCAGAACTCAGATTCAGAATTCAGAACTTGGAACCCAGAAGTCAGAATACGGGACTCAGATAGCAGAACTCAGTGTTCAAAACTCAGAATTTCCAACCCTGAAATCAGAACTCAGGACTGATAATTCATAACTCAGAAGTAAGAACTGAAATTTCAGAACTCACAATTCAGAACTCAGAATTCAGAGCTCAGATTCCTGGACTCAGAATTCAGAATTCAGAACTCAGATCTCAGATCTCAGAATTCAGTTTAATTTCAGAATTCAGAACTCAGATTGCAAAACTGAATATGTTCAATAGTCATAGTTACCAATCACTAATTCAGAACTCAGATTCAGATTTCAGAAATTGGAACTCAGAACTCGCAATTTTGAACTCAGAACTCAGAATGCAGAACGCAGTGTACAGAACTCAGAGCTCAGAACTCAAAGTCAGATTTCAGATTTCAGCATTCAGAACTCGGGAATCAGAGCTCAAAATACAGAACTGTAAACTCAGAACATAAATGTCAGCATTCACCACTCAGAACTCAGCTTTTCGAAATCGGAATTCACAACTCGGAATTCACAATTTCAGAATTCAGAACTCGGAATTCAGAAATCAGAAGTCAGGAAACATATCTAAGATCTCAGAATTCTGAACGCAGAACTCAGATTTCAGTTCTCAGAATGCAGAACGCAGAACTCGGAATTCTGAACTCAGAATTCAGAAGTCAGAATTCAGATGTCAGAATTCTGAATTCAATTTCATTTCAGAATTCAGCACTCAGATTGCAGAACTGAATATATTCAGATGTCAGAATTCGCAATCCTGAACTCAGACTCAGAATTCAGAATTCAGAAATTGGGACTCAGAACTCAGAATTTTGAACTCAGAACTCAGAATACAGGACTCAGAATGCAGAACTCAGTGTTCAGAACTCAGAATTTCCAACCCTGAAATCAGAACTCTGATTTCAGAACTGAGAATTCATAATCAGAACTTAGGACTTAAATTTAAGTTCTCCCAATGCAGAACTCAGAATTCAGAGCCCAGGATTCAGAACTCAAAATTCAGAATTCAGAACTAAGAACTCAGAACTCCCAAATCCAAATGAAGATTTCCAAACTCAGTATTCAGAATTCAGACTTTGCAACACTGAGTTTAGAACTCTGATTTGGCATCTCAGAACTCAGAACTCAGAAGATAGATCTAAGAACTCAGAATTCAGAAATCACAGATTCAATCTTTGAATTCAGCACTCAGAACTCAAACTCAGGACTCCAATTTCAGAATTCAGAATTCAGAGATTCGGACTGAGAACTGAGAATTCCAATTTCAGAATTCAGAACTCAAAACTCAGAACTCAGAACTCAGGACTCACAAATCATACAGAGATGTCAGAACTCTGAAATCAGAGTTCAAAATACAGAACTGTGAACTCAGATTTCACAACTCAGATCTCAGAATTCAGAAATAAGAGATTCAAATTTTGAATTCAGCACTCGCAACTCACTACTTAGCACTCAGAACTGATGTCAAAATTCAGAATTCCGAATTGCGTTTCATTTCAGAATTCAGAACTCAGATTGCACAACCGAATCTATTCAAAACTCAGAGTTACCAATCCTGAAATCAGAACTCAGATTCAGAATTCAGAACTTGGAACCCAGAAGTCAGAATACGGGACTCAGATAGCAGAACTCAGTGTTCAAAACTCAGAATTTCCAACCCTGAAATCAGAACTCAGGACTGATAATTCATAACTCAGAAGTAAGAACTGAAATTTCAGAACTCACAATTCAGAACTCAGAATTCAGAGCTCAGATTCCTGGACTCAGAATTCAGAATTCAGAACTCAGATCTCAGATCTCAGAATTCAGTTTAATTTCAGAATTCAGAACTCAGATTGCAAAACTGAATATGTTCAATAGTCATAGTTACCAATCACTAATTCAGAACTCAGATTCAGATTTCAGAAATTGGAACTCAGAACTCGCAATTTTGAACTCAGAACTCAGAATGCAGAACGCAGTGTACAGAACTCAGAGCTCAGAACTCAAAGTCAGATTTCAGATTTCAGCATTCAGAACTCGGGAATCAGAGCTCAAAATACAGAACTGTAAACTCAGAACATAAATGTCAGCATTCACCACTCAGAACTCAGCTTTTCGAAATCGGAATTCACAACTCGGAATTCACAATTTCAGAATTCAGAACTCGGAATTCAGAAATCAGAAGTCAGGAAACATATCTAAGATCTCAGAATTCTGAACGCAGAACTCAGATTTCAGTTCTCAGAATGCAGAACGCAGAACTCGGAATTCTGAACTCAGAATTCAGAAGTCAGAATTCAGATGTCAGAATTCTGAATTCAATTTCATTTCAGAATTCAGCACTCAGATTGCAGAACTGAATATATTCAGATGTCAGAATTCGCAATCCTGAACTCAGACTCAGAATTCAGAATTCAGAAATTGGGACTCAGAACTCAGAATTTTGAACTCAGAACTCAGAATACAGGACTCAGAATGCAGAACTCAGTGTTCAGAACTCAGAATTTCCAACCCTGAAATCAGAACTCTGATTTCAGAACTGAGAATTCATAATCAGAACTTAGGACTTAAATTTAAGTTCTCCCAATGCAGAACTCAGAATTCAGAGCCCAGGATTCAGAACTCAAAATTCAGAATTCAGAACTAAGAACTCAGAACTCCCAAATCCAAATGAAGATTTCCAAACTCAGTATTCAGAATTCAGACTTTGCAACACTGAGTTTAGAACTCTGATTTGGCATCTCAGAACTCAGAACTCAGAAGATAGATCTAAGAACTCAGAATTCAGAAATCACAGATTCAATCTTTGAATTCAGCACTCAGAACTCAAACTCAGGACTCCAATTTCAGAATTCAGAATTCAGAGATTCGGACTGAGAACTGAGAATTCCAATTTCAGAATTCAGAACTCAAAACTCAGAACTCAGAACTCAGGACTCACAAATCATACAGAGATGTCAGAACTCTGAAATCAGAGTTCAAAATACAGAACTGTGAACTCAGATTTCACAACTCAGATCTCAGAATTCAGAAATAAGAGATTCAAATTTTGAATTCAGCACTCGCAACTCACTACTTAGCACTCAGAACTGATGTCAAAATTCAGAATTCCGAATTGCGTTTTATTTCAGAATTCAGAACTCAGATTGCACAACCGAATCTATTCAAAACTCAGAGTTACCAATCCTGAAATCAGAACTCAGATTCAGAATTCAGAACTTGGAACCCAGAAGTCAGAATACGGGACTCAGATTGCAGAACTCAGTGTTCAGAACTCAGAATTTCCAACCCTGAAATCAGAACTCAGAACTGATAATTCATAACTCAGAAGTAAGAACTGAAATTTCAGAACTCACAATTCAGAACTCAGAATTCAGAGCTCAGATTCCTGGACTCAGAATTCAGAACTCAGATCTCAGATCTCAGAATTCAGTTTCATTTCAGAATTCAGAACTCAGATTGCAAAACTGAATATGTTCAATAGTCATAGTTACCAATCACTAATTCAGAACTCAGATTCAGATTTCAGAAATTGGAACTCAGAACTCGCAAATTTGAACTCAGAACTCAGAATTTTGAACTCAGAACTCAGAATGCAGAACGCAGTGTACAGAACTCAGAGCTCAGAACTCAAAGTCAGATTTCAGATTTCAGCATTCAGAACTCGGGAATCAGAGCTCAAAATACAGAACTGCAAACTCAGAACATAAATGTCAGCATTCACCACTCAGAACTCAGCTTTTCGAAATCGGAATTCACAACTCGGAATTCACAATTTCAGAATTCAGAACTCGGAATTCAGAAATCAGAAGTCAGGAAACATATCTAAGATCTCAGAATTCTGAACGCAGAACTCAGATTTCAGTTCTCAGAATGCAGAACGCAGAACTCGGAATTCTGAACTCAGAATTCAGAAGTCAGAATTCAGATGTCAGAATTCTGAATTCAATTTCATTTCAGAATTCAGCACTCAGATTGCAGAACTGAATATATTCAGATGTCAGAATTCGCAATCCTGAACTCAGAACTCAGAATTCAGAATTCAGAAACTGGGACTCGGAACTCAGAATTTTGAACTCAGAACTCAGAATACAGGACTCACAATGCAGAACTCAGAATGCAGAACTCAGTGTTCAGAACTCAGAATTTCCAACCCTGAAATCAGAACTCTGATTTCAGAACTGAGAATTCATAATCAGAACTTAGGACTTAAATTTAAGTTCTCCCAATGCAGAACTCAGAATTCAGAGCCCAGGATTCAGAACTCAAAATTCAGAATTCAGAACTAAGAACTCAGAACTCCCAAATCCAAATGAAGATTTCCAAACTCAGTATTCAGAATTCAGACTTTGCAACACTGAGTTTAGAACTCTGATTTGGCATCTCAGAACTCAGAACTCAGAACTCAGAAGATAGATCTAAGAACTCAGAATTCAGAAATCACAGATTCAATCTTTGAATTCAGCACTCAGAACTCAAACTCAGGACTCCAATTTCAGAATTCAGAATTCAGAGATTCGGACTGAGAACTGAGAATTCCAATTTCAGAATTCAGAACTCAAAACTCAGAACTCAGAACTCAGGACTCACAAATCATACAGAGATGTCAGAACTCTGAAATCAGAGTTCAAAATACAGAACTGTGAACTCAGATTTCACAACTCAGATCTCAGAATTCAGAAATAAGAGATTCAAATTTTGAATTCAGCACTCGCAACTCACTACTTAGCACTCAGAACTGATGTCAAAATTCAGAATTCCGAATTGCGTTTCATTTCAGAATTCAGAACTCAGATTGCACAACCGAATCTATTCAAAACTCAGAGTTACCAATCCTGAAATCAGAACTCAGATTCAGAATTCAGAACTTGGAACCCAGAAGTCAGAATACGGGACTCAGATTGCAGAACTCAGTGTTCAAAACTCAGAATTTCCAACCCTGAAATCAGAACTCAGAACTGATAATTCATAACTCAGAAGTAAGAACTGAAATTTCAGAACTCACAATTCAGAACTCAGAATTCAGAGCTCAGATTCCTGGACTCAGAATTCAGAATTCAGAACTCAGATCTCAGAACTCAGAATTCAGTTTCATTTCAGAATTCAGAACTCAGATTGTAAAACTGAATATGTTCAATACTCATAGTTACCAATCACTAATTCAGAACTCAGATTCAGATTTCAGAAATTGGAACTCAGAACTCGCAATTTTGAACTCAGAACTCAGAATTTTGAACTCAGAACTCAGAATGCAGAACGCAGTGTACAGAACTCAGAGCTCAGAACTCAAAGTCAGATTTCAGATTTCAGCATTCAGAACTCAGGAATCAGAGCTCAAAATACAGAACTGTAAACTCAGAACATAAATGTCAGCATTCACCACTCAGAACTCAGCTTTTCGAAATCGGAATTCACAACTTGGAATTCACAATTTCAGAATTCAGAACTCGGAATTCAGAAATCAGAAGTCAGGAAACATATCTAAGATCTCAGAATTCTGAACGCAGAACTCAGATTTCAGTTCTCAGAATGCAGAACGCAGAACTCGGAATTCTGAACTCAGATTTCAGAAGTCAGAATTCAGATGTCAGAATTCTGAATTCAATTTCATTTCAGAATTCAGCACTCAGATTGCAGAACTGAATATATTCAGATGTCAGAATTCGCAATCCTGAACTCAGACTCAGAATTCAGAATTCAGAAATTGGGACTCAGAACTCAGAATTTTGAACTCAGAACTCAGAATACAGGACTCAGAATGCAGAACTCAGTGTTCAGAACTCAGAATTTCCAACCCTGAAATCAGAACTCTGATTTCAGAACTGAGAATTCATAATCAGAACTTAGGACTTAAATTTAAGTTCTCCCAATGCAGAACTCAGAATTCAGAGCCCAGGATTCAGAACTCAAAATTCAGAATTCAGAACTAAGAACTCAGAACTCCCAAATCCAAATGAAGATTTCCAAACTCAGTATTCAGAATTCAGACTTTGCAACACTGAGTTTAGAACTCTGATTTGGCATCTCAGAACTCAGAACTCAGAACTCAGAAGATAGATCTAAGAACTCAGAATTCAGAAATCACAGATTCAATCTTTGAATTCAGCACTCAGAACTCAAACTCAGGACTCCAATTTCAGAATTCAGAATTCAGAGATTCGGACTGAGAACTGAGAATTCCAATTTCAGAATTCAGAACTCAAAACTCAGAACTCAGAACTCAGGACTCACAAATCATACAGAGATGTCAGAACTCTGAAATCAGAGTTCAAAATACAGAACTGTGAACTCAGATTTCACAACTCAGATCTCAGAATTCAGAAATAAGAGATTCAAATTTTGAATTCAGCACTCGCAACTCACTACTTAGCACTCAGAACTGATGTCAAAATTCAGAATTCCGAATTGCGTTTCATTTCAGAATTCAGAACTCAGATTGCACAACCGAATCTATTCAAAACTCAGAGTTACCAATCCTGAAATCAGAACTCAGATTCAGAATTCAGAACTTGGAACCCAGAAGTCAGAATACGGGACTCAGATAGCAGAACTCAGTGTTCAAAACTCAGAATTTCCAACCCTGAAATCAGAACTCAGGACTGATAATTCATAACTCAGAAGTAAGAACTGAAATTTCAGAACTCACAATTCAGAACTCAGAATTCAGAGCTCAGATTCCTGGACTCAGAATTCAGAATTCAGAACTCAGATCTCAGATCTCAGAATTCAGTTTAATTTCAGAATTCAGAACTCAGATTGCAAAACTGAATATGTTCAATAGTCATAGTTACCAATCACTAATTCAGAACTCAGATTCAGATTTCAGAAATTGGAACTCAGAACTCGCAAATTTGAACTCAGAACTCAGAATGCAGAACGCAGTGTACAGAACTCAGAGCTCAGAACTCAAAGTCAGATTTCAGATTTCAGCATTCAGAACTCGGGAATCAGAGCTCAAAATACAGAACTGTAAACTCAGAACATAAATGTCAGCATTCACCACTCAGAACTCAGCTTTTCGAAATCGGAATTCACAACTCGGAATTCACAATTTCAGAATTCAGAACTCGGAATTCAGAAATCAGAAGTCAGGAAACATATCTAAGATCTCAGAATTCTGAACGCAGAACTCAGATTTCAGTTCTCAGAATGCAGAACGCAGAACTCGGAATTCTGAACTCAGAATTCAGAAGTCAGAATTCAGATGTCAGAATTCTGAATTCAATTTCATTTCAGAATTCAGCACTCAGATTGCAGAACTGAATATATTCAGATGTCAGAATTCGCAATCCTGAACTCAGACTCAGAATTCAGAATTCAGAAATTGGGACTCAGAACTCAGAATTTTGAACTCAGAACTCAGAATACAGGACTCAGAATGCAGAACTCAGTGTTCAGAACTCAGAATTTCCAACCCTGAAATCAGAACTCTGATTTCAGAACTGAGAATTCATAATCAGAACTTAGGACTTAAATTTAAGTTCTCCCAATGCAGAACTCAGAATTCAGAGCCCAGGATTCAGAACTCAAAATTCAGAATTCAGAACTAAGAACTCAGAACTCCCAAATCCAAATGAAGATTTCCAAACTCAGTATTCAGAATTCAGACTTTGCAACACTGAGTTTAGAACTCTGATTTGGCATCTCAGAACTCAGAACTCAGAAGATAGATCTAAGAACTCAGAATTCAGAAATCACAGATTCAATCTTTGAATTCAGCACTCAGAACTCAAACTCAGGACTCCAATTTCAGAATTCAGAATTCAGAGATTCGGACTGAGAACTGAGAATTCCAATTTCAGAATTCAGAACTCAAAACTCAGAACTCAGAACTCAGGACTCACAAATCATACAGAGATGTCAGAACTCTGAAATCAGAGTTCAAAATACAGAACTGTGAACTCAGATTTCACAACTCAGATCTCAGAATTCAGAAATAAGAGATTCAAATTTTGAATTCAGCACTCGCAACTCACTACTTAGCACTCAGAACTGATGTCAAAATTCAGAATTCCGAATTGCGTTTCATTTCAGAATTCAGAACTCAGATTGCACAACCAAATCTATTGAAAACTCAGAGTTACCAATCCTGAAATCAGAACTCAGATTCAGAATTCAGAACTTGGAACCCAGAAGTCAGAATACGGGACTCAGATTGCAGAACTCAGTGTTCAAAACTCAGAATTTCCAACCCTGAAATCAGAACTCAGAACTGATAATTCATAACTCAGAAGTAAGAACTGAAATTTCAGAACTCACAATTCAGAACTCAGAATTCAGAGCTCAGATTCCTGGACTCAGAATTCAGAACTCAGATCTCAGATCTCAGAATTCAGTTTCATTTCAGAATTCAGAACTCAGATTGCAAAACTGAATATGTTCAATAGTCATAGTTACCAATCACTAATTCAGAACTCAGATTCAGATTTCAGAAATTGGAACTCAGAACTCGCAAATTTGAACTCAGAACTCAGAATTTTGAACTCAGAACTCTGAATGCAGAACGCAGTGTACAGAACTCAGAGCTCAGAACTCAAAGTCAGATTTCAGATTTCAGCATTCAGAACTCGGGAATCAGAGCTCAAAATACAGAACTGTAAACTCAGAACATAAATGTCAGCATTCACCACTCAGAACTCAGCTTTTCGAAATCGGAATTCACAACTCGGAATTCACAATTTCAGAATTCAGAACTCGGAATTCAGAAATCAGAAGTCAGGAAACATATCTAAGATCTCAGAATTCTGAACGCAGAACTCAGATTTCAGTTCTCAGAATGCAGAACGCAGAACTCGGAATTCTGAACTCAGAATTCAGAAGTCAGAATTCAGATGTCAGAATTCTGAATTCAATTTCATTTCAGAATTCAGCACTCAGATTGCAGAACTGAATATATTCAGATGTCAGAATTCGCAATCCTGAACTCAGAACTCAGAATTCAGAATTCAGAAACTGGGACTCGGAACTCAGAATTTTGAACTCAGAACTCAGAATACAGGACTCACAATGCAGAACTCAGAATGCAGAACTCAGTGTTCAGAACTCAGAATTTCCAACCCTGAAATCAGAACTCTGATTTCAGAACTGAGAATTCATAATCAGAACTTAGGACTTAAATTTAAGTTCTCCCAATGCAGAACTCAGAATTCAGAGCCCAGGATTCAGAACTCAAAATTCAGAATTCAGAACTAAGAACTCAGAACTCCCAAATCCAAATGAAGATTTCCAAACTCAGTATTCAGAATTCAGACTTTGCAACACTGAGTTTAGAACTCTGATTTGGCATCTCAGAACTCAGAACTCAGAACTCAGAAGATAGATCTAAGAACTCAGAATTCAGAAATCACAGATTCAATCTTTGAATTCAGCACTCAGAACTCAAACTCAGGACTCCAATTTCAGAATTCAGAATTCAGAGATTCGGACTGAGAACTGAGAATTCCAATTTCAGAATTCAGAACTCAAAACTCAGAACTCAGAACTCAGGACTCACAAATCATACAGAGATGTCAGAACTCTGAAATCAGAGTTCAAAATACAGAACTGTGAACTCAGATTTCACAACTCAGATCTCAGAATTCAGAAATAAGAGATTCAAATTTTGAATTCAGCACTCGCAACTCACTACTTAGCACTCAGAACTGATGTCAAAATTCAGAATTCCGAATTGCGTTTCATTTCAGAATTCAGAACTCAGATTGCACAACCGAATCTATTCAAAACTCAGAGTTACCAATCCTGAAATCAGAACTCAGATTCAGAATTCAGAACTTGGAACCCAGAAGTCAGAATACGGGACTCAGATTGCAGAACTCAGTGTTCAAAACTCAGAATTTCCAACCCTGAAATCAGAACTCAGAACTGATAATTCATAACTCAGAAGTAAGAACTGAAATTTCAGAACTCACAATTCAGAACTCAGAATTCAGAGCTCAGATTCCTGGACTCAGAATTCAGAATTCAGAACTCAGATCTCAGAACTCAGAATTCAGTTTCATTTCAGAATTCAGAACTCAGATTGTAAAACTGAATATGTTCAATACTCATAGTTACCAATCACTAATTCAGAACTCAGATTCAGATTTCAGAAATTGGAACTCAGAACTCGCAATTTTGAACTCAGAACTCAGAATTTTGAACTCAGAACTCAGAATGCAGAACGCAGTGTACAGAACTCAGAGCTCAGAACTCAAAGTCAGATTTCAGATTTCAGCATTCAGAACTCAGGAATCAGAGCTCAAAATACAGAACTGTAAACTCAGAACATAAATGTCAGCATTCACCACTCAGAACTCAGCTTTTCGAAATCGGAATTCACAACTTGGAATTCACAATTTCAGAATTCAGAACTCGGAATTCAGAAATCAGAAGTCAGGAAACATATCTAAGATCTCAGAATTCTGAACGCAGAACTCAGATTTCAGTTCTCAGAATGCAGAACGCAGAACTCGGAATTCTGAACTCAGATTTCAGAAGTCAGAATTCAGATGTCAGAATTCTGAATTCAATTTCATTTCAGAATTCAGCACTCAGATTGCAGAACTGAATATATTCAGATGTCAGAATTCGCAATCCTGAACTCAGACTCAGAATTCAGAATTCAGAAATTGGGACTCAGAACTCAGAATTTTGAACTCAGAACTCAGAATACAGGACTCAGAATGCAGAACTCAGTGTTCAGAACTCAGAATTTCCAACCCTGAAATCAGAACTCTGATTTCAGAACTGAGAATTCATAATCAGAACTTAGGACTTAAATTTAAGTTCTCCCAATGCAGAACTCAGAATTCAGAGCCCAGGATTCAGAACTCAAAATTCAGAATTCAGAACTAAGAACTCAGAACTCCCAAATCCAAATGAAGATTTCCAAACTCAGTATTCAGAATTCAGACTTTGCAACACTGAGTTTAGAACTCTGATTTGGCATCTCAGAACTCAGAACTCAGAACTCAGAAGATAGATCTAAGAACTCAGAATTCAGAAATCACAGATTCAATCTTTGAATTCAGCACTCAGAACTCAAACTCAGGACTCCAATTTCAGAATTCAGAATTCAGAGATTCGGACTGAGAACTGAGAATTCCAATTTCAGAATTCAGAACTCAAAACTCAGAACTCAGAACTCAGGACTCACAAATCATACAGAGATGTCAGAACTCTGAAATCAGAGTTCAAAATACAGAACTGTGAACTCAGATTTCACAACTCAGATCTCAGAATTCAGAAATAAGAGATTCAAATTTTGAATTCAGCACTCGCAACTCACTACTTAGCACTCAGAACTGATGTCAAAATTCAGAATTCCGAATTGCGTTTCATTTCAGAATTCAGAACTCAGATTGCACAACCGAATCTATTCAAAACTCAGAGTTACCAATCCTGAAATCAGAACTCAGATTCAGAATTCAGAACTTGGAACCCAGAAGTCAGAATACGGGACTCAGATTGCAGAACTCAGTGTTCAAAACTCAGAATTTCCAACCCTGAAATCAGAACTCAGAACTGATAATTCATAACTCAGAAGTAAGAACTGAAATTTCAGAACTCACAATTCAGAACTCAGAATTCAGAGCTCAGATTCCTGGACTCAGAATTCAGAATTCAGAACTCAGATCTCAGATCTCAGAATTCAGTTTCATTTCAGAATTCAGAACTCAGATTGCAAAACTGAATATGTTCAATAGTCATAGTTACCAATCACTAATTCAGAACTCAGATTCAGATTTCAGAAATTGGAACTCAGAACTCAGAATTTTGAACTCAGAACTCAGAATGCAGAACGCAGTGTACAGAACTCAGAGCTCAGAACTCAAAGTCAGATTTCAGATTTCAGCATTCAGAACTCGGGAATCAGAGCTCAAAATACAGAACTGTAAACTCAGAACATAAATGTCAGCATTCACCACTCAGAACTCAGCTTTTCGAAATCGGAATTCACAACTCGGAATTCACAATTTCAGAATTCAGAACTCGGAATTCAGAAATCAGAAGTCAGGAAACATATCTAAGATCTCAGAATTCTGAACGCAGAACTCAGATTTCAGTTCTCAGAATGCAGAACGCAGAACTCGGAATTCTGAACTCAGAATTCAGAAGTCAGAATTCAGATGTCAGAATTCTGAATTCAATTTCATTTCAGAATTCAGCACTCAGATTGCAGAACTGAATATATTCAGATGTCAGAATTCGCAATCCTGAACTCAGAACTCAGAATTCAGAATTCAGAAACTGGGACTCGGAACTCAGAATTTTGAACTCAGAACTCAGAATACAGGACTCACAATGCAGAACTCAGAATGCAGAACTCAGTGTTCAGAACTCAGAATTTCCAACCCTGAAATCAGAACTCTGATTTCAGAACTGAGAATTCATAATCAGAACTTAGGACTTAAATTTAAGTTCTCCCAATGCAGAACTCAGAATTCAGAGCCCAGGATTCAGAACTCAAAATTCAGAATTCAGAACTAAGAACTCAGAACTCCCAAATCCAAATGAAGATTTCCAAACTCAGTATTCAGAATTCAGACTTTGCAACACTGAGTTTAGAACTCTGATTTGGCATCTCAGAACTCAGAACTCAGAACTCAGAAGATAGATCTAAGAACTCAGAATTCAGAAATCACAGATTCAATCTTTGAATTCAGCACTCAGAACTCAAACTCAGGACTCCAATTTCAGAATTCAGAATTCAGAGATTCGGACTGAGAACTGAGAATTCCAATTTCAGAATTCAGAACTCAAAACTCAGAACTCAGAACTCAGGACTCACAAATCATACAGAGATGTCAGAACTCTGAAATCAGAGTTCAAAATACAGAACTGTGAACTCAGATTTCACAACTCAGATCTCAGAATTCAGAAATAAGAGATTCAAATTTTGAATTCAGCACTCGCAACTCACTACTTAGCACTCAGAACTGATGTCAAAATTCAGAATTCCGAATTGCGTTTCATTTCAGAATTCAGAACTCAGATTGCACAACTGAATCTATTCAAAACTCAGAGTTACCAATCCTGAAATCAGAACTCAGATTCAGAATTCAGAACTTGGAACCCAGAAGTCAGAATACGGGACTCAGATTGCAGAACTCAGTGTTCAAAACTCAGAATTTCCAACCCTGAAATCAGAACTCAGAACTGATAATTCATAACTCAGAAGTAAGAACTGAAATTTCAGAACTCACAATTCAGAACTCAGAATTCAGAGCTCAGATTCCTGGACTCAGAATTCAGAATTCAGAACTCAGATCTCAGAACTCAGAATTCAGTTTCATTTCAGAATTCAGAACTCAGATTGTAAAACTGAATATGTTCAATACTCATAGTTACCAATCACTAATTCAGAACTCAGATTCAGATTTCAGAAATTGGAACTCAGAACTCGCAATTTTGAACTCAGAACTCAGAATTTTGAACTCAGAACTCAGAATGCAGAACGCAGTGGACAGAACTCAGAGCTCAGAACTCAAAGTCAGATTTCAGATTTCAGCATTCAGAACACGGGAATCAGAGCTCAAAATACAGAACTGTAAACTCAGAACATAAATGTCAGCATTCACCACTCAGAACTCAGCTTTTCGAAATCGGAATTCACAACTTGGAATTCACAATTTCAGAATTCAGAACTCGGAATTCAGAAATCAGAAGTCAGGAAACATATCTAAGATCTCAGAATTCTGAACGCAGAACTCAGATTTCAGTTCTCAGAATGCAGAACGCAGAACTCGGAATTCTGAACTCAGATTTCAGAAGTCAGAATTCAGATGTCAGAATTCTGAATTCAATTTCATTTCAGAATTCAGCACTCAGATTGCAGAACTGAATATATTCAGATGTCAGAATTCGCAATCCTGAACTCAGACTCAGAATTCAGAATTCAGAAATTGGGACTCAGAACTCAGAATTTTGAACTCAGAACTCAGAATACAGGACTCAGAATGCAGAACTCAGTGTTCAGAACTCAGAATTTCCAACCCTGAAATCAGAACTCTGATTTCAGAACTGAGAATTCATAATCAGAACTTAGGACTTAAATTTAAGTTCTCCCAATGCAGAACTCAGAATTCAGAGCCCAGGATTCAGAACTCAAAATTCAGAATTCAGAACTAAGAACTCAGAACTCCCAAATCCAAATGAAGATTTCCAAACTCAGTATTCAGAATTCAGACTTTGCAACACTGAGTTTAGAACTCTGATTTGGCATCTCAGAACTCAGAACTCAGAACTCAGAAGATAGATCTAAGAACTCAGAATTCAGAAATCACAGATTCAATCTTTGAATTCAGCACTCAGAACTCAAACTCAGGACTCCAATTTCAGAATTCAGAATTCAGAGATTCGGACTGAGAACTGAGAATTCCAATTTCAGAATTCAGAACTCAAAACTCAGAACTCAGAACTCAGGACTCACAAATCATACAGAGATGTCAGAACTCTGAAATCAGAGTTCAAAATACAGAACTGTGAACTCAGATTTCACAACTCAGATCTCAGAATTCAGAAATAAGAGATTCAAATTTTGAATTCAGCACTCGCAACTCACTACTTAGCACTCAGAACTGATGTCAAAATTCAGAATTCCGAATTGCGTTTCATTTCAGAATTCAGAACTCAGATTGCACAACCGAATCTATTCAAAACTCAGAGTTACCAATCCTGAAATCAGAACTCAGATTCAGAATTCAGAACTTGGAACCCAGAAGTCAGAATACGGGACTCAGATTGCAGAACTCAGTGTTCAAAACTCAGAATTTCCAACCCTGAAATCAGAACTCAGAACTGATAATTCATAACTCAGAAGTAAGAACTGAAATTTCAGAACTCACAATTCAGAACTCAGAATTCAGAGCTCAGATTCCTGGACTCAGAATTCAGAATTCAGAACTCAGATCTCAGATCTCAGAATTCAGTTTCATTTCAGAATTCAGAACTCAGATTGCAAAACTGAATATGTTCAATAGTCATAGTTACCAATCACTAATTCAGAACTCAGATTCAGATTTCAGAAATTGGAACTCAGAACTCGCAAATTTGAACTCAGAACTCAGAATTTTGAACTCAGAACTCAGAATGCAGAACGCAGTGTACAGAACTCAGAGCTCAGAACTCAAAGTCAGATTTCAGATTTCAGCATTCAGAACTCGGGAATCAGAGCTCAAAATACAGAACTGTAAACTCAGAACATAAATGTCAGCATTCACCACTCAGAACTCAGCTTTTCGAAATCGGAATTCACAACTCGGAATTCACAATTTCAGAATTCAGAACTCGGAATTCAGAAATCAGAAGTCAGGAAACATATCTAAGATCTCAGAATTCTGAACGCAGAACTCAGATTTCAGTTCTCAGAATGCAGAACGCAGAACTCGGAATTCTGAACTCAGAATTCAGAAGTCAGAATTCAGATGTCAGAATTCTGAATTCAATTTCATTTCAGAATTCAGCACTCAGATTGCAGAACTGAATATATTCAGATGTCAGAATTCGCAATCCTGAACTCAGAACTCAGAATTCAGAATTCAGAAACTGGGACTCGGAACTCAGAATTTTGAACTCAGAACTCAGAATACAGGACTCACAATGCAGAACTCAGAATGCAGAACTCAGTGTTCAGAACTCAGAATTTCCAACCCTGAAATCAGAACTCTGATTTCAGAACTGAGAATTCATAATCAGAACTTAGGACTTAAATTTAAGTTCTCCCAATGCAGAACTCAGAATTCAGAGCCCAGGATTCAGAACTCAAAATTCAGAATTCAGAACTAAGAACTCAGAACTCCCAAATCCAAATGAAGATTTCCAAACTCAGTATTCAGAATTCAGACTTTGCAACACTGAGTTTAGAACTCTGATTTGGCATCTCAGAACTCAGAACTCAGAAGATAGATCTAAGAACTCCGAATTCAGAAATCACAGATTCAATCTTTGAATTCAGCACTCAGAACTCAAACTCAGGACTCCAATTTCAGAATTCAGAATTCAGAGATTCGGACTGAGAACTGAGAATTCCAATTTCAGAATTCAGAACTCAAAACTCAGAACTCAGAACTCAGGACTCACAAATCATACAGAGATGTCAGAACTCTGAAATCAGAGTTCAAAATACAGAACTGTGAACTCAGATTTCACAACTCAGATCTCAGAATTCAGAAATAAGAGATTCAAATTTTGAATTCAGCACTCGCAACTCACTACTTAGCACTCAGAACTGATGTCAAAATTCAGAATTCCGAATTGCGTTTCATTTCAGAATTCAGAACTCAGATTGCACAACTGAATCTATTCAAAACTCAGAGTTACCAATCCTGAAATCAGAACTCAGATTCAGAATTCAGAACTTGGAACCCAGAAGTCAGAATACGGGACTCAGATTGCAGAACTCAGTGTTCAAAACTCAGAATTTCCAACCCTGAAATCAGAACTCAGAACTGATAATTCATAACTCAGAAGTAAGAACTGAAATTTCAGAACTCACAATTCAGAACTCAGAATTCAGAGCTCAGATTCCTGGACTCAGAATTCAGAATTCAGAACTCAGATCTCAGAACTCAGAATTCAGTTTCATTTCAGAATTCAGAACTCAGATTGTAAAACTGAATATGTTCAATACTCATAGTTACCAATCACTAATTCAGAACTCAGATTCAGATTTCAGAAATTGGAACTCAGAACTCGCAATTTTGAACTCAGAACTCAGAATTTTGAACTCAGAACTCAGAATGCAGAACGCAGTGGACAGAACTCAGAGCTCAGAACTCAAAGTCAGATTTCAGATTTCAGCATTCAGAACTCGGGAATCAGAGCTCAAAATACAGAACTGTAAACTCAGAACATAAATGTCAGCATTCACCACTCAGAACTCAGCTTTTCGAAATCGGAATTCACAACTCGGAATTCACAATTTCAGAATTCAGAACTCGGAATTCAGAAATCAGAAGTCAGGAAACATATCTAAGATCTCAGAATTCTGAACGCAGAACTCAGATTTCAGTTCTCAGAATGCAGAACGCAGAACTCGGAATTCTGAACTCAGATTTCAGAAGTCAGAATTCAGATGTCAGAATTCTGAATTCAATTTCATTTCAGAATTCAGCACTCAGATTGCAGAACTGAATATATTCAGATGTCAGAATTCGCAATCCTGAACTCAGAACTCAGAATTCAGAATTCAGAAATTGGGACTCAGAACTCAGAATTTTGAACTCAGAACTCAGAATACAGGACTCACAATGCAGAACTCAGAATGCAGAACTCAGTGTTCAGAACTCAGAATTTCCAACCCTGAAATCAGAACTCTGATTTCAGAACTGAGAATTCATAATCAGAACTTAGGACTTAAATTTAAGTTCTCCCAATGCAGAACTCAGAATTCAGAGCCCAGGATTCAGAACTCAAAATTCAGAATTCAGAACTAAGAACTCAGAACTCCCAAATCCAAATGAAGATTTCCAAACTCAGTATTCAGAATTCAGACTTTGCAACACTGAGTTTAGAACTCTGATTTGGCATCTCAGAACTCAGAACTCAGAAGATAGATCTAAGAACTCCGAATTCAGAAATCACAGATTCAATCTTTGAATTCAGCACTCAGAACTCAAACTCAGGACTCCAATTTCAGAATTCAGAATTCAGAGATTCGGACTGAGAACTGAGAATTCCAATTTCAGAATTCAGAACTCAAAACTCAGAACTCAGAACTCAGGACTCACAAATCATACAGAGATGTCAGAACTCTGAAATCAGAGTTCAAAATACAGAACTGTGAACTCAGATTTCACAACTCAGATCTCAGAATTCAGAAATAAGAGATTCAAATTTTGAATTCAGCACTCGCAACTCACTACTTAGCACTCAGAACTGATGTCAAAATTCAGAATTCCGAATTGCGTTTCATTTCAGAATTCAGAACTCAGATTGCACAACCGAATCTATTCAAAACTCAGAGTTACCAATCCTGAAATCAGAACTCAGATTCAGAATTCAGAACTTGGAACCCAGAAGTCAGAATACGGGACTCAGATTGCAGAACTCAGTGTTCAAAACTCAGAATTTCCAACCCTGAAATCAGAACTCAGAACTGATAATTCATAACTCAGAAGTAAGAACTGAAATTTCAGAACTCACAATTCAGAACTCAGAATTCAGAGCTCAGATTCCTGGACTCAGAATTCAGAATTCAGAACTCAGATCTCAGATCTCAGAATTCAGTTTCATTTCAGAATTCAGAACTCAGATTGCAAAACTGAATATGTTCAATAGTCATAGTTACCAATCACTAATTCAGAACTCAGATTCAGATTTCAGAAATTGGAACTCAGAACTCGCAAATTTGAACTCAGAACTCAGAATTTTGAACTCAGAACTCAGAATGCAGAACGCAGTGTACAGAACTCAGAGCTCAGAACTCAAAGTCAGATTTCAGATTTCAGCATTCAGAACTCGGGAATCAGAGCTCAAAATACAGAACTGTAAACTCAGAACATAAATGTCAGCATTCACCACTCAGAACTCAGCTTTTTCGAAATCGGAATTCACAACTCGGAATTCACAATTTCAGAATTCAGAACTCGGAATTCAGAAATCAGAAGTCAGGAAACATATCTAAGATCTCAGAATTCTGAACGCAGAACTCAGATTTCAGTTCTCAGAATGCAGAACGCAGAACTCGGAATTCTGAACTCAGAATTCAGAAGTCAGAATTCAGATGTCAGAATTCTGAATTCAATTTCATTTCAGAATTCAGCACTCAGATTGCAGAACTGAATATATTCAGATGTCAGAATTCGCAATCCTGAACTCAGAACTCAGAATTCAGAATTCAGAAACTGGGACTCGGAACTCAGAATTTTGAACTCAGAACTCAGAATACAGGACTCACAATGCAGAACTCAGAATGCAGAACTCAGTGTTCAGAACTCAGAATTTCCAACCCTGAAATCAGAACTCTGATTTCAGAACTGAGAATTCATAATCAGAACTTAGGACTTAAATTTAAGTTCTCCCAATGCAGAACTCAGAATTCAGAGCCCAGGATTCAGAACTCAAAATTCAGAATTCAGAACTAAGAACTCAGAACTCCCAAATCCAAATGAAGATTTCCAAACTCAGTATTCAGAATTCAGACTTTGCAACACTGAGTTTAGAACTCTGATTTGGCATCTCAGAACTCAGAACTCAGAAGATAGATCTAAGAACTCAGAATTCAGAAATCACAGATTCAATCTTTGAATTCAGCACTCAGAACTCAAACTCAGGACTCCAATTTCAGAATTCAGAATTCAGAGATTCGGACTGAGAACTGAGAATTCCAATTTCAGAATTCAGAACTCAAAACTCAGAACTCAGAACTCAGGACTCACAAATCATACAGAGATGTCAGAACTCTGAAATCAGAGTTCAAAATACAGAACTGTGAACTCAGATTTCACAACTCAGATCTCAGAATTCAGAAATAAGAGATTCAAATTTTGAATTCAGCACTCGCAACTCACTACTTAGCACTCAGAACTGATGTCAAAATTCAGAATTCCGAATTGCGTTTCATTTCAGAATTCAGAACTCAGATTGCACAACTGAATCTATTCAAAACTCAGAGTTACCAATCCTGAAATCAGAACTCAGATTCAGAATTCAGAACTTGGAACCCAGAAGTCAGAATACGGGACTCAGATTGCAGAACTCAGTGTTCAAAACTCAGAATTTCCAACCCTGAAATCAGAACTCAGAACTGATAATTCATAACTCAGAAGTAAGAACTGAAATTTCAGAACTCACAATTCAGAACTCAGAATTCAGAGCTCAGATTCCTGGACTCAGAATTCAGAATTCAGAACTCAGATCTCAGAACTCAGAATTCAGTTTCATTTCAGAATTCAGAACTCAGATTGCAAAACTGAATATGTTCAATACTCATAGTTACCAATCACTAATTCAGAACTCAGATTCAGATTTCAGAAATTGGAACTCAGAACTCGCAATTTTGAACTCAGAACTCAGAATTTTGAACTCAGAACTCAGAATGCAGAACGCAGTGTACAGAACTCAGAGCTCAGAACTCAAAGTCAGATTTCAGATTTCAGCATTCAGAACTCGGGAATCAGAGCTCAAAATACAGAACTGTAAACTCAGAACATAAATGTCAGCATTCACCACTCAGAACTCAGCTTTTCGAAATCGGAATTCACAACTCGGAATTCACAATTTCAGAATTCAGAACTCGGAATTCAGAAATCAGAAGTCAGGAAACATATCTAAGATCTCAGAATTCTGAACGCAGAACTCAGATTTCAGTTCTCAGAATGCAGAACGCAGAACTCGGAATTCTGAACTCAGATTTCAGAAGTCAGAATTCAGATGTCAGAATTCTGAATTCAATTTCATTTCAGAATTCAGCACTCAGATTGCAGAACTGAATATATTCAGATGTCAGAATTCGCAATCCTGAACTCAGAACTCAGAATTCAGAATTCAGAAATTGGGACTCAGAACTCAGAATTTTGAACTCAGAACTCAGAATACAGGACTCACAATGCAGAACTCAGAATGCAGAACTCAGTGTTCAGAACTCAGAATTTCCAACCCTGAAATCAGAACTCTGATTTCAGAACTGAGAATTCATAATCAGAACTTAGGACTTAAATTTAAGTTCTCCCAATGCAGAATTCAGAATTCAGAGCCCAGGATTCAGAACTCAAAATTCAGAATTCAGAACTAAGAACTCAGAACTCCCAAATCCAAATGAAGATTTCCAAACTCAGTATTCAGAATTCAGACTTTGCAACACTGAGTTTAGAACTCTGATTTGGCATCTCAGAACTCAGAACTCAGAAGATAGATCTAAGAACTCCGAATTCAGAAATCACAGATTCAATCTTTGAATTCAGCACTCAGAACTCAAACTCAGGACTCCAATTTCAGAATTCAGAATTCAGAGATTCGGACTGAGAACTGAGAATTCCAATTTCAGAATTCAGAACTCAAAACTCAGAACTCAGAACTCAGGACTCACAAATCATACAGAGATGTCAGAACTCTGAAATCAGAGTTCAAAATACAGAACTGTGAACTCAGATTTCACAACTCAGATCTCAGAATTCAGAAATAAGAGATTCAAATTTTGAATTCAGCACTCGCAACTCACTACTTAGCACTCAGAACTGATGTCAAAATTCAGAATTCCGAATTGCGTTTCATTTCAGAATTCAGAACTCAGATTGCACAACCGAATCTATTCAAAACTCAGAGTTACCAATCCTGAAATCAGAACTCACATTCAGAATTCAGAACTTGGAACCCAGAAGTCAGAATACGGGACTCAGATTGCAGAACTCAGTGTTCAGAACTCAGAATTTCCAACCCTGAAATCAGAACTCAGAACTGATAATTCATACCTCAGAAGTAAGAACTGAAATTTCAGAACTCACAATTCAGAACTCAGAATTCAGAGCTCAGATTCCTGGACTCAGAATTCAGAATTCAGAACTCAGATTGCAAAACTGAATATGTTCAATAGTCATAGTTACCAATCACTAATTCAGAACTCAGATTCAGATTTCAGAAATTGGAACTCAGAACTCGCAATTTTGAACTCAGAACTCAGAATTTTGAACTCAGAACTCAGAATGCAGAACGCAGTGTACAGAACTCAGAGCTCAGAACTCAAAGTCAGATTTCAGATTTCAGCATTCAGAACTCGGGAATCAGAGCTCAAAATACAGAACTGTAAACTCAGAACATAAATGTCAGCATTCACCACTCAGAACTCAGCTTTTCAAAATCGGAATTCACAACTCGGAATTCACAATTTCAGAATTCAGAACTCGGAATTCAGAAATCAGAAGTCAGGAAACATACCTAAGATCTCAGAATTCTGAACGCAGAACTCAGATTTCAGTTCTCAGAATGCAGAACGCAGAACTCAGAATTCTGAACTCAGAATTCAGAAGTCAGAATTCAGATGTCAGAATTCTGAATTCAATTTCATTTCAGAATTCAGCACTCAGATTGCAGAACTGAATATATTCAGATGTCAGAATTCGCAATCCTGAACTCAGAACTCAGAATTCAGAATTCAGAAATTTGGACTCAGAACTCAGAATTTTGAACTCAGAACTCAGAATACAGGACTCACAATGCAGAACTCAGAATGCAGAACTCAGTGTTCAGAACTCAGAATTTCCAACCCTGAAATCAGAACTCTGATTTCAGAACTGAGAATTCATAATCAGAACTTAGGACTTAAATTTAAGTTCTCCCAATGCAGAACTCAGAATTCAGAGCCCAGGATTCAGAACTCAAAATTCAGAATTCAGAACTAAGAACTCAGAACTCCCAAATCCAAATGAAGATTTCCAAACTCAGTATTCAGAATTCAGACTTTGCAACACTGAGTTTAGAACTCTGATTTGGCATCTCAGAACTCAGAACTCAGAACTCAGAAGATAGATCTAAGAACTCAGAATTCAGAAATCACAGATTCAATCTTTGAATTCAGCACTCAGAACTCAAACTCAGGACTCCAATTTCAGAATTCAGAATTCAGAGATTCGGACTGAGAACTGAGAATTCCAATTTCAGAATTCAGAACTCAAAACTCAGAACTCAGAACTCAGGACTCACAAATCATACAGAGATGTCAGAACTCTGAAATCAGAGTTCAAAATACAGAACTGTGAACTCAGATTTCACAACTCAGATCTCAGAATTCAGAAATAAGAGATTCAAATTTTGAATTCAGCACTCGCAACTCACTACTTAGCACTCAGAACTGATGTCAAAATTCAGAATTCCGAATTGCGTTTCATTTCAGAATTCAGAACTCAGATTGCACAACCGAATCTATTCAAAACTCAGAGTTACCAATCCTGAAATCAGAACTCAGATTCAGAATTCAGAACTTGGAACCCAGAAGTCAGAATACGGGACTCAGATTGCAGAACTCAGTGTTCAAAACTCAGAATTTCCAACCCTGAAATCAGAACTCAGAACTGATAATTCATAACTCAGAAGTAAGAACTGAAATTTCAGAACTCACAATTCAGAACTCAGAATTCAGAGCTCAGATTCCTGGACTCAGAATTCAGAATTCAGAACTCAGATCTCAGATCTCAGAATTCAGTTTCATTTCAGAATTCAGAACTCAGATTGCAAAACTGAATATGTTCAATAGTCATAGTTACCAATCACTAATTCAGAACTCAGATTCAGATTTCAGAAATTGGAACTCAGAACTCAGAATTTTGAACTCAGAACTCAGAATGCAGAACGCAGTGTACAGAACTCAGAGCTCAGAACTCAAAGTCAGATTTCAGATTTCAGCATTCAGAACTCGGGAATCAGAGCTCAAAATACAGAACTGTAAACTCAGAACATAAATGTCAGCATTCACCACTCAGAACTCAGCTTTTCGAAATCGGAATTCACAACTCGGAATTCACAATTTCAGAATTCAGAACTCGGAATTCAGAAATCAGAAGTCAGGAAACATATCTAAGATCTCAGAATTCTGAACGCAGAACTCAGATTTCAGTTCTCAGAATGCAGAACGCAGAACTCGGAATTCTGAACTCAGAATTCAGAAGTCAGAATTCAGATGTCAGAATTCTGAATTCAATTTCATTTCAGAATTCAGCACTCAGATTGCAGAACTGAATATATTCAGATGTCAGAATTCGCAATCCTGAACTCAGAACTCAGAATTCAGAATTCAGAAACTGGGACTCGGAACTCAGAATTTTGAACTCAGAACTCAGAATACAGGACTCACAATGCAGAACTCAGAATGCAGAACTCAGTGTTCAGAACTCAGAATTTCCAACCCTGAAATCAGAACTCTGATTTCAGAACTGAGAATTCATAATCAGAACTTAGGACTTAAATTTAAGTTCTCCCAATGCAGAACTCAGAATTCAGAGCCCAGGATTCAGAACTCAAAATTCAGAATTCAGAACTAAGAACTCAGAACTCCCAAATCCAAATGAAGATTTCCAAACTCAGTATTCAGAATTCAGACTTTGCAACACTGAGTTTAGAACTCTGATTTGGCATCTCAGAACTCAGAACTCAGAACTCAGAAGATAGATCTAAGAACTCAGAATTCAGAAATCACAGATTCAATCTTTGAATTCAGCACTCAGAACTCAAACTCAGGACTCCAATTTCAGAATTCAGAATTCAGAGATTCGGACTGAGAACTGAGAATTCCAATTTCAGAATTCAGAACTCAAAACTCAGAACTCAGAACTCAGGACTCACAAATCATACAGAGATGTCAGAACTCTGAAATCAGAGTTCAAAATACAGAACTGTGAACTCAGATTTCACAACTCAGATCTCAGAATTCAGAAATAAGAGATTCAAATTTTGAATTCAGCACTCGCAACTCACTACTTAGCACTCAGAACTGATGTCAAAATTCAGAATTCCGAATTGCGTTTCATTTCAGAATTCAGAACTCAGATTGCACAACTGAATCTATTCAAAACTCAGAGTTACCAATCCTGAAATCAGAACTCAGATTCAGAATTCAGAACTTGGAACCCAGAAGTCAGAATACGGGACTCAGATTGCAGAACTCAGTGTTCAAAACTCAGAATTTCCAACCCTGAAATCAGAACTCAGAACTGATAATTCATAACTCAGAAGTAAGAACTGAAATTTCAGAACTCACAATTCAGAACTCAGAATTCAGAGCTCAGATTCCTGGACTCAGAATTCAGAATTCAGAACTCAGATCTCAGAACTCAGAATTCAGTTTCATTTCAGAATTCAGAACTCAGATTGTAAAACTGAATATGTTCAATACTCATAGTTACCAATCACTAATTCAGAACTCAGATTCAGATTTCAGAAATTGGAACTCAGAACTCGCAATTTTGAACTCAGAACTCAGAATTTTGAACTCAGAACTCAGAATGCAGAACGCAGTGGACAGAACTCAGAGCTCAGAACTCAAAGTCAGATTTCAGATTTCAGCATTCAGAACACGGGAATCAGAGCTCAAAATACAGAACTGTAAACTCAGAACATAAATGTCAGCATTCACCACTCAGAACTCAGCTTTTCGAAATCGGAATTCACAACTTGGAATTCACAATTTCAGAATTCAGAACTCGGAATTCAGAAATCAGAAGTCAGGAAACATATCTAAGATCTCAGAATTCTGAACGCAGAACTCAGATTTCAGTTCTCAGAATGCAGAACGCAGAACTCGGAATTCTGAACTCAGATTTCAGAAGTCAGAATTCAGATGTCAGAATTCTGAATTCAATTTCATTTCAGAATTCAGCACTCAGATTGCAGAACTGAATATATTCAGATGTCAGAATTCGCAATCCTGAACTCAGACTCAGAATTCAGAATTCAGAAATTGGGACTCAGAACTCAGAATTTTGAACTCAGAACTCAGAATACAGGACTCAGAATGCAGAACTCAGTGTTCAGAACTCAGAATTTCCAACCCTGAAATCAGAACTCTGATTTCAGAACTGAGAATTCATAATCAGAACTTAGGACTTAAATTTAAGTTCTCCCAATGCAGAACTCAGAATTCAGAGCCCAGGATTCAGAACTCAAAATTCAGAATTCAGAACTAAGAACTCAGAACTCCCAAATCCAAATGAAGATTTCCAAACTCAGTATTCAGAATTCAGACTTTGCAACACTGAGTTTAGAACTCTGATTTGGCATCTCAGAACTCAGAACTCAGAACTCAGAAGATAGATCTAAGAACTCAGAATTCAGAAATCACAGATTCAATCTTTGAATTCAGCACTCAGAACTCAAACTCAGGACTCCAATTTCAGAATTCAGAATTCAGAGATTCGGACTGAGAACTGAGAATTCCAATTTCAGAATTCAGAACTCAAAACTCAGAACTCAGAACTCAGGACTCACAAATCATACAGAGATGTCAGAACTCTGAAATCAGAGTTCAAAATACAGAACTGTGAACTCAGATTTCACAACTCAGATCTCAGAATTCAGAAATAAGAGATTCAAATTTTGAATTCAGCACTCGCAACTCACTACTTAGCACTCAGAACTGATGTCAAAATTCAGAATTCCGAATTGCGTTTCATTTCAGAATTCAGAACTCAGATTGCACAACCGAATCTATTCAAAACTCAGAGTTACCAATCCTGAAATCAGAACTCAGATTCAGAATTCAGAACTTGGAACCCAGAAGTCAGAATACGGGACTCAGATTGCAGAACTCAGTGTTCAAAACTCAGAATTTCCAACCCTGAAATCAGAACTCAGAACTGATAATTCATAACTCAGAAGTAAGAACTGAAATTTCAGAACTCACAATTCAGAACTCAGAATTCAGAGCTCAGATTCCTGGACTCAGAATTCAGAATTCAGAACTCAGATCTCAGATCTCAGAATTCAGTTTCATTTCAGAATTCAGAACTCAGATTGCAAAACTGAATATGTTCAATAGTCATAGTTACCAATCACTAATTCAGAACTCAGATTCAGATTTCAGAAATTGGAACTCAGAACTCGCAAATTTGAACTCAGAACTCAGAATTTTGAACTCAGAACTCAGAATGCAGAACGCAGTGTACAGAACTCAGAGCTCAGAACTCAAAGTCAGATTTCAGATTTCAGCATTCAGAACTCGGGAATCAGAGCTCAAAATACAGAACTGTAAACTCAGAACATAAATGTCAGCATTCACCACTCAGAACTCAGCTTTTCGAAATCGGAATTCACAACTCGGAATTCACAATTTCAGAATTCAGAACTCGGAATTCAGAAATCAGAAGTCAGGAAACATATCTAAGATCTCAGAATTCTGAACGCAGAACTCAGATTTCAGTTCTCAGAATGCAGAACGCAGAACTCGGAATTCTGAACTCAGAATTCAGAAGTCAGAATTCAGATGTCAGAATTCTGAATTCAATTTCATTTCAGAATTCAGCACTCAGATTGCAGAACTGAATATATTCAGATGTCAGAATTCGCAATCCTGAACTCAGAACTCAGAATTCAGAATTCAGAAACTGGGACTCGGAACTCAGAATTTTGAACTCAGAACTCAGAATACAGGACTCACAATGCAGAACTCAGAATGCAGAACTCAGTGTTCAGAACTCAGAATTTCCAACCCTGAAATCAGAACTCTGATTTCAGAACTGAGAATTCATAATCAGAACTTAGGACTTAAATTTAAGTTCTCCCAATGCAGAACTCAGAATTCAGAGCCCAGGATTCAGAACTCAAAATTCAGAATTCAGAACTAAGAACTCAGAACTCCCAAATCCAAATGAAGATTTCCAAACTCAGTATTCAGAATTCAGACTTTGCAACACTGAGTTTAGAACTCTGATTTGGCATCTCAGAACTCAGAACTCAGAAGATAGATCTAAGAACTCCGAATTCAGAAATCACAGATTCAATCTTTGAATTCAGCACTCAGAACTCAAACTCAGGACTCCAATTTCAGAATTCAGAATTCAGAGATTCGGACTGAGAACTGAGAATTCCAATTTCAGAATTCAGAACTCAAAACTCAGAACTCAGAACTCAGGACTCACAAATCATACAGAGATGTCAGAACTCTGAAATCAGAGTTCAAAATACAGAACTGTGAACTCAGATTTCACAACTCAGATCTCAGAATTCAGAAATAAGAGATTCAAATTTTGAATTCAGCACTCGCAACTCACTACTTAGCACTCAGAACTGATGTCAAAATTCAGAATTCCGAATTGCGTTTCATTTCAGAATTCAGAACTCAGATTGCACAACTGAATCTATTCAAAACTCAGAGTTACCAATCCTGAAATCAGAACTCAGATTCAGAATTCAGAACTTGGAACCCAGAAGTCAGAATACGGGACTCAGATTGCAGAACTCAGTGTTCAAAACTCAGAATTTCCAACCCTGAAATCAGAACTCAGAACTGATAATTCATAACTCAGAAGTAAGAACTGAAATTTCAGAACTCACAATTCAGAACTCAGAATTCAGAGCTCAGATTCCTGGACTCAGAATTCAGAATTCAGAACTCAGATCTCAGAACTCAGAATTCAGTTTCATTTCAGAATTCAGAACTCAGATTGTAAAACTGAATATGTTCAATACTCATAGTTACCAATCACTAATTCAGAACTCAGATTCAGATTTCAGAAATTGGAACTCAGAACTCGCAATTTTGAACTCAGAACTCAGAATTTTGAACTCAGAACTCAGAATGCAGAACGCAGTGGACAGAACTCAGAGCTCAGAACTCAAAGTCAGATTTCAGATTTCAGCATTCAGAACTCGGGAATCAGAGCTCAAAATACAGAACTGTAAACTCAGAACATAAATGTCAGCATTCACCACTCAGAACTCAGCTTTTCGAAATCGGAATTCACAACTCGGAATTCACAATTTCAGAATTCAGAACTCGGAATTCAGAAATCAGAAGTCAGGAAACATATCTAAGATCTCAGAATTCTGAACGCAGAACTCAGATTTCAGTTCTCAGAATGCAGAACGCAGAACTCGGAATTCTGAACTCAGATTTCAGAAGTCAGAATTCAGATGTCAGAATTCTGAATTCAATTTCATTTCAGAATTCAGCACTCAGATTGCAGAACTGAATATATTCAGATGTCAGAATTCGCAATCCTGAACTCAGAACTCAGAATTCAGAATTCAGAAATTGGGACTCAGAACTCAGAATTTTGAACTCAGAACTCAGAATACAGGACTCACAATGCAGAACTCAGAATGCAGAACTCAGTGTTCAGAACTCAGAATTTCCAACCCTGAAATCAGAACTCTGATTTCAGAACTGAGAATTCATAATCAGAACTTAGGACTTAAATTTAAGTTCTCCCAATGCAGAACTCAGAATTCAGAGCCCAGGATTCAGAACTCAAAATTCAGAATTCAGAACTAAGAACTCAGAACTCCCAAATCCAAATGAAGATTTCCAAACTCAGTATTCAGAATTCAGACTTTGCAACACTGAGTTTAGAACTCTGATTTGGCATCTCAGAACTCAGAACTCAGAAGATAGATCTAAGAACTCAGAATTCAGAAATCACAGATTCAATCTTTGAATTCAGCACTCAGAACTCAAACTCAGGACTCCAATTTCAGAATTCAGAATTCAGAGATTCGGACTGAGAACTGAGAATTCCAATTTCAGAATTCAGAACTCAAAACTCAGAACTCAGAACTCAGGACTCACAAATCATACAGAGATGTCAGAACTCTGAAATCAGAGTTCAAAATACAGAACTGTGAACTCAGATTTCACAACTCAGATCTCAGAATTCAGAAATAAGAGATTCAAATTTTGAATTCAGCACTCGCAACTCACTACTTAGCACTCAGAACTGATGTCAAAATTCAGAATTCCGAATTGCGTTTCATTTCAGAATTCAGAACTCAGATTGCACAACCGAATCTATTCAAAACTCAGAGTTACCAATCCTGAAATCAGAACTCAGATTCAGAATTCAGAACTTGGAACCCAGAAGTCAGAATACGGGACTCAGATTGCAGAACTCAGTGTTCAAAACTCAGAATTTCCAACCCTGAAATCAGAACTCAGAACTGATAATTCATAACTCAGAAGTAAGAACTGAAATTTCAGAACTCACAATTCAGAACTCAGAATTCAGAGCTCAGATTCCTGGACTCAGAATTCAGAATTCAGAACTCAGATCTCAGATCTCAGAATTCAGTTTCATTTCAGAATTCAGAACTCAGATTGCAAAACTGAATATGTTCAATAGTCATAGTTACCAATCACTAATTCAGAACTCAGATTCAGATTTCAGAAATTGGAACTCAGAACTCGCAAATTTGAACTCAGAACTCAGAATTTTGAACTCAGAACTCAGAATGCAGAACGCAGTGTACAGAACTCAGAGCTCAGAACTCAAAGTCAGATTTCAGATTTCAGCATTCAGAACTCGGGAATCAGAGCTCAAAATACAGAACTGTAAACTCAGAACATAAATGTCAGCATTCACCACTCAGAACTCAGCTTTTCGAAATCGGAATTCACAACTCGGAATTCACAATTTCAGAATTCAGAACTCGGAATTCAGAAATCAGAAGTCAGGAAACATATCTAAGATCTCAGAATTCTGAACGCAGAACTCAGATTTCAGTTCTCAGAATGCAGAACGCAGAACTCGGAATTCTGAACTCAGAATTCAGAAGTCAGAATTCAGATGTCAGAATTCTGAATTCAATTTCATTTCAGAATTCAGCACTCAGATTGCAGAACTGAATATATTCAGATGTCAGAATTCGCAATCCTGAACTCAGAACTCAGAATTCAGAATTCAGAAACTGGGACTCGGAACTCAGAATTTTGAACTCAGAACTCAGAATACAGGACTCACAATGCAGAACTCAGAATGCAGAACTCAGTGTTCAGAACTCAGAATTTCCAACCCTGAAATCAGAACTCTGATTTCAGAACTGAGAATTCATAATCAGAACTTAGGACTTAAATTTAAGTTCTCCCAATGCAGAACTCAGAATTCAGAGCCCAGGATTCAGAACTCAAAATTCAGAATTCAGAACTAAGAACTCAGAACTCCCAAATCCAAATGAAGATTTCCAAACTCAGTATTCAGAATTCAGACTTTGCAACACTGAGTTTAGAACTCTGATTTGGCATCTCAGAACTCAGAACTCAGAAGATAGATCTAAGAACTCAGAATTCAGAAATCACAGATTCAATCTTTGAATTCAGCACTCAGAACTCAAACTCAGGACTCCAATTTCAGAATTCAGAATTCAGAGATTCGGACTGAGAACTGAGAATTCCAATTTCAGAATTCAGAACTCAAAACTCAGAACTCAGAACTCAGGACTCACAAATCATACAGAGATGTCAGAACTCTGAAATCAGAGTTCAAAATACAGAACTGTGAACTCAGATTTCACAACTCAGATCTCAGAATTCAGAAATAAGAGATTCAAATTTTGAATTCAGCACTCGCAACTCACTACTTAGCACTCAGAACTGATGTCAAAATTCAGAATTCCGAATTGCGTTTCATTTCAGAATTCAGAACTCAGATTGCACAACTGAATCTATTCAAAACTCAGAGTTACCAATCCTGAAATCAGAACTCAGATTCAGAATTCAGAACTTGGAACCCAGAAGTCAGAATACGGGACTCAGATTGCAGAACTCAGTGTTCAAAACTCAGAATTTCCAACCCTGAAATCAGAACTCAGAACTGATAATTCATAACTCAGAAGTAAGAACTGAAATTTCAGAACTCACAATTCAGAACTCAGAATTCAGAGCTCAGATTCCTGGACTCAGAATTCAGAATTCAGAACTCAGATCTCAGAACTCAGAATTCAGTTTCATTTCAGAATTCAGAACTCAGATTGTAAAACTGAATATGTTCAATACTCATAGTTACCAATCACTAATTCAGAACTCAGATTCAGATTTCAGAAATTGGAACTCAGAACTCGCAATTTTGAACTCAGAACTCAGAATTTTGAACTCAGAACTCAGAATGCAGAACGCAGTGTACAGAACTCAGAGCTCAGAACTCAAAGTCAGATTTCAGATTTCAGCATTCAGAACTCGGGAATCAGAGCTCAAAATACAGAACTGTAAACTCAGAACATAAATGTCAGCATTCACCACTCAGAACTCAGCTTTTCGAAATCGGAATTCACAACTCGGAATTCACAATTTCAGAATTCAGAACTCGGAATTCAGAAATCAGAAGTCAGGAAACATATCTAAGATCTCAGAATTCTGAACGCAGAACTCAGATTTCAGTTCTCAGAATGCAGAACGCAGAACTCGGAATTCTGAACTCAGATTTCAGAAGTCAGAATTCAGATGTCAGAATTCTGAATTCAATTTCATTTCAGAATTCAGCACTCAGATTGCAGAACTGAATATATTCAGATGTCAGAATTCGCAATCCTGAACTCAGAACTCAGAATTCAGAATTCAGAAATTGGGACTCAGAACTCAGAATTTTGAACTCAGAACTCAGAATACAGGACTCACAATGCAGAACTCAGAATGCAGAACTCAGTGTTCAGAACTCAGAATTTCCAACCCTGAAATCAGAACTCTGATTTCAGAACTGAGAATTCATAATCAGAACTTAGGACTTAAATTTAAGTTCTCCCAATGCAGAACTCAGAATTCAGAGCCCAGGATTCAGAACTCAAAATTCAGAATTCAGAACTAAGAACTCAGAACTCCCAAATCCAAATGAAGATTTCCAAACTCAGTATTCAGAATTCAGACTTTGCAACACTGAGTTTAGAACTCTGATTTGGCATCTCAGAACTCAGAACTCAGAAGATAGATCTAAGAACTCCGAATTCAGAAATCACAGATTCAATCTTTGAATTCAGCACTCAGAACTCAAACTCAGGACTCCAATTTCAGAATTCAGAATTCAGAGATTCGGACTGAGAACTGAGAATTCCAATTTCAGAATTCAGAACTCAAAACTCAGAACTCAGAACTCAGGACTCACAAATCATACAGAGATGTCAGAACTCTGAAATCAGAGTTCAAAATACAGAACTGTGAACTCAGATTTCACAACTCAGATCTCAGAATTCAGAAATAAGAGATTCAAATTTTGAATTCAGCACTCGCAACTCACTACTTAGCACTCAGAACTGATGTCAAAATTCAGAATTCCGAATTGCGTTTCATTTCAGAATTCAGAACTCAGATTGCACAACCGAATCTATTCAAAACTCAGAGTTACCAATCCTGAAATCAGAACTCACATTCAGAATTCAGAACTTGGAACCCAGAAGTCAGAATACGGGACTCAGATTGCAGAACTCAGTGTTCAGAACTCAGAATTTCCAACCCTGAAATCAGAACTCAGAACTGATAATTCATACCTCAGAAGTAAGAACTGAAATTTCAGAACTCACAATTCAGAACTCAGAATTCAGAGCTCAGATTCCTGGACTCAGAATTCAGAATTCAGAACTCAGATTGCAAAACTGAATATGTTCAATAGTCATAGTTACCAATCACTAATTCAGAACTCAGATTCAGATTTCAGAAATTGGAACTCAGAACTCGCAATTTTGAACTCAGAACTCAGAATTTTGAACTCAGAACTCAGAATGCAGAACGCAGTGTACAGAACTCAGAGCTCAGAACTCAAAGTCAGATTTCAGATTTCAGCATTCAGAACTCGGGAATCAGAGCTCAAAATACAGAACTGTAAACTCAGAACATAAATGTCAGCATTCACCACTCAGAACTCAGCTTTTCAAAATCGGAATTCACAACTCGGAATTCACAATTTCAGAATTCAGAACTCGGAATTCAGAAATCAGAAGTCAGGAAACATACCTAAGATCTCAGAATTCTGAACGCAGAACTCAGATTTCAGTTCTCAGAATGCAGAACGCAGAACTCAGAATTCTGAACTCAGAATTCAGAAGTCAGAATTCAGATGTCAGAATTCTGAATTCAATTTCATTTCAGAATTCAGCACTCAGATTGCAGAACTGAATATATTCAGATGTCAGAATTCGCAATCCTGAACTCAGAACTCAGAATTCAGAATTCAGAAATTTGGACTCAGAACTCAGAATTTTGAACTCAGAACTCAGAATACAGGACTCACAATGCAGAACTCAGAATGCAGAACTCAGTGTTCAGAACTCAGAATTTCCAACCCTGAAATCAGAACTCTGATTTCAGAACTGAGAATTCATAATCAGAACTTAGGACTTAAATTTAAGTTCTCCCAATGCAGAACTCAGAATTCAGAGCCCAGGATTCTGAACTCAAAATTCAGAATTCAGAACTAAGAACTCAGAACTCCCAAATCCAAATGAAGATTCCCAAACTCAGTATTCAGAATTCAGACTTTGCAACACTGAGTTTAGAACTCTGATTTGGCATCTCAGAACTCAGAACTCAGAACTCAGAAGATAGATCTAAGAACTCAGAATTCAGAAATCACAGATTCAATCTTTGAATTCAGCACTCAGAACTCAAACTCAGGACTCCAATTTCAGAATTCAGAATTCAGAGATTCGGACTGAGAACTGAGAATTCCAATTTCAGAATTCAGAACTCAAAACTCAGAACTCAGAACTCAGGACTCACAAATCATACAGAGATGTCAGAACTCTGAAATCAGAGTTCAAAATACAGAACTGTGAACTCAGATTTCACAACTCAGATCTCAGAATTCAGAAATAAGAGATTCAAATTTTGAATTCAGCACTCGCAACTCACTACTTAGCACTCAGAACTGATGTCAAAATTCAGAATTCCGAATTGCGTTTCATTTCAGAATTCAGAACTCAGATTGCACAACCGAATCTATTCAAAACTCAGAGTTACCAATCCTGAAATCAGAACTCAGATTCAGAATTCAGAACTTGGAACCCAGAAGTCAGAATACGGGACTCAGATTGCAGAACTCCGTGTTCAGAACTCAGAATTTCCAACCCTGAAATCAGAACTCAGAACTGATAATTCATAACTCAGAAGTAAGAACTGAAATTTCAGAACTCACAATTCAGAACTCAGAATTCAGAGCTCAGATTCCTGGACTCAGAATTCAGAATTCAGAACTCAGATCTCAGAACTCAGAATTCAGTTTCATTTCAGAATTCAGAACTCAGATTGCAAAACTGAATATGTTCAATAGTCATAGTTACCAATCACTAATTCAGAACTCAGATTCAGATTTCAGAAATTGGAACTCAGAACTCGCAATTTTGAACTCAGAACTCAGAATTTTGAACTCAGAACTCAGAATGCAGAACGCAGTGTACAGAACTCAGAGCTCAGAACTCAAAGTCGGATTTCAGATTTCAGCATTCAGAACTCGGGAATCAGAGCTCAAAATACAGAACTGTAAACTCAGAACATAAATGTCAGCATTCACCACTCAGAACTCAGCTTTTCGAAATCGGAATTCACAACTCGGAATTCACAATTTCAGAATTCAGAACTCGGAATTCAGAAATCAGAAGTCAGGAAACATACCTAAGATCTCAGAATTCTGAACGCAGAACTCAGATTTCAGTTCTCAGAATGCAGAACGCAGAACTCAGAATTCTGAACTCAGAATTCAGAAGTCAGAATTCAGATGTCAGAATTCTGAATTCAATTTCATTTCAGAATTCAGCACTCAGATTGCAGAACTGAATATATTCAGATGTCAGAATTCGCAATCCTGAACTCAGAACTCAGAACTCAGAATTCAGAAATTGGGACTCAGAACTCAGAATTTTGAACTCAGAACTCAGAATACAGGACTCACAATGCAGAACTCAGAATGCAGAACTCAGTGTTCAGAACTCAGAATTTCCAACCCTGAAATCAGAACTCTGATTTCAGAACTGAGAATTCATAATCAGAACTTAGGACTTAAATTTAAGTTCTCCCAATGCAGAACTCAGAATTCAGAGCCCAGGATTCTGAACTCAAAATTCAGAATTCAGAACTAAGAACTCAGAACTCCCAAATCCAAATGAAGATTCCCAAACTCAGTATTCAGAATTCAGACTTTGCAACACTGAGTTTAGAACTCTGATTTGGCATCTCAGAACTCAGAACTCAGAACTCAGAAGATAGATCTAAGAACTCAGAATTCAGAAATCACAGATTCAATCTTTGAATTCAGCACTCAGAACTCAAACTCAGGACTCCAATTTCAGAATTCAGAATTCAGAGATTCGGACTGAGAACTGAGAATTCCAATTTCAGAATTCAGAACTCAAAACTCAGAACTCAGGACTCACAAATCATACTCAGATGTCAGAACTCTGAAATCAGAGTTCAAAATACAGAACTGTGAACTCAGATTTCACAACTCAGATCTCAGAATTCAGAAATAAGAGATTCAAATTTTGAATTCAGCACTCGCAACTCACTACTTAGCACTCAGAACTGATGTCAAAATTCAGAATTCCGAATTGCGTTTCATTTCAGAATTCAGAACTCAGATTGCACAACCGAATCTATTCAAAACTCAGAGTTACCAATCCTGAAATCAGAACTCAGATTCAGAATTCAGAACTTGGAACCCAGAAGTCAGAATACGGGACTCAGATTGCAGAACTCAGTGTTCAGAACTCAGAATTTCCAACCCTGAAATCAGAACTCAGAACTGATAATTCATAACTCAGAAGTAAGAACTGAAATTTCAGAACTCACAATTCAGAACTCAGATCTCAGAACTCAGAATTCAGTTTCATTTCAGAATTCAGAACTCAGATTGCAAAACTGAATATGTTCAATAGTCATAGTTACCAATCACTAATTCAGAACTCAGATTCAGATTTCAGAAATTGGAACTCAGAACTCGCAATTTTGAACTCAGAACTCAGAATTTTGAACTCAGAACTCAGAATGCAGAACGCAGTGTACAGAACTCAGAGATCAGAACTCAAAGTCGGATTTCAGATTTCAGCATTCAGAACTCGGGAATCAGAGCTCAAAATACAGAACTGTAAACTCAGAACATAAATGTCAGCATTCACCACTCAGAACTCAGCTTTTCGAAATCGGAATTCACAACTCGGAATTCACAATTTCAGAATTCAGAACTCGGAATTCAGAAATCAGAAGTCAGGAAACATACCTAAGATCTCAGAATTCTGAACGCAGAACTCAGATTTCCGTTCTCAGAATGCAGAACGCAGAACTCAGAATTCTGAACTCAGAATTCAGAAGTCAGAATTCAGATGTCAGAATTCTGAATTCAATTTCATTTCAGAATTCAGCACTCAGATTGCAGAACTGAATATATTCAGATGTCAGAATTCGCAATCCTGAACTCAGAACTCAGAACTCAGAATTCAGAAATTGGGACTCAGAACTCAGAATTTTGAACTCAGAACTCAGAATACAGGACTCACAATGCAGAACTCAGAATGCAGAACTCAGTGTTCAGAACTCAGAATTTCCAACCCTGAAATCAGAACTCTGATTTCAGAACTGAGAATTCATAATCAGAACTTAGGACTTAAATTTAAGTTCTCCCAATGCAGAACTCAGAATTCAGAGCCCAGGATTCTGAACTCAAAATTCAGAATTCAGAACTAAGAACTCAGAACTCCCAAATCCAAATGAAGATTCCCAAACTCAGTATTCAGAATTCAGACTTTGCAACACTGAGTTTAGAACTCTGATTTGGCATCTCAGAACTCAGAACTCAGAACTCAGAAGATAGATCTAAGAACTCAGAATTCAGAAATCACAGATTCAATCTTTGAATTCAGCACTCAGAACTCAAACTCAGGACTCCAATTTCAGAATTCAGAATTCAGAGATTCGGACTGAGAACTGAGAATTCCAATTTCAGAATTCAGAACTCAGAACTCAGAACTCAGGACTCACAAATCATACTGAGATGTCAGAACTCTGAAATCAGAGTTCAAAATACAGAACTGTGAACTCAGATTTCACAACTCAGATCTCAGAATTCAGAAATAAGAGATTCAAATTTTGAATTCAGCACTCGCAACTCACTACTTAGCACTCAGAACTGATGTCAAAATTCAGAATTCCGAATTGCGTTTCATTTCAGAATTCAGAACTCAGATTGCACAACCGAATCTATTCAAAACTCAGAGTTACCAATCCTGAAATCAGAACTCAGATTCAGAATTCAGAACTTGGAACCCAGAAGTCAGAATACGGGACTCAGATTGCAGAACTCAGTGTTCAGAACTCAGAATTTCCAACCCTGAAATCAGAACTCAGAACTGATAATTCATAACTCAGAAGTAAGAACTGAAATTTCAGAACTCACAATTCAGAACTCAGATCTCAGAACTCAGAATTCAGTTTCATTTCAGAATTCAGAACTCAGATTGCAAAACTGAATATGTTCAATAGTCATAGTTACCAATCACTAATTCAGAACTCAGATTCAGATTTCAGAAATTGGAACTCAGAACTCGCAATTTTGAACTCAGAACTCAGAATTTTGAACTCAGAACTCAGAATGCAGAACGCAGTGTACAGAACTCAGAGCTCAGAACTCAAAGTCGGATTTCAGATTTCAGCATTCAGAACTCGGGAATCAGAGCTCAAAATACAGAACTGTAAACTCAGAACATAAATGTCAGCATTCACCACTCAGAACTCAGCTTTTCGAAATCGGAATTCACAACTCGGAATTCACAATTTCAGAATTCAGAACTCGGAATTCAGAAATCAGAAGTCAGGAAACATACCTAAGATCTCAGAATTCTGAACGCAGAACTCAGATTTCCGTTCTCAGAATGCAGAACGCAGAACTCAGAATTCTGAACTCAGAATTCAGAAGTCAGAATTCAGATGTCAGAATTCTGAATTCAATTTCATTTCAGAATTCAGCACTCAGATTGCAGAACTGAATATATTCAGATGTCAGAATTCGCAATCCTGAACTCAGAACTCAGAACTCAGAATTCAGAAATTGGGACTCAGAACTCAGAATTTTGAACTCAGAACTCAGAATACAGGACTCACAATGCAGAACTCAGAATGCAGAACTCAGTGTTCAGAACTCAGAATTTCCAACCCTGAAATCAGAACTCTGATTTCAGAACTGAGAATTCATAATCAGAACTTAGGACTTAAATTTAAGTTCTCCCAATGCAGAACTCAGAATTCAGAGCCCAGGATTCTGAACTCAAAATTCAGAATTCAGAACTAAGAACTCAGAACTCCCAAATCCAAATGAAGATTCCCAAACTCAGTATTCAGAATTCAGACTTTGCAACACTGAGTTTAGAACTCTGATTTGGCATCTCAGAACTCAGAACTCAGAACTCAGAAGATAGATCTAAGAACTCAGAATTCAGAAATCACAGATTCAATCTTTGAATTCAGCACTCAGAACTCAAACTCAGGACTCCAATTTCAGAATTCAGAATTCAGAGATTCGGACTGAGAACTGAGAATTCCAATTTCAGAATTCAGAACTCAGAACTCAGAACTCAGGACTCACAAATCATACTCAGATGTCAGAACTCTGAAATCAGAGTTCAAAATACAGAACTGTGAACTCAGATTTCACAACTCAGATCTCAGAATTCAGAAATAAGAGATTCAAATTTTGAATTCAGCACTCGCAACTCACTACTTAGCACTCAGAACTGATGTCAAAATTCAGAATTCCGAATTGCGTTTCATTTCAGAATTCAGAACTCAGATTGCACAACCGAATCTATTCAAAACTCAGAGTTACCAATCCTGAAATCAGAACTCAGATTCAGAATTCAGAACTTGGAACCCAGAAGTCAGAATACGGGACTCAGATTGCAGAACTCAGTGTTCAAAACTCAGAATTTCCAACCCTGAAATCAGAACTCAGAACTGATAATTCATAACTCAGAAGTAAGAACTGAAATTTCAGAACTCACAATTCAGAACTCAGAATTCAGAGCTCAGATTCCTGGACTCAGAATTCAGAATTCAGAACTCAGATCTCAGAACTCAGAATTCAGTTTCATTTCAGAATTCAGAACTCAGATTGCAAAACTGAATATGTTCAATAGTCATAGTTACCAATCACTAATTCAGAACTCAGATTCAGATTTCAGAAATTGGAACTCAGAACTCGCAATTTTGAACTCAGAACTCAGAATTTTGAACTCAGAACTCAGAATGCAGAACGCAGTGTACAGAACTCAGAGCTCAGAACTCAAAGTCAGATTTCAGATTTCAGCATTCAGAACTCGGGAATCAGAGCTCAAAATACAGAACTGTAAACTCAGAACATAAATGTCAGCATTCACCACTCAGAACTCAGCTTTTCGAAATCGGAATTCACAACTCGGAATTCACAATTTCAGAATTCAGAACTCGGAATTCAGAAATCAGAAGTCAGGAAACATACCTAAGATCTCAGAATTCTGAACGCAGAACTCAGATTTCCGTTCTCAGAATGCAGAACGCAGAACTCAGAATTCTGAACTCAGAATTCAGAAGTCAGAATTCAGATGTCAGAATTCTGAATTCAATTTCATTTCAGAATTCAGCACTCAGATTGCAGAACTGAATATATTCAGATGTCAGAATTCGCAATCCTGAACTCAGAACTCAGAATTCAGAATTCAGAAATTGGGACTCAGAACTCAGAATTTTGAACTCAGAACTCAGAATACAGGACTCACAATGCAGAACTCAGAATGCAGAACTCAGTGTTCAGAACTCAGAATTTCCAACCCTGAAATCAGAACTCTGATTTCAGAACTGAGAATTCATAATCAGAACTTAGGACTTAAATTTAAGTTCTCCCAATGCAGAACTCAGAATTCAGAGCCCAGGATTCAGAACTCAAAATTCAGAATTCAGAACTAAGAACTCAGAACTCCCAAATCCAAATGAAGATTCCCAAACTCAGTATTCAGAATTCAGACTTTGCAACACTGAGTTTAGAACTCTGATTTGGCATCTCAGAACTCAGAACTCAGAAGATAGATCTAACAACTCCGAATTCAGAAATCACAGATTCAATCTCTGAATTCAGCACTCAGAACTCAAACTCAGGACTCCAATTTCAGAATTCAGAATTCAGAGATTCGGACTGAGAACTTGAGAATTCCAATTTCAGAATTCAGAACTCAGAACTCAGAACTCAGGACTCACAAATCATACAGAGATGTCAGAACTCTGAAATCAGAGTTCAAAATACAGAACTGTGAACTCAGATTTCACAACTCAGATCTCAGAATTCAGAAATAAGAGATTCAAATTTTGAATTCAGCACTCGCAACTCACTACTTAGCACTCAGAACTGATGTCAAAATTCAGAATTCCGAATTGCGTTTCATTTCAGAATTCAGAACTCAGATTGCACAACTGAATCTATTCAAAACTCAGAGTTACCAATCCTGAAATCAGAACTCAGATTCAGAATTCAGAACTTGGAACCCAGAAGTCAGAATACGGGACTCAGATTGCAGAACTCAGTGTTCAAAACTCAGAATTTCCAACCCTGAAATCAGAACTCAGGACTGATAATTCATAACTCAGAAGTAAGAACTGAAATTTCAGAACTCACAATTCAGAACTCAGAATTCAGAGCTCAGATTCCTGGACTCAGAATTCAGAATTCAGAACTCAGATCTCAGAACTCAGAATTCAGTTTCATTTCAGAATTCAGAACTCAGATTGCAAAACTGAATATGTTCAATAGTCATAGTTACCAATCACTAATTCAGAACTCAGATTCAGATTTCAGAAATTGGAACTCAGAACTCGCAATTTTGAACTCAGAACTCAGAATTTTGAACTCAGAACTCAGAATGCAGAACGCAGTGTACAGAACTCAGAGCTCAGAACTCAAAGTCAGATTTCAGATTTCAGCATTCAGAACTCGGGAATCAGAGCTCAAAATACAGAACTGTAAACTCAGAACATAAATGTCAGCATTCACCACTCAGAACTCAGCTTTTCGAAATCGGAATTCACAACTCGGAATTCACAATTTCAGAATTCAGAACTCGGAATTCAGAAATCAGAAGTCAGGAAACATACCTAAGATCTCAGAATTCTGAACGCAGAACTCAGATTTCCGTTCTCAGAATGCAGAACGCAGAACTCAGAATTCTGAACTCAGAATTCAGAAGTCAGAATTCAGATGTCAGAATTCTGAATTCAATTTCATTTCAGAATTCAGCACTCAGATTGCAGAACTGAATATATTCAGATGTCAGAATTCGCAATCCTGAACTCAGAACTCAGAATTCAGAATTCAGAAATTGGGACTCAGAACTCAGAATTTTGAACTCAGAACTCAGAATACAGGACTCACAATGCAGAACTCAGAATGCAGAACTCAGTGTTCAGAACTCAGAATTTCCAACCCTGAAATCAAAACTCTGATTTCAGAACTGAGAATTCATAATCAGAAATTAGGACTTAAATTTAAGTTCTCCCAATGCAGAACTCAGAATTCAGAGCCCAGGATTCTGAACTCAAAATTCAGAATTCAGAACTAAGAACTCAGAACTCCCAAATCCAAATGAAGATTCCCAAACTCAGTATTCAGAATTCAGACTTTGCAACACTGAGTTTAGAACTCTGATTTGGCATCTCAGAACTCAGAACTCAGAAGATAGATCTAACAACTCCGAATTCAGAAATCACAGATTCAATCTCTGAATTCAGCACTCAGAACTCAAACTCAGGACTCCAATTTCAGAATTCAGAATTCAGAGATTCGGACTGAGAACTTGAGAATTCCAATTTCAGAATTCAGAACTCAGAACTCAGAACTCAGGACTCACAAATCATACAGAGATGTCAGAACTCTGAAATCAGAGTTCAAAATACAGAACTGTGAACTCAGATTTCACAACTCAGATCTCAGAATTCAGAAATAAGAGATTCAAATTTTGAATTCAGCACTCGCAACTCACTACTTAGCACTCAGAACTGATGTCAAAATTCAGAATTCCGAATTGCGTTTCATTTCAGAATTCAGAACTCAGATTGCACAACCGAATCTATTCAAAACTCAGAGTTACCAATCCTGAAATCAGAACTCAGATTCAGAATTCAGAACTTGGAACCCAGAAGTCAGAATACGGGACTCAGATTGCAGAACTCAGTGTTCAAGACTCAGAATTTCCAACCCTGAAATCAGAACTCAGAACTGATAATTCATAACTCAGAAGTAAGAACTGAAATTTCAGAACTCACAATTCAGAACTCAGAATTCAGAGCTCAGATTCCTGGACTCAGAATTCAGAATTCAGAACTCAGATCTCAGAACTCAGAATTCTGTTTCATTTCAGAATTCAGAACTCAGATTGCAAAACTGAATATGTTCAATAGTCATAGTTACCAATCACTAATTCAGAACTCAGATTCAGATTTCAGAAATTGGAACTCAGAACTCGCAATTTTGAACTCAGAACTCAGAATTTTGAACTCAGAACTCAGAATGCAGAACGCAGTGTACAGAACTCAGAGCTCAGAACTCAAAGTCAGATTTCAGATTTCAGCATTCAGAACTCGGGAATCAGAGCTCAAAATACAGAACTGTAAACTCAGAACATAAATGTCAGCATTCACCACTCAGAACTCAGCTTTTCGAAATCGGAATTCACAACTCGGAATTCACAATTTCAGAATTCAGAACTCGGAATTCAGAAATCAGAAGTCAGGAAACATACCTAAGATCTCAGAATTCTGAACGCAGAACTCAGATTTCCGTTCTCAGAATGCAGAACGCAGAACTCAGAATTCTGAACTCAGAATTCAGAAGTCAGAATTCAGATGTCAGAATTCTGAATTCAATTTCATTTCAGAATTCAGCACTCAGATTGCAGAACTGAATATATTCAGATGTCAGAATTCGCAATCCTGAACTCAGAACTCAGAATTCAGAATTCAGAAATTGGGACTCAGAACTCACAATTTTGAACTCAGAACTCAGAATACAGGACTCACAATGCAGAACTCAGAATGCAGAACTCAGTGTTCAGAACTCAGAATTTCCAACCCTGAAATCAAAACTCTGATTTCAGAACTGAGAATTCATAATCAGAACTTAGGACTTAAATTTAACTTCTCCCAATGCAGAACTCAGAATTCAGAGCCCAGGATTCAGAACTCAAAATTCAGAATTCAGAACTAAGAACTCAGAACTCCCAAATCCAAATGAAGATTCCCAAACTCAGTATTCAGAATTCAGACTTTGCAACACTGAGTTTAGAACTCTGATTTGGCATCTCAGAACTCAGAACTCAGAAGATAGATCTAACAACTCCGAATTCAGAAATCACAGATTCAATCTCTGAATTCAGCACTCAGAACTCAAACTCAGGACTCCAATTTCAGAATTCAGAATTCAGAGATTCGGACTGAGAACTTGAGAATTCCAATTTCAGAATTCAGAACTCAGAACTCAGAACTCAGGACTCACAAATCATACAGAGATGTCAGAACTCTGAAATCAGAGTTCAAAATACAGAACTGTGAACTCAGATTTCACAACTCAGATCTCAGAATTCAGAAATAAGAGATTCAAATTTTGAATTCAGCACTCGCAACTCACTACTTAGCACTCAGAACTGATGTCAAAATTCAGAATTCCGAATTGCGTTTCATTTCAGAATTCAGAACTCAGATTGCACAACTGAATCTATTCAAAACTCAGAGTTACCAATCCTGAAATCAGAACTCAGATTCAGAATTCAGAACTTGGAACCCAGAAGTCAGAATACGGGACTCAGATTGCAGAACTCAGTGTTCAAAACTCAGAATTTCCAACCCTGAAATCAGAACTCAGGACTGATAATTCATAACTCAGAAGTAAGAACTGAAATTTCAGAACTCACAATTCAGAACTCAGAATTCAGAGCTCAGATTCCTGGACTCAGAATTCAGAATTCAGAACTCAGATCTCAGAACTCAGAATTCAGTTTCATTTCAGAATTCAGAACTCAGATTGCAAAACTGAATATGTTCAATAGTCATAGTTACCAATCACTAATTCAGAACTCAGATTCAGATTTCAGAAATTGGAACTCAGAACTCGCAATTTTGAACTCAGAACTCAGAATTTTGAACTCAGAACTCAGAATGCAGAACGCAGTGTACAGAACTCAGAGCTCAGAACTCAAAGTCAGATTTCAGATTTCAGCATTCAGAACTCGGGAATCAGAGCTCAAAATACAGAACTGTAAACTCAGAACATAAATGTCAGCATTCACCACTCAGAACTCAGCTTTTCGAAATCGGAATTCACAACTCGGAATTCACAATTTCAGAATTCAGAACTCGGAATTCAGAAATCAGAAGTCAGGAAACATACCTAAGATCTCAGAATTCTGAACGCAGAACTCAGATTTCCGTTCTCAGAATGCAGAACGCAGAACTCAGAATTCTGAACTCAGAATTCAGAAGTCAGAATTCAGATGTCAGAATTCTGAATTCAATTTCATTTCAGAATTCAGCACTCAGATTGCAGAACTGAATATATTCAGATGTCAGAATTCGCAATCCTGAACTCAGAACTCAGAATTCAGAATTCAGAAATTGGGACTCAGAACTCACAATTTTGAACTCAGAACTCAGAATACAGGACTCACAATGCAGAACTCAGAATGCAGAACTCAGTGTTCAGAACTCAGAATTTCCAACCCTGAAATCAAAACTCTGATTTCAGAACTGAGAATTCATAATCAGAAATTAGGACTTAAATTTAAGTTCTCCCAATGCAGAACTCAGAATTCAGAGCCCAGGATTCAGAACTCAAAATTCAGAATTCAGAACTAAGAACTCAGAACTCCCAAATCCAAATGAAGATTCCCAAACTCAGTATTCAGAATTCAGACTTTGCAACACTGAGTTTAGAACTCTGATTTTGCATCTCAGAACTCAGAACTCAGAACTCAGAAGATAGATCTAACAACTCCGAATTCAGAAATCACAGATTCAATCTTTGAATTCAGCACTCAGAACTCAAACTCAGGACTCCAATTTCAGAATTCAGAATTCAGAGATTCGGACTGAGAACTGAGAATTCCAATTTCAGAACTCAGAACTCAGAACTCAGAACTCAGGACTCACAAATCATACAGAGATGTCAGAACTCTGAAATCAGAGTTCAAAATACAGAACTGTGAACTCAGATTTCACAACTCAGATCTCAGAATTCAGAAATAAGAGATTCAAATTTTGAATTCAGCACTCGCAACTCACTACTTAGCACTCAGAACTGATGTCAAAATTCAGAATTCTGAATTGCGTTTCATTTCAGAATTCAGAACTCAGATTGCACAACCGAATCTATTCAAAACTCAGAGTTACCAATCCTGAAATCAGAACTCAGATTCAGAATTCAGAACTTGGAACCCAGAAGTCAGAATACGGGACTCAGATTGCAGAACTCAGTGTTCAAGACTCAGAATTTCCAACCCTGAAATCAGAACTCAGAACTGATAATTCATAACTCAGAAGTAAGAACTGAAATTTCAGAACTCACAATTCAGAACTCAGAATTCAGAGCTCAGATTCCTGGACTCAGAATTCAGAATTCAGAACTCAGATCTCAGAACTCAGAATTCAGTTTCATTTCAGAATTCAGAACTCAGATTGCAAAACTGAATATGTTCAATAGTCATAGTTACCAATCACTAATTCAGAACTCAGATTCAGATTTCAGAAATTGGAACTCAGAACTCGCAATTTTGAACTCAGAACTCAGAATGCAGAACGCAGTGTACAGAACTCAGAGCTCAGAACTCAAAGTCAGATTTCAGATTTCAGCATTCAGAACTCGGGAATCAGAGCTCAAAATACAGAACTGTAAACTCAGAACATAAATGTCAGCATTCACCACTCAGAACTCAGCTTTTCGAAATCGGAATTCACAACTCGGAATTCACAATTTCAGAATTCAGAACTCGGAATTCAGAAATCAGAAGTCAGGAAACATACCTAAGATCTCAGAATTCTGAACGCAGAACTCAGATTTCCGTTCTCAGAATGCAGAACGCAGAACTCTGAATTCTGAACTCAGAATTCAGAAGTCAGAATTCAGATGTCAGAATTCTGAATTCAATTTCATTTCAGAATTCAGCACTCAGATTGCAGAACTGAATATATTCAGATGTCAGAATTCGCAATCCTGAACTCAGAACTCAGAATTCAGAATTCAGAAATTGGGACTCAGAACTCAGAATTTTGAACTCAGAACTCAGAATACAGGACTCACAATGCAGAACTCAGAATGCAGAACTCAGTGTTCAGAACTCAGAATTTCCAACCCTGAAATCAGAACTCTGATTTCAGAACTGAGAATTCATAATCAGAAATTAGGACTTAAATTTAAGTTCTCCCAATGCAGAACTCAGAATTCAGAGCCCAGGATTCTGAACTCAAAATTCAGAATTCAGAACTAAGAACTCAGAACTCCCAAATCCAAATGAAGATTCCCAAACTCAGTATTCAGAATTCAGACTTTGCAACACTGAGTTTAGAACTCTGATTTGGCATCTCAGAACTCAGAACTCAGAAGATAGATCTAACAACTCTGAATTCAGAAATCACAGATTCAATCTTTGAATTCAGCACTCAGAACTCAAACTCAGGACTCCAATTTCAGAATTCAGAATTCAGAGATTCGGACTGAGAACTGAGAATTCCAATTTCAGAATTCAGAACAGAGAACTCAGAACTCAGGACTCACAAATCATACAGAGATGTCAGAACTCTGAAATCAGAGTTCAAAATACAGAACTGTGAACTCAGATTTCACAACTCAGATCTCAGAATTCAGAAATAAGAGATTCAAATTTTGAATTCAGCACTCGCAACTCACTACTTAGCACTCAGAACTGATGTCAAAATTCAGAATTCTGAATTGCGTTTCATTTCAGAATTCAGAACTCAGATTGCACAACCGAATCTATTCAAAACTCAGAGTTACCAATCCTGAAATCAGAACTCAGATTCAGAATTCAGAACTTGGAACCCAGAAGTCAGAATACGGGACTCAGATTGCAGAACTCAGTGTTCAAGACTCAGAATTTCCAACCCTGAAATCAGAACTCAGAACTGATAATTCATAACTCAGAAGTAAGAACTGAAATTTCAGAACTCACAATTCAGAACTCAGAATTCAGAGCTCAGATTCCTGGACTCAGAATTCAGAATTCAGAACTCAGATCTCAGAACTCAGAATTCAGTTTCATTTCAGAATTCAGAACTCAGATTGCAAAACTGAATATGTTCAATAGTCATAGTTACCAATCACTAATTCAGAACTCAGATTCAGATTTCAGAAATTGGAACTCAGAACTCGCAATTTTGAACTCAGAACTCAGAATTTTGAACTCAGAACTCAGAATGCAGAACGCAGTGTACAGAACTCAGAGCTCAGAACTCAAAGTCAGATTTCAGATTTCAGCATTCAGAACTCGGGAATCAGAGCTCAAAATACAGAACTGTAAACTCAGAACATAAATGTCAGCATTCACCACTCAGAACTCAGCTTTTCGAAATCGGAATTCACAACTCGGAATTCACAATTTCAGAATTCAGAACTCGGAATTCAGAAATCAGAAGTCAGGAAACATACCTAAGATCTCAGAATTCTGAACGCAGAACTCAGATTTCCGTTCTCAGAATGCAGAACGCAGAACTCTGAATTCTGAACTCAGAATTCAGAAGTCAGAATTCAGATGTCAGAATTCTGAATTCAATTTCATTTCAGAATTCAGCACTCAGATTGCAGAACTGAATATATTCAGATGTCAGAATTCGCAATCCTGAACTCAGAACTCAGAATTCAGAATTCAGAAATTGGGACTCAGAACTCAGAATTTTGAACTCAGAACTCAGAATACAGGACTCACAATGCAGAACTCAGAATGCAGAACTCAGTGTTCAGAACTCAGAATTTCCAACCCTGAAATCAGAACTCTGATTTCAGAACTGAGAATTCATAATCAGAAATTAGGACTTAAATTTAAGTTCTCCCAATGCAGAACTCAGAATTCAGAGCCCAGGATTCTGAACTCAAAATTCAGAATTCAGAACTAAGAACTCAGAACTCCCAAATCCAAATGAAGATTCCCAAACTCAGTATTCAGAATTCAGACTTTGCAACACTGAGTTTAGAACTCTGATTTGGCATCTCAGAACTCAGAACTCAGAAGATAGATCTAACAACTCTGAATTCAGAAATCACAGATTCAATCTTTGAATTCAGCACTCAGAACTCAAACTCAGGACTCCAATTTCAGAATTCAGAATTCAGAGATTCGGACTGAGAACTGAGAATTCCAATTTCAGAATTCAGAACAGAGAACTCAGAACTCAGGACTCACAAATCATACAGAGATGTCAGAACTCTGAAATCAGAGTTCAAAATACAGAACTGTGAACTCAGATTTCACAACTCAGATCTCAGAATTCAGAAATAAGAGATTCAAATTTTGAATTCAGCACTCGCAACTCACTACTTAGCACTCAGAACTGATGTCAAAATTCAGAATTCTGAATTGCGTTTCATTTCAGAATTCAGAACTCAGATTGCACAACCGAATCTATTCAAAACTCAGAGTTACCAATCCTGAAATCAGAACTCAGATTCAGAATTCAGAACTTGGAACCCAGAAGTCAGAATACGGGACTCAGATTGCAGAACTCAGTGTTCAAGACTCAGAATTTCCAACCCTGAAATCAGAACTCAGAACTGATAATTCATAACTCAGAAGTAAGAACTGAAATTTCAGAACTCACAATTCAGAACTCAGAATTCAGAGCTCAGATTCCTGGACTCAGAATTCAGAATTCAGAACTCAGATCTCAGAACTCAGAATTCAGTTTCATTTCAGAATTCAGAACTCAGATTGCAAAACTGAATATGTTCAATAGTCATAGTTACCAATCACTAATTCAGAACTCAGATTCAGATTTCAGAAATTGGAACTCAGAACTCGCAATTTTGAACTCAGAACTCAGAATTTTGAACTCAGAACTCAGAATGCAGAACGCAGTGTACAGAACTCAGAGCTCAGAACTCAAAGTCAGATTTCAGATTTCAGCATTCAGAACTCGGGAATCAGAGCTCAAAATACAGAACTGTAAACTCAGAACATAAATGTCAGCATTCACCACTCAGAACTCAGCTTTTCGAAATCGGAATTCACAACTCGGAATTCACAATTTCAGAATTCAGAACTCGGAATTCAGAAATCAGAAGTCAGGAAACATACCTAAGATCTCAGAATTCTGAACGCAGAACTCAGATTTCCGTTCTCAGAATGCAGAACGCAGAACTCAGAATTCTGAACTCAGAATTCAGAAGTCAGAATTCAGATGTCAGAATTCTGAATTCAATTTCATTTCAGAATTCAGCACTCAGATTGCAGAACTGAATATATTCAGATGTCAGAATTCGCAATCCTGAACTCAGAACTCAGAATTCAGAATTCAGAAATTGGGACTCAGAACTCAGAATTTTGAACTCAGAACTCAGAATACAGGACTCACAATGCAGAACTCAGAATGCAGAACTCAGTGTTCAGAACTCAGAATTTCCAACCCTGAAATCAGAACTCTGATTTCAGAACTGAGAATTCATAATCAGAACTTAGGACTTAAATTTAAGTTCTCCCAATGCAGAACTCAGAATTCAGAGCCCAGGATTCAGAACTCAAAATTCAGAATTCAGAACTAAGAACTCAGAACTCCCAAATCCAAATGAAGATTCCCAAACTCAGTATTCAGAATTCAGACTTTGCAACACTGAGTTTAGAACTCTGATTTGGCATCTCAGAACTCAGAACTCAGAAGATAGATCTAACAACTCCGAATTCAGAAATCACAGATTCAATCTTTGAATTCAGCACTCTGAACTCAAACTCAGGACTCCAATTTCAGAATTCAGAATTCAGAGATTCGGACTGAGAACTTGAGAATTCCAATTTCAGAATTCAGAACTCAGAACTCAGAACTCAGGACTCACAAATCATACAGAGATGTCAGAACTCTGAAATCAGAGTTCAAAATACAGAACTGTGAACTCAGATTTCACAACTCAGATCTCAGAATTCAGAAATAAGAGATTCAAATTTTGAATTCAGCACTCGCAACTCACTACCTAGCACTCAGAACTGATGTCAAAATTCAGAATTCCGAATTGCGTTTCATTTCAGAATTCAGAACTCAGATTGCACAACCGAATCTATTCAAAACTCAGAGTTACCAATCCTGAAATCAGAACTCAGATTCAGAATTCAGAACTTGGAACCCAGAAGTCAGAATACGGGACTCAGATTGCAGAACTCAGTGTTCAAAACTCAGAATTTCCAACCCTGAAATCAGAACTCAGGACTGATAATTCATAACTCAGAAGTAAGAACTGAAATTTCAGAACTCACAATTCAGAACTCAGAATTCAGAGCTCAGATTCCTGGACTCAGAATTCAGAATTCAGAACTCAGATCTCAGAACTCAGAATTCAGTTTCATTTCAGAATTCAGAACTCAGATTGCAAAACTGAATATGTTCAATAGTCATAGTTACCAATCACTAATTCAGAACTCAGATTCAGATTTCAGAAATTGGAACTCAGAACTCGCAATTTTGAACTCAGAACTCAGAATTTTGAACTCAGAACTCAGAATGCAGAACGCAGTGTACAGAACTCAGAGCTCAGAACTCAAAGTCAGATTTCAGATTTCAGCATTCAGAACTCGGGAATCAGAGCTCAAAATACAGAACTGTAAACTCAGAACATAAATGTCAGCATTCACCACTCAGAACTCAGCTTTTCAAAATCGGAATTCACAACTCGGAATTCACAATTTCAGAATTCAGAACTCGGAATTCAGAAATCAGAAGTCAGGAAACATACCTAAGATCTCAGAATTCTGAACGCAGAACTCAGATTTCCGTTCTCAGAATGCAGAACGCAGAACTCAGAATTCTGAACTCAGAATTCAGAAGTCAGAATTCAGATGTCAGAATTCTGAATTCGATTTCATTTCAGAATTCAGCACTCAGATTGCAGAACTGAATATATTCAGATGTCAGAATTCGCAATCCTGAACTCAGAACTCAGAATTCAGAATTCAGAAATTGGGACTCAGAACTCAGAATTTTGAACTCAGAACTCAGAATACAGGACTCACAATGCAGAACTCAGAATGCAGAACTCAGTGTTCAGAACTCAGAATTTCCAACCCTGAAATCAGAACTCTGATTTCAGAACTGAGAATTCATAATCAGAACTTAGGACTTAAATTTAAGTTCTCCCAATGCAGAACTCAGAATTCAGAGCCCAGGATTCAGAACTCAAAATTCAGAATTCAGAACTAAGAACTCAGAACTCCCAAATCCAAATGAAGATTCCCAAACTCAGTATTCAGAATTCAGACTTTGCAACACTGAGTTTAGAACTCTGATTTGGCATCTCAGAACTCAGAACTCAGAAGATAGATCTAACAACTCCGAATTCAGAAATCACAGATTCAATCTTTGAATTCAGCACTCAGAACTCAAACTCAGGACTCCAATTTCAGAATTCAGAATTCAGAGATTCGGACTGAGAACTTGAGAATTCCAATTTCAGAATTCAGAACTCAGAACTCAGAACTCAGGACTCACAAATCATACAGAGATGTCAGAACTCTGAAATCAGAGTTCAAAATACAGAACTGTGAACTCAGATTTCACAACTCAGATCTCAGAATTCAGAAATAAGAGATTCAAATTTTGAATTCAGCACTCGCAACTCACTACCTAGCACTCAGAACTGATGTCAAAATTCAGAATTCCGAATTGCGTTTCATTTCAGAATTCAGAACTCAGATTGCACAACCGAATCTATTCAAAACTCAGAGTTACCAATCCTGAAATCAGAACTCAGATTCAGAATTCAGAACTTGGAACCCAGAAGTCAGAATACGGGACTCAGATTGCAGAACTCAGTGTTCAAAACTCAGAATTTCCAACCCTGAAATCAGAACTCAGGACTGATAATTCATAACTCAGAAGTAAGAACTGAAATTTCAGAACTCACAATTCAGAACTCAGAATTCAGAGCTCAGATTCCTGGACTCAGAATTCAGAATTCAGAACTCAGATCTCAGAACTCAGAATTCAGTTTCATTTCAGAATTCAGAACTCAGATTGCAAAACTGAATATGTTCAATAGTCATAGTTACCAATCACTAATTCAGAACTCAGATTCAGATTTCAGAAATTGGAACTCAGAACTCGCAATTTTGAACTCAGAACTCGCAATTTTGAACTCAGAACTCAGAATGCAGAACGCAGTGTACAGAACTCAGAGCTCAGAACTCAAAGTCAGATTTCAGATTTCAGCATTCAGAACTCGGGAATCAGAGCTCAAAATACAGAACTGTAAACTCAGAACATAAATGTCAGCATTCACCACTCAGAACTCAGCTTTTCGAAATCGGAATTCTCAACTCGGAATTCACAATTTCAGAATTCAGAACTCGGAATTCAGAAATCAGAAGTCAGGAAACATACCTAAGATCTCAGAATTCTGAACGCAGAACTCAGATTTCCGTTCTCAGAATGCAGAACGCAGAACTCAGAATTCTGAACTCAGAATTCAGAAGTCAGAATTCAGATGTCAGAATTCTGAATTCAATTTCATTTCAGAATTCAGCACTCAGATTGCAGAACTGAATATATTCAGATGTCAGAATTCGCAATCCTGAACTCAGAACTCAGAATTCAGAATTCAGAAATTGGGACTCAGAACTCAGAATACAGGACTCACAATGCAGAACTCAGAATGCAGAACTCAGTGTTCAGAACTCAGAATTTCCAACCCTGAAATCAGTACTCTGATTTCAGAACTGAGAATTCATAATCAGAACTTAGGACTTAAATTTAAGTTCTCCCAATGCAGAACTCAGAATTCAGAGCCCAGGATTCAGAACTCAAAATTCAGAATTCAGAACTAAGAACTCAGAACTCCCAAATCCAAATGAAGATTCCCAAACTCAGTATTCAGAATTCAGACTTTGCAACACTGAGTTTAGAACTCTGATTTGGCATCTCAGAACTCAGAACTCAGAAGATAGATCTAACAACTCCGAATTCAGAAATCACAGATTCAATCTTTGAATTCAGCACTCAGAACTCAAACTCAGGACTCCAATTTCAGAATTCAGAATTCAGAGATTCGGACTGAGAACTGAGAATTCCAATTTCAGAATTCAGAACTCAGAACTCAGAACTCAGGACTCACAAATCATACAGAGATGTCAGAACTCTGAAATCAGAGTTCAAAATACAGAACTGTGAACTCAGATTTCACAACTCAGATCTCAGAATTCAGAAATAAGAGATTCAAATTTTGAATTCAGCACTCGCAACTCACTACTTAGCACTCAGAACTGATGTCAAAATTCAGAATTCTGAATTGCGTTTCATTTCAGAATTCAGAACTCAGATTGCACAACTGAATCTATTCAAAACTCAGAGTTACCAATCCTGAAATCAGAACTCAGATTCAGAATTCAGAACTTGGAACCCAGAAGTCAGAATACGGGACTCAGATTGCAGAACTCAGTGTTCAAGACTCAGAATTTCCAACCCTGAAATCAGAACTCAGAACTGATAATTCATAACTCAGAAGTAAGAACTGAAATTTCAGAACTCACAATTCAGAACTCAGAATTCAGAGCTCAGATTCCTGGACTCAGAATTCAGAATTCAGAACTCAGATCTCAGAACTCAGAATTCAGTTTCATTTCAGAATTCAGAACTCAGATTGCAAAACTGAATATGTTCAATAGTCATAGTTACCAATCACTAATTCAGAACTCAGATTCAGATTTCAGAAATTGGAACTCAGAACTCGCAATTTTGAACTCAGAACTCGCAATTTTGAACTCAGAACTCAGAATGCAGAACGCAGTGTACAGAACTCAGAGCTCAGAACTCAAAGTCAGATTTCAGATTTCAGCATTCAGAACTCGGGAATCAGAGCTCAAAATACAGAACTGTAAACTCAGAACATAAATGTCAGCATTCACCACTCAGAACTCAGCTTTTCAAAATTGGAATTCACAACTCGGAATTCACAATTTCAGAATTCAGAACTCGGAATTCAGAAATCAGAAGTCAGGAAACATACCTAAGATCTCAGAATTCTGAACGCAGAACTCAGATTTCCGTTCTCAGAACGCAGAACGCAGAACTCAGAATTCTGAACTCAGAATTCAGAAGTCAGAATTCAGATGTCAGAATTCTGAATTCAATTTCATTTCAGAATTCAGCACTCAGATTGCAGAACTGAATATATTCAGATGTCAGAATTCGCAATCCTGAACTCAGAACTCAGAATTCAGAATTCAGAAATTGGGACTCAGAACTCAGAATACAGGACTCACAATGCAGAACTCAGAATGCAGAACTCAGTGTTCAGAACTCAGAATTTCCAACCCTGAAATCAGAACTCTGATTTCAGAACTGAGAATTCATAATCAGAACTTAGGACTTAAATTTAAGTTCTCCCAATGCAGAACTCAGAATTCAGAGCCCAGGATTCAGAACTCAAAATTCAGAATTCAGAACTAAGAACTCAGAACTCCCAAATCCAAATGAAGATTCCCAAACTCAGTATTCAGAATTCAGACTTTGCAACACTGAGTTTAGAACTCTGATTTGGCATCTCAGAACTCAGAACTCAGAAGATAGATCTAACAACTCCGAATTCAGAAATCACAGATTCAATCTTTGAATTCAGCACTCAGAACTCAAACTCAGGACTCCAATTTCAGAATTCAGAATTCAGAGATTCGGACTGAGAACTGAGAATTCCAATTTCAGAATTCAGAACTCAGAACTCAGAACTCAGGACTCACAAATCATACAGAGATGTCAGAACTCTGAAATCAGAGTTCAAAATACAGAACTGTGAACTCAGATTTCACAACTCAGATCTCAGAATTCAGAAATAAGAGATTCAAATTTTGAATTCAGCACTCGCAACTCACTACTTAGCACTCAGAACTGATGTCAAAATTCAGAATTCTGAATTGCGTTTCATTTCAGAATTCAGAACTCAGATTGCACAACTGAATCTATTCAAAACTCAGAGTTACCAATCCTGAAATCAGAACTCAGATTCAGAATTCAGAACTTGGAACCCAGAAGTCAGAATACGGGACTCAGATTGCAGAACTCAGTGTTCAAGACTCAGAATTTCCAACCCTGAAATCAGAACTCAGAACTGATAATTCATAACTCAGAAGTAAGAACTGAAATTTCAGAACTCACAATTCAGAACTCAGAATTCAGAGCTCAGATTCCTGGACTCATAATTCAGAATTCAGAACTCAGATCTCAGAACTCAGAATTCAGTTTCATTTCAGAATTCAGAACTCAGATTGCAAAACTGAATATGTTCAATAGTCATAGTTACCAATCACTAATTCAGAACTCAGATTCAGATTTCAGAAATTGGAACTCAGAACTCGCAATTTTGAACTCAGAACTCAGAATTTTGAACTCAGAACTCAGAATGCAGAACGCAGTGTACAGAACTCAGAGCTCAGAACTCAAAGTCAGATTTCAGATTTCAGCATTCAGAACTCGGGAATCAGAGCTCAAAATACAGAACTGTAAACTCAGAACATAAATGTCAGCATTCACCACTCAGAACTCAGCTTTTCAAAATTGGAATTCACAACTCGGAATTCACAATTTCAGAATTCAGAACTCGGAATTCAGAAATCAGAAGTCAGGAAACATACCTAAGATCTCAGAATTCTGAACGCAGAACTCAGATTTCCGTTCTCAGAACGCAGAACGCAGAACTCAGAATTCTGAACTCAGAATTCAGAAGTCAGAATTCAGATGTCAGAATTCTGAATTCAATTTCATTTCAGAATTCAGCACTCAGATTGCAGAACTGAATATATTCAGATGTCAGAATTCGCAATCCTGAACTCAGAACTCAGAATTCAGAATTCAGAAATTGGGACTCAGAACTCAGAATTTTGAACTCAGAACTCAGAATACAGGACTCACAATGCAGAACTCAGAATGCAGAACTCAGTGTTCAGAACTCAGAATTTCCAACCCTGAAATCAGAACTCTGATTTCAGAACTGAGAATTCATAATCAGAACTTAGGACTTAAATTTAAGTTCTCCCAATGCAGAACTCAGAATTCAGAGCCCAGGATTCAGAACTCAAAATTCAGAATTCAGAACTAAGAACTCAGAACTCCCAAATCCAAATGAAGATTTCCAAACTCAGTATTCAGAATTCAGACTTTGCAACACTGAGTTTAGAACTCTGATTTGGCATCTCAGAACTCAGAACTCAGAACTCAGAAGATAGATCTAAGAACTCAGAATTCAGAAATCACAGATTCAATCTTTGAATTCAGCACTCAGAACTCAAACTCAGGACTCCAATTTCAGAATTCAGAATTCAGAGATTCGGACTGAGAACTGAGAATTCCAATTTCAGAATTCAGAACTCAGAACTCAGAACTCAGGACTCACAAATCATACAGAGATGTCAGAACTCTGAAATCAGAGTTCAAAATACAGAACTGTGAACTCAGATTTCACAACTCAGATCTCAGAATTCAGAAATAAGAGATTCAAATTTTGAATTCAGCACTCGCAACTCACTACTTAGCACTCAGAACTGATGTCAAAATTCAGAATTCTGAATTGCGTTTCATTTCAGAATTCAGAACTCAGATTGCACAACCGAATCTATTCAAAACTCAGAGTTACCAATCCTGAAATCAGAACTCAGATTCAGAATTCAGAACTTGGAACCCAGAAGTCAGAATACGGGACTCAGATTGCAGAACTCAGTGTTCAAGACTCAGAATTTCCAACCCTGAAATCAGAACTCAGAACTGATAATTCATAACTCAGAAGTAAGAACTGAAATTTCAGAACTCACAATTCAGAACTCAGAATTCAGAGCTCAGATTCCTGGACTCAGAATTCAGAATTCAGAACTCAGATCTCAGAACTCAGAATTCAGTTTCATTTCAGAATTCAGAACTCAGATTGCAAAACTGAATATGTTCAATAGTCATAGTTACCAATCACTAATTCAGAACTCAGATTCAGATTTCAGAAATTGGAACTCAGAACTCGCAATTTTGAACTCAGAACTCAGAATTTTGAACTCAGAACTCAGAATGCAGAACGCAGTGTACAGAACTCAGAGCTCAGAACTCAAAGTCAGATTTCAGATTTCAGCATTCAGAACTCGGGAATCAGAGCTCAAAATACAGAACTGTAAACTCAGAACATAAATGTCAGCATTCACCACTCAGAACTCAGCTTTTCAAAATCGGAATTCACAACTCGGAATTCACAATTTCAGAATTCAGAACTCGGAATTCAGAAATCAGAAGTCAGGAAACATACCTAAGATCTCAGAATTCTGAACGCAGAACTCAGATTTCCGTTCTCAGAATGCAGAACGCAGAACTCAGAATTCTGAACTCAGAATTCAGAAGTCAGAATTCAGATGTCAGAATTCTGAATTCAATTTCATTTCAGAATTCAGCACTCAGATTGCAGAACTGAATATATTCAGATGTCAGAATTCGCAATCCTGAACTCAGAACTCAGAATTCAGAATTCAGAAATTGGGACTCAGAACTCAGAATTTTGAACTCAGAACTCAGAATACAGGACTCACAATGCAGAACTCAGAATGCAGAACTCAGTGTTCAGAACTCAGAATTTCCAACCCTGAAATCAGAACTCTGATTTCAGAACTGAGAATTCATAATCAGAACTTAGGACTTAAATTTAAGTTCTCCCAATGCAGAACTCAGAATTCAGAGCCCAGGATTCTGAACTCAAAATTCAGAATTCAGAACTAAGAACTCAGAACTCCCAAATCCAAATGAAGATTTCCAAACTCAGTATTCAGAATTCAGACTTTGCAACACTGAGTTTAGAACTCTGATTTGGCATCTCAGAACTCAGAACTCAGAACTCAGAAGATAGATCTAAGAACTCAGAATTCAGAAATCACAGATTCAATCTTTGAATTCAGCACTCAGAACTCAAACTCAGGACTCCAATTTCAGAATTCAGAATTCAGAGATTCGGACTGAGAACTGAGAATTCCAATTTCAGAATTCAGAACTCAGAACTCAGAACTCAGGACTCACAAATCATACAGAGATGTCAGAACTCTGAAATCAGAGTTCAAAATACAGAACTGTGAACTCAGATTTCACAACTCAGATCTCAGAATTCAGAAATAAGAGATTCAAATTTTGAATTCAGCACTCGCAACTCACTACTTAGCACTCAGAACTGATGTCAAAATTCAGAATTCCGAATTGCGTTTCATTTCAGAATTCAGAACTCAGATTGCACAACCGAATCTATTCAAAACTCAGAGTTACCAATCCTGAAATCAGAACTCAGATTCAGAATTCAGAACTTGGAACCCAGAAGTCAGAATACGGGACTCAGATTGCAGAACTCAGTGTTCAAAACTCAGAATTTCCAACCCTGAAATCAGAACTCAGAACTGATAATTCATAACTCAGAAGTAAGAACTGAAATTTCAGAACTCACAATTCAGAACTCAGAATTCAGAGCTCAGATTCCTGGACTCAGAATTCAGAATTCAGAACTCAGATCTCAGAACTCAGAATTCAGTTTCATTTCAGAATTCAGAACTCAGATTGCAAAACTGAATATGTTCAATAGTCATAGTTACCAATCACTAATTCAGAACTCAGATTCAGATTTCAGAAATTGGAACTCAGAACTCGCAATTTTGAACTCAGAACTCAGAATTTTGAACTCAGAACTCAGAATGCAGAACGCAGTGTACAGAACTCAGAGCTCAGAACTCAAAGTCAGATTTCAGATTTCAGCATTCAGAACTCGGGAATCAGAGCTCAAAATACAGAACTGTAAACTCAGAACATAAATGTCAGCATTCACCACTCAGAACTCAGCTTTTCAAAATCGGAATTCACAACTCGGAATTCACAATTTCAGAATTCAGAACTCGGAATTCAGAAATCAGAAGTCAGGAAACATACCTAAGATCTCAGAATTCTGAACGCAGAACTCAGATTTCCGTTCTCAGAATGCAGAACGCAGAACTCAGAATTCTGAACTCAGAATTCAGAAGTCAGAATTCAGATGTCAGAATTCTGAATTCAATTTCATTTCAGAATTCAGCACTCAGATTGCAGAACTGAATATATTCAGATGTCAGAATTCGCAATCCTGAACTCAGAACTCAGAATTCAGAATTCAGAAATTGGGACTCAGAACTCAGAATTTTGAACTCAGAACTCAGAATACAGGACTCACAATGCAGAACTCAGAATGCAGAACTCAGTGTTCAGAACTCAGAATTTCCAACCCTGAAATCAGAACTCTGATTTCAGAACTGAGAATTCATAATCAGAACTTAGGACTTAAATTTAACTTCTCCCAATGCAGAACTCAGAATTCAGAGCCCAGGATTCAGAACTCAAAATTCAGAATTCAGAACTAAGAACTCAGAACTCCCAAATCCAAATGAAGATTTCCAAACTCAGTATTCAGAATTCAGACTTTGCAACACTGAGTTTAGAACTCTGATTTGGCATCTCAGAACTCAGAACTCAGAAGATAGATCTAAGAACTCAGAATTCAGAAATCACAGATTCAATCTTTGAATTCAGCACTCAGAACTCAAACTCAGGACTCCAATTTCAGAATTCAGAATTCAGAGATTCGGACTGAGAACTGAGAATTCCAATTTCAGAATTCAGAACTCAGAACTCAGAACTCAGGACTCACAAATCATACAGAGATGTCAGAACTCTGAAATCAGAGTTCAAAATACAGAACTGTGAACTCAGATTTCACAACTCAGATCTCAGAATTCAGAAATAAGAGATTCAAATTTTGAATTCAGCACTCGCAACTCACTACTTAGCACTCAGAACTGATGTCAAAATTCAGAATTCCGAATTGCGTTTCATTTCAGAATTCAGAACTCAGATTGCACAACCGAATCTATTCAAAACTCAGAGTTACCAATCCTGAAATCAGAACTCAGATTCAGAATTCAGAACTTGGAACCCAGAAGTCAGAATACGGGACTCAGATTGCAGAACTCAGTGTTCAAAACTCAGAATTTCCAACCCTGAAATCAGAACTCAGAACTGATAATTCATAACTCAGAAGTAAGAACTGAAATTTCAGAACTCACAATTCAGAACTCAGAATTCAGAGCTCAGATTCCTGGACTCAGAATTCAGAATTCAGAACTCAGATCTCAGAACTCAGAATTCAGTTTCATTTCAGAATTCAGAACTCAGATTGCAAAACTGAATATGTTCAATAGTCATAGTTACCAATCACTAATTCAGAACTCAGATTCAGATTTCAGAAATTGGAACTCAGAACTCGCAATTTTGAACTCAGAACTCAGAATTTTGAACTCAGAACTCAGAATGCAGAACGCAGTGTACAGAACTCAGAGCTCAGAACTCAAAGTCAGATTTCAGATTTCAGCATTCAGAACTCGGGAATCAGAGCTCAAAATACAGAACTGTAAACTCAGAACATAAATGTCAGCATTCACCACTCAGAACTCAGCTTTTCAAAATCGGAATTCACAACTCGGAATTCACAATTTCAGAATTCAGAACTCGGAATTCAGAAATCAGAAGTCAGGAAACATACCTAAGATCTCAGAATTCTGAACGCAGAACTCAGATTTCCGTTCTCAGAATGCAGAACGCAGAACTCAGAATTCTGAACTCAGAATTCAGAAGTCAGAATTCAGATGTCAGAATTCTGAATTCAATTTCATTTCAGAATTCAGCACTCAGATTGCAGAACTGAATATATTCAGATGTCAGAATTCGCAATCCTGAACTCAGAACTCAGAATTCAGAATTCAGAAATTGGGACTCAGAACTCAGAATTTTGAACTCAGAACTCAGAATACAGGACTCACAATGCAGAACTCAGAATGCAGAACTCAGTGTTCAGAACTCAGAATTTCCAACCCTGAAATCAGAACTCTGATTTCAGAACTGAGAATTCATAATCAGAAATTAGGACTTAAATTTAAGTTCTCCCAATGCAGAACTCAGAATTCAGAGCCCAGGATTCAGAACTCAAAATTCAGAATTCAGAACTAAGAACTCAGAACTCCCAAATCCAAATGAAGATTTCCAAACTCAGTATTCAGAATTCAGACTTTGCAACACTGAGTTTAGAACTCTGATTTGGCATCTCAGAACTCAGAACTCAGAAGATAGATCTAAGAACTCAGAATTCAGAAATCACAGATTCAATCTTTGAATTCAGCACTCAGAACTCAAACTCAGGACTCCAATTTCAGAATTCAGAATTCAGAGATTCGGACTGAGAACTGAGAATTCCAATTTCAGAATTCAGAACTCAGAACTCAGAACTCAGGACTCACAAATCATACAGAGATGTCAGAACTCTGAAATCAGAGTTCAAAATACAGAACTGTGAACTCAGATTTCACAACTCAGATCTCAGAATTCAGAAATAAGAGATTCAAATTTTGAATTCAGCACTCGCAACTCACTACTTAGCACTCAGAACTGATGTCAAAATTCAGAATTCCGAATTGCGTTTCATTTCAGAATTCAGAACTCAGATTGCACAACCGAATCTATTCAAAACTCAGAGTTACCAATCCTGAAATCAGAACTCAGATTCAGAATTCAGAACTTGGAACCCAGAAGTCAGAATACGGGACTCAGATTGCAGAACTCAGTGTTCAAAACTCAGAATTTCCAACCCTGAAATCAGAACTCAGAACTGATAATTCATAACTCAGAAGTAAGAACTGAAATTTCAGAACTCACAATTCAGAACTCAGAATTCAGAGCTCAGATTCCTGGACTCAGAATTCAGAATTCAGAACTCAGATCTCAGAACTCAGAATTCAGTTTCATTTCAGAATTCAGAACTCAGATTGCAAAACTGAATATGTTCAATAGTCATAGTTACCAATCACTAATTCAGAACTCAGATTCAGATTTCAGAAATTGGAACTCAGAACTCGCAATTTTGAACTCAGAACTCAGAATTTTGAACTCAGAACTCAGAATGCAGAACGCAGTGTACAGAACTCAGAGCTCAGAACTCAAAGTCAGATTTCAGATTTCAGCATTCAGAACTCGGGAATCAGAGCTCAAAATACAGAACTGTAAACTCAGAACATAAATGTCAGCATTCACCACTCAGAACTCAGCTTTTCAAAATCGGAATTCACAACTCGGAATTCACAATTTCAGAATTCAGAACTCGGAATTCAGAAATCAGAAGTCAGGAAACATATCTAAGATCTCAGAATTCTGAACGCAGAACTCAGATTTCCGTTCTCAGAATGCAGAACGCAGAACTCAGAATTCTGAACTCAGAATTCAGAAGTCAGAATTCAGATGTCAGAATTCTGAATTCAATTTCATTTCAGAATTCAGCACTCAGATTGCAGAACTGAATATATTCAGATGTCAGAATTCGCAATCCTGAACTCAGAACTCAGAATTCAGAATTCAGAAATTGGGACTCAGAACTCAGAATTTTGAACTCAGAACTCAGAATACAGGACTTACAATGCAGAACTCAGAATGCAGAACTCAGTGTTCAGAACTCAGAATTTCCAACCCTGAAATCAGAACTCTGATTTCAGAACTGAGAATTCATAATCAGAAATTAGGACTTAAATTTAAGTTCTCCCAATGCAGAACTCAGAATTCAGAGCCCAGGATTCAGAACTCAAAATTCAGAATTCAGAACTAAGAACTCAGAACTCCCAAATCCAAATGAAGATTTCCAAACTCAGTATTCAGAATTCAGACTTTGCAACACTGAGTTTAGAACTCTGATTTGGCATCTCAGAACTCAGAACTCAGAACTCAGAAGATAGATCTAAGAACTCAGAATTCAGAAATCACAGATTCAATCTTTGAATTCAGCACTCAGAACTCAAACTCAGGACTCCAATTTCAGAATTCAGAATTCAGAGATTCGGACTGAGAACTGAGAATTCCAATTTCAGAATTCAGAACTCAGAACTCAGAACTCAGGACTCACAAATCATACAGAGATGTCAGAACTCTGAAATCAGAGTTCAAAATACAGAACTGTGAACTCAGATTTCACAACTCAGATCTCAGAATTCAGAAATAAGAGATTCAAATTTTGAATTCAGCACTCGCAACTCACTACTTAGCACTCAGAACTGATGTCAAAATTCAGAATTCCGAATTGCGTTTCATTTCAGAATTCAGAACTCAGATTGCACAACTGAATCTATTCAAAACTCAGAGTTACCAATCCTGAAATCAGAACTCAGATTCAGAATTCAGAACTTGGAACCCAGAAGTCAGAATACGGGACTCAGATTGCAGAACTCAGTGTTCAAAACTCAGAATTTCCAACCCTGAAATCAGAACTCAGAACTGATAATCCATAACTCAGAAGTAAGAACTGAAATTTCAGAACTCACAATTCAGAACTCAGAATTCAGAGCTCAGATTCCTGGACTCAGAATTCAGAATTCAGAACTCAGATCTCAGAACTCAGAATTCAGTTTCATTTCAGAATTCAGAACTCAGATTGTAAAACTGAATATGTTCAATAGTCATAGTTACCAATCACTAATTCAGAACTCAGATTCAGATTTCAGAAATTGGAACTCAGAACTCGCAATTTTGAACTCAGAACTCAGAATTTTGAGCTCAGAACTCAGAATGCAGAACGCAGTGTACAGAACTCAGAGCTCAGAACTCAAAGTCAGATTTCAGATTTCAGCATTCAGAACTCGGGAATCAGAGCTCAAAATACAGAACTGTAAACTCAGAACATAAATGTCAGCATTCACCACTCAGAACTCAGCTTTTCGAAATCGGAATTCACAACTCGGAATTCACAATTTCAGAATTCAGAACTCGGAATTCAGAAATCAGAAGTCAGGAAACATATCTAAGATCTCAGAATTCTGAACGCAGAACTCAGATTTCAGTTCTCAGAATGCAGAACGCAGAACTCAGAATTCTGAACTCAGAATTCAGATGTCAGGATTCTGAATTCAATTTCATTTCAGAATTCAGCACTCAGATTGCAGAACTGAATATATTCAGATGTCAGAATTCGCAATCCTGAACTCAGAACTCAGAATTCAGAATTCAGAAATTGGGACTCAGAACTCAGAATTTTGAACTCAGAACTCAGAATACAGGACTCACAATGCAGAACTCAGAATGCAGAACTCAGTGTTCAGAACTCAGAATTTCCAACCCTGAAATCAGAACTCTGATTTCAGAACTGAGAATTCATAATCAGAACTTAGGACTTAAATTTAAGTTCTCCCAATGCAGAACTCAGAATTCAGAGCCCAGGATTCAGAACTCAAAATTCAGAATTCAGAACTAAGAACTCAGAACTCCCAAATCCAAATGAAGATTCCCAAACTCAGTATTCAGAATTCAGACTTTGCAACACTGAGTTTAGAACTCTGATTTGGCATCTCAGAACTCAGAACTCAGAACTCAGAACTCAGAAGATAGATCTAACAACTCCGAATTCAGAAATCACAGATTCAATCTTTGAATTCAGCACTCAGAACTCAAACTCAGGACTCCAATTTCAGAATTCAGAATTCAGAGATTCGGACTGAGAACTGAGAATTCCAATTTCAGAATTCAGAACTCAGAACTCAGAACTCAGGACTCACAAATCATACAGAGATGTCAGAACTCTGAAATCAGAGTTCAAAATACAGAACTGTGAACTCAGATTTCACAACTCAGATCTCAGAATTCAGAAATAAGAGATTCAAATTTTGAATTCAGCACTCGCAACTCACTACTTAGCACTCAGAACTGATGTCAAAATTCAGAATTCCGAATTGCGTTTCATTTCAGAATTCAGAACTCAGATTGCACAACTGAATCTATTCAAAACTCAGAGTTACCAATCCTGAAATCAGAACTCAGATTCAGAATTCAGAACTTGGAACCCAGAAGTCAGAATACGGGACTCAGATTGCAGAACTCAGTGTTCAAAACTCAGAATTTCCAACCCTGAAATCAGAACTCAGAACTGATAATTCATAACTCAGAAGTAAGAACTGAAATTTCAGAACTCACAATTCAGAACTCAGAATTCAGAGCTCAGATTCCTGGACTCAGAATTCAGAATTCAGAACTCAGATCTCAGAACTCAGAATTCAGTTTCATTTCAGAATTCAGAACTCAGATTGCAAAACTGAATATGTTCAATAGTCATAGTTACCAATCACTAATTCAGAACTCAGATTCAGATTTCAGAAATTGGAACTCAGAACTCGCAATTTTGAACTCAGAACTCAGAATTTTGAACTCAGAACTCAGAATGCAGAATGCAGTGTACAGAACTCAGAGCTCAGAACTCAAAGTCAGATTTCAGATTTCAGCATTCAGAACTCGGGAATCAGAGCTCAAAATACAGAACTGTAAACTCAGAACATAAATGTCAGCATTCACCACTCAGAACTCAGCTTTTCGAAATCGGAATTCACAACTCGGAATTCACAATTTCAGAATTCAGAACTCGGAATTCAGAAATCAGAAGTCAGGAAACATATCTAAGATCTCAGAATTCTGAACGCAGAACTCAGATTTCCGTTCTCAGAATGCAGAACGCAGAACTCAGAATTCTGAACTCAGAATTCAGATGTCAGGATTCTGAATTCAATTTCATTTCAGAATTCAGCACTCAGATTGCAGAACTGAATATATTCAGATGTCAGAATTCGCAATCCTGAACTCAGAACTCAGAATTCAGAATTCAGAAATTGGGACTCAGAACTCAGAATTTTGAACTCAGAACTCAGAATACAGGACTCACAATGCAGAACTCAGAATGCAGAACTCAGTGTTCAGAACTCAGAATTTCCAACCCTGAAATCAGAACTCTGATTTCAGAACTGAGAATTCATAATCAGAACTTAGGACTTAAATTTAAGTTCTCCCAATGCAGAACTCAGAATTCAGAGCCCAGGATTCAGAACTCAAAATTCAGAATTCAGAACTAAGAACTCAGAACTCCCAAATCCAAATGAAGATTCCCAAACTCAGTATTCAGAATTCAGACTTTGCAACACTGAGTTTAGAACTCTGATTTGGCATCTCAGAACTCAGAACTCAGAACTCAGAACTCAGAAGATAGATCTAACAACTCCGAATTCAGAAATCACAGATTCAATCTTTGAATTCAGCACTCAGAACTCAAACTCAGGACTCCAATTTCAGAATTCAGAATTCAGAGATTGGGACTGAGAACTGAGAATTCCAATTTCAGAATTCAGAACTCAGAACTCAGAACTCAGGACTCACAAATCATACAGAGATGTCAGAACTCTGAAATCAGAGTTCAAAATACAGAACTGTGAACTCAGATTTCACAACTCAGATCTCAGAATTCAGAAATAAGAGATTCAAATTTTGAATTCAGCACTCACAACTCACTACTTAGCACTCAGAACTGATGTCAAAATTCAGAATTCCGAATTGCGTTTCATTTCAGAATTCAGAACTCAGATTGCACAACCGAATCTATTCAAAACTCAGAGTTTCCAATCCTGAAATCAGAACTCAGATTCAGAATTCAGAACTTGGAACCCAGAAGTCAGAATACGGGACTCAGATTGCAGAACTCAGTGTTCAAAACTCAGAATTTCCAACCCTGAAATCAGAACTCAGAACTGATAATTCATAACTCAGAAGTAAGAACTGAAATTTCAGAACTCACAATTCAGAACTCAGAATTCAGAGCTCAGATTCCTGGACTCAGAATTCAGAATTCAGAACTCAGATCTCAGAACTCAGAATTCAGTTTCATTTCAGAATTCAGAACTCAGATTGCAAAACTGAATATGTTCAATAGTCATAGTTACCAATCACTAATTCAGAACTCAGATTCAGATTTCAGAAATTGGAACTCAGAACTCGCAATTTTGAACTCAGAACTCAGAATTTTGAACTCAGAACTCAGAATGCAGAATGCAGTGTACAGAACTCAGAGCTCAGAACTCAAAGTCAGATTTCAGATTTCAGCATTCAGAACTCGGGAATCAGAGCTCAAAATACAGAACTGTAAACTCAGAACATAAATGTCAGCATTCACCACTCAGAACTCAGCTTTTCGAAATCGGAATTCACAACTCGGAATTCACAATTTCAGAATTCAGAACTCGGAATTCAGAAATCAGAAGTCAGGAAACATATCTAAGATCTCAGAATTCTGAACGCAGAACTCAGATTTCAGTTCTCAGAATGCAGAACGCAGAACTCAGAATTCTGAACTCAGAATTCAGATGTCAGGATTCTGAATTCAATTTCATTTCAGAATTCAGCACTCAGATTGCAGAACTGAATATATTCAGATGTCAGAATTCGCAATCCTGAACTCAGAACTCAGAATTCAGAATTCAGAAATTGGGACTCAGAACTCAGAATTTTGAACTCAGAACTCAGAATACAGGACTCACAATGCAGAACTCAGAATGCAGAACTCAGTGTTCAGAACTCAGAATTTCCAACCCTGAAATCAGAACTCTGATTTCAGAACTGAGAATTCATAATCAGAACTTAGGACTTAAATTTAAGTTCTCCCAATGCAGAACTCAGAATTCAGAGCCCAGGATTTTGAACTCAAAATTCAGAATTCAGAACTAAGAACTCAGAACTCCCAAATCCAAATGAAGATTTCCAAACTCAGTATTCAGAATTCAGACTTTGCAACACTGAGTTTAGAACTCTGATTTTGCATCTCAGAACTCAGAACTCAGAACTCAGAAGATAGATCTAACAACTCCGAATTCAGAAATCACAGATTCAATCTTTGAATTCAGCACTCAGAACTCAAACTCAGGACTCCAATTTCAGAATTCAGAATTCAGAGATTCGGACTGAGAACTGAGAATTCCAATTTCAGAATTCAGAACTCAGAACTCAGAACTCAGGACTCACAAATCATACAGAGATGTCAGAACTCTGAAATCAGAGTTCAAAATACAGAACTGTGAACTCAGATTTCACAACTCAGATCTCAGAATTCAGAAATAAGAGATTCAAATTTTGAATTCAGCACTCACAACTCACTACTTAGCACTCAGAACTGATGTCAAAATTCAGAATTCCGAATTGCGTTTCATTTCAGAATTCAGAACTCAGATTGCACAACCGAATCTATTCAAAACTCAGAGTTTCCAATCCTGAAATCAGAACTCAGATTCAGAATTCAGAACTTGGAACCCAGAAGTCAGAATACGGGACTCAGATTGCAGAACTCAGTGTTCAAAACTCAGAATTTCCAACCCTGAAATCAGAACTCAGAACTGATAATTCATAACTCAGAAGTAAGAACTGAAATTTCAGAACTCACAATTCAGAACTCAGAATTCAGAGCTCAGATTCCTGGACTCAGAATTCAGAATTCAGAACTCAGATCTCAGAACTCAGAATTCAGTTTCATTTCAGAATTCAGAACTCAGATTGCAAAACTGAATATGTTCAATAGTCATAGTTACCAATCACTAATTCAGAACTCAGATTCAGATTTCAGAAATTGGAACTCAGAACTCGCAATTTTGAACTCAGAACTCAGAATTTTGAACTCAGAACTCAGAATGCAGAATGCAGTGTACAGAACTCAGAGCTCAGAACTCAAAGTCAGATTTCAGATTTCAGCATTCAGAACTCGGGAATCAGAGCTCAAAATACAGAACTGTAAACTCAGAACATAAATGTCAGCATTCACCACTCAGAACTCAGCTTTTCGAAATCGGAATTCACAACTCGGAATTCACAATTTCAGAATTCAGAACTCGGAATTCAGAAATCAGAAGTCAGGAAACATATCTAAGATCTCAGAATTCTGAACGCAGAACTCAGATTTCAGTTCTCAGAATGCAGAACGCAGAACTCAGAATTCTGAACTCAGAATTCAGATGTCAGGATTCTGAATTCAATTTCATTTCAGAATTCAGCACTCAGATTGCAGAACTGAATATATTCAGATGTCAGAATTCGCAATCCTGAACTCAGAACTCAGAATTCAGAATTCAGAAATTGGGACTCAGAACTCAGAATTTTGAACTCAGAACTCAGAATACAGGACTCACAATGCAGAACTCAGAATGCAGAACTCAGTGTTCAGAACTCAGAATTTCCAACCCTGAAATCAGAACTCTGATTTCAGAACTGAGAATTCATAATCAGAACTTAGGACTTAAATTTAAGTTCTCCCAATGCAGAACTCAGAATTCAGAGCCCAGGATTTTGAACTCAAAATTCAGAATTCAGAACTAAGAACTCAGAACTCCCAAATCCAAATGAAGATTTCCAAACTCAGTATTCAGAATTCAGACTTTGCAACACTGAGTTTAGAACTCTGATTTTGCATCTCAGAACTCAGAACTCAGAACTCAGAAGATAGATCTAACAACTCCGAATTCAGAAATCACAGATTCAATCTTTGAATTCAGCACTCAGAACTCAAACTCAGGACTCCAATTTCAGAATTCAGAATTCAGAGATTCGGACTGAGAACTGAGAATTCCAATTTCAGAACTCAGAACTCAGAACTCAGAACTCAGGACTCACAAATCATACAGAGATGTCAGAACTCTGAAATCAGAGTTCAAAATACAGAACTGTGAACTCAGATTTCACAACTCAGATCTCAGAATTCAGAAATAAGAGATTCAAATTTTGAATTCAGCACTCGCAACTCACTACTTAGCACTCAGAACTGATGTCAAAATTCAGAATTCCGAATTGCGTTTCATTTCAGAATTCAGAACTCAGATTGCACAACCGAATCTATTCAAAACTCAGAGTTACCAATCCTGAAATCAGAACTCAGATTCAGAATTCAGAACTTGGAACCCAGAAGTCAGAATACGGGACTCAGATTGCAGAACTCAGTGTTCAAAACTCAGAATTTCCAACCCTGAAATCAGAACTCAGAACTGATAATTCATAACTCAGAAGTAAGAACTGAAATTTCAGAACTCACAATTCAGAACTCAGAATTCAGAGCTCAGATTCCTGGACTCAGAATTCAGAACTCAGATCTCAGAACTCAGAATTCAGTTTCATTTCAGAATTCAGAACTCAGATTGCAAAACTGAATATGTTCAATAGTCATAGTTACCAATCACTAATTCAGAACTCAGATTCAGATTTCAGAAATTGGAACTCAGAACTCGCAATTTTGAACTCAGAACTCAGAATTTTGAACTCAGAACTCAGAATGCAGAACGCAGTGTACAGAACTCAGAGCTCAGAACTCAAAGTCAGATTTCAGATTTCAGCATTCAGAACTCGGGAATCAGAGCTCAAAATACAGAACTGTAAACTCAGAACATAAATGTCAGCATTCACCACTCAGAACTCAGCTTTTCAAAATCGGAATTCACAACTCGGAATTCACAATTTCAGAATTCAGAACTCGGAATTCAGAAATCAGAAGTCAGGAAACATACCTAAGATCTCAGAATTCTGAACGCAGAACTCAGATTTCCGTTCTCAGAATGCAGAACGCAGAACTCAGAATTCTGAACTCAGAATTCAGAAGTCAGAATTCAGATGTCAGAATTCTGAATTCAATTTCATTTCAGAATTCAGCACTCAGATTGCAGAACTGAATATATTCAGATGTCAGAATTCGCAATCCTGAACTCAGAACTCAGAATTCAGAATTCAGAAAATGGGACTCAGAACTCACAATTTTGAACTCAGAACTCAGAATACAGGACTCACAATGCAGAACTCAGAATGCAGAACTCAGTGTTCAGAACTCAGAATTTCCAACCCTGAAATCAGAACTCTGATTTCAGAACTGAGAATTCATAATCAGAACTTAGGACTTAAATTTAAGTTCTCCCAATGCAGAACTCAGAATTCAGAGCCCAGGATTTTGAACTCAAAATTCAGAATTCAGAACTAAGAACTCAGAACTCCCAAATCCAAATGAAGATTTCCAAACTCAGTATTCAGAATTCAGACTTTGCAACACTGAGTTTAGAACTCTGATTTTGCATCTCAGAACTCAGAACTCAGAACTCAGAAGATAGATCTAAGAACTCAGAATTCAGAAATCACAGATTCAATCTTTGAATTCAGCACTCAGAACTCAAACTCAGGACTCCAATTTCAGAATTCAGAATTCAGAGATTCGGACTGAGAACTGAGAATTCCAATTTCAGAACTCAGAACTCAGAACTCAGAACTCAGGACTCACAAATCATACAGAGATGTCAGAACTCTGAAATCAGAGTTCAAAATACAGAACTGTGAACTCAGATTTCACAACTCAGATCTCAGAATTCAGAAATAAGAGATTCAAATTTTGAATTCAGCACTCGCAACTCACTACTTAGCACTCAGAACTGATGTCAAAATTCAGAATTCCGAATTGCGTTTCATTTCAGAATTCAGAACTCAGATTGCACAACCGAATCTATTCAAAACTCAGAGTTACCAATCCTGAAATCAGAACTCAGATTCAGAATTCAGAACTTGGAACCCAGAAGTCAGAATACGGGACTCAGATTGCAGAACTCAGTGTTCAAAACTCAGAATTTCCAACCCTGAAATCAGAACTCAGAACTGATAATTCATAACTCAGAAGTAAGAACTGAAATTTCAGAACTCACAATTCAGAACTCAGAATTCAGAGCTCAGATTCCTGGACTCAGAATTCAGAACTCAGATCTCAGAACTCAGAATTCAGTTTCATTTCAGAATTCAGAACTCAGATTGCAAAACTGAATATGTTCAATAGTCATAGTTACCAATCACTAATTCAGAACTCAGATTCAGATTTCAGAAATTGGAACTCAGAACTCGCAATTTTGAACTCAGAACTCAGAATTTTGAACTCAGAACTCAGAATGCAGAACGCAGTGTACAGAACTCAGAGCTCAGAACTCAAAGTCAGATTTCAGATTTCAGCATTCAGAACTCGGGAATCAGAGCTCAAAATACAGAACTGTAAACTCAGAACATAAATGTCAGCATTCACCACTCAGAACTCAGCTTTTCAAAATCGGAATTCACAACTCGGAATTCACAATTTCAGAATTCAGAACTCGGAATTCAGAAATCAGAAGTCAGGAAACATACCTAAGATCTCAGAATTCTGAACGCAGAACTCAGATTTCAGTTCTCAGAATGCAGAACGCAGAACTCAGAATTCTGAACTCAGAATTCAGAAGTCAGAATTCAGATGTCAGAATTCTGAATTCAATTTCATTTCAGAATTCAGCACTCAGATTGCAGAACTGAATATATTCAGATGTCAGAATTCGCAATCCTGAACTCAGAACTCAGAATTCAGAATTCAGAAATTGGGACTCAGAACTCACAATTTTGAACTCAGAACTCAGAATACAGGACTCACAATGCAGAACTCAGAATGCAGAACTCAGTGTTCAGAACTCAGAATTTCCAACCCTGAAATCAGAACTCTGATTTCAGAACTGAGAATTCATAATCAGAACTTAGGACTTAAATTTAAGTTCTCCCAATGCAGAACTCAGAATTCAGAGCCCAGGATTCAGAACTCAAAATTCAGAATTCAGAACTAAGAACTCAGAACTCCCAAATCCAAATGAAGATTTCCAAACTCAGTATTCAGAATTCAGACTTTGCAACACTGAGTTTAGAACTCTGATTTGGCATCTCAGAACTCAGAACTCAGAAGATAGATCTAAGAACTCCGAATTCAGAAATCACAGATTCAATCTTTGAATTCAGCACTCAGAACTCAAACTCAGGACTCCAATTTCAGAATTCAGAATTCAGAGATTCGGACTGAGAACTGAGAATTCCAATTTCAGAATTCAGAACTCAGAACTCAGAACTCAGGACTCACAAATCATACAGAGATGTCAGAACTCTGAAATCAGAGTTCAAAATACAGAACTGTGAACTCAGATTTCACAACTCAGATCTCAGAATTCAGAAATAAGAGATTCAAATTTTGAATTCAGCACTCGCAACTCACTACTTAGCACTCAGAACTGATGTCAAAATTCAGAATTCCGAATTGCGTTTCATTTCAGAATTCAGAACTCAGATTGCACAACCGAATCTATTCAAAACTCAGAGTTACCAATCCTGAAATCAGAATTCAGATTCAGAATTCAGAACTTGGAACCCAGAAGTCAGAATACGGGACTCAGATTGCAGAACTCAGTGTTCAAAACTCAGAATTTCCAACCCTGAAATCAGAACTCAGAACTGATAATTCATAACTCAGAAGTAAGAACTGAAATTTCAGAACTCACAATTCAGAACTCAGAATTCAGAGCTCAGATTCCTGGACTCAGAATTCAGAATTCAGAACTCAGATCTCAGAACTCAGAATTCAGTTTCATTTCAGAATTCAGAACTCAGATTGCAAAACTGAATATGTTCAATAGTCATAGTTACCAATCACTAATTCAGAACTCAGATTCAGATTTCAGAAATTGGAACTCAGAACTCGCAATTTTGAACTCAGAACTCAGAATTTTGAACTCAGAACTCAGAATGCAGAACGCAGTGTACAGAACTCAGAGCTCAGAACTCAAAGTCAGATTTCAGATTTCAGCATTCAGAACTCGGGAATCAGAGCTCAAAATACAGAACTGTAAACTCAGAACATAAATGTCAGCATTCACCACTCAGAACTCAGCTTTTCAAAATCGGAATTCACAACTCGGAATTCACAATTTCAGAATTCAGAACTCGGAATTCAGAAATCAGAAGTCAGGAAACATACCTAAGATCTCAGAATTCTGAACGCAGAACTCAGATTTCAGTTCTCAGAATGCAGAACGCAGAACTCAGAATTCTGAACTCAGAATTCAGAAGTCAGAATTCAGATGTCAGAATTCTGAATTCAATTTCATTTCAGAATTCAGCACTCAGATTGCAGAACTGAATATATTCAGATGTCAGAATTCGCAATCCTGAACTCAGAACTCAGAATTCAGAATTCAGAAATTGGGACTCAGAACTCAGAATTTTGAACTCAGAACTCAGAATACAGGACTCACAATGCAGAACTCAGAATGCAGAACTCAGTGTTCAGAACTCAGAATTTCCAACCCTGAAATCAGAACTCTGATTTCAGAACTGAGAATTCATAATCAGAACTTAGGACTTAAATTTAAGTTCTCCCAATGCAGAACTCAGAATTCAGAGCCCAGGATTTTGAACTCAAAATTCAGAATTCAGAACTAAGAACTCAGAACTCCCAAATCCAAATGAAGATTTCCAAACTCAGTATTCAGAATTCAGACTTTGCAACACTGAGTTTAGAACTCTGATTTTGCATCTCAGAACTCAGAACTCAGAACTCAGAAGATAGATCTAACAACTCCGAATTCAGAAATCACAGATTCAATCTTTGAATTCAGCACTCAGAACTCAAACTCAGGACTCCAATTTCAGAATTCAGAATTCAGAGATTCGGACTGAGAACTGAGAATTCCAATTTCAGAATTCAGAACTCAGAACTCAGAACTCAGGACTCACAAATCATACAGAGATGTCAGAACTCTGAAATCAGAGTTCAAAATACAGAACTGTGAACTCAGATTTCACAACTCAGATCTCAGAATTCAGAAATAAGAGATTCAAATTTTGAATTCAGCACTCGCAACTCACTACTTAGCACTCAGAACTGATGTCAAAATTCAGAATTCCGAATTGCGTTTCATTTCAGAATTCAGAACTCAGATTGCACAACCGAATCTATTCAAAACTCAGAGTTACCAATCCTGAAATCAGAACTCAGATTCAGAATTCAGAACTTGGAACCCAGAAGTCAGAATACGGGACTCAGATTGCAGAACTCAGTGTTCAAAACTCAGAATTTCCAACCCTGAAATCAGAACTCAGAACTGATAATTCATAACTCAGAAGTAAGAACTGAAATTTCAGAACTCACAATTCAGAACTCAGAATTCAGAGCTCAGATTCCTGGACTCAGAATTCAGAACTCAGATCTCAGAACTCAGAATTCAGTTTCATTTCAGAATTCAGAACTCAGATTGCAAAACTGAATATGTTCAATAGTCATAGTTACCAATCACTAATTCAGAACTCAGATTCAGATTTCAGAAATTGGAACTCAGAACTCGCAATTTTGAACTCAGAACTCAGAATTTTGAACTCAGAACTCAGAATGCAGAACGCAGTGTACAGAACTCAGAGCTCAGAACTCAAAGTCAGATTTCAGATTTCAGCATTCAGAACTCGGGAATCAGAGCTCAAAATACAGAACTGTAAACTCAGAACATAAATGTCAGCATTCACCACTCAGAACTCAGCTTTTCAAAATCGGAATTCACAACTCGGAATTCACAATTTCAGAATTCAGAACTCGGAATTCAGAAATCAGAAGTCAGGAAACATACCTAAGATCTCAGAATTCTGAACGCAGAACTCAGATTTCCGTTCTCAGAATGCAGAACGCAGAACTCAGAATTCTGAACTCAGAATTCAGAAGTCAGAATTCAGATGTCAGAATTCTGAATTCAATTTCATTTCAGAATTCAGCACTCAGATTGCAGAACTGAATATATTCAGATGTCAGAATTCGCAATCCTGAACTCAGAACTCAGAATTCAGAATTCAGAAATTGGGACTCAGAACTCACAATTTTGAACTCAGAACTCAGAATACAGGACTCACAATGCAGAACTCAGAATGCAGAACTCAGTGTTCAGAACTCAGAATTTCCAACCCTGAAATCAGAACTCTGATTTCAGAACTGAGAATTCATAATCAGAACTTAGGACTTAAATTTAAGTTCTCCCAATGCAGAACTCAGAATTCAGAGCCCAGGATTCAGAACTCAAAATTCAGAAATCAGAACTAAGAACTCAGAACTCCCAAATCCAAATGAAGATTTCCAAACTCAGTATTCAGAATTCAGACTTTGCAACACTGAGTTTAGAACTCTGATTTTGCATCTCAGAACTCAGAACTCAGAACTCAGAAGATAGATCTAAGAACTCCGAATTCAGAAATCACAGATTCAATCTTTGAATTCAGCACTCAGAACTCAAACTCAGGACTCCAATTTCAGAATTCAGAATTCAGAGATTCGGACTGAGAACTGAGAATTCCAATTTCAGAATTCAGAACTCAGAACTCAGAACTCAGGACTCACAAATCATACAGAGATGTCAGAACTCTGAAATCAGAGTTCAAAATACAGAACTGTGAACTCAGATTTCACAACTCAGATCTCAGAATTCAGAAATAAGAGATTCAAATTTTGAATTCAGCACTCGCAACTCACTACTTAGCACTCAGAACTGATGTCAAAATTCAGAATTCCGAATTGCGTTTCATTTCAGAATTCAGAACTCAGATTGCACAACCGAATCTATTCAAAACTCAGAGTTACCAATCCTGAAATCAGAACTCAGATTCAGAATTCAGAACTTGGAACCCAGAAGTCAGAATACGGGACTCAGATTGCAGAACTCAGTGTTCAAAACTCAGAATTTCCAACCCTGAAATCAGAACTCAGAACTGATAATCCATAACTCAGAAGTAAGAACTGAAATTTCAGAACTCACAATTCAGAACTCAGAATTCAGAGCTCAGATTCCTGGACTCAGAATTCAGAATTCAGAACTCAGATCTCAGATCTCAGAATTCAGTTTCATTTCAGAATTCAGAACTCAGATTGCAAAACTGAATATGTTCAATAGTCATAGTTACCAATCACTAATTCAGAACTCAGATTCAGATTTCAGAAATTGGAACTCAGAACTCGCAAATTTGAACTCAGAACTCAGAATTTTGAACTCAGAACTCAGAATGCAGAACGCAGTGTACAGAACTCAGAGCTCAGAACTCAAAGTCAGATTTCAGATTTCAGCATTCAGAACTCGGGAATCAGAGCTCAAAATACAGAACTGTAAACTCAGAACATAAATGTCAGCATTCACCACTCAGAACTCAGCTTTTCGAAATCGGAATTCACAACTCGGAATTCACAATTTCAGAATTCAGAACTCGGAATTCAGAAATCAGAAGTCAGGAAACATACCTAAGATCTCAGAATTCTGAACGCAGAACTCAGATTTCAGTTCTCAGAATGCAGAACGCAGAACTCGGAATTCTGAACTCAGAATTCAGAAGTCAGAATTCAGATGTCAGAATTCTGAATTCAATTTCATTTCAGAATTCAGCACTCAGATTGCAGAACTGAATATATTCAGATGTCAGAATTCGCAATCCTGAACTCAGAACTCAGAATTCAGAATTCAGAATTTGGGACTCAGAACTCAGAATTTTGAACTGAGAACTCAGAATACAGGACTCACAATGCAGAACTCAGAATGCAGAACTCAGTGTTCAGAACTCAGAATTTCCAACCCTGAAATCAGAACTCTGATTTCAGAACTGAGAATTCATAATCAGAACTTAGGACTTAAATTTAAGTTCTCCCAATGCAGAACTCAGAATTCAGAGCCCAGGATTCAGAACTCAAAATTCAGAATTCAGAACTAAGAACTCAGAACTCCCAAATCCAAATGAAGATTTCCAAACTCAGTATTCAGAATTCAGACTTTGCAACACTGAGTTTAGAACTCTGATTTTGCATCTCAGAACTCAGAACTCAGAACTCAGAAGATAGATCTAAGAACTCAGAATTCAGAAATCACAGATTCAATCTTTGAATTCAGCACTCAGAACTCAAACTCAGGACTCCAATTTCAGAATTCAGAATTCAGAGATTCGGACTGAGAACTGAGAATTCCAATTTCAGAATTCAGAACTCAGAACTCAGAACTCAGGACTCACAAATCATACAGAGATGTCAGAACTCTGAAATCAGAGTTCAAAATACAGAACTGTGAACTCAGATTTCACAACTCAGATCTCAGAATTCAGAAATAAGAGATTCAAATTTTGAATTCAGCACTCGCAACTCACTACTTAGCACTCAGAACTGATGTCAAAATTCAGAATTCCGAATTGCGTTTCATTTCAGAATTCAGAACTCAGATTGCACAACCGAATCTATTCAAAACTCAGAGTTACCAATCCTGAAATCAGAACTCAGATTCAGAATTCAGAACTTGGAACCCAGAAGTCAGAATACGGGACTCAGATTGCAGAACTCAGTGTTCAAAACTCAGAATTTCCAACCCTGAAATCAGAACTCAGAACTGATAATTCATAACTCAGAAGTAAGAACTGAAATTTCAGAACTCACAATTCAGAACTCAGAATTCAGAGCTCAGATTCCTGGACTCAGAATTCAGAACTCAGATCTCAGAACTCAGAATTCAGTTTCATTTCAGAATTCAGAACTCAGATTGCAAAACTGAATATGTTCAATAGTCATAGTTACCAATCACTAATTCAGAACTCAGATTCAGATTTCAGAAATTGGAACTCAGAACTCGCAATTTTGAACTCAGAACTCAGAATTTTGAACTCAGAACTCAGAATGCAGAACGCAGTGTACAGAACTCAGAGCTCAGAACTCAAAGTCAGATTTCAGATTTCAGCATTCAGAACTCGGGAATCAGAGCTCAAAATACAGAACTGTAAACTCAGAACATAAATGTCAGCATTCACCACTCAGAACTCAGCTTTTCGAAATCGGAATTCACAACTCGGAATTCACAATTTCAGAATTCAGAACTCGGAATTCAGAAATCAGAAGTCAGGAAACATACCTAAGATCTCAGAATTCTGAACGCAGAACTCAGATTTCCGTTCTCAGAATGCAGAACGCAGAACTCAGAATTCTGAACTCAGAATTCAGAAGTCAGAATTCAGATGTCAGAATTCTGAATTCAATTTCATTTCAGAATTCAGCACTCAGATTGCAGAACTGAATATATTCAGATGTCAGAATTCGCAATCCTGAACTCAGAACTCAGAATTCAGAATTCAGAAATTGGGACTCAGAACTCAGAATTTTGAACTCAGAACTCAGAATACAGGACTTACAATGCAGAACTCAGAATGCAGAACTCAGTGTTCAGAACTCAGAATTTCCAACCCTGAAATCAGAACTCTGATTTCAGAACTGAGAATTCATAATCAGAAATTAGGACTTAAATTTAAGTTCTCCCAATGCAGAACTCAGAATTCAGAGCCCAGGATTCAGAACTCAAAATTCAGAATTCAGAACTAAGAACTCAGAACTCCCAAATCCAAATGAAGATTTCCAAACTCAGTATTCAGAATTCAGACTTTGCAACACTGAGTTTAGAACTCTGATTTTGCATCTCAGAACTCAGAACTCAGAACTCAGAAGATAGATCTAAGAACTCAGAATTCAGAAATCACAGATTCAATCTTTGAATTCAGCACTCAGAACTCAAACTCAGGACTCCAATTTCAGAATTCAGAATTCAGAGATTCGGACTGAGAACTGAGAATTCCAATTTCAGAATTCAGAACTCAGAACTCAGAACTCAGGACTCACAAATCATACAGAGATGTCAGAACTCTGAAATCAGAGTTCAAAATACAGAACTGTGAACTCAGATTTCACAACTCAGATCTCAGAATTCAGAAATGAGATTCAAATTTTGAATTCAGCACTCGCAACTCACTACTTAGCACTCAGAACTGATGTCAAAATTCAGAATTCCGAATTGCGTTTCATTTCAGAATTCAGAACTCAGATTGCACAACTGAATCTATTCAAAACTCAGAGTTACCAATCCTGAAATCAGAACTCAGATTCAGAATTCAGAACTTGGAACCCAGAAGTCAGAATACGGGACTCAGATTGCAGAACTCAGTGTTCAAAACTCAGAATTTCCAACCCTGAAATCAGAACTCAGAACTGATAATTCATAACTCAGAAGTAAGAACTGAAATTTCAGAACTCACAATTCAGAACTCAGAATTCAGAGCTCAGATTCCTGGACTCAGAATTCAGAATTCAGAACTCAGATCTCAGAACTCAGAATTCAGTTTCATTTCAGAATTCAGAACTCAGATTGTAAAACTGAATATGTTCAATAGTCATAGTTACCAAAAACTAATTCAGAACTCAGATTCAGATTTCAGAAATTGGAACTCAGAACTCGCAATTTTGAACTCAGAACTCAGAATTTTGAGCTCAGAACTCAGAATGCAGAACGCAGTGTACAGAACTCAGAGCTCAGAACTCAAAGTCAGATTTCAGATTTCAGCATTCAGAACTCGGGAATCAGAGCTCAAAATACAGAACTGTAAACTCAGAACATAAATGTCAGCATTCACCACTCAGAACTCAGCTTTTCGAAATCGGAATTCACAACTCGGAATTCACAATTTCAGAATTCAGAACTCGGAATTCAGAAATCAGAAGTCAGGAAACATATCTAAGATCTCAGAATTCTGAACGCAGAACTCAGATTTCAGTTCTCAGAATGCAGAACGCAGAACTCAGAATTCTGAACTCAGAATTCAGAAGTCAGAATTCAGATGTCAGAATTCTGAATTCAATTTCATTTCAGAATTCAGCACTCAGATTGCAGAACTGAATATATTCAGATGTCAGAATTCGCAATCCTGAACTCAGAACTCAGAATTCAGAATTCAGAAATTGGGACTCAGAACTCAGAATTTTGAACTCAGAACTCAGAATACAGGACTCACAATGCAGAACTCAGAATGCAGAACTCAGTGTTCAGAACTCAGAATTTCCAACCCTGAAATCAGAACTCTGATTTCAGAACTGAGAATTCATAATCAGAACTTAGGACTTAAATTTAAGTTCTCCCAATGCAGAACTCAGAATTCAGAGCCCAGGATTCAGAACTCAAAATTCAGAATTCAGAACTAAGAACTCAGAACTCCCAAATCCAAATGAAGATTCCCAAACTCAGTATTCAGAATTCAGACTTTGCAACACTGAGTTTAGAACTCTGATTTGGCATCTCAGAACTCAGAACTCAGAACTCAGAACTCAGAAGATAGATCTAACAACTCCGAATTCAGAAATCACAGATTCAATCTTTGAATTCAGCACTCAGAACTCAAACTCAGGACTCCAATTTCAGAATTCAGAATTCAGAGATTCGGACTGAGAACTGAGAATTCCAATTTCAGAATTCAGAACTCAGAACTCAGAACTCAGGACTCACAAATCATACAGAGATGTCAGAACTCTGAAATCAGAGTTCAAAATACAGAACTGTGAACTCAGATTTCACAACTCAGATCTCAGAATTCAGAAATAAGAGATTCAAATTTTGAATTCAGCACTCGCAACTCACTACTTAGCACTCAGAACTGATGTCAAAATTCAGAATTCCGAATTGCGTTTCATTTCAGAATTCAGAACTCAGATTGCACAACTGAATCTATTCAAAACTCAGAGTTACCAATCCTGAAATCAGAACTCAGATTCAGAATTCAGAACTTGGAACCCAGAAGTCAGAATACGGGACTCAGATTGCAGAACTCAGTGTTCAAAACTCAGAATTTCCAACCCTGAAATCAGAACTCAGAACTGATAATTCATAACTCAGAAGTAAGAACTGAAATTTCAGAACTCACAATTCAGAACTCAGAATTCAGAGCTCAGATTCCTGGACTCAGAATTCAGAATTCAGAACTCAGATCTCAGAACTCAGAATTCAGTTTCATTTCAGAATTCAGAACTCAGATTGCAAAACTGAATATGTTCAATAGTCATAGTTACCAATCACTAATTCAGAACTCAGATTCAGATTTCAGAAATTGGAACTCAGAACTCGCAATTTTGAACTCAGAACTCAGAATTTTGAACTCAGAACTCAGAATGCAGAATGCAGTGTACAGAACTCAGAGCTCAGAACTCCAAGTCAGATTTCAGATTTCAGCATTCAGAACTCGGGAATCAGAGCTCAAAATACAGAACTGTAAACTCAGAACATAAATGTCAGCATTCACCACTCAGAACTCAGCTTTTCGAAATCGGAATTCACAACTCGGAATTCACAATTTCAGAATTCAGAACTCGGAATTCAGAAATCAGAAGTCAGGAAACATACCTAAGATCTCAGAATTCTGAACGCAGAACTCAGATTTCAGTTCTCAGAATGCAGAACGCAGAACTCAGAATTCTGAACTCAGAATTCAGAAGTCAGAATTCAGATGTCAGAATTCTGAATTCAATTTCATTTCAGAATTCAGCACTCAGATTGCAGAACTGAATATATTCAGATGTCAGAATTCGCAATCCTGAACTCAGAACTCAGAATTCAGAATTCAGAAATTGGGACTCAGAACTCAGAATTTTGAACTCAGAACTCAGAATACAGGACTCACAATGCAGAACTCAGAATGCAGAACTCAGTGTTCAGAACTCAGAATTTCCAACCCTGAAATCAGAACTCTGATTTCAGAACTGAGAATTCATAATCAGAACTTAGGACTTAAATTTAAGTTCTCCCAATGCAGAACTCAGAATTCAGAGCCCAGGATTTTGAACTCAAAATTCAGAATTCAGAACTAAGAACTCAGAACTCCCAAATCCAAATGAAGATTTCCAAACTCAGTATTCAGAATTCAGACTTTGCAACACTGAGTTTAGAACTCTGATTTTGCATCTCAGAACTCAGAACTCAGAACTCAGAAGATAGATCTAACAACTCCGAATTCAGAAATCACAGATTCAATCTTTGAATTCAGCACTCAGAACTCAAACTCAGGACTCCAATTTCAGAATTCAGAATTCAGAGATTCGGACTGAGAACTGAGAATTCCAATTTCAGAATTCAGAACTCAGAACTCAGAACTCAGGACTCACAAATCATACAGAGATGTCAGAACTCTGAAATCAGAGTTCAAAATACAGAACTGTGAACTCAGATTTCACAACTCAGATCTCAGAATTCAGAAATAAGAGATTCAAATTTTGAATTCAGCACTCGCAACTCACTACTTAGCACTCAGAACTGATGTCAAAATTCAGAATTCCGAATTGCGTTTCATTTCAGAATTCAGAACTCAGATTGCACAACTGAATCTATTCAAAACTCAGAGTTACCAATCCTGAAATCAGAACTCAGATTCAGAATTCAGAACTTGGAACCCAGAAGTCAGAATACGGGACTCAGATTGCAGAACTCAGTGTTCAAAACTCAGAATTTCCAACCCTGAAATCAGAACTCAGAACTGATAATTCATAACTCAGAAGTAAGAACTGAAATTTCAGAACTCACAATTCAGAACTCAGAATTCAGAGCTCAGATTCCTGGACTCAGAATTCAGAATTCAGAACTCAGATCTCAGAACTCAGAATTCAGTTTCATTTCAGAATTCAGAACTCAGATTGCAAAACTGAATATGTTCAATAGTCATAGTTACCAATCACTAATTCAGAACTCAGATTCAGATTTCAGAAATTGGAACTCAGAACTCGCAATTTTGAACTCAGAACTCAGAATTTTGAACTCAGAACTCAGAATGCAGAATGCAGTGTACAGAACTCAGAGCTCAGAACTCCAAGTCAGATTTCAGATTTCAGCATTCAGAACTCGGGAATCAGAGCTCAAAATACAGAACTGTAAACTCAGAACATAAATGTCAGCATTCACCACTCAGAACTCAGCTTTTCGAAATCGGAATTCACAACTCGGAATTCACAATTTCAGAATTCAGAACTCGGAATTCAGAAATCAGAAGTCAGGAAACATACCTAAGATCTCAGAATTCTGAACGCAGAACTCAGATTTCAGTTCTCAGAATGCAGAACGCAGAACTCAGAATTCTGAACTCAGAATTCAGAAGTCAGAATTCAGATGTCAGAATTCTGAATTCAATTTCATTTCAGAATTCAGCACTCAGATTGCAGAACTGAATATATTCAGATGTCAGAATTCGCAATCCTGAACTCAGAACTCAGAATTCAGAATTCAGAAATTGGGACTCAGAACTCAGAATTTTGAACTCAGAACTCAGAATACAGGACTCACAATGCAGAACTCAGAATGCAGAACTCAGTGTTCAGAACTCAGAATTTCCAACCCTGAAATCAGAACTCTGATTTCAGAACTGAGAATTCATAATCAGAACTTAGGACTTAAATTTAAGTTCTCCCAATGCAGAACTCAGAATTCAGAGCCCAGGATTTTGAACTCAAAATTCAGAATTCAGAACTAAGAACTCAGAACTCCCAAATCCAAATGAAGATTTCCAAACTCAGTATTCAGAATTCAGACTTTGCAACACTGAGTTTAGAACTCTGATTTTGCATCTCAGAACTCAGAACTCAGAACTCAGAAGATAGATCTAACAACTCCGAATTCAGAAATCACAGATTCAATCTTTGAATTCAGCACTCAGAACTCAAACTCAGGACTCCAATTTCAGAATTCAGAATTCAGAGATTCGGACTGAGAACTGAGAATTCCAATTTCAGAATTCAGAACTCAGAACTCAGAACTCAGGACTCACAAATCATACAGAGATGTCAGAACTCTGAAATCAGAGTTCAAAATACAGAACTGTGAACTCAGATTTCACAACTCAGATCTCAGAATTCAGAAATAAGAGATTCAAATTTTGAATTCAGCACTCGCAACTCACTACTTAGCACTCAGAACTGATGTCAAAATTCAGAATTCCGAATTGCGTTTCATTTCAGAATTCAGAACTCAGATTGCACAACCGAATCTATTCAAAACTCAGAGTTACCAATCCTGAAATCAGAACTCAGATTCAGAATTCAGAACTTGGAACCCAGAAGTCAGAATACGGGACTCAGATTGCAGAACTCAGTGTTCAAAACTCAGAATTTCCAACCCTGAAATCAGAACTCAGAACTGATAATTCATAACTCAGAAGTAAGAACTGAAATTTCAGAACTCACAATTCAGAACTCAGAATTCAGAGCTCAGATTCCTGGACTCAGAATTCAGAACTCAGATCTCAGATCTCAGAACTCAGTTTCATTTCAGAATTCAGAACTCAGATTGCAAAACTGAATATGTTCAATAGTCATAGTTACCAATCACTAATTCAGAACTCAGATTCAGATTTCAGAAATTGGAACTCAGAACTCGCAATTTTGAACTCAGAACTCAGAATTTTGAACTCAGAACTCAGAATGCAGAACGCAGTGTACAGAACTCAGAGCTCAGAACTCAAAGTCAGATTTCAGATTTCAGCATTCAGAACTCGGGAATCAGAGCTCAAAATACAGAACTGTAAACTCAGAACATAAATGTCAGCATTCACCACTCAGAACTCAGCTTTTCAAAATCGGAATTCACAACTCGGAATTCACAATTTCAGAATTCAGAACTCGGAATTCAGAAATCAGAAGTCAGGAAACATACCTAAGATCTCAGAATTCTGAACGCAGAACTCAGATTTCCGTTCTCAGAATGCAGAACGCAGAACTCGGAATTCTGAACTCAGAATTCAGAAGTCAGAATTCAGATGTCAGAATTCTGAATTCAATTTCATTTCAGAATTCAGCACTCAGATTGCAGAACTGAATATATTCAGATGTCAGAATTCGCAATCCTGAACTCAGAACTCAGAACTCAGAATTCAGAAATTGGGACTCAGAACTCACAATTTTGAACTCAGAACTCAGAATACAGGACTCACAATGCAGAACTCAGAATGCAGAACTCAGTGTTCAGAACTCAGAATTTCCAACCCTGAAATCAGAACTCTGATTTCAGAACTGAGAATTCATAATCAGAACTTAGGACTTAAATTTAAGTTCTCCCAATGCAGAACTCAGAATTCAGAGCCCAGGATTCAGAACTCAAAATTCAGAATTCAGAACTAAGAACTCAGAACTCCCAAATCCAAATGAAGATTTCCAAACTCAGTATTCAGAATTCAGACTTTGCAACACTGAGTTTAGAACTCTGATTTTGCATCTCAGAACTCAGAACTCAGAACTCAGAAGATAGATCTAACAACTCCGAATTCAGAAATCACAGATTCAATCTTTGAATTCAGCACTCAGAACTCAAACTCAGGACTCCAATTTCAGAATTCAGAATTCAGAGATTCGGACTGAGAACTGAGAATTCCAATTTCAGAATTCAGAACTCAGAACTCAGAACTCAGGACTCACAAATCATACAGAGATGTCAGAACTCTGAAATCAGAGTTCAAAATACAGAACTGTGAACTCAGATTTCACAACTCAGATCTCAGAATTCAGAAATAAGAGATTCAAATTTTGAATTCAGCACTCGCAACTCACTACTTAGCACTCAGAACTGATGTCAAAATTCAGAATTCCGAATTGCGTTTCATTTCAGAATTCAGAACTCAGATTGCACAACCGAATCTATTCAAAACTCAGAGTTACCAATCCTGAAATCAGAACTCAGATTCAGAATTCAGAACTTGGAACCCAGAAGTCAGAATACGGGACTCAGATTGCAGAACTCAGTGTTCAAAATTCAGAATTTCCAACCCTGAAATCAGAACTCAGAACTGATAATCCATAACTCAGAAGTAAGAACTGAAATTTCAGAACTCACAATTCAGAACTCAGAATTCAGAGCTCAGATTCCTGGACTCAGAATTCAGAATTCAGAACTCAGATCTCAGATCTCAGAATTCAGTTTCATTTCAGAATTCAGAACTCAGATTGCAAAACTGAATATGTTCAATAGTCATAGTTACCAATCACTAATTCAGAACTCAGATTCAGATTTCAGAAATTGGAACTCAGAACTCGCAATTTTGAACTCAGAACTCAGAATTTTGAACTCAGAACTCAGAATGCAGAACGCAGTGTACAGAACTCAGAGCTCAGAACTCAAAGTCAGATTTCAGATTTCAGCATTCAGAACTCGGGAATCAGAGCTCAAAATACAGAACTGTAAACTCAGAACATAAATGTCAGCATTCACCACTCAGAACTCAGCTTTTCGAAATCGGAATTCACAACTCGGAATTCACAATTTCAGAATTCAGAACTCGGAATTCAGAAATCAGAAGTCAGGAAACATACCTAAGATCTCAGAATTCTGAACGCAGAACTCAGATTTCAGTTCTCAGAATGCAGAACGCAGAACTCGGAATTCTGAACTCAGAATTCAGAAGTCAGAATTCAGATGTCAGAATTCTGAATTCAATTTCATTTCAGAATTCAGCACTCAGATTGCAGAACTGAATATATTCAGATGTCAGAATTCGCAATCCTGAACTCAGAACTCAGAACTCAGAATTCAGAAATTGGGACTCAGAACTCACAATTTTGAACTCAGAACTCAGAATACAGGACTCACAATGCAGAACTCAGAGTGCAGAACTCAGTGTTCAGAACTCAGAATTTCCAACCCTGAAATCAGAACTCTGATTTCAGAACTGAGAATTCATAATCAGAACTTAGGACTTAAATTTAAGTTCTCCCAATGCAGAACTCAGAATTCAGAGCCCAGGATTCAGAACTCAAAATTCAGAATTCAGAACTAAGAACTCAGAACTCCCAAATCCAAATGAAGATTTCCAAACTCAGTATTCAGAATTCAGACTTTGCAACACTGAGTTTAGAACTCTGATTTTGCATCTCAGAACTCAGAACTCAGAACTCAGAAGATAGATCTAAGAACTCAGAATTCAGAAATCACAGATTCAATCTTTGAATTCAGCACTCAGAACTCAAACTCAGGACTCCAATTTCAGAATTCAGAATTCAGAGATTCGGACTGAGAACTGAGAATTCCAATTTCAGAATTCAGAACTCAGAACTCAGAACTCAGGACTCACAAATCATACAGAGATGTCAGAACTCTGAAATCAGAGTTCAAAATACAGAACTGTGAACTCAGATTTCACAACTCAGATCTCAGAATTCAGAAATAAGAGATTCAAATTTTGAATTCAGCACTCGCAACTCACTACTTAGCACTCAGAACTGATGTCAAAATTCAGAATTCCGAATTGCGTTTCATTTCAGAATTCAGAACTCAGATTGCACAACCGAATCTATTCAAAACTCAGAGTTACCAATCCTGAAATCAGAACTCAGATTCAGAATTCAGAACTTGGAACCCAGAAGTCAGAATACGGGACTCAGATTGCAGAACTCAGTGTTCAAAACTCAGAATTTCCAACCCTGAAATCAGAACTCAGAACTGATAATTCATAACTCAGAAGTAAGAACTGAAATTTCAGAACTCACAATTCAGAACTCAGAATTCAGAGCTCAGATTCCTGGACTCAGAATTCAGAATTCAGAACTCAGATCTCAGATCTCAGAATTCAGTTTCATTTCAGAATTCAGAACTCAGATTGCAAAACTGAATATGTTCAATAGTCATAGTTACCAATCACTAATTCAGAACTCAGATTCAGATTTCAGAAATTGGAACTCAGAACTCGCAAATTTGAACTCAGAACTCAGAATTTTGAACTCAGAACTCAGAATGCAGAACGCAGTGTACAGAACTCAGAGCTCAGAACTCAAAGTCAGATTTCAGATTTCAGCAATCAGAACTCGGGAATCAGAGCTCAAAATACAGAACTGTAAACTCAGAACATAAATGTCAGCATTCACCACTCAGAACTCAGCTTTTCGAAATCGGAATTCACAACTCGGAATTCACAATTTCAGAATTCAGAACTCGGAATTCAGAAATCAGAAGTCAGGAAACATACCTAAGATCTCAGAATTCTGAACGCAGAACTCAGATTTCAGTTCTCAGAATGCAGAACGCAGAACTCGGAATTCTGAACTCAGAATTCAGAAGTCAGAATTCAGATGTCAGAATTCTGAATTCAATTTCATTTCAGAATTCAGCACTCAGATTGCAGAACTGAATATATTCAGATGTCAGAATTCGCAATCCTGAACTCAGAACTCAGAATTCAGAATTCAGAAATTGGGACTCAGAACTCAGAATTTTGAACTCAGAACTCAGAATACAGGACTCACAATGCAGAACTCAGAAGGCAGAACTCAGTGTTCAGAACTCAGAATTTCCAACCCTGAAATCAGAACTCTGATTTCAGAACTGAGAATTCATAATCAGAACTTAGGACTTAAATTTAAGTTCTCCCAATGCAGAACTCAGAATTCAGAGCCCAGGATTCAGAACTCAAAATTCAGAATTCAGAACTAAGAACTCAGAACTCCCAAATCCAAATGAAGATTTCCAAACTCAGTATTCAGAATTCAGACTTTGCAACACTGAGTTTAGAACTCTGATTTTGCATCTCAGAACTCAGAACTCAGAACTCAGAAGATAGATCTAAGAACTCAGAATTCAGAAATCACAGATTCAATCTTTGAATTCAGCACTCAGAACTCAAACTCAGGACTCCAATTTCAGAATTCAGAATTCAGAGATTCGGACTGAGAACTGAGAATTCCAATTTCAGAATTCAGAACTCAGAACTCAGAACTCAGAACTCAGGACTCACAAATCATACTCAGATGTCAGAACTCTGAAATCAGAGTTCAAAATACAGAACTGTGAACTCAGATTTCACAACTCAGATCTCAGAATTCAGAAATAAGAGATTCAAATTTTGAATTCAGCACTCGCAACTCACTACTTAGCACTCAGAACTGATGTCAAAATTCAGAATTCCGAATTGCGTTTCATTTCAGAATTCAGAACTCAGATTGCACAACCGAATCTATTCAAAACTCAGAGTTACCAATCCTGAAATCAGAACTCAGATTCAGAATTCAGAACTTGGAACCCAGAAGTCAGAATACGGGACTCAGATTGCAGAACTCAGTGTTCAAAACTCAGAATTTCCAACCCTGAAATCAGAACTCAGAACTGATAATTCATAACTCAGAAGTAAGAACTGAAATTTCAGAACTCACAATTCAGAACTCAGAATTCAGAGCTCAGATTCCTGGACTCAGAATTCAGAATTCAGAACTCAGATCTCAGATCTCAGAATTCAGTTTCATTTCAGAATTCAGAACTCAGATTGCAAAACTGAATATGTTCAATAGTCATAGTTACCAATCACTAATTCAGAACTCAGATTCAGATTTCAGAAATTGGAACTCAGAACTCGCAAATTTGAACTCAGAACTCAGAATTTTGAACTCAGAACTCAGAATGCAGAACGCAGTGTACAGAACTCAGAGCTCAGAACTCAAAGTCAGATTTCAGATTTCAGCATTCAGAACTCGGGAATCAGAGCTCAAAATACAGAACTGTAAACTCAGAACATAAATGTCAGCATTCACCACTCAGAACTCAGCTTTTCGAAATCGGAATTCACAACTCGGAATTCACAATTTCAGAATTCAGAACTCGGAATTCAGAAATCAGAAGTCAGGAAACATATCTAAGATCTCAGAATTCTGAACGCAGAACTCAGATTTCAGTTCTCAGAATGCAGAACGCAGAACTCGGAATTCTGAACTCAGAATTCAGAAGTCAGAATTCAGATGTCAGAATTCTGAATTCAATTTCATTTCAGAATTCAGCACTCAGATTGCAGAACTGAATATATTCAGATGTCAGAATTCGCAATCCTGAACTCAGAACTCAGAATTCAGAATTCAGAAATTGGGACTCAGAACTCAGAATTTTGAACTCAGAACTCAGAATACAGGACTCACAATGCAGAACTCAGAATGCAGAACTCAGTGTTCAGAACTCAGAATTTCCAACCCTGAAATCAGAACTCTGATTTCAGAACTGAGAATTCATAATCAGAACTTAGGACTTAAATTTAAGTTCTCCCAATGCAGAACTCAGAATTCAGAGCCCAGGATTCAGAACTCAAAATTCAGAATTCAGAACTAAGAACTCAGAACTCCCAAATCCAAATGAAGATTTCCAAACTCAGTATTCAGAATTCAGACTTTGCAACACTGAGTTTAGAACTCTGATTTTGCATCTCAGAACTCAGAACTCAGAACTCAGAAGATAGATCTAAGAACTCAGAATTCAGAAATCACAGATTCAATCTTTGAATTCAGCACTCAGAACTCAAACTCAGGACTCCAATTTCAGAATTCAGAATTCAGAGATTCGGACTGAGAACTGAGAATTCCAATTTCAGAATTCAGAACTCAGAACTCAGAACTCAGAACTCAGGACTCACAAATCATACAGAGATGTCAGAACTCTGAAATCAGAGTTCAAAATACAGAACTGTGAACTCAGATTTCACAACTCAGATCTCAGAATTCAGAAATAAGAGATTCAAATTTTGAATTCAGCACTCGCAACTCACTACTTAGCACTCAGAACTGATGTCAAAATTCAGAATTCCGAATTGCGTTTCATTTCAGAATTCAGAACTCAGATTGCACAACCGAATCTATTCAAAACTCAGAGTTACCAATCCTGAAATCAGAACTCAGATTCAGAATTCAGAACTTGGAACCCAGAAGTCAGAATACGGGACTCAGATTGCAGAACTCAGTGTTCAAAACTCAGAATTTCCAACCCTGAAATCAGAACTCAGAACTGATAATTCATAACTCAGAAGTAAGAACTGAAATTTCAGAACTCACAATTCAGAACTCAGAATTCAGAGCTCAGATTCCTGGACTCAGAATTCAGAATTCAGAACTCAGATCTCAGATCTCAGAATTCAGTTTCATTTCAGAATTCAGAACTCAGATTGCAAAACTGAATATGTTCAATAGTCATAGTTACCAATCACTAATTCAGAACTCAGATTCAGATTTCAGAAATTGGAACTCAGAACTCGCAAATTTGAACTCAGAACTCAGAATGCAGAACGCAGTGTACAGAACTCAGAGCTCAGAACTCAAAGTCAGATTTCAGATTTCAGCATTCAGAACTCGGGAATCAGAGCTCAAAATACAGAACTGTAAACTCAGAACATAAATGTCAGCATTCACCACTCAGAACTCAGCTTTTCAAAATCGGAATTCACAACTCGGAATTCACAATTTCAGAATTCAGAACTCGGAATTCAGAAATCAGAAGTCAGGAAACATATCTAAGATCTCAGAATTCTGAACGCAGAACTCAGATTTCAGTTCTCAGAATGCAGAACGCAGAACTCAGAATTCTGAACTCAGATTTCAGAAGTCAGAATTCAGATGTCAGAATTCTGAATTCAATTTCATTTCAGAATTCAGCACTCAGATTGCAGAACTGAATATATTCAGATGTCAGAATTCGCAATCCTGAACTCAGAACTCAGAATTCAGAATTCAGAATTTGGGACTCAGAACTCAGAATTTTGAACTCAGAACTCAGAATACAGGACTCACAATGCAGAACTCAGAATGCAGAACTCAGTGTTCAGAACTCAGAATTTCCAACCCTGAAATCAGAACTCTGATTTCAGAACTGAGAATTCATAATCAGAACTTAGGACTTAAATTTAAGTTCTCCCAATGCAGAACTCAGAATTCAGAGCCCAGGATTCAGAACTCAAAATTCAGAATTCAGAACTAAGAACTCAGAACTCCCAAATCCAAATGAAGATTTCCAAACTCAGTATTCAGAATTCAGACTTTGCAACACTGAGTTTAGAACTCTGATTTTGCATCTCAGAACTCAGAACTCAGAACTCAGAAGATAGATCTAAGAACTCAGAATTCAGAAATCACAGATTCAATCTTTGAATTCAGCACTCAGAACTCAAACTCAGGACTCCAATTTCAGAATTCAGAATTCAGAGATTCGGACTGAGAACTGAGAATTCCAATTTCAGAACTCAGAACTCAGAACTCAGAACTCAGGACTCACAAATCATACAGAGATGTCAGAACTCTGAAATCAGAGTTCAAAATACAGAACTGTGAACTCAGATTTCACAACTCAGATCTCAGAATTCAGAAATAAGAGATTCAAATTTTGAATTCAGCACTCGCAACTCACTACTTAGCACTCAGAACTGATGTCAAAATTCAGAATTCCGAATTGCGTTTCATTTCAGAATTCAGAACTCAGATTGCACAACCGAATCTATTCAAAACTCAGAGTTACCAATCCTGAAATCAGAACTCAGATTCAGAATTCAGAACTTGGAACCCAGAAGTCAGAATACGGGACTCAGATTGCAGAACTCAGTGTTCAAAACTCAGAATTTCCAACCCTGAAATCAGAACTCAGAACTGATAATTCATAACTCAGAAGTAAGAACTGAAATTTCAGAACTCACAATTCAGAACTCAGAATTCAGAGCTCAGATTCCTGGACTCAGAATTCAGAATTCAGAACTCAGATCTCAGATCTCAGAATTCAGTTTCATTTCAGAATTCAGAACTCAGATTGCAAAACTGAATATGTTCAATAGTCATAGTTACCAATCACTAATTCAGAACTCAGATTCAGATTTCAGAAATTGGAACTCAGAACTCGCAATTTTGAACTCAGAACTCAGAATGCAGAACGCAGTGTACAGAACTCAGAGCTCAGAACTCAAAGTCAGATTTCAGATTTCAGCATTCAGAACTCGGGAATCAGAGCTCAAAATACAGAACTGTAAACTCAGAACATAAATGTCAGCATTCACCACTCAGAACTCAGCTTTTCGAAATCGGAATTCACAACTCGGAATTCACAATTTCAGAATTCAGAACTCGGAATTCAGAAATCAGAAGTCAGGAAACATATCTAAGATCTCAGAATTCTGAACGCAGAACTCAGATTTCAGTTCTCAGAATGCAGAACGCAGAACTCAGAATTCTGAACTCAGAATTCAGAAGTCAGAATTCAGATGTCAGAATTCTGAATTCAATTTCATTTCAGAATTCAGCACTCAGATTGCAGAACTGAATATATTCAGATGTCAGAATTCGCAATCCTGAACTCAGAACTCAGAATTCAGAATTCAGAATTTGGGACTCAGAACTCAGAATTTTGAACTCAGAACTCAGAATACAGGACTCACAATGCAGAACTCAGAATGCAGAACTCAGTGTTCAGAACTCAGAATTTCCAACCCTGAAATCAGAACTCTGATTTCAGAACTGAGAATTCATAATCAGAACTTAGGACTTAAATTTAAGTTCTCCCAATGCAGAACTCAGAATTCAGAGCCCAGGATTCAGAACTCAAAATTCAGAATTCAGAACTAAGAACTCAGAACTCCCAAATCCAAATGAAGATTTCCAAACTCAGTATTCAGAATTCAGACTTTGCAACACTGAGTTTAGAACTCTGATTTTGCATCTCAGAACTCAGAACTCAGAACTCAGAAGATAGATCTAACAACTCCGAATTCAGAAATCACAGATTCAATCTTTGAATTCAGCACTCAGAACTCAAACTCAGGACTCCAATTTCAGAATTCAGAATTCAGAGATTCGGACTGAGAACTGAGAATTCCAATTTCAGAACTCAGAACTCAGAACTCAGAACTCAGGACTCACAAATCATACAGAGATGTCAGAACTCTGAAATCAGAGTTCAAAATACAGAACTGTGAACTCAGATTTCACAACTCAGATCTCAGAATTCAGAAATAAGAGATTCAAATTTTGAATTCAGCACTCGCAACTCACTACTTAGCACTCAGAACTGATGTCAAAATTCAGAATTCCGAATTGCGTTTCATTTCAGAATTCAGAACTCAGATTGCACAACCGAATCTATTCAAAACTCAGAGTTACCAATCCTGAAATCAGAACTCAGATTCAGAATTCAGAACTTGGAACCCAGAAGTCAGAATACGGGACTCAGATTGCAGAACTCAGTGTTCAAAACTCAGAATTTCCAACCCTGAAATCAGAACTCAGAACTGATAATTCATAACTCAGAAGTAAGAACTGAAATTTCAGAACTCACAATTCAGAACTCAGAATTCAGAGCTCAGATTCCTGGACTCAGAATTCAGAATTCAGAACTCAGATCTCAGATCTCAGAATTCAGTTTCATTTCAGAATTCAGAACTCAGATTGCAAAACTGAATATGTTCAATAGTCATAGTTACCAATCACTAATTCAGAACTCAGATTCAGATTTCAGAAATTGGAACTCAGAACTCGCAATTTTGAACTCAGAACTCAGAATGCAGAACGCAGTGTACAGAACTCAGAGCTCAGAACTCAAAGTCAGATTTCAGATTTCAGCATTCAGAACTCGGGAATCAGAGCTCAAAATACAGAACTGTAAACTCAGAACATAAATGTCAGCATTCACCACTCAGAACTCAGCTTTTCGAAATCGGAATTCACAACTCGGAATTCACAATTTCAGAATTCAGAACTCGGAATTCAGAAATCAGAAGTCAGGAAACATATCTAAGATCTCAGAATTCTGAACGCAGAACTCAGATTTCAGTTCTCAGAATGCAGAACGCAGAACTCAGAATTCTGAACTCAGATTTCAGAAGTCAGAATTCAGATGTCAGAATTCTGAATTCAATTTCATTTCAGAATTCAGCACTCAGATTGCAGAACTGAATATATTCAGATGTCAGAATTCGCAATCCTGAACTCAGAACTCAGAATTCAGAATTCAGAATTTGGGACTCAGAACTCAGAATTTTGAACTCAGAACTCAGAATACAGGACTCACAATGCAGAACTCAGAATGCAGAACTCAGTGTTCAGAACTCAGAATTTCCAACCCTGAAATCAGAACTCTGATTTCAGAACTGAGAATTCATAATCAGAACGTAGGACTTAAATTTAAGTTCTCCCAATGCAGAACTCAGAATTCAGAGCCCAGGATTCAGAACTCAAAATTCAGAATTCAGACCTAAGAACTCAGAACTCCCAAATCCAAATGAAGATTTCCAAACTCAGTATTCAGAATTCAGACTTTGCAACACTGAGTTTAGAACTCTGATTTTGCATCTCAGAACTCAGAACTCAGAACTCAGAAGATAGATCTAACAACTCCGAATTCAGAAATCACAGATTCAATCTTTGAATTCAGCACTCAGAACTCAAACTCAGGACTCCAATTTCAGAATTCAGAATTCAGAGATTCGGACTGAGAACTGAGAATTCCAATTTCAGAATTCAGAACTCAGAACTCAGAACTCAGGACTCACAAATCATACAGAGATGTCAGAACTCTGAAATCAGAGTTCAAAATACAGAACTGTGAACTCAGATTTCACAACTCAGATCTCAGAATTCAGAAATAAGAGATTCAAATTTTGAATTCAGCACTCGCAACTCACTACTTAGCACTCAGAACTGATGTCAAAATTCAGAATTCCGAATTGCGTTTCATTTCAGAATTCAGAACTCAGATTGCACAACCGAATCTATTCAAAACTCAGAGTTACCAATCCTGAAATCAGAACTCAGATTCAGAATTCAGAACTTGGAACCCAGAAGTCAGAATACGGGACTCAGATTGCAGAACTCAGTGTTCAAAACTCAGAATTTCCAACCCTGAAATCAGAACTCAGAACTGATAATTCATAACTCAGAAGTAAGAACTGAAATTTCAGAACTCACAATTCAGAACTCAGAATTCAGAGCTCAGATTCCTGGACTCAGAATTCAGAATTCAGAACTCAGATCTCAGATCTCAGAATTCAGTTTCATTTCAGAATTCAGAACTCAGATTGCAAAACTGAATATGTTCAATAGTCATAGTTACCAATCACTAATTCAGAACTCAGATTCAGATTTCAGAAATTGGAACTCAGAACTCGCAATTTTGAACTCAGAACTCAGAATGCAGAACGCAGTGTACAGAACTCAGAGCTCAGAACTCAAAGTCAGATTTCAGATTTCAGCATTCAGAACTCGGGAATCAGAGCTCAAAATACAGAACTGTAAACTCAGAACATAAATGTCAGCATTCACCACTCAGAACTCAGCTTTTCGAAATCGGAATTCACAACTCGGAATTCACAATTTCAGAATTCAGAACTCGGAATTCAGAAATCAGAAGTCAGGAAACATATCTAAGATCTCAGAATTCTGAACGCAGAACTCAGATTTCAGTTCTCAGAATGCAGAACGCAGAACTCAGAATTCTGAACTCAGATTTCAGAAGTCAGAATTCAGATGTCAGAATTCTGAATTCAATTTCATTTCAGAATTCAGCACTCAGATTGCAGAACTGAATATATTCAGATGTCAGAATTCGCAATCCTGAACTCAGAACTCAGAATTCAGAATTCAGAATTTGGGACTCAGAACTCAGAATTTTGAACTCAGAACTCAGAATACAGGACTCACAATGCAGAACTCAGAATGCAGAACTCAGTGTTCAGAACTCAGAATTTCCAACCCTGAAATCAGAACTCTGATTTCAGAACTGAGAATTCATAATCAGAACTTAGGACTTAAATTTAAGTTCTCCCAATGCAGAACTCAGAATTCAGAGCCCAGGATTCAGAACTCAAAATTCAGAATTCAGAACTAAGAACTCAGAACTCCCAAATCCAAATGAAGATTTCCAAACTCAGTATTCAGAATTCAGACTTTGCAACACTGAGTTTAGAACTCTGATTTGGCATCTCAGAACTCAGAACTCAGAAGATAGATCTAACAACTCCGAATTCAGAAATCACAGATTCAATCTTTGAATTCAGCACTCAGAACTCAAACTCAGGACTCCAATTTCAGAATTCAGAATTCAGAGATTCGGACTGAGAACTGAGAATTCCAATTTCAGAATTCAGAACTCAGAACTCAGAACTCAGGACTCACAAATCATACAGAGATGTCAGAACTCTGAAATCAGAGTTCAAAATACAGAACTGTGAACTCAGATTTCACAACTCAGATCTCAGAATTCAGAAATAAGAGATTCAAATTTTGAATTCAGCACTCGCAACTCACTACTTAGCACTCAGAACTGATGTCAAAATTCAGAATTCCGAATTGCGTTTCATTTCAGAATTCAGAACTCAGATTGCACAACCGAATCTATTCAAAACTCAGAGTTACCAATCCTGAAATCAGAACTCAGATTCAGAATTCAGAACTTGGAACCCAGAAGTCAGAATACGGGACTCAGATTGCAGAACTCAGTGTTCAAAACTCAGAATTTCCAACCCTGAAATCAGAACTCAGAACTGATAATTCATAACTCAGAAGTAAGAACTGAAATTTCAGAACTCACAATTCAGAACTCAGAATTCAGAGCTCAGATTCCTGGACTCATAATTCAGAATTCAGAACTCAGATCTCAGATCTCAGAATTCAGTTTCATTTCAGAATTCAGAACTCAGATTGCAAAACTGAATATGTTCAATAGTCATAGTTACCAATCACTAATTCAGAACTCAGATTCAGATTTCAGAAATTGGAACTCAGAACTCGCAAATTTGAACTCAGAACTCAGAATTTTGAACTCAGAACTCAGAATGCAGAACGCAGTGTACAGAACTCAGAGCTCAGAACTCAAAGTCAGATTTCAGATTTCAGCATTCAGAACTCGGGAATCAGAGCTCAAAATACAGAACTGTAAACTCAGAACATAAATGTCAGCATTCACCACTCAGAACTCAGCTTTTCGAAATCGGAATTCACAACTCGGAATTCACAATTTCAGAATTCAGAACTCGGAATTCAGAAATCAGAAGTCAGGAAACATACCTAAGATCTCAGAATTCTGAACGCAGAACTCAGATTTCCGTTCTCAGAATGCAGAACGCAGAACTCGGAATTCTGAACTCAGAATTCAGATGTCAGAATTCTGAATTCAATTTCATTTCAGAATTCAGCACTCAGATTGCAGAACTGAATATATTCAGATGTCAGAATTCGCAATCCTGAACTCAGAACACAGAATTCAGAATTCAGAAATTGGGACTCAGAACTCAGAATTTTGAACTCAGAACTCAGAATACAGGACTCACAATGCAGAACTCAGAATGCAGAACTCAGTGTTCAGAACTCAGAATTTCCAACCCTGAAATCAGAACTCTGATTTCAGAACTGAGAATTCATAATCAGAACTTAGGACTTAAATTTAAGTTCTCCCAATGCAGAACTCAGAATTCAGAGCCCAGGATTCAGAACTCAAAATTCAGAATTCAGAACTAAGAACTCAGAACTCCCAAATCCAAATGAAGATTTCCAAACTCAGTATTCAGAATTCAGACTTTGCAACACTGAGTTTAGAACTCTGATTTGGCATCTCAGAACTCAGAACTCAGAACTCAGAAGATAGATCTAAGAACTCAGAATTCAGAAATCACAGATTCAATCTTTGAATTCAGCACTCAGAACTCAAACTCAGGACTCCAATTTCAGAATTCAGAATTCAGAGATTCGGACTGAGAACTGAGAATTCCAATTTCAGAATTCAGAACTCAGAACTCAGAACTCAGAACTCAGGACTCACAAATCATACAGAGATGTCAGAACTCTGAAATCAGAGTTCAAAATACAGAACTGTGAACTCAGATTTCACAACTCAGATCTCAGAATTCAGAAATAAGAGATTCAAATTTTGAATTCAGCACTCGCAACTCACTACTTAGCACTCAGAACTGATGTCAAAATTCAGAATTCCGAATTGCGTTTCATTTCAGAATTCAGAACTCAGATTGCACAACCGAATCTATTCAAAACTCAGAGTTACCAATCCTGAAATCAGAACTCAGATTCAGAATTCAGAACTTGGAACCCAGAAGTCAGAATACGGGACTCAGATTGCAGAACTCAGTGTTCAGAACTCAGAATTTCCAACCCTGAAATCAGAACTCAGAACTGATAATTCATAACTCAGAAGTAAGAACTGAAATTTCAGAACTCACAATTCAGAACTCAGAATTCAGAGCTCAGATTCCTGGACTCAGAATTCAGAATTCAGAACTCAGATCTCAGAACTCAGAATTCAGTTTCATTTCAGAATTCAGAACTCAGATTGCAAAACTGAATATGTTCAATAGTCATAGTTACCAATCACTAATTCAGAACTCAGATTCAGATTTCAGAAATTGGAACTCAGAACTCGCAATTTTGAACTCAGAACTCAGAATGCAGAACGCAGTGTACAGAACTCAGAGCTCAGAACTCAAAGTCAGATTTCAGATTTCAGCATTCAGAACTCGGGAATCAGAGCTCAAAATACAGAACTGTAAACTCAGAACATAAATGTCAGCATTCACCACTCAGAACTCAGCTTTTCGAAATCGGAATTCACAACTCGGAATTCACAATTTCAGAATTCAGAACTCGGAATTCAGAAATCAGAAGTCAGGAAACATATCTAAGATCTCAGAATTCTGAACGCAGAACTCAGATTTCAGTTCTCAGAATGCAGAACGCAGAACTCAGAATTCTGAACTCAGATTTCAGAAGTCAGAATTCAGATGTCAGAATTCTGAATTCAATTTCATTTCAGAATTCAGCACTCAGATTGCAGAACTGAATATATTCAGATGTCAGAATTCGCAATCCTGAACTCAGAACTCAGAATTCAGAATTCAGAATTTGGGACTCAGAACTCAGAATTTTGAACTCAGAACTCAGAATAAAGGACTCACAATGCAGAACTCAGAATGCAGAACTCAGTGTTCAGAACTCAGAATTTCCAACCCTGAAATCAGAACTCTGATTTCAGAACTGAGAATTCATAATCAGAACGTAGGACTTAAATTTAAGTTCTCCCAATGCAGAACTCAGAATTCAGAGCCCAGGATTCAGAACTCAGGACTCACAAATCATACAGAGATGTCAGAACTCTGAAATCAGAGTTCAAAATACAGAACTGTGAACTCAGATTTCACAACTCAGATCTCAGAATTCAGAAATAAGAGATTCAAATTTTGAATTCAGCACTCGCAACTCACTACTTAGCACTCAGAACTGATGTCAAAATTCAGAATTCCGAATTGCGTTTCATTTCAGAATTCAGAACTCAGATTGCACAACCGAATCTATTCAAAACTCAGAGTTACCAATCCTGAAATCAGAACTCAGATTCAGAATTCAGAACTTGGAACCCAGAAGTCAGAATACGGGACTCAGATTGCAGAACTCAGTGTTCAAAACTCAGAATTTCCAACCCTGAAATCAGAACTCAGAACTGATAATCCATAACTCAGAAGTAAGAACTGAAATTTCAGAACTCACAATTCAGAACTCAGAATTCAGAGCTCAGATTCCTGGACTCATAATTCAGAATTCAGAACTCAGATCTCAGAACTCAGAATTCAGTTTCATTTCAGAATTTAGAAATCAGATTGCAAAACTGAATATGTTCAATAGTCATAGTTACCAATCACTAATTCAGAACTCAGATTCAGATTTCAGAAATTGGAACTCAGAACTCGCAATTTTGAACTCAGAACTCAGAATTTTGAACTCAGAACTCAGAATGCAGAACGCAGTGTACAGAACTCAGAGCTCAGAACTCAAAGTCAGATTTCAGATTTCAGCATTCAGAACTCGGGAA